>NC_141137.1:63317428-63969511 GCF_053477565.2 Lygodium microphyllum | reverse complement strand
TAGGTGAGACCATTGTTGATAGTGGTATGGTGCATGTAGTTACCCATGATGATGCAGCTGAGCCTAGACTCCTGGCATTGTGTTACCATGCAGATTACTTGCTCAGTGATACGGCCTATACCTTTGATTGGCTTTTAGATAGTATGGCATCTTGTCATGTTAATCCGCATAGAGCTTGGTTCTCTTCTTACAGGGAGGTTAACGAATGTATTTCTTTGGGCCTTGAGCAGGATTGTCATGTTATTGGTACAGGAGATATACCCTTGGCTTTGCCAAATGGATCTTCTCTTATGCTCCATGATGTCTTGCATATACCTACTAAGAGCATGATCTCTATCAGTTAGTTGCATGATGGTGCAAGATATTATGTCTCTCTTGGGGATACTTCATGGAAAATCTGTTGTGGTTGCTTGGTATTGGCCAGAGGTGCTAGATATGGCAGTGATTATGTAGTGCATGTCTCTCATGTGGGAGATTCTATGGTTGCAGTTATGCAGATACCACATGCATTGTTATGGCATTGTCGGCTAGGCCATGTACGACACACTGAGATGGATGCTTTATGTGATATGGGCTTATTTCCTGCTCTTCCCCATACTACTTGCCCTCATTGTACTCATGGTCTGTGCCGAGCCTCTTTGGCTTATGGCGATCGTGTGAGGCATGCTCCTCTAGATCTAGTCCATGTTGCAGTATATGGACCTATGCCTTCCCAGTCACTTGGTGGAGCGCCGTACTTTGTGACCTTCATGGATCATGTTATCCACCGTGTTTGGGCTTACCCTTTGGTACGGATTGAGGATGTTGTTACTATGGTTGACACGTTTATGGATTCTACTGATAACAGGCCTAAATGCTTGCAGATGGATTATGAGAGTCATGCTATCTCTCCTAGCTTACAGATCTCTTATTAGCAATATGGCATTGATTTCTTATGCCCCCGATATTATGGGATTGCTAATGGCATGTGCCTGACCTTACAGGCGAAGGTTGCTACTATGCTTACCACAACTGGATTGTCTTATGGCTTTTGGGCTGAGGCCCTTATGACGGTAGTCTACTTGGTTAATTGGACGTCATGTTTCTCTTTGGATGTTATTACTCCGCATGAGACATGGAGTGGCATGAGACCCTCCTATGATCACTTGAGGATGTTTGGCTGCCAGGCATCTGTCTCAGTATGCTACATGAGCCTATGTCAAGCAGATGTCTTCTCCTTGGTTATGGAGATGGTGACTTTACGGCTTATAGGTTTTGGGATTTGGATGCCCAGCAGGTTCTAGCAGCTGTCATGATGTCTTTTATGAGACGCAGACACCTCTCAAGCCTCTTGATGCGCGTTCAGTGCGCTTTATGGCTGATTCTACAGCCGTATGTCAGTCTTCTGCTTCGTTGAGGCTGCATACTGTCTTGAGACCCCGTCCGGGATGTTGGCCCTCTTTCAATGATTGACTCTGGAGAGTTTGGATGCTCTCCGCTATCTTATATGCACCATGGTGATGATAGCGCTACTCTGATGATGATGATGTATAGCATTGCACTCATGAGTTGTGCTGGATTGCTCCATTGTATGGAGCTGCGAGATCACTTGCCTCCTGGATGTCTTGGACTTGGAGATTCCCGACACTTATTGCACAGCTCGCTTTTCAATTGGGCGTTGGGTGAGATGTCATAATTCCTCACCCTGTCTCTTTTCTTTTGTTTTTTTTTTCACTCCCTGGCCCATTGGCCTTTTAGTGGGAGGTTGTTGGGGTAAAAGACCCTTGGGCCTGCCTGTGTACAGTGACTGCCCATATTCTTTATTCATATATATATATATAAAAGTGCAATAAGGCTGTCATAACATTGTTGACAGCACCTACATTGTGTGTGCTCTTCTCTGCCGCGTTTCCTGCATCCCTTTAAGTTAGCAAGTGATCCAACCCTTTTAATGGGAGATTGGAATATGACATTACAAGGAAGTGGCATGCTCCTGCTAAAGGAAAGGTAAATCTAGGAGAGATTCTAGTCTCTAAATGGAATGATTGACATAGCTTCTACCTTTGGAAAGGGCATGAGCCTCTACAGGTGGAATCACCACCAAAAAGGGAAACATTGGAGAGCATACCAACTTGATCGACCATATACCAATGATGGTGCTTGGTGGCTATCACCCAATTCTAGATTTGGGATTCTTCCCAAGGTCATCATCTCAAACCACTACATGAATTATGGTTCCTTGTGTTCACTTTAGCATGTCCTCTTTTTAGATAATCCATCTTTGAAATGAAGACGAAGCAAGAGTGGGAGGTATCTAAAAGGGCATGTATGAGTTCAATTGATTCATGGATGGAAAGCAATAAGGATGTAACTAAAGCTACTAAAAGGGAATGTAGAAGTGTAGCTAAAGCATGGATGGAAAGTCGCAAGGATGTAACTAAAGTTGCTAAAAAAAATGGCTAAATTGCTACTCATTGGATGAAAGCTTCTTTGGATAATGCTCATAGAGCTTGACTTGCTCTTTTATGCATCTATTTCTCCTAATGGCATTATGTTGTGCAATTGATTGTGGGAGGTGGAGCTATACCTTGAAGCTCAAGAGGCCTATTTGCAAAAGTATAGTTAAAGGAAAAATGGGATAGCACTTACAAAGCTTGACTTGCTCTTTTATGTGATGTATCTAGTTCTCCTAACAACTGTATGTTGTGGAATTTGTTGTAGGAGGTGAAATGCTTATTTGATTGTACCTATTTTGCATGTGGCATTATATTCTGCAATGTGATGTAGGAGGCAAAGCTATACTTTAAAGCTCAAGAGGCCTATCTACAAAAGAACAATTAAAGGAAAAATGGGAGGTGGAAGGGAATGCCCTGAAAACCTTCTATTTTGACACATTGAAGAAGAAGGGAAGGAGAGACTAGATTTCTTGCATACAAAACTAACAAGGCAATAGAGTATCAGACAAGGATGCAATCATGGAGGCATTTAGAAGCCATCTGACAGTGATCGTTGACCATCAATATGATACATCATAAATTATGAAGATAAAATCCAAGCCTTCTTTGAAGGATGTGGCTACAAACAGTCCAAGGAGCAAGTGGATAGATTGAAGATCCATTCATTGAAGATCAGCCAGGGCTATGCCTTAAAGTTTATGAAGGAAGCTAAGTCAATTGGGGTGGATGGTATGCCCATTGAGTTTTACAAGTGTATGTAGGAATGTTGTGGAAAGTATTACACTTATGAGTCAATTGATGATGCCAACAAAGAGCTATGATATTTGATGTCAATCTAGGACTAATAAAATTGATTCCAAAAGGTAGTAATGGAATGAATGGTGCCCTTTAACTATGGCAACTTTGTCATACAAAAGCCATTGTCTTAAGAATAAAAGGCTTGCTGGCCCATGTACAACATCAAAGTCAATATGGTTTTGCATACCAATTTTGGATTCATGCTACAATCATGAACTTGGTGGTGGCAATCAAATGTTTGATAAGTGGTCAGAAAGTTGTCTTTATTAATGTGGACTTTGATAAGGCATATGACTGTATTGGCTGGGATTTTATTAGCAATGTCTTAATCTCCACGGGCTTTGGCATCAGCTTCATACACATGATTAACACTCTTTTCTCTAATGCAGCTACACATGTCAATGTTAATGGTGTTTTGTCAAAGTTTTTTGATCTTATAGATCAGTCTTTCAATGTGCCCTTTGGCCCTCCTACTTTTTGCGATTTTCATAGATCCTTTGATATACAACTTGGATTGGCTTGTACAAAGAGGTGTACTCAAATCGTTAAGGCTTCTTGAGGATTGTTTTATGTCATAGTTTCTTTGTAGACCATAATTCCAATATGATACAACTTGAAAAAGACCAAGGCAACACATTGATGGATACCTTTTAGGAATTCTTAGATTTGTCATGATCACTGATTAGTTAGCATAAAACTAAGATGCTCTACATTAGACTTGATGACCCCTTGAGTAGATGGATCAATATGGCTATCTAGTAGCTAAGGGGAAACCATTTAGGCACTTGGGTTGTTTGCTTGGATTGGGCCTCACAAAATCATAGAGATTCCAATGGTTTTCCCTCAAGAACAAGGAAAAGGTTAGCATATGGGCTCAAGAATCTTACTCTTTTAGGGATAGGCTGGTAATCCTAAGCTTCATGTTGGTGTTAGCATCATGGTTGTTGCTCCCATAATGGTATTCTTAGCCACCTTTTGGAACTATTTAGAAAAGTTATGCATGCCATTTCTATGGTCAAACAGTGGCCGGCTAGCAATGACATTCGGTCTCATGGGATATGTTTACCATTGCTAAGAAGGAGGATGGCCTTGGTGTTGAGACTTTAAAGGATAAAGATGACCAATTGATTGTGAATATTTTGGAGATAATGGAAAGGTTGTAGAGCTTGCAACCATGGGTATGATAGCTCAACACTTGATAGTGAGCTACAAGATGCCAACTCTATTGGCAATCGGATGGAGCTCATTTGGGAAGGCATGCTCTTTCTAAATGTTTGAAGATCAAAGTGAGGGGATTTGAAGTTTTATGGAGGATGGTATGCTATTGGAATACCATAATTGAAGAACATGGTGTGAGCACCCAGATGGAAAAGGGGACCTTGAGTTTAGTATAGTCAAATTGGCTTGCTAATGGTGCCTATCTGGATAACTTATTGTCATTCTATCAAGATAACTTATTGTCTTATTACTAAGCAATCCCAAGCGATCAAAGAATATGCATGATAAATCCTCATGGAGATGGAACGATATATTAGATCCATCCCAATTGAGACTCTTGTCAATTGGGAAATGTGAGCACAAGTTTCAATGGAATGATAGGGCAATAGCTTGGATGGACTCTCTAATTTCACGTAAGAGAGAAGAATGGTTGACTACTTTCAAGGTGCACCCACTCAATCTAAATGAAGTGTTTTAGAGTAGATAAAGGAAAGTTATTATCAAAATGTGCCAAAAGAGAGGCTTTTACCATAGCTACCATAACTTACATTTTGAAAGTTCATGATTACTAGATGAGGAACTATCCAAGGACTTGTTTGAGGATGTGGAAGAGAAGAAAAAGAAGGATTTGGTCTAGTACTCCTTCTAAACAACTAAACTTAGTGCTCTAGAAGACTATCATGAATAAGTGGCCAATAAGGGGTGTTCTCCCAATGATTTACATTTGGATTTGAAGCATCAATATCAATAATAGTTAGGACACTTTGATTTCTAATGCATATTTCATGTGGCAAGAGGATTCATGCATGTTTCTCTCGATGTTTTGCACTATTACTATAGTTGTTAGAGCACTATGTGTCCTATGGTACACAATAATGTTTGCTCAACACTGATATTAGTAACATTGAGTTACTAATATCGGTGCATCAAGAAGCCTTTGTATCATGTGTATATTCACATACATGTTAAGAAAACAACTAAGTGTACTTAAATGCTTATATTTTAGATTTTGGAGGAAGATCGGTAAACTTTGTAGCATAATGCTAGGATGCTTCATGGCCAGCGAAGTAGCAAGTGAAGTTACTATGCTATTGCACAACAACTTTTAACAATCCATTTCTCCTCTTTCTCTCTTCTCTTTTTTGTCTCTATTTCTAATATTTATGTTCTCTCTCTCTCTCTCTCTCTCTCTCTCTCTCTCTCTCTCTCTCTCTCTGTGTGCCTTTTATTTTAGTTTATTTTCTCTCATCTCCAAGTTTTCTCTCTCCTCCCTTTTCCTTCTCTCTCTATCTCCTCTTTTTTAATCCTTTTTCTTCTTCTTCTCTCTCTCTCTTTTTATTCTCTTTAAATTTCTTTATTTTCTCTCTCTTTTAAATTTTATCTTTTCTCTCTCTATAATTCTCTCTATGTGTTCATATTCTCTTCTTCTCTCTCTCTCTCTTCTCTTTTTCCTTTTTTCTTCTCTCTTTCTCTCTTTTAAATTTATCTTTTCTCTCTCTTTTCCCTCCCTCCCTCTCTCTTCTTCTTTCTCTCCCTTCCCCCTCTCTCTCACTCAAAGTATATAAAATTTATTTATTCTCTCTCTATAATTCTCTCTCAATGTTCATATTTTGTCTTCTTATTCTTATTCTCTCTCTCTCTCCCCCCCTTTTCTTCTCGTCCCCTCTCTCCTCTATTTTTCTTCTCTCTCTCTCTCTCTTTGTTTTTTTCTTTTCTTGTTCTCTCTCTCTCTCTCTCAAAGTTTATATTTCATCTCTCTATTATCCACCCTCTCTCTTCTTGTTCTTCTTCTCTCTCTCCCTTTCCCCCTTTGAAAAGAGGTTTAGATTAAAAAAAAGAGGTTTAGATTAAAAAAAACTTTTTTCTTTTCTCTTTTATCCCCTCTCTCCCTCTTTTCCTCTTTCTTCTTGTTCTTCTTCTCTTCTCCCACTTTTCTTTTATCTTTTTCTCTCTTTCTCTCTCCCCCTTTTCTTCTCTCTTTTCCTTCTACTCTCCCTCTCTTCTTTTTTCATTTTTTTCTTCCTCTCTCTCTCTCTCTCTTTTCATTGATCTCTCTTTTAATTTGTTTCTTTTCTCTCTTTTAAATTTTATCTTTCCTCTCTCTATAAATTTCTCTCTCTTCTTCTTCTTCTTCTCTCTCTCTCTCTCTCTCTCCTCATTTTTCTTTTTCTCTCTCTTTCAAGTTCTTTCTTTCTATATATTTTTTTCTTCTCTCTATTTTTCAATTTCCTCTCTTCCCCCCTCTCCCCTACTTCCTTTCTCTCTCAAGCTATATCTTTCCTCTCTCTATCTCTCTCTCAAGTTAAAAATTATCAAAAAATATTTAATTAGAAAAAAGCTTTTCTCTTTCCTCTTTTTTCACTCTCTCCCTCTTTTACTCTTTCTTCTTCTTCTTCTTCTTCTTCTCTCTCTCTCTCTCTCTCTCTCCTTTTTTTTAGTTTTTTCTTCTTTCTCTCTCTCTTCTCTCATTTTATTCTCTTTAAATGTTTTCCTCTCTCTCTCTCTCTTTTAAATTTGATCTTTCCTCTCTCTATTTCTATATTTGTGTGTATATGAGAGAGAGAGAGAGGGGGGGTTAAGAAGGAAAAGGTGTTTCCCTCCCCCCACACTATCTGTCTACTTGGCAATTTTCTTCTTCTTCTTCTCTCTCTCTCTCTCTCTCTCTCTCTCTCTCTCTCTCTCTCTCTCTCTCTCTCTCTATATATATATATATATATATATATATATATATATATATATATGACCAATGTTATAATATATTAAAAAAATAAAAGTAAGAGTCTTGTTAGCTCGAAAAAGCTTTTGGTACTTCAAAGGAGGCCCATTAAACTTTATCATAAAAGCAAACATGAAAATAATTTATAGAAAATATACAAGAGAGAGAGAGAGAGAGAGAGATGCAACTTGTCAAGAAGAAATAGATACCATTTCCCTCCCTCTATACTTACACACACACACACACACACACACACACTCTCTCTCTCTCTCTCTCTCTCTCTCTCTCTCTCTCTCTCTCTCTCTCTCTCTCTCTCTCTCTCATCAAGGTTATAATATGTTTAAAAAATACAAAAAAAGTGAGAGCCTTGTTAGTCTCAACAATCCATTTCTTCTCTTTTCCCTCTCTATTTCTAATCTCTCTCTCTCTTTCCTCCCTTTTCCTTCTCTCTCCCTCCTCTTTTTCCTTCTTCTCTCTGTCTTTATTCTCTCTTTAAATTTCTTTATTTTCTCTCTTTTAAATTTTATATTCTCTCTCTGTCTTTTATATTCTCTCCTTTTCTTCTCTCTCCACTCTCTCTTTTCTTTCTTTCTCTCTCCTCTTTTTTCTCTCTCTTTCTCTCTTTTAAATTTTGTATTTTTTCTCTATAATTCTCTCTCTCTCTCTCTCTCTCTCTCTCTCTCTCTCTCTCTCTCTCTCTCTCTCTCTTTCTCTCTCTCTCTCTCTCTCTCCCGTCCCCCCTCTGTCACACTCAAAGTATGTAAATTTTATATTTCCTCTCTCTATAATTCTCTCTCTGTGTTCATGTTCTCTCTCTTTCCTTTTCTTCTCATCTCCTCTCTCCTCTCTTTTTCTTCTCTCTCTCTTTTCTCTTTTTTCATTTTCATTTTCTTCTTCTTCTCTCTCTCTCTCTCTCAAATGTTATCTCTCTCTCTATTCCCCCCTCTCTCTTCATCTTCTTCTCCTCTTTCTCCCTTCCCCCACTACAAGGGAATGGGGTGATAATGACAATCATTTGTAATGCAAAATAACAACATTGCTATCCCCATTGCTATTAGCGTCACTAATTTGCATTTGCGACACTAATAGTGATGCTTAGTAATGCTAATAGCAACACTAATCTAAGAAAAAAACTGCCAAAAACTCAAGCACAACATTTGTCACAAATATTTTCAAGAGAGAGAAAGAGTGAAATAAAGAGCAAGAGAGATTGTCGTCTTGATAGGGAGAGGAAGAGGAAAAGAGAGAAAAAAAGAAGGAGAGCTCCTGTGCCGTCATCCCTGTTGCCATATGCAAAGAAGAGGGAGAAGTGTGCAAGTGAGAAAAAGGAGACGCCGTGAAGAGGAGGCAAAAAATAATTCATCTTGGGCCTTTAAGATACATGCATTACCTCTTCTTGCTTTGTTTTTATATTTTCTTTTCTTTTCTTTTGTTTTTCTTTGTAATAAAATGCATTTAAAGAGAGGGAGAAAGGTGTGGGAGCTTTCACTCAACCGCCAAGACCCTCGGACCTCTTATTGCTTCAAGCGTTCCAAGCCGAGCACGAATGGCTACCTCTCACATAGCCGACGCGCCATCCATATCTACGGGTGTAGTGAGCTTACCTCCATGCCGATCGAGTTACCTCCTCTCCTGCACACTCCGGTAGCTCCATGATCCAAGTGCAAGCTTCAAGCAAGCTCCATCCTCAAGCTCCACGCTCCAAGCTCCATTGCCGTGAGCAAGACAAGACAAGAGAAGAGAAGAGAAGAGAAGAAGAGAGGAGAAGATGGAGAGATCTCCTTCCCGGTCCCTCACCCTCACACACTCACTCCCTCACACTCTCACACTCCCTCTCTCAAGCACAAACTCAAGCAAGCAAGAACAAGAAGAAGAAGAGGAAGAGGAGAGCTACTTTTGGCCAAACACAAGAATGAGCTTCTCATTCACTTTTCAACTTTATATACAAAACCCTAAATCCCTTTCTGGGCGGTCATCCCCTTATCCCCTTTTTTACATGGCCGGCCGTGGCCTAGGCCCTTTTTCCCATTGTCCTTTTATCTTCCTAGCTTCCTTTCCACAGCCCATCTACATTTACAAATTGCACGGGTGAGAGCCCGACGCTCCTTAAATTAAATCATGATGCGCTTGCACTCTTTTACAAAAGTAGTGACTTGCGCTTTTCCTTGTGCACATTTCTCCCTTATTTAGGACTCTTCTCCTTGTGCGTCTTTGTCTTCCGTTTCACTTTGCCTTGGCCTTTGTCTTCTACTTTAGCTTTTCCAGATTTTCCACCTTGTTTGTCTGAGGGTTAACATTACCCCCTCCTAGACGAGTGCCAGTCCCATGGCACTTACCATCGTAGATAGCAGGCTTTAGCATGCACTGAAGACGTGGGTGACAAGGATGTATGTGGTTGCCATGGAGGAGTGTTGGTAGTGGTGGGGAGGAAGGTCGTTGGGGGCCTATGTGGCTGGTGGTAGGGCTATTGGAGTTGGTGGTAGGGTTATTCTTTGTGGGGATTTCACTGATGGAGTACAAGTGGCAGTTTGTTGGGGATTCTGCACATGACGATTCTTGGTGGGCTTGCAGGATGATAAAGGATAGGAATTCAGAGAGCTGAGTGTCGATGAAGAGCGAACGACATTTCTGTTAGAGTCTTCAATACCTGCAATTGAAAACCTCTCCTAAGTGGTCTCTCCCTAGGGGTAGTGCTAGTCTTCTCTATCGTGCACAAGACATAGTTTAATTAGTTTGGGAGACAGGTTGAACTGAGAGTATTGTCCTGCACTTGAGGACCCAAACTGTGTATATACTTCGGTGCAGAGATTATGTGAGTACTCGTGCATACTTAGATATTACGTAGTTAGAAGACCATGGGCTGGTTTCTCGTAACAATGTGTGGATGAAGCAAAGTTGTCTATGTTGAGAAGAAGTACATGTGAAGGGGTATGAGACATCCTTTGCGTTGTGACTGCACGACGTAGCCTAATTGAACACAAGGACACCGCACTTTCGGTAGTTGGGAGCTATTGGACTTGCTTGATGAGGATGGTGTACTTTTCATGGCCATTCGTGCGGTGCTTACCAGAATTGATTGCAATGGTATTAAGGCAGAGTACAAGAGGGAATGGTGTGAATGGGTCAGGGTGACAGGTCTAACCATAGGCGAGACAAGCTCCCTAGGTATGTCCTGCCCTTGGTGTGCCCTGAACAATTGTGGGTGATGCGAAGGGGCGAGGGGACTAGGGACGGAGTCAACCGACCAAGGTCACTAGATGTGCCTAATTTGAGGACCCCTAGATGCTATGCTGTGATCGTGAGGCTTCGTATATTTTTCTTCTTTTCTTTTCTTTTTTCCTTTTCCGTTTATTTTTTCTTGTGCTTTTGCTTTTGCTTGCCTTCTTTTTTTTTCTTTTTTTTCTTTCTTGCTCTCTTCCTTTCGTTCTTTTCTTTCTTTCTTTCTTTCTTTCTTTCTTTCTTTCTTCTCTTCTCTCTTTTTTTTTTGACTTGCCTGAATACAACCATTGCAATATGTTGAGGCTATCAGCCTTTCAATGGGTTGGGAAATGTTAAGCTTCGAAGGCTCAGGAAATGGATATTACAATGATGATTGTGCCTTAGCCTCGTTGTTAGAGAAGCAGTTGTTGAGATGGGGAGATACACTTAAGAGGTGATTGCTTTGTGATTTTTATGCATTTAGGGTAGGAAAAACAAAGAAAAAGAAGCAAACAGTAGGACATGCTTTTCCAAATCCAAAAAACCAAAAACCTACTTGCTAAGGAGATCGAATACCTCTTCAAACTCCCTCGCTTCCTACCTATCTACCTCGAGTACCGATTCGGGAAAAACCCTACTTCAATGCTCGCTTTGAAGCGCGCAAGCGCTCAAAACTTGAATCCGTTGGTCCCGGCAATGGAACAAAATGTGGGAGCTTTCACTCAACCACCAAGACCCTCAGTCCGCTTATTGCTTCAAGCGTTCCAAGCCGAGCACTAATGGCTACCTGTCACATAGCCGACGCGCCATCCATATCTACGAGTGTAGTGAGCTTACCTCCATGCCGATCAAGTTACCTCCTCTCCCGTGCACTCCAGTAGCTCCATGATCCAAGTGCAAGCTTCAAGCAAGCTCCACGCTCCAAGCTCCATTGCCACGAGCAAAACAAGAGAAGAGAAGAGAAGAGAAGAGAAGGAGAGAGGAGAAGATGGAGAGCTTCTCCTTCCCTATCCCTCACCCTCACACACTCACTCCCTCACACTCCCTCTCTCAAGCACAAGCTCAAGCAAGCAAGAAGAAGAAGAAGAAGAAGAAGAAGAAGAAGAAGAAGAAGAAGAGGAGAGCTACTTTTGGCCACACACAAGAATGAGCTTCTCATTCACTTTTCAACTTTATATACAAAACCCTAAATTCCTTTTTGGGTGGTCATCCCCTTATCCCCTTTTTTACATGGTCGGCCATGGCCTAGGCCCTTTTTCTCATTGTTCTTTTATCTTTCTAGCTTCCTTTCCACAACCCATCTACATTTACAAATTGCACGGGTGAGAGCCCGGCACTCCTTAAATTAAATCATGATGCGCTTGCACTCTTTTACAAAAGTAGTGACTTGCGCTTTTTCTTGTGTGCCTTTCTCCCTTATTTAGGACTCTTCTCCTTGTGCGTCTTTGTCTTCCGTTTCACTTTGCCTTGGCCTTTGTCTTCTACTTTAGCTTTTCTAGATTTTCCACCTTGTTCGCCTAAGGGTTAACAAAAGGAAAGAAAGGAAGGATGGAAAATCATAGAGAGAGAGAGAGAGAGAGAGAGAGAGGTAACAAAGAGAGAAAGGAAGAGAGAAATGAGATATGAAGGAAGGGAGAGAGGAGAATGAGTAAAGAAAACAATGAGGGGGAGAAAGAAACAAAGAGAGTGGAAACAAAGAAAGAGAAAGAGAGGGGGGAGAGATAGAGAGAAAGAAGAGATAGAAAATGAGAGAGAGAGAGAGAGAGAGAGAGGGAGGGAGAGAATAAAAAATAGAGAGCAAGAGAAAGAGAGAGAAATAGGGAAACAAAAAGAGAATTAGAGAGAATGGGAGGATAGAAAAATAAAGGGGGAGGGGGAAGAGACACACAAAGAGAGGTGGTGAGAGAGGGTCTTTCAATGTCCTTGTTTTATAAGGTTTTTATTTTCTATCTTTGATTTTGATTGTAATGAGATACATTGAGTGAGAGTAGGGAGGGAAAGAGAGAGAAAGAAATAGAGAGAAGGGAGGGAGAGGAAGAGAGAGAAGAAGTGAGTGGGGAGGGAAGATGGGGGGAGAGAGAAACAAAGAAAGATGAAGGGAGGCAAATAAAGAAAGGGAAAGAGAGAGAGAAAGAGGGGTAGGAGAGAAATAGAAAGGAGTAGATAAAGATAGAGAGATGAGGAGAGAAAAGGAATTGACAAAGGGAGACGGAGGGAGATAAACAAAGAAAGGGGAGAGTAAGAGAAAGAGGAGTGGGAAAAGGAATAGTGAGGGGAATAGATAAAAATAGATAAATGTAAAGAGAATGGGAGAGAAAAAGAATGGAGAGAAGTAGAGAGATTGTAGAGAGAGAAACAATAGGGGAGAGAGAGGGGGAGGCAAACAAAGAAAGGGAGAAGGAGAGGGAGAGAAAAAAAGGGATGAAGAGAGAAATAAAGAGGGGAGAGAGAAAGGAACAGAGTGAAGTAGAGAGATGGTAGAGATAGAGAGAAACAATGAAAGAGAAGGGGGAGAGAGAAACAAAGAGATGAAAGGAGGCAAACAGAGAAAGGGAAAGGGAGAGAGAAAGAGGGAAGAGAGAAAATGAATGGTGGAAAATATAAGAATGGAGATAAAGAAAGATAATTAGAGATTAAAATGAAAGAAAATCATCAATGAGGGAAACAAAAACATATTGTTTGTTGTAACATAGACCAAATGGATAGTGATGATGGCCTTGACATTCAAGATTGCGAGGCATATCTTAATCAGTGTGTCTCGTGTCCTTGCACTTGGTGCAAGCTAGCAATCAGACAAAAGCATCGCTTATTTGTAGACTATGTACAACACTTCAATGAGTTTCAATCAGAGATCATTGACCAAGAGATCTTAGAATTTAAGCAAATGGTAAGATAAGTGTGTATCAATCATGCTTTACATTCCCAAAGTAATTGAATATCACATACAACAATATTAGACATGTCCTAAAAATTCTTACAAAGAGGTGACACTTCATTCCAAGGAATGCACCTATTATGGTTCATTAGAAGATTTTGTGGGTGTACGATAGATGGAGTGCCTGAGCTAATACACTAATTGGAGGGCATATAATAGACTACATCCTCGATACCAGAGGAGACAATGGCCCTCTTAGGCCTTCCTCCAAACTTGGAGCCTGTGATGGAGGCAATGATCAATGCATTACTGCCCATGGATGCCGATCATCTAATCCATTGAGAGAGGAATTGTCCGTACCATTGTATGATGGGTACCGAGTATCTTGCTTAAAGATGCTACTTGTGCTCCTAAGTATGCAGGTAAAGTACAGATGGAGTGATGCGAATGTGATCGAGTTGTTTAGGTACATTCTATGCTTTGTTGATTTTTTTTGACTCTATGTTATTAAAATCAAAATTTTAAAGGTTACTAAAATAATTACCACCTGGAAATACGATGCGTAAGTCTTGTGATGCTACACGGTTGGTGTTATGAAAGCTTGGCATGGAATACAACAGCATCCATGTATGCGTCAACAATTGTGTGTTATTTCGAGGAGACTACATGACTATGGAGACATGCCCAAAGTGTGGTGCTCATAGGTATCGACAAGACTTACAAGGGCAAACCATCCCTCGGAAGGTTCTCAGACACTTTCCATTTATACTGCATATATGTCATATATTTCATACATCAAGCATGGTGAGCTTGACAATGTGGCATGTGTAGAATAAATCCATAAATGGAGTCCAATGAATATCAACAAATTCACATACATGGAGCCACATTGACTCCACCTTTCCAAGCTTTGTATGAGAGCCAAGGAATCTTCGGTTTGGTGGATAGTATGAATGCATTCAGTCTTTGCTCCAACTTCTTATTGTGTGTGGCTTGTAGTCCTTGTTAACTACAACATCCCACCGTGGCTTTCTACGAAGAAAGGACATCTAATCTTTAGCTTGCTCATTCCTCGATGCTACAAAGTCAAGAACATGGACATCTACCTCCATCATTTAGTTGATACTAATATACGAGCCATTCTCATGTGGACCATGTATAACTTTTTGGGATTCAGGGATTGCTCAGGTAAGTGGGCTTCCATTCTCATTGTTGATATCTAACATGGCTCATTCAAGTCTATGTTGATTAGATAGGGGTATTGTAATAGGTTTTGTTACCTCAGGTTATCTTGCATGTCCATTATCTTGCATGCCGCTTTCTTGTAGAAGGGTCATGAATTGAGGGAAGGTTTTCTTGGGGACAACCTCCAATATGACTGAATGCCCAAAGCTGGTACAACTTGAAAATGGTCCACAAGAAGTCACATCCAAGTGGAATGCGACTATTCTTAGTTTTCTATAAGCTACCATATTGGACCCACTTATAAATCAACCATGTATTGGATCCCATGCATATTTTCAAAAATGTGGGTAACTTATTATAGGACCGTATTACAAGAAAGAGAGACCCTGTAGGGGCACGAATGGATTTAAAGGAGGTAGGCAAGATGGAGGCGCTTTGGCCATAGTCAAGCCTTGATGATCGCTTGTAACTACCTCATGCTTCTTGGGTTCTATCCACTAAAGAAAAGAACATTATGAAGCAAATTATTAGGTCTATTTGTACCTCAATATGTATAACACATTCCCTCAATCTACTTTTTCTAAAGATGACTAGGTACAAGGTTGAAATCCCGTGATTGGCATAAGGTATGCCAGGTTTGTCTTGACCTTGATAGCAAGTAACCTCAGTATTTCATTATTTAGTGTCTCACTCGAGAAATACTCTCAACGATTTATATATTGTCAAAATTAGTACAATGGATCTCATAGAAGGAGATTAAGATATCCTCTATTAAATCCATAAGGCTAGGAGCGGTGGAGATAGTCTGGTCTTTTCGAGAAGTATCTACCCATGAGCATGCTCACTATACAAACTCATCTCTTGGTACTTCTGATAGATGAAGTGGAGATTGTGGGACCCATCCATACGCAATGGATGTTCTTCTTAGAGCGCTTCATGAAAACCCTTAAGGGCTTTGTGCAACAACAAGCTCGTCCAAAAGGTAGCATATAGTTTGGCTAGTGTCATAGGCATTAGTGCATATTTTGGAGTGACTATCAATGGTGGATTCAAACAGTACCTTGGTGGGCAAAGAGGTTTTCAGTTAGGTGGATGAGAGAGTGCATATGTGCATACATATAACATAGATGATCAGATTTATGCAAGGCAATTAAGAGTGGTGCCTTAAAGCTCGAGTGGCTAGACATAGAGGATTGGCGGAGACTCAAGGAGGAAGCCACAGATTCTCTAGGATGATGCAATAGCAAAGCAGGAGGCAACAATGACATAGTTGGAGGCAAGGGTCATGCATCATTTGAGGAGTGGCGGCCACATGACTTATTTGGAGGACTTTGTAAGTTTTCTTTTGTCTCTTCTTGCTTTCTTATTTAGAATATCACTTATACTAAAAACCTTGTTTCTAACAATGCTATTCTATTTTCTTTGCAACACTCCATCACAAATTGCAATCCCACACATTCGGAGACTCAATATGCGAAGAGACACGATCTCACTACACTTATTGATAGATTGTATGTACATGGTAGTCCAGTAAGTCAATCATCTTTTTTGTCTATAGTCATTATTTTTTTGTGATGCATTATGTATGGTGGACTAACGTCTTGTTCATTTTGCAGAGTCCGTTTGACACTCCTTTGCGCTAGGATGAGCTTTTAGATGGCGAGGATCTATAGCACATACTTGGATTCATGGAGCATACATCACTTTCTTTTTTGGTCCTGTGATCCATGCAGGCCTCTTCCATGTAGCATTCCTTAGATATATTTATCAACTTTTGTATAAAATCACACTTTTCGATATTTATAGATAGATTTCTATGTTTATTTTGGCTCTTCTCTCCATGGTTTCATGTAATTTTATGAGTTGTCATCACCAATCTTGTACTTATTTTATGAGTTATCAGTCTTGTGATTTTAAATAGTTTTTACACTTGTCTTGATGATGATTGCATATCCAATATGTAATTTCTTTGTAGAATATTATTCAATCAACAACATTTACTATATGCACATCAACCTTTTCAATCAACTTTTTACAGTGAGCACACACACCATTTGTGATTTGAGAATGTGAACATTGTTGTGTCAAGAACTTTAAGGAGTTATCCCGTTGTGAAGGGGAAACTCTTAGAGTAGGCTGGATCGAAGAACCAACAATAGTGTTATGTTCTTTGATAGGTTCAACATCTCCAACAAGAAGCATCAAAGTTTTACCCTTGGTGTTTCTTACAAAAATCTGCTTTGGAGGAACAAGCTCTTTCTTCTAAATGGAGGAATTATCTAACTGCCATTCAGTGGGAAGTTGAATCTCAGACCAATTAATGCATTTTGGCAAAAACCTTTGGGTTGTTTCATCAAATTTCATTATAATAGTTTGGCCCTTACCCTTATCACTATTCATACCTTCTAAAACTATAGGTATGGCTAAAGACATAGCTCTGAACCATTCTGTACTGCATAGCAAGATGGTGGGCTGAAGAAGCCTTCATGTTCAAACCAAAAGTACAGATATGGAGAAGTAATAGATCAGGAAGATAAGGATCATCAACTGAGATGACATAATTAGGACGTAGTTCAAAGAAGATTGATCCATTGGACAATGGAGATAATGCAGCTCCAACTATCATGTCCATCACATCTTGATGTTTAGTATCCAGTACTACAACCGTGCAACTTACATGCAAACCTCTACAGAATAGGGAAATGATACCTATAACTATGTATCCAAGATGAAGATAGGGGTATTTCTGATTTTGTTTTTGTTTTTGTAGTTTTTGCATAATTAAGGAAAGCAAATTAACATGTTGATCCCAGGCAAGAGTATCACCCACGGTCAAAATACCTTGAACTTCAACATAGAGCATTGAAGCCTTGAACTTAAAAATGCTATTTTCATCGTATATGTTTGCAGCACCAATTTGCGGCAAGATCCACTTAGCACTTGGATTTCCTTCATCCATGAAGACTGTTGAGTTTCTAAGGGACTTATAGTGATCTGCCAGAGACTTGAAAGTAGTAGTGAAACCTCCTTATGAAGCCATAGGATTTACTGGACCAGTTGAGGATTTTAATGCACTCACAGAACAACCTCACACCTCAAAGCCTCACTCACGGAAACATAGCAAAATGGCTAATGACTATGCAACCTCTTCTCACTTACAACCTATCATTGGCTTAAACACAAGAATAAGGCTCTGATACCACATGTGTAGAGTCGCACAACGTAGCTGTATAGAAACAATAGAAGGAACACATCACGGGTGTAGAGTCACATAGCGTAGATATACAGAAACAACAAAAGGAACAAAAACACGCAGAATAAGACAACAGAACATAGAGAAGTGCTTGAGAGTGGAGAAATGATGTTTTCTATATTGCAAATTGTTGAATGCTTATAAACTCATAATGTGTAGAACCATGTTGAGGACTTTTTCCAAGCCCATATTTATAGGGATTGCAAAGTGTGGTATTAGCTGGCTTGCACTTGTGTTGAGTGGATATCAAATTTTTCTTTTGTACAAAATTGTACAGAATTGATGCATGCGCACCTAAAAAGCCAATGGCTGTGACAAAAGATAGTGGCTACATTGTACAGTCTATAGTATACAGTACAATAGAATACAGAGTAAAGTGCCAGGTGTTATAAGATCTGAGATACATGCTCGACTTTCTTATGTACTTAAAAGATATATGTTGAATGTTATGTTGGTGTAGAGAGAGAACAGATTAGAGAAAAGAAAGAGGACAGAGAGATATTTTGAAATTGGTGTTGCAGAGTAGGTCCTGGAACTTGGCAACTACCTATTAAGCTTGTTGATTGGTACAAAATTGCCTTCTGTGTACCACATGGTCATTACCAATGGACTGTTCTTTCCTTTGGTATTAAGATGGCTCCAACCTATTTCCAAGGTTGGACATATATGGTGTTTTCAAAGTTTACATTTTGCTTAGTGTATATAGATGATATTTTAGTGTTTTCTGAAACAATAAAGAAACACTTAGATCATCTCACCTAGTTCATGCTGCTTGTTGTTGAACAAGCTGGCATGGTGCTCTCCCCTACAAAATGTATTTTTTTTGTAACAAAGGTTGAGTTTTTAGGTCTAAATATCCATCATGGTATGGTAGAAATCCAAGAACATGAATTAAAAAATATATTAAGTTTTCCCGACCCACTCCCAAATGTAAAAATGATTCAATAGCTCTTAGGATGATTGAGATGGATAAATTCTTCTACACCCAACCTAGCTTTATATACTCAAGATCTCTACCCGTTGCTATGAAAAAATGTAATGTAGGAAAAATTTCCACGTATCTAGGATACCATTACGGCCATAAAAATGGGTTGACATATGTAAATATACCCTATAATTAGAGGATTAGGGTTAGCTAGGTTTGGCTAGGGTTAGCTATAAAAGGTGAGGTCAACCAAATGTAGCATTATCTTTTGGATCGTTTGGAGAATTCATGTTTTGTTAACTTTCTTGTACTTCTTTCCTAGTTTAGCTATGGCTGCCAGCCATGATTAATGCAGATTAGTTCCTTCTCTTTCAATTTTGAAAGAGAAGTAGAACCCAAGAGAAAGAAGCTTGGCGATGAGAGCTATGGCGAATGGAGAGCAAGAGCAAGAGAGAGCAAGACTCAAAAGTGGAAATTCCAACAACCACAATGTGTGGCCGGGCCTTCCTTTATTCAAATTGTCACTAAAAGAATACAGAATAAGTGACTGTGACGGGCGCCTGCCACTTGCAGTGTGCAGTGGCGGGTAATGTCAGTGTAGTAGTACATGGGCGTCTAGGTGGAGGCGCCTTTACCCCCAACAACCTCCCACTTAAAGACGAATCTGCCCCAGTGAGAGAGAAAAGAAAAGAAAAGACAGTATAACATGTACACATGTACAACAGGATGAGGAAAAAAACGTCATCTCATCCAACACCCATCAATCGCCTGAGGAAGGCAAATCGCTATGTAAGTGAGGCTCTTCGTGAGTAAGTTTGTAAGATTTTGCTCAGTCGAAATCTTGACAAGGTCAACAAACCTGTCCTCAATGACCTCGCAAATGAAGTGATACCTCACCTCAATAGGTTTCATCTTCACATGGAAGACCAAATTCTTGGCCAACTGAATGGCATTCATAGAATCCGAATGCAGTGTAGGCATAGCATATGTCATACCAAGGTTTGCAATCAAACGGCATAACCAAATAGTCTCCTTGCAAGCCTTTGTGGCTGCAATATACTTAGCCGTGCCCTACACATCCAAGAGATAGCCCCTCCAGCATAAGTGAATACATAGCCAGAAGTGGACTTTCTACTATCTGCATGTCCTGCATAATCAGAGTCAGTGTACCCCACGACTCCTGTATCCTCGCTACCATAGCAAATACACATATCTACTATGCCCTTCAGGTACCTCATGATACCCTTCACGGCATCCCAATGTTTCTTGCTAGGTGTAGCCATATAACATGCCACAACCTCAACTGCAAAAGCAATATCTGGAGGGGTAGCTATCATGGCATACATAAGACTGCCCACGACTGATGCATAGGGAATCTTGGCCATCTCGGCCCTTTGCTCATTAGTCTGTGGACAATTGCCCTATGAAACCTTCACATGAGAAGGTAATGGACAGTTAATAGGCTTAACATCCTATATACGGAAGCGCTCAAGGACTTTATGAATGTACTTCTCTGTGTGACAGATAGAGGAGTCCCTGAGATCTGTCGCGCGTAATGCGCATACTAAGTATGTGAGAGGCATGTCCCATATCTTTCATCTCAAAGCTCTTCTTGAGCTGAGCCTTAAGAGCATCTAGCTCCTCATGAGCTGTCCCTGCTAAAAGTATGTCATCCACATAGAGTACGAAAATCAGTAAAGAACCGTCACGGGCTTTCTTGGTGTACAAGCACAGATCCATAGCACTGCAGTTGTAGCCTTGTGACTGCATGAATGCATCAAACTTATGGTACCATTCCCTAGGTGCCTGCTTCAAGCCATATAGACACTTCTTTAGCTTGCACACTAGGTGTTCCCTACTAGGGTCTGCAAAGCCCTTAGGCTGCTCCATGTAAATTTCATCATGCAAGTCCCCATGTAAAAAATTCATCTTCACATCCATCTAGTACAAGTCTAGGTCAAGACTAAGCATAGGGTGGTCGTCTTGACTACAGGAGACAAGACTTCATCAAAGTCAACACCATGCTCCTGCTTAAAACCCTTAGAAACCAATTGAGCCTTGTATGCCTGCTTGGGATTTCCATGGGTATTTTTCAGCTTGTACACCCACTTGCATAGCAAAGCCTTCTTACCCTGAGGGAGGGAAACCAAATCCCAAGTCTGATTCTTATGCAATGAGTCAAGCTCAGACTGCATAGCCCTCTCCCAAGAGTGATAATCACCCCTGAGCATAGCCTCATCATAAGTGAGATGCTCTCCTAAATCTGTAACCAGTACATAATCCATAGAGGGTGCAAAACGGTCAGGAGGTCGATCAGGAGGTCATTTATCTCTAGTAGAACGCCTCAACCCAGGCTTTATTGCATGACTGACATCTTGTCTAACATCTAGGCCAGGAGCATCAGGTGATGCTGCACATTGTCTAGCTAGCCATGGAGCGAGCTGTACGAGAGCAGGTGGCTCCTCTTGAAAGATAACTCTGCGTACCTCAACCACTTTCTCAGGCTACATATGGATTTTCTCCTCATGAAATATGACATCATGGCTGCGGATCACTTTTCGCGCCTACGGATCCCATAGATGGTAACCCATCTCTCCTGCATCTCCATAGCTAATGAAAATGCATTTGACACTTTTAGGATCCAGCTTATTGCATTTGTCCTTGGACACATGGTAGAATGCCTCATATCCAAAGACACGCAATGATCATAAGAGGGGGGCTTGCCTTCCCATAGCTCCTTTGCAACCTGAAAGTCAATGCCACTGCTAGGTGACCTATTAATGAGATGCACTGCAATAGTAATTGCTTTAGCCCAAAAGTGCTGCAGTAAGCCAGCCTGGCTAAGCATGTTATGGACCCTTTCATGAATGGTCCTATTCATGCGTCCAGCCATACCATTCTGGGGAGGGGTGTAAGGGATGGTCAACTGATGCTTAATACCCCGCTCATCACAAAACTGCTCAAAAGCACATGATACATACTCACCCCCATTATCTAACCTTACACATTTTAGCATTTTCCTAGACTGGTTCTCTGCTAATGCAAGCCAACGTTGAAATGTATCGAAGATATCGGATTTTCTCTTTATGGGATAAGCCCAAACCTTATGTAAGTAATCATCTATGAAAGTAACAAAGTACTTTGCCCCACCGAGTGAATGACAGGGCATGGGCCCACATACATCTGAGTGCACAAGAGCCAAGGGCTCACCCATGCATTTCTTACCAGACTTTTTATGCATATTTCTAGTCTGCTTGCCATACAAACAATGATCACAAGAATCAAAATGCGAAGAGTCAAAAGGCGGAAGATATTGCAAAGCATGAAGCATTTTCATCCCTTTAAGGGACATATGCCCCAAACGAGCATGCCAAAGGGATACATGGGGGATAGATCCCACAAACAAAACATGATTCAAGGTAGCTCCAAATACAAGTAAATGATAGAGGCTACCAGACTTGGCATCTCTTACAAGCACAAGCCTGTCACAAGTAGTAATCTTCCATGTAGAGTCTCCAAAAGACACAAAATACCTTGCATCATCAAGTTGCCCAGTTGACATAAGGATGCGAGTTAACGCAGGTACATGGCATAAATCATGCAAAACAAAAGAACTGCCAGAAGGAAATTGCAGCCTAACATCTCCAATTCCCATAATGTTAAGAGACCTTTCATCACCAAGACGCACAGAACCAGACATGGTACGATAGGTATGAAACCAATCTCTACAGGGTGCCACATGAAATGACGCACCCGAATCCAAAAGCCAGCACTGCACATACATAGAATGTGTCTCAGAAGCTTGTAAGGCATCGCATGAAAAAGTTGCAAGTATGTAATCCTGATCTGAATGAGTGGCCTGCATGACATTAACCTCTTCTATCTTCACACTGGACTTTGCAGGTACAATACTGCGCTGAGAAGACTTTTTCTGCACTTTTTCTTTTCCCTTTTCCTGGCGCTTATCATCATGCATCAGGCATTGCATCTGTCATACCAAGGTCTTCAATCAAACGACCTAACCAGATAGCCTCCTTGCAAGCTTCTATGGATGCAATATAATCGGCCTCTGTAGTAGAAAGGGCCACACACTTTTGTACCTTGGACATCAAAGAGATAGCCCCTCCAGCATAGGTGAACACATAGCCAGAAGTGGACTTCCTACTATCTGCATGTCCTGCATAATTAGAGTCAATGTACCCCACGACTCCTGTATCCTGGCTGCCATAACAAAGACACATATCTGTTGTGCCCTTCAGGTACCTCATGATATCCTTCACGGCATCCCAATGTTTCTTGCCAGGTGTAGCCATATAATGTGCCACAACCCAACTGCAAAAGCTATATCTGGAGGGGTGGCTATCATGGCATATATAAGACTGCCCACAGCTGATGCATAGGGAATCTTGGCCATCTTGGCCCTCTGCTCATCTATCTGTAGACAATTGGCATGTGAAACCTTCACGTGAGAAGGTAATGGACAGCCAATAGGCTTAACATCCTGCATGCGGAAGCACTCAAGGACTTTATGAATGTACTCCCTCTGTGACAGATAGAGGAGTCCCTGAGATCTATCACGCGTAATGCGCATACCAAGTATATGAGAGGCCTGTTCCAGATCTTTCATCTCAAAGCTCTTTTTGAGATGAGCCTCAAGAGCATCTAGCTCCTCATGAGCTGTCCCTACTAAAAGCACGTCATCCACATAGAGTACCAAAATCAGTAAAGAACCATCACGGGCTTTCTATGGTATACAAGCACGAATCCATAGTACTATAGCTATAGCCCTGTGACTGCATGAATGCATCAAACTTATGGTACCATTCCCTAGGTGCCTTCTTCAAGCCATATAGACTTTTTTTTAGTTTGCACACTAGGTGTTCCTTGCCAGGGTCTACAAAGCCCTTAGGCTGCTCCATGTAAATCTCATAATGCAAGTCCCCATGTAAAATAGCCATTTTGACATCCATCTAGTACAAGTCCAGGTCAAGCTGTGCAACCAAGGCCAAGACTAAGCGTAGGGTGGTCATCTTGACCATAGGAGAAAAAACTTCATCAAAGTCAACACCATGCTCCTGCTTAAAACCCTTAGCAATCAATTGAGTCTTGTATGCCGGCTTGGGGTGTCCAAGGGTACTTTTCAGCTTGTACACCCACTTGCATAGCTTGGCCTTCTTACCCTGAGGCAAGGAAACCAAATCCCAAGTTTAATTCTTATGCAATGAGTCAAGCTCAAACTGCATAGTCCTCTCCCAAGTGGCAATCAACCCCGCACATAGCCTCATCATAAGTGAGAGGCTCTCATGCATCTATAACTAGTACATAATCCATAGAGGGCACAAAACGGTCAGGAGGTCATCTATCTCTAGTAGAACGTCTCAATCTAGGCTCTGCTACTTGACCGACATCCTGTCTAACATCAACATGTCTAGCATCTGGGCCATGAGCATTAGGTGATGCTAAGTGCTTTCTAGCTGGTCGTGGAGCGGGCTAAACAGGAGCAGGTGGCTCCTCTTGAAAGATAACTCTGCATACCTCAACCACTTTCTCAGATTGCATATGCATTTTGTCCTCATGAAAGATGACATCATGGCTATGGATCACTTTCCGTGCCTACGGATTCCATAGATGGTAACCCATCTCTCATGCATCTCCATAGCCAATGAAAATGCATTTGACACTTTTAGGATCCAGCTTATTGCGTTTGTCTTTGGGCACATGGTGGAATGCCTCACATCCAAAGACACACAAATGATCATAAGAGGGGGGCTTGCCTGCCCATACCTCCTTTGCAACCTAAAAGTCAATGCCACTGCTAGGCGACTTGTTAATGAGATGCATTGCATTAGTAACTGCCTCAGCCCAAAAGTGTTGTGGTAAGCCAGCCTAGCTAAGCATGCTACGAACCCTTTCCTAAATCGTCCTATTCATGCGTTCAGCCATACCATTCTTGGGTGGGGTATAAGGGGCGGTCAACTGATGCTTAATACCCTGCTCATCACAAAATTGCTCAAAAGCATGTGATACATACTCACCCCCATTATCTGACCTCAGGCATTTGAGCCTTTTCCCAGACTGGTTCTCTGCCAATGCAAGCCAATGCTGAAATGTGTCTAAGACATCGGATTTTCTCTTTATGGGATAAGCCCAAACCTTATGTGAGTAATCATCTATGAAAGTAACAAAGTACTTTGCCCCACCAAGTGACTGACATGGCATGGGCCCACATACATCTGAGTGCACAAGAGCCAAGGGCTCACCCATGCGTTTCTTACCAGACTTTTTATGTGTATTTCTAGTCTACCTGCCATACAAACAATGATCACAAGAATCAAAATGCGAAGAGTCAAAGGGCGGAAGATATGCAAAGCATGGAGCATTTTCATTCCTTTAAGAGACATATTCCCCAAACGAGCATGCCAAAGGGATACATGGGTGATAGATCCCACAGACAAAACATGATTCAAGGTAGCTCCAGATACAAGTAAAGGATAGAGGCTACCAGACTTGGCACCTCTTGCAAGCACAAGCCTGCCACGAGTAATCTTCCATGCAGAGTCTCCAAAAGACACAAAATACCCTGCATCATCAAGCTGTCCAGTTGACATAAGGTTGCGAGTCAACGCAGGTACATGGCGTACATCATGAAAAATGAAAGAACTGCTAGAAGGAAAATGCAGCCTAACATCTCCAATGCCCACAATGTTAAGAGACCTGTCATCACCAAGACGCACAGAACCAGACATGGTACGATAGGTATGAAACCAATTTCGACAGGGTGTCACATGAAAGGACGCATCTGAATCCAAGAGCCAACACTGCACATACATAGAATGTATCTTAGAAGCTTGTAAGGCATCGCATGAAGAAGCTGTAAGTATGTAATCATCATTTGAATCAGTGGCCTGCATGACATTAACCTCTTCTATCTTCACACTGGACTTTGCAGGTACAATACTATGCTCAGAAGACTTTTTCTGCACTTTTTCTTTTCCCTTTTCCTTGCGCTTATCATCGTGCATTCTATGGCACTGCGGCCTAATATGTCCTACTTTCCCACAATAATGATAGGTAAGATCAGACTTCTGTCCATGGGACTTGGACTTGGACCTGGACTTTTGAGAGTCCCTGCCTGTATGAGCATTATCATACCTACCATTTCTGCCACCTCTAACAGTCAATGCATGTGAAGAGCAGGAAGCATCATTGTTTCTCCTATTGATTTCCTCAGTCAATAAAGCACTCTCAACATCTTTGATTTTCAGCCCATCAAGCTTGTTCGTGCATATGGCAGTACGGAAGATATCCCATGATTCAGGCAAGGTGCCAAGCAGAAACAATGGGTGCAAGTTGTCATTGAACTCAATACCATGTGACAACAGGCTATTCATGATAGCATGAAACTGACTGAAATGAGATGAAAGGAAGGTCCTCTCCTTCATGCGAAGGTCCTTTTAACTGCTTCAGCCAATACATTTGTGATGTAAGACTCTGCTGCGCATAGAGCTCCCGAATCTTTTCCCATAAATCCCATGCACTATGATTCTCATCTTCAACAACATTATGATGGACCTCTTCTAAGAGTGACAACATAATGGTAGACTTGCATAGCTCATCAACTTCCATCCAAACATCATCATCCATATTCTCAGGTTTGACACCTTTGAAATGCAAGGGTTTAATCTGCAACTTTTGCACCAAAATCTGCCATATTTGGGACTTCCAATACCCATGGTTGGTACCATCCAACTTGGCAATGTTAAAGAGAGCTATATCTTTCAAATGACTAGCCATATTGTCCCAAATCAAAGCAAAAAAGGAAAATTGCATGTTGCTGTAATTAGCAGAAAATGCACTAAAACCACCGCTAAAACTGGTTGAAAGGGTGGAATTCACCAAGAGAAGCACCTGTCCACCAAATAT
Source organism: Lygodium microphyllum (assembly GCF_053477565.2). Lineage (NCBI taxonomy): Eukaryota > Viridiplantae > Streptophyta > Polypodiopsida > Schizaeales > Lygodiaceae > Lygodium > Lygodium microphyllum. The sequence goes on along the minus strand of NC_141137.1, from coordinate 63,942,985 downwards.
AACCAAGATAACATGAAATAGTAAGCATTACCCTCATAGAAGTGCTCAAAATTTGCACATTTCAGCTTGTTGTAATAAGTGATAGCAGTATGTAAAATTGTCCCAAAATAAAGTAATCACTTATACATATGTCACTACAACTGCCAGGTAACAAGATACATCCAATAGTGAGTTTGCATGGGAAAGAAGGTACCAAGAGCTGTCAAACCAATAACTTGTCAAGCAAGAGGCATCTCATAGGTCCAGAAGTCATGCATGTATTGGGTCTCGGGGTAAGAGAAGAGACCAAGCACAAGCACAACTGGTAGAGCAAGAAGCTCAATACATAACCATCCAAGATGCGTACAAAACTAACAAACATGTGATAGAGATAGGTGCTTGCCTCAATAGTCATATCAAATCAGCCCACTACTATAGACAAACTGCATACATAAAGCTCTCAAGAGAGTAAATGCATGTAATTGTTCCACAAGCTCAAGCTCATCTGTAAATAAGACTATGTGTACATTCGAATATACCAAGAGGCTCAAGTGAAGTCAAATGCAAAGGGAGCAAGCAACACTCTAATACAACAAATACATAGCATCAGACATGCTAAATCTCAGTAGGGTACATCCGGAGCATAAATCCCAAGCTATCTCAGACCCGTAAAGCATAAGCCTGAAAGCATTCAAAGAGCATGTAACTGACAACCAAATATAATGCCCAGTAGATCCAAAATACTCAAATACATCTGAAGATGAAGCTCCAAGTAACTGTCAAGCATGGGCAAACCAAGTGGCATCCATATCTGACTAAAGCATAAATGCAAGAGGCCTAAATGTCAAGTAGTGACAATAGGCATAGACCGATTCAAAGCATGCCAACTGAAGCCAAATGCTAGTGAAGAACAACCAAGTTGGAGCTTAATACAAGCTCAAAAGTATTCCGAAACCAAAGACAAGCTCGATGTCGTACCCTGAAGGTCAATACTTCATTGCATATCCCAAAGACATAGCCCAAAACCAATAGGCATAACCAAGCATGAGATAATAGGCTTCAGCCCACTGTGGTACATCATTGATTTATTGTTCAAAATTGAGTATTTTCAGCAAGAAAATCAGTCCAAAATGATGGCATAACATGTGCCTTGCATCCCCCAAACAATTGGGCATCAATAGGTACCAAATTGGTTAAGTAGAAGTGCCCAAACAAGCATAGCATTAGATGCCAATGTTACTTCTGCATAACATGATTGTGGGACTGTTGTAAACAGCCCTGGGAATATATAGATCAGACCCAAAACTGATGCCAATGATCAAGGAGGCTTCAACCGAAGTTAGAGACCATTGCCAAGTTCATGGCCAAGCTCGAAGAAGCATGACATGGCCATCAATGAGGAGTAGGTGAGCTCCTATAGTGTGCTGTCCAGAACATTCAAAAAAATGATGCAAATTTGTTAATCCCTTCTTCTGCTCCTGTGTATCCACGTGGCCTCAATGGTAGTGGTTGGAGGCTCCCGGGGGTGCCCAAGGAGGCCCACAACAAGCCTCAAGTGCCCAAATGCAAGAGGGAGCAAGATCCAAGCTCCAAGGGTTTGAGCTATGGCTGCCTTGTTTGACTGCAACCTGAGAACTAAAGAAAAACGCTAAAAGAACACTTCAATACCTTTGTAGCAATGCCATGAGGGTGCCTCAATAGGCCCGAAAGGTGCTCGGGAAGTTGAGGAGTGACGGGAGCTCAAGAAGGTCGGCTATGGCTACCGGGAAGGACACCCAATGCTGTAGGTATTTGAATGGAAGCTAAGAATGCCATGAACCAAGCTCGGGAAGTTGAAAAGTCTCGCTTTGATACCAATTGAAAGGTGAGAAGGATCGAAGCTTGCTTGGAAGTGAGCTATGGCGGAAAGCAAGAGCAAGAAGAGAGAGTGAGACACAAATGGGAACTCCAACAACCATAATGTATGGCCGGGCCTTTCTTTATTCAAACTATCACTAAAAGAATAAAGATTAAGTGACTGTGACAGGTGCCCGCCACCTGCAGTGTGCAGTGGTGAGTACTGTCAGTGTAGTAATACATGGGCGGCCAGGAGGAGGCGCCTTTACCTCCAACACAGACTAATTGCAGACATAAAGCTCTCAAGAGAGCAAATGCATGTAACTATCCCACAAGCTCAAGCTCAAGTGTAAGTAAAACTCTGTGTACATCCAAATATGCCAAGAGGCTCCCATAGGAAATAAATTCAGATACAAATAGAGCAAGCAACGCTCAAATACATCGAGTACATAGCATCAAACATTCCAAATCCCAGTAGGGTACATCCGGAGCATAAATCCCAAGCTATCTTAGACCCGTAAAGCATAAGCCTGAAAGCAGTCAAATAGCATGTAACTGACAACCAAATGTAATGCCTAGTAGGTCCAAAAATGCTCAAATACATCCAAAGACAAAGCTCCAAGTGATTGTCACCAAGCATGGGCAAACCAAGGGGCATCCATATCTAATCAAAGCATAAATGCAAGAAGCCTAAATGTCAAGCAGTGACAATAGGCATAAACCAGTCCAAAGCATGCCAACTGAAGCCAAATGCCAGTGAATGACAACCAATTCAGAGCCTAATCCAAGATCAAAAGCATTTTGAAACCAAAAAGAGGCATCTGAAAATGTCCAAATACATCGGTATGATCATTCAAATATCTGATAAGCATCTTGTATCCAAGAACCAATACATAGACTAAGTAAATGAGCTTCAGCCCACTGTATTACAGTAGCATATTCACTGTCAAATGAAGCTCAATTGGTGCCCAAATCTACTCCAAGTTAGTCCCAAAGCATAGGGTCAACAATGTTATGATAGCCTTATTGCACTTTCATATATATATGAATAAAGAATATGGGCAGTCACTGTACACGGGTAGGCCCAAGGGCCTTTTACCCCAACACTAAGTTAGCCACTAGCTTCAACCATTGTGTCTCTCTCTTGGCATAGCTATTTGCTACATAAATTATTCTCCCCATCTACTACAAACTCTAGAGCTATTAGTGATCCCTCACTTTAGCCCAAATGAGTTTAGGGACATAGCAATCTTTAGCCATTATCATAGAGCCACCCTTACCTCTAATGCAATGAACAAAGGTTTTTTAGCTCGAGTAAACAAGGCTTGTAACTTTTTCTTCCTTTACTTTGATCTCCCAAAATATTAAAATATCTAGCTTTATTCTCCTTATGATGTCTATTGCATCTTGCAGTTACAACAATGGGACATTGGATGGAACTCTTATTGTTGGATAGCTTTGAATCATCTTGGACAAGTTACCTCTCACATAGCTATCACACTCCCTCACACACTAATCCATCTGCTCTCCTTCAACACACAATGTGTGAACAAAAAATTGATAATGATACATAGTGAGTTTACCTTCTTACTTATGTGTCATAGTCAAGATTTGAGGTCTCATCCACAACTGCATGATTGCACCTTTGAGCAAGTTGTTACTCCATTGCCTCCATGCCAATCCATGCGAGCTCCATGGAGAGAGGAACGAAGAATAATAAGAATAAGAATAATGCAAGAATAGAGATGAGCTTATGGAGCCCCAAGAAGAACACCAAGAAAATGGGAAAACTACTACAAGAAAATCTATATTGTCACACCAACAAGCATGTTCTTCATACTTTAATCAACCATAAGAAGAAAAAGAACATCAAGAATAAAAAATCTTCATGCAACATCACATAGTGAATCTCCCATGGATTTATCACAACAAAACTTCAATATATTATTTATACTCTTCATAAAAATCATCAAAGAACTATAAGAACACAAAGGAATGCTCAACTTTGAATGGAATTCCTCACATAGTATTCATATTTCATCATCTTCATAATCTTTCTCTCAATCTCTCTCATGTAGATACAATGTTACTTCATAGAAATTGGCTATCTCTTATATACTATCTCTCTCACATATTCTCTTTCTCAAAAATATATGAGAATAATAAAGAATCACACTCAATAATCCTCTCTTGGATGTGGATACTCTTCTTAAGAGGTACGTCTGATATGAAGGGGCACCAGAGCTACTCTAGCAACCCTTGAGAGCTCATCAATGTCATAGTCACTTTAGTCTTCAGTTCAAGTCTTCATTGTCAAGATTGTGGGAGAGAAGGAAGGAGTCTCACTTGTGGCTTTCTCACTTGCACAATGGGGGAATACACACACAGGTGGAGGCTGAAAACAGTTTTCCTATTCTTAGTTGTGTAAGCCAAAAAGGACTCAGGTACATAGAAAGAGAAGAACCCTATATATGGGTCTCAAACCAAACTCAACTAACTAAGGTGGCATACTAACTGAGCCACGAACTAGAGTAGATAAGGATAGCTATCATCTAGCTATTATTCATGGGCGGTGTACCAACCGCATCTGCAACTAACAAGTCGGTGACATAAATGCACAACGGTCACCCTGGCATATCACGAGTGGAGCTCGATATCTCACCACTCCCCCTAGAGCTCAATCCCAATTCCTGCACACCAAGCAGGTCTCTGAACTTGCGCAACTTCTCTGTGCCCAATGCCTTCATGAATATGTCAGCTACCTGATCCATGCTGACATCAACTAGATCAATAAGACCTAGTAAAACCCTCTCCCGCACATAGTGATAATGCACTTCAATGTGCTTTATTCTAGTATGATAGACTGGGTTATTTGCTAAGTGTATACTACTCATGTTGTCACAATAAATGACAACTGGCCCATCTGTAGGCTGATGCATATCATAAAGTAGCTTATGCAACCAAGCTACCTCACATGCAGCCATTGCTGCACCCCTGTACTCAGCCTCTGTGCTCGACAAGGCAACTGTAGGCTGTTTCTTGCTGCTCCAAGTGACTGCAGCACTCCCAAAAGAGAACACATATCCACTGGTAGATCATCTATCGGAAATACTACCAGCCCAATCAGCATCAGTGTATCCATGCAACTGTATCTGAACCCCAGTCTCATAAAATAGTCCATACTGCAATGTGGACTTCACATACCTGAGTATGCATCTAGCCGCATCCAAATGCGGTTTCCTTGGAGCCTGCATAAACTGACTTACCAATCCAACAACATAGCTCAAATCTGGCCTGGAAATAGTCATATAAATCAAACTTCCTACTATGCGTCTATACATAGTAGGGTCTTCGAGAAGCTCACCTGCATTTGCGCTCAGCTTCACATTCTGCTCCAAAGGAACTGAAATAGGCTTACAGCCTATCATCCCATATTTGGACAGCATGTCCAATCCATACTGCCTCTGCAAGAGCCATATCCCACTTGGTGACCTAATCACCTCAATGCCCAAGAAATAACGTAGCTCTCCCAAATCCTTCCTCTCAAACTTCTGCTTCAATAGCATTTTCACATGAAGGATATCTTCATCACTATCACCTGTGATAATCAAATCATCAACATAAATGACAAGCAGGATAATACATTTCTCTGTTTTTCTCACATAAAGTGAGAAATCTGCCTTGAAAATCTGAAAGCCAATAATGACAAGATACTGTCCTATCTTGTCAGACCATGCTCTAGGTGCTTGCTTCAAGCCATACAAGGCTTTCTTCAACCTGCAAACAAACTCAGGATGAACGGCATGTACATAACCTGGTGGCTGCTCCATATAGACCTCTTCTTGCAAATCACCATGCAAGAAGGCATTCTTTATATCCATCTGATGTAAAGACCATCCCTTTGATGCAACCATAGCAATGACTGCTCTTACGGTTGCCATCCTTGCAACTGGACTGAATGTTTCTTCATAATCAATGCCATATGTTTGTGCATACCCCTTGACTACTAATCTTGCCTTGTATCACAGACCCATCTGCATTGCTTCACCTTATAAACCCACTTACAACGAATTGCATTCTTATCTTTAGGCAAAGGTACCAATTCCCATGTAGCATTTGCTTCCAAGGCATCCATTTCTTCATCCATGGCTTTCTCCCATTTTTCTTTTCCCATGGCTTGCTCAAAAGAAGTGGGTTTTGGTTCCTGTATCACTTTGACTATATAGGCATAGTGAATGGCTGTAAATCCATCATATTTCAGCCTATCCACAGGATACCTAGCTCTGGTAGACCTGCGCAAAGTAGGCTCACTTCTAGATACTCTCAAAACATCCCTGGTCTTCCTTACTCCAGGTGTAACAACAGAAGAAATACCCAACTCATCATCAATGCTCTGTTCTGAGCCACTGGATTCACCATCCACATAAGAGTGACCTGTATTCATATCAAACATGGGCTGATCTACCTTCTCTTTTCCTTTTCATGATATCTGCATACCACTATCTGCATTGCTTTGAGAAGATTCTCTTGATCTCAACCTGCCTATCCATGGCGAAGAATGTGAACCACTGCTAGAGGACACTCCAGGTCCACTAATATCTTGTGACTGCTGCTGTGAATTCTGTGCAGCATTACCATTTTGTGCATCCACATTATCAATCACATTTACTGGTTTATACCAGTTATTCATCTCATAAAAAACAACATCTCTGCTCACTGTAAACTTACGAGTAAAAGGTTTATAGCATCTATACCCTTTCTGCTGCAAAGAGTAACCAATAAAGATGCACTTCTCAGCTTTTGGATCTAACTTGGATCTCAACTCATCTGGCACATGAACATAGGCAATGCAACCGAAAATTTTCAAATGAGAAATATCTGGTTTCCTACCAGTATACCTCTCCTCTGGAGTCATGCCATGTATTGCTGCAGTGGGAGTCCTGTTCATTATGTAGACTACTGTAGCAACTGCTTCAGCCCAGTAAAAATCTGGCAGGTCTTTTTCATTGAGCATGGCACGAGATACCTCTCCAATATGCCTGTTTTTCCTTTCTACAATTCCATTTTGTTGTGGGATATGACTGCATGAATATTGCTGCTTTATGCCATGCTCTTGCAGGAACCTTGCAAACTCATTTGAGAGGTACTCTCCCCCTCCATCTTACCTTAGGCATTTTATTTGTAGGCATGTTTCTTTTTCAACCATAGCTTTAAGAGTTTTGAAATGCCCAAACACTTCACTTTTCTTTTTTATAAAATACACCCAAACTTTTCTGCTATAGTCATCAATAAAAGTGACAAAATAATGACAGCCTCCAATAGATACAGCTTTAGTAGTCCACACATCAAAGTGGATTAATTCCAATGGCTTCTTACTCTCTTGAACATGTCTAGGAAATGGTTTCCTTGCCTGTTTTCCAAATTGACAGGCTTCACATACCTTATGCATTTCTGCAACCTTGAATTTAGGCAATCCTGCAACAATATTTTGGGCCTGCATTGATTAAGTCGATGTACATTAACATGACCAATGCGTTTATGCCAGATATCAATATCTGCAACTACACCGGTCCCATGTGCAAACATTGTTGCACTCAATTCAAGCATGTCTGCATCCAACGTAAACATTCTACCTTTCTTCTTTCCTTTTGCTATCAAGTGACCTTTATTTTTCATATCCTCAACAAAGCATCCATGAGGATTAAATCTGACCTGCAAGCCCTGCTCAACCATTTGTCCAACATAAACTAGGTTCTTAGTGATATTCGGGACATGAAATACATTCGACAGGTATCATCACCAGTCTCCACAAATCCTGGTTTTTTCATTTTCCTTGCATCCTGCATCCATTCTGCATGACCTGTCATGTGGTTTGATGCATCTGAGTCAACATACCACACATCGTTGCTTTCTTCTGCACTTGTCACAAAATTGGTCATGTGTTGCACCATAAACAAATGCTCATTTCTATCACATCACCCTGTCTACTAGAAGATGCATAATTCCCTTGTTGCAATTTTCCATTCATGATGTCATTCTTCTTTTTATAGCAGACTTTAGCCATATGACCCATTTTACCACAGTAGTAACATTCAACATTGCTGTTTGCATTTTGGCCTCTTTGCCATCCACCATAACCTCTTTGGCTCCCCCTGCCTCTAGAGTTACCACGTCCTCCTCCATAGGACTGGTTTTCTTGAGTTTGCTGCATATTCTGATTTCTACCACGGCCTCCAGATCGGCCTCCTCTACCTCTGCCTCTACCTCTTCCAGCATTTGAGTAGAAGACAGCTTCTTTTGAAGTTCCTCCTGAAGAAGATGCACCACCATTTCTTTGCTCCTCAGAAATTAGAAGAGCAATCAACTCCTCAAAATCAGGAAATCTTTCATAGATGGAAATGGATATTCGGAACTGTGCATAATCCTTTCCTAGACCATTCAAGGTCACAGAAACTAAATCATCATCTTCCACTGGCGACCCAATGGAAGCAAGTGCATCTGCAATCTTCTTCACCTTCATGTGGTAGTCATTGATGCTCATACTTTCTCTTTGCACATTGTGCAACTCTTGCTTGAGCTGCATTTTTTTGGCTTGCGTATACATTTTTTATAAAGTATCCCATGCCTCCTTTGACGTACTTGCATCCTGAATATACACAATCATAGAGTCTGAAATACTGATAGATAGCCAGTACATAACTTTTCTAGCTCTCTCATGCCATCCTTTAAATGCCTGCATTTGCTGTTGATTAGGAACATCAGGAAGAACTAGTTCTTCTTCATTTCCTGCAACAAATTCCCAATATCCTTTTCCCATAAGAAAATTCGTCATTCTAAACTTCCATGCTTGGAAGTTGTTCTTGTCAAGCTTTTCAGTGACAATCTGTGAAAGAGAATCAGACGCCATTACAGAACACTGCAAAAAACACAGCTTCACCCTCACAAGGGCAAATCTGCAAAACTAAAGAAAGTGGTATTTGACCACACAGTCACTTCCTAGTGACGATTTTGCATCAACAGGCAACAAGGATGATTCTGTAACTCCCAATGTCTCTGCGCGCAGGCATACGATGCAATTTCTATAGTAACTTTTCACCAACCTGTAGAATAGTGGTCGCACAGCAAAAAAAACAGAGCCTTTTCCTGAGTGCGTGCAGAAAACTTCTGCCTCCAAAACGGGCCCCGAAATGGCCTCGAATAAAAAAAACAGGGAAACCAAGGGCTAAAAGGGCATCTCAATCTAAGACAATGCACTCTTGCACTTTCCGGCTGTGCTACCTGCAGAGACTTGCTCCCAAACTCGAAAAATGAAAGCAACACTGGTCCTCTTACGAGAACGCTGCGAAGTTGGTTTGCTTCCTTGAGCTCCTTACCACGAACCAGGCTCTGATACCATGTCAAGATTGTGGGAGAGAAGGAAGGAGTCTCACTTGTGGCTTTCTCACTTGTACAATGGGGGAATACACACACAGGTGGAGGCTGAAAACAGTTTTCCTCTTCTTAGTTGTGTAAGCCAAAAAGAACTCAGGTACATAGAAATAGAAGAACCCTATATATGGGTCTCAAACCAAACTCAACTAACTAAGGTGGCATACTAACTGAGCCACGAACTAGAGTAGATAAGGATAGCTGTCATCTAGCTATTATTCATGGGCGGTGTACCAACCGCATCTGCAACCGCATCTGCAACTAACAAGTCGGTGACATAAATGCATAACGGTCACCTTGGCATATCACGAGTGGAGCTCGATATCTCAACATTCATCAGCCACTTATTGTGCTTCTTCAATATATTAAGAGCTTCAATTATTCTTTTTCAAAGATTAGACAATATCCCCAAGCTAAACATCCATCTATGAGAACACTTACAGAAGCATACAAAAGGTGGTGCAAGGCATACAAAAGCTCAATAGTACACTACAGAAGTCTACATGCAAAAAAACCATAGAGCTCAAACTAAAAACAACTTAAACCATATACAACCATCCAACTCACTCTCATCATTCCTCAAACCATTCATTCACAATCATAACCTCTCAAATAGAAGGAAAACAGACCAAAATAGACCTATCAGAACCAAATAGACACACCACAGAATCAATCAGCACATCATAACTCAACTAAAAACAGTTATGAGCTTCTCAAACATTTACTCAATCCATTCTAACATACTTCAAAACACTAAACTATCCAACAACCAATCAATCAACCACAAAACCAAACAAAAACCACCCAAAAATCCAACAAAAAATAACTAAAATAATTGTCATTTCAACACCCAACATATTCCCACACTTAGCCAAGGGAGCATCCTTACGACCTTGGAAAAAGAGAATAAAAGCTTGAAAATAACCATCTTCAATCATCAACTCTAGTTTGAACAAATCCATGACCCTTTCTAATAACTTGCATCTTGCAAATAAGTTTAACAAAAGAAAAACACATGTTGTCCATTAACTCATCCTAAAAAGATAAATTCATGACAAATGTGTAAATGATATAATAGGTTTCTTCTATCCATTGTAATCACCAAAACCCGCCATTTTGATCAACCTCATTAAATCACAACCCCTTCATATACAACTCACACACCAAATATGCACTAGACATAAAATAGTCACTTGAATGGCATCTCCAAAAAAATAGAATATATCATTATGGCCCAACAAAGATACATCAAGGATCAATGGAGTGTATTACACTTACAAGCTAAATTTGTCTATGGAAAGGAATTTATCCATAAATGTCTTGGAAAGATTTTGAAACAACTGAAAATATCACATTCTCTCCACAAGTACAAGATATCTACTCAAAAGACATAGAGCATGGAAGTATAATGTCCAATTGATGGGGATCAACATCCACATTAGCATTAAGGCACAATTTAGGTACTGGCTTCTGATCATTATAAGAATGATAATGCATGTATGCTAAGTACCAAGTAAAAATTAACCAATCTAATTGAAATATCGGTGGATTGATGATATATTTAGGCAAATTGTAAATAACTTTGATAAGCTTGTATAGGGATCTTCCATTCCACTGGAATAATAGGCCAATTAATCTAGGAACCCGTCAATGAATTTGTTTAACTCCATCCTCTACATCATATAAGCAGCCTCTTTGTGCGATGCCTCTTAGCTAATCAAGGCTCAGTCTATGCATGCATAGTGTTGACCCTTGGATTCGGGTGCATATTTTCATGTGACCCCTTCCCATGAGTGGTTTCATACCTATTGTAGCGTATCTGGTTTTGTGTGCATTGGTGCTATCACTCTACCCTTTTCCTCTTGTAGCACTTTTGTTCTACATAATGTACGTCATGTACTTGCACTGACTAAAAGCCTTATGTCTATTGGGTAACTTGATGATGTAAGTTATCATATACGCTTTGGCGATTCTGCATGGAAGATAACTCGTGGCAGGCTTGTCCTTGCAAGAGGTGCCAAGTTTGGCAACCTCTACCCCTTGTCTGTATCTGGTACTATTGATAACCATGTTTTATCAGTGGGTTCTATCCCACATATATCTCTCTAGCATGCTTGTCTTGGGCATATGTCGCTTAAGGGAATGAAAATGCTTAGTACTTTGCAATATCTTTGTCTTTTGACCACACATTTTGAGTCATGTGATCACTGTTTATATGGTAGGCAAACTAGGAATCTGCATAAAAAGTCTGATATTCCACACATAGGTGAGCCTTTGGCTATTGTGCATTCAAATGTATGTGGACCCATGCCCTGTCAGTCATTAGGGGATGCAAAGTACTTTGTCACATTTATTGATGATTATTCACGTAAGGTTTGGGCTTATCCCATAAAGTGAAAATTTGATGTCTTGACCATCTTTCAGCATTGGCTTACTCTCGCAAAGAATTAGTCTGGGCATAGGCTGAGATGCCTAAGTAATGGGTGTGAGTATATCTCATGTACCTTTGAGCAGTTTTGTGACAAGTAGCAAGGTATTACACGTCAATTGACCGCCCCTTATACCCCTCCCTAGAATGGTATGGCTAAGCACATGAATAAAACTATCCAGGAGAGGGTTTGCAATATGCTTAGCCAAGCAGGCTTACCACAACATTTTTGGGCTAAGGCAATCTCTACTATTGTGCATCTCATTAACAGGTCACCTTGTAGTGGTATTGACTTCCAAATTGCAAAGGTATGGATAGGAAAGCCTCCCTTATATGCTCATTTGTGTGTCTTTGGATGTGAGGCCTTTTGCCATGTGCCTAAGGACCAATGCAATAAGCTAGATCTGAAAAGTATGAATTGCATTTTCCTCAACTACGAAGATACAAGTGAGATGGGTTACCGTCATTGGGATCCACATGTGTGAAAAGTCATCCGTAGCCATGATGTAGACTTTCATGAAGACAAGATGCACATGCAACCTGAGAAAGTGGTTGAGATGCATAGGGTTATCTTTTAGGAGAAGCCCCCTATGCCTGCACAACCAACTAGACAGCCTGCACCAGTAGCCAATGCTCATGGGCCAGGATGTTAAACGAGATGTTGGACACGCAGCACAACCTACCTTGAGGCATTCTACTAGAGATAGATGACCTCTTGAGGCGTTATATGCCCTGCATGGATTATGTATTGGTTACAACTGCAGGAGAGCCTCTCACTTATGATGAGGCTATGCGCAAGGGTGATTATCACTCCTAGGAGAGGGTTATATAGTTTGAGATTAACTCATTACATAATAATTATATGTGGGACCTAGTTTCCTTGCCCAGTGGTGGTAAGAAGGCTTTGCCTTGCAAGTGGGTGTACAAGTTGAAAAGTATCCGTGGCCACCCCAAGTCGATATGCAAGGCCAGATTGGTTGCTAAGGGTTTTAAGCAGGAACATGGTGTTGACTTTGATGAAGTCTTTTCTCTTGTGGTCAAGATGACTACCCTGCACTTAGTCCTAGCTTTGGTTGCCCTGCTTGACTTGGATCTTTATCAATTGGATGTCAAGATGGCTTTCTTACATAGGGACTTGCATATGATGAGATATACATGGAGCAGCCCAAGGGTTTTGCAGAGCCTAGTAAGGAACATGTAGTGTGTAGATTGAGGAAGAGTCTTTATGGTCTAAAGCAAGCACCTAGGGGATGGTACCGCAAGTTTGATGTTTTTATGTAGTCACAAGGCTACAGTTGTAGTGCTATGGATCCATGCTTGTACATGAAGAAAGCCTGTGATGGTTCATTATTGATTTTGATACTCAATGTGGATGACATGCTTTTGGGATAGAAAGCTCATGATGAGCTAGATGCTCTTAAGGCTCAACTCAAAAAGAGCTTTGAGATGAAAGATCTAGGACATGCCTCTCATATACTTGGTATGCACATTACGCTTGATATGTCTCAAGGACTACTCTATCTATCACAAAAGGAGTATACCCATAAAGTCCTTGAGAATTGCTATATGCAATATGTGAAGCCTATTGGCTATCCATTACCTTCTCGTGTGAAGGTATCACAGGCTGATTGTCTGCAAACAAATGAGTAGAAGATCGAGATGGCCAAGATCCCCTATACATCCGTAGTGGGCAATCTTATGTATTCCACAATAGTCACGTGTCCATATATTTCTTTTGCAATTGGTGTTGTAGCACATTATATGGCTACACCTGGCAAGAGACACTAGGATGTCGTGAAAGGTATCATGAGATACCTGAAGGGCACTACTGATATCTGCATTTGTTATGGTAACCAGTATATAGGAGTCATGGGGTGCACTAACTCTAACTATGTAGGACATGTAGATAGTAGAAAGTCCACTTCTGGTTATGTGTTCACTTTTGCTGGACATGCTGTTTCATGGATGTCCAGGGTGCAAAAATGCACAACTCTTTCCACTGCACAGAGGCCGAGTATATTGCAGCCATTGAGGCTTGTAAGGAGGCCATCTAGTTAGGCCGTTTGGTTGGTGACCTTGGTATGATAGCTATTATCCCTACACTGCATTCGAATTCTTTCAGTGCTATTCGGTTAGCCAAGAATCCAGTCTTCCATGCAAAGACGAAACGCATTGAGATGAGGTATTACTTCATTCGGAGGTCATTGAGGATAGAACTGTTGATCTTGTCAAGATCTCGACTGACCAGAATCCTACAGACTTGCTCACAAAATGTCTCTCAATGGAGCATTTTGCCTTTCTTAGGAAGATGATGGGCGTAGGATGAGATGATGTCTTTCCTCATCCTATTGTACCTATGTAATTTTTTTTTTCTTTTTTTCCCTCCTCATTGAGGCAAATTCACCTTTAAGTGGGAGCTTGTTGGGAGTAAAGGTGCCTTTGCCTAGCCAACTGTATATTACTACACTAATAATACATGTCTGCACATTGTAGGTGGTGGGTGCCTATCTCACTTTATTATTTATTCTTTTAGTGACATTTGAATAAAAGGAAGGCCACTCACACATGGTGACTATTGGAGTTCCCACATTGTGTGTGTCTCTCTCTCTTACTCTTGCTCCTTCCTGTCAAGATTGTGGGAGAAAAGGAAGGAGTCTCACTTGTAGCTTTGTTGCTTGCACAATGGGGGAATACACACAGAGGTGGAGGCTGAAAACAGTTTTTCTCTTCTTAGTTGTGTAAGCCAAAAGAACTCTCTTACAAAGAAATAGGAGAACCCTATATATGGGTCTCAAAACAAACTCAAATAACTAAGGTGGCATACTAACTGAGCCACGAACTAGAGTAGATAAGGATAGCTGTCATCTAGCTATTATTCATGGGCGGTGTACCAACCGCATCTGCAACTGACACGTCGGTGACATAAATGCACAACGGTCACCCTGGCATATCACGAGTGGAGCTCGATATCTCAACACTCCCCCTAGAGCTCAATCCCAATTCCTGCACACCAAGTAGGTCTCTGAACTTGCGCAGCTTCTCTGCGCCCAATGCCTTCGTAAATATGTCAGCTACCTGATCCTCTGTGCTGACATAAACTAAATCAATAAGACCTAGTAAAACCCTCTCCCGCACATAGTGATAATGCACCTCAATGTGCTTTGTTCTAGCATGATAGACTGGGTTATTTGCCAAGTGTATACTACTCATGTTGTCACAATAAATGACAACTGGCTCATCTGTAGGCTGATGCATATCATAAAGTAGCTTATGCAACCAAGCTACCTCACATGTAGCCATTGCTGCACCCCTGTACTCAGCCTCTGTGCTCGACAAGGCAACTGTAGGCTGTTTCTTGCTGCTCCAAGTGACTGCAACACTCCCAAAAGAGAACACATATCCACTGGTAGATCGTCTATCAGAAATGCTACCAGTCCAATCAGCATCAGTGTATCCATGCAACTGTATCTGAACCCCAGTCTCATAAAATAGTCCATACTGCAATGTGGACTTCACATACCTGAGTATGCGTCTAGCCGCATCGAAATGCGGTTTCCTTGGAGCCTGCATAAACTGACTTACCAATCCAACATCATAGCTCAAATCTGGCCTGGTAATAGTCATATAAATTAAGCTTCCTATTATGCGTCTGTACATAGTAGGGTCTTCCAGAAGCTCACCTGCATCTGCGCTCAGCTTCACATTCTGCTCCAAAGGAACTGAAATAGGCTTACAGCCTGTCATCCCATATTTGGACACATGTCCAATCCATACTACCTTTGCAAGAGCTGTATCCCACTTGGTGACCTAATCACCTCAATGCCCAAGAAATAACGCAGCTCTCCCAAATCCTTCATCTCAAACTTTTGCTTCAATAGCATTTTCACATGAAGGATATCTTCATCACTGTCACCTGTCATAATCAAATCATCAACATAAATGACAAGTAGCATAATACCTTTCTCTGTTTTTCTCACATAAAGTGAGAAATCTGCCTTGGAAATCTGAAAGCCAATAGTGACAAGATACTGTCCTATCTTGTCAGACCATGCTCTAGGTGCTTGCTTCAAGCCATACAAGGCTTTCTTCAACCTGCAAACAAACTCAGGATGAACAGCATGCACATAACCTGGTGGCTGCTCCATATAGACCTCTTCTTGCAAATCACCATGCAAGAAGGCATTCTTTACATCCATTTGATGTAAAGACCATTCCTTTGATGCAGCCATAGCAATGACTGCTCTTACAGTTGCCATCCTTGCAACCGGACTGAATGTTTCTTCATAATCAATGCCATATGTTTGTGCATACCCCTTGACTACTAATCTTGCCTTGTATCTATTCACAGAACCATCTGCATTGTGTTTCACCTTATAAACCCACTTACAGCCAATTGCATTCTTACCTTTAGGCAAAGGTACCAATTCCCATGTAGCATTTGCTTCCAAGGCATCCATTTCTTCATCCATGGCTTTCTCCCATTTTTCTTTTCCCATGGCTTGCTCAAAAGAAGTGGATTCTGGTTCCTGTATCACTTTGACCATATATGCATAGTGAATGGCTGTAAATCCATCATATTTTAGCCTATCCATAGGATACCTAGCTCTGGTAGACCTGCGCAAAGTAGGTTCACTCCCAGGTGCTCTCAAAACATCCCTGGTCTTCCTTACTCCAGGTGTAACGATAGAAGGAATACCCAACTCATCATCAATGCTCAGTTCTGAGCCACTGGATTCACCATCCACATAAGAGTGACCTGCATTCATATCAAACATGGGCTGATCTACCTTCTCTTTTCCTTTTCGTGATACCTGAATACCACTATCTGCATTGCTTTGAGAAGATTCTCCTAATCTCAATCTGCCTGTCCATGGTGAAGAATGTGAACCACTGCTAGAGGACGCTCCAGGTCCACTAATATCTTGTGACTGCTGCTGTGAATTCTGTGCAGCATTACCATTTTGTGCATCTACATTATCAATCACATTTACTGGTTTATACCAGCTACTCATCTCATCAAAAACAACATCTCTGCTCACTGTAAACTTACGAGTAGAGGGGTTATAGCATCTATACCCTTTCTGCTACAGAGAGTAACCAATAAAGATGCACTTCTCAGCTTTTGGATCCAACTTGGATCTCAACTCATCTAGCACATGTACGTAGGCAATGCAACCAAAAATTTTAAAATGAGAAATATCTGGTTTCCTACCAATATACCTCTCCTCTGGAGTCATCCCATGTATTGCTGCAGTGAGAGTCCTGTTCATTATATAGACTGCTGTAGCAACTACTTCAGCCCAATAAAAATCTGGTAAGTCTTTTTCGTTGAGCATGGCACGAGATACCTCTCCAATATGCCTGTTTTTCCTTTCTGCAATTCCATTTTGCTGTGGGGTATGACTGCATGAATATTGCTGCTTTATGCCACGCTCCTGCAAGAACCTTACAAACTCATTTGAGAGGTACTCTCCCCCTCCATCTGACCTTAGGCATTTTATTTGCAGGCCTGTTTCTTTTTCAACCATAGCTTTAAGAGTTTTGAAATGCCCAAAAACTTCACTTTTCTTTTTCATAAAATACACCCAAACTTTTCTGCTATAGTCATCAATAAAAGTGACAAAATAATGACAGCCTCCAAGAGATACACCTTTAGTAGTCCACACATCAGAGTGGATTAATTCCAATGGCTTCTTACTCTCTTGAACATGTCTAGGAAATGGTTTCCTTGCATGTTTTCCAAATTGACAGGCTTCACATACCTTATGCATTTCTGCAACCTTGAATTTAGGCAATCCTGCAACAATATTTTGGGCCTGCATTGATTTAAGTCGCTGTACGTTAACATGACCAATGCGTTTATGCTAGATATCAATATCTGCAACTACACCGGTCCCATGTGCAAACATTGCTGCACTCAATTCAGGCATGTCTACATCCAATGTAAACATTCTGCCCTTCTTCTTTCCTTTTGCTATCAAGCGACCTTTATTTTTCATATCCTCAACAAAGCATCCATGAGGATTAAATCTGACCTGCAAGCCCTGCTCAACCATTTGACCAACAGAAACCAGATTCTTGGTGATATTCAGGACATGAAATACATCGGACAGGTATTTCTTTTTCCCATCCTGCATAGACAAGGGAATTTTTCCAATCTGCACAATAGGATGTGCAGTATCATCACCAGGCTCCACAAATCCTGGTTTTTCCATTTTCCTTGCATCCTCCATCCATTCTGCATGACCTGTCATGTGGTTTGATGCACCTGAGTCAACATACCATACATCGTTGCTTTCTTCTGCACTTGTCACAAAATTGTTCATGTGCTGCACCATAAACAAATGCTCATTTCTGTCATCACCCTGTCTACTAGAAGATGCATAATTTCCTTGTTGCAGTTTTCCATTCATGATGTCATTCTGCTTTTTATAGCAGTCTTTAGCCATATAACCCATTTTACCATAGTAGTAGCATTCAACATTGTTGTTTGCATTTTGGCCTCTTTGCCATCCACCACGACCTCTTTGGCTCCCCCTGCCTCTAGAGTTACCATGTCCTCCTCCATAGGACTGGTTTTCTTGAGTTTGCTGTATATTCTGATTTCTACCACGGCCTCCAAATCGGCCTCCTCTACCTCTGCCTCTACCTCTTCCAGCATTTGAGTAGAAGACAGCTTCTTTTGAAGTTCCTCCTGAAGAAGATGCACCAAAAGAGCAATCAACTCCTCAAAATCAGGAAATCTTTCACGAACTGAAATGGATGTTCGGAACTGTGCATAATCCTTTCCTAGACCATTCAAGGTCACAGAAACTAAATCATCATCTTCCACTGGCGACCCAATGGAAGCAAGTGCATCTGCAATCTTCTTCACCTTCATGTGGTAGTCACTGATGCTTATATTTTCTCTTTGCACATTATGCAACTCTTGCTTGAGCTGCATTTTCCTGGCTTGCGTATTTGTCCTATACATTTTTGACAAAGTATCCGATGCCTCCTTTGGCGTACTTGCATCCTGAATATGCACAATCATAGAGTCTCAAATACTGATAGACAGCTAGTACATAACTTTCCTAGCTCTCTCATGCCATGCTTTGAATGCATGCATTTGCTGTTGATTGGGAACATCAGGAAGAACTGGTTCTTCTTCATTTCCTGCAACAAATTCCCAATATCCTTTTCCCATAAGGAAATTCGTCATTCTAAACTTCCATGCTTGGAAGTTGTTCTTGTCAAGCTTTTCAGTTACAATCTGTGAAAGAGAATCAGACGCCATTACAGAATACTGCAAAAAATTCTGTCACTGCAGAGAACACAGCTTCAGCCTCATAAGGGCAAATCTGCAAAACTGACGAAAGTGGTATTTAACCACACAGTCACTTCCGAGTGACGATTTTGCATCAACAGGCAACAGGGATGATTCTGTAACTCCCAATGTCTCTGCGCACAGATATACGATGCAATTTCTACAGTAACTTTTCACCGACCTGTAGAACAGTGGTCGCACAGCATAAAACTGGGCCTTTTCCTGAGTGCGTGCAGAAAACTTCCGCATCCAAAACAGGCCCCGAAATGGCCTCAAATCAAAAAAACAGGCCCCGAAATGGCTTGCTTTCTTGAGCTCCTTACCACGAACAAGGCTCTGATACCATGTTAAGATTGTGGGAGAGAAGGAAGGAGTCTCACTTGTAGCTTTCTTGCTTGCACAATGGGGGAATACTCACAGAGGTGGAGGCTGAAAACAATTTTTCTCTTCTTAGTTGTGTAAGCCAAAAGAACTCTCTTACAAAGAAATAGGAGAACCCTATATATGGGTCTCAAAACAAACTCAAATAACTAAGGTGGCATACTAACTGAGCTACGAACAAGAGTAGATAAGGATAGCTGTCATCTAGCTATTATTCATGGGCGGTGTACCAACCGCATCTGCAACTGACACATCGGTGACATAAATGCACAACGGTCACCCTGGCATATCACGAGTGGAGCTCGATATCTCAACACTTCCACCATAGCTCTTGCTTCCACTCGTACTTCAACTTCAGGGCTCACCTCCCTTCAATATTACACCCGAGAAAGAGGGGGTTTTAATTAAAAATGGAGGTTTGGAAAGGGGGGTAGGTTTGAAAAGCTCTCTGAAGTTCGCAAATTCCCAAATCTACAAGTAAAATAATATAATAGTGTATATAGTATAAATGAGAAAGGGGGGTTTAAATTAAAAAAGGGGAATAGGTTCAAAAAGCCCTCTAGAGGTTTGGGCTCTCTCTCTCTCTCTCTCTCTCTCTCTCTCTCTCTCTCTCTCTCTCTCTCTCTCTCTCTGTATCTTTCTTTCCGTTTTTTGTTCTCTCTATTTCTCTCCTCATTTTTATTTTTCTCTTCATTTCAAGTTTTTTTTCTCTCTCTATTTTTCTTTTTCCTTTCTTCCCCCCTCTCTTCCTATTTTCTTTCTCTCTCAAATTATATATTTCCTCTCTTTATCTCTCCTAAAAAACTATTAAAAATATTTAATTTAAAAAATATTCTCTTTTCTCTTTTTTTCCCTCTCTCTCCCTCTTCAATCACCGTGCATTTCTTCTCTCTCTCTCTCTCTCTCTCCCTCTCTCTCTCTCTCTTTCTCTCTCTCTCTTCCTCTCCTCTTTTTTCCCTTTTTCCTTCTTCTTATCTCTCTTCATGCTCTCTTCAAAAAAAAAAATTCTCTCTCTCTCTCTCTCTCTCTCTCTCTCTCTCTCTCTCTCTCTCTCTCTCTCTTTTAAATTTTGTCTTTCCTCTCCCTATAATTCTCTCTCTTTGTGTTCATATTCTCTCTTCTTCTTCTTTTTCTTCTTCTTCTTCTCCTCTCTCTCCCTCTCCTCTTTTTTATTTTTCTTATTCTTTTCTGTCTCTCTCTTTAAATTTTTTTCTTTTCTCTCTCTTTCTATAATTCTCTCTTTCCTTTTCTTCTACTTCTCTCTCTGTCTCCTTTTCTTCTCTCTCTCTTTTCCCCATTTTCTTCTTTCCCCCTTTCTTCGCTCTTTCCTTCTCTCTCTCTCTCTCTCTCTCTCTCTCTCTCTCTCTCTCTCTCTCTCTCTCTCTCTCTCTTTCCCCCTCTCTTGTGAAAAACTATGTAAATAAATTTTTAATTAACATTTTTAATAGATGTTTAATTAAAAAGAGAATAAATTTTTTAAAAGATTTTTAAAAATATTTACTTTAAAGATGAGGGAAAAAAAGACACAGAAGTTTAAATTAAAAAGTATATACACACAATAACACATATTTTATTTTTAAAAAGTTTTATTTAATTAAAACAAGAGAGGAAAGAGAAAGAGAGAGAGCCTAGGCCCTACACATGAGAAAGAGGGAGGGTTTAATTAAAAAGAGGAGGAGGAGGAAGCGAGAAGGAGAGATTACACGTGATATCATGTGCACATGACCATTCCCTCTTGTTGGTCCATGAAAAGCGCAGTTTTACTAGATTTTGCACCTATGCACATGTCCATTGGTTAGAGTCCACAATTAGTGGTATTGCAAAGTAGGAGCAACAAAAAGTAAGTACAAGACGTTGGTTTTGTAGGCCAAGAGTTGTAGCATTGCACAACTGCATTAAACCTCCTCCTCTATAGCAATGCTGCCAATCTAGTCCCGTCCACACGCTCTTGCTTTCCTCCTCCACAGAAGACAAAACTATCGTTCTGCTTAATGTTTGCAACTATTTCCCACTCTCCTGTCGTTGTCCCTATAAGAATCCAATTCTCCATAGAATACTCTTATTTTGCCTCAAATCATTTATCATCGAGAGGCCCACCTCAATTCCCTCTCCCTTCGCATTCAACTTGCCATTAAACAAACTGTCCTAGACAATCATACACATGGATCAATCCCTCGACATGTACTGAATGGTCACATTCCTAAACACATTTGAATTCGAGGACACCTCTACACCTTTCACATTCTTGCTTTGCATATATTGGTGCTTGTTTGTGTTGTTTCCAGTAGTTACAGGAGTTGTGCATCAATCAATAGCATATTTTCGAAATTGGTGGGTCTTCCCAAAATGACACACATTTTGGCTTGAGGTTCAACAATTTGTTTGGATCCGTGAATTGGATGCACTCAACCATCTCTTCTGCAAGCTATTTAGATTTAATTATGGCTACTTCTAGGTGCTTCTACGACTTATGTAGCCTCATTGGCCAAGATAAGGCAAAGGAGATTATGTTTGCAAACCAATTGAGCCAGAGCATGCTCTCAATAGTGCAGTTCTTTGACTTGCACACCACACCTCTACACATCATATTATTGAGACATTTGGCATGGGTGAGTCCACAGTGCACAAATATTGTCACATTGTGGTCGATGTTCTAGCCACAAAGCTTCGAGCAAGCATTGTCTCCATTCCATTAGGGGCACAATTATGGAACATCATTGCAAACTTCCAGATGCTCACATTGCTACTCAATATTTGTAGTGCTATTGATGGCTTACACATCAAACTTGCCAGGAAGCCTAACATAGAGGATATACTGACACAATATTGGTGTAGGCATCATTTCCATTGTGTTCTTTTATAGGTCATTTGTGATGCGCAAAAGTGCATATGGGATGTTTGCGTATTGGCTCTTGGTGGTACCAACGATGTGGCGCATTGAAAAGAATCAACCATTTATAGGCATTTCAAAAGCAATGAAGTCTCGCACCCTTATCTCTTGGCTGATTCTGGGTATGGGACATGTGCATACCTCATCAATCCCTTTAGAGAGGGTCACCCTCCAGCCACCACTAGAGATTGGAAATAGTTCAATTGCCACCTGTCAAAGGGATGAGTGTGAATTAAGCATGTATTTGGAATGCTTAAAATTTGATGGGACATCAATGTGGACCTAAATCGTGTCCCCAAGTACATTGCCACTTGTTGCGTTCTTCACAATCTTATTGTGAAGGACCTACGAGATGAGCATCGAGAGGATGACTTTGAATGATAGCAGTTTTATATGCAATGTCACAAGGTTTGAGTGTGTGCAAGGTCAAGCCTTGTGGCAAGCTATGTATCAAGAATGGACCCACTGCATGCAAATATCTTAATACCTGACATGGCCTTGCAATAGAAAATTTTTTATATCCTCACATTTTTTGTTCCAACTTATATTCGAAAGAGCAATTGTTACTATTGCATTCCTTTTTTATGGAATAGTAGAAGTGCAACAAGTTTCATTTTTATTTTTTCATGGTGTAACTTGATTGTCATAATTCCATAAGTGGCTTTGTTTGTATCCCTCTCTACATTCATTCATGATCCATACAATAAAAGCTTGAGGTAATTAACAATGATGCTACCAATTGCATATGATTAGCAAACACCTAATAAATTCAATATCTACGATTATCATCTTTCAATTCAGTGAGGCACAATGAAGTGACAAAGACTAAGTCTAGGAAACACAAGCATGTTGCACAACAGATGCGCTTATTTCCACACTTAGGTGTGTCCTCTATTCGTGTTGATCACTTGATGTGGATGGACGATGAAGAGCTAGGAGTTCTGCCATCCTAAGCTACATCTCCAACCTTTTCTCCTCCAATTTAGTGCATCGAAACTCAACTCACTCCAAAGACAATGCCAAAGCACCAACAAAACACTCCATGGACATTCCCAAATCATCCAACACCAGTGCTATCTTCTGCTTCTTTGTCATTTGGCCCCTTATCGTGAGTGCGATGTCCAGCCCTGAAACTAGCTCATTGTTGTTGTTGTCGTCTGCCATTGGTGTGTCTTGGTCCTCATCAACTCCCTCAATTGGAGGGGGAGGCATAGCATCATCTTCATCTCCTTGTGCATTGTCCTCATCCACAACAAGAGAAACCGCTTCAAGAGGGATGTAGTCTTGGTCCAAGAAGCCATCATTCAAACCTCAAACCTTTGGTGTGCCTCCAAGAAAATCTTCCATCTTGCTAAAGAACTCCCACTTGGAAG
Organism: Lygodium microphyllum; assembly: GCF_053477565.2. Lineage (NCBI taxonomy): Eukaryota > Viridiplantae > Streptophyta > Polypodiopsida > Schizaeales > Lygodiaceae > Lygodium > Lygodium microphyllum. The sequence continues at coordinate 63,919,364 of NC_141137.1, read as the reverse complement.
GCTCCGCTCTCGATTGTGACTCTTTTTGCTTTTCTTTCACGAATGTTTTCTGTAGGTTTTCCCACTTGTATTTGCATTGACTATTTGAGAAGTTTGTATCACACTTGCCATCCGAACATCACACATACTTTAGTAGGGTCCATAATGATGTATGCAAAACATCAATACAACAAGAAGATATGGAAATGCACCTAAATTGAGGTCTCATGCAATTAGCCTTGAAGTTGCCTTTGTTAAGGGAAAACCACTTGTCCTCGCATAAATCAAACAGCAGGTCGATGAGGGTTGGTTTCCAAAATTTTGTGCTTTTTCTTGTTTGAGCTATACTTGCCTTAGATGTTGCCACTTGTGTTGCACTAGCTACTGCGGGAGTGGGAGGGGTCACTTCCACTACCCTAATAGTGAGATTTTGTGACACCATGGGTTGCACATGGCTCGATGGCAAGGGTGAGAGTGCTATTTGGGTGATGGAGGGGCTTGCACGACCCATGGGATGTACCGCAAAAGGGGAAGAAGGAGATTGCTCTAATAGTGCCTCATGTATGAGGGTCTAGAAGGTCAAGCCAAATGGCAATACTCCACTAAAGGATGCATGGGTGCCCTCCACAATATCATTAAGAAAGCATGAGCTAGACAATTGGGTTGTCAAGAATCGCGTGGTGGAGGAGGTTGCTCAAGATGCTGCGCCGAACACACACAAAATGCACAAGGAGAAGCTCACTCAAGAGACAAGAAGAAAGATAGAGGCCACCACACACTTTACAAATGTACACAAAGTATAGATAAGCTACAACATAAAAGGAAATTGGCCTACTAAGTCAAACAATGCATAACCGACTACACTAGTCGACTGGCACTATAACTATGCCAGCTGTAAATAGGTGTAACAACCTGAATATAATAAGTAATGAGTCAGTGGCCATGTGAGATGCATAATGACCACCGACGTGCTAAGTGTAGACGTGTGGACCCATCTAACCAGGCGGTCCATCATCAATGTCCGCATGTGTTGAGCTTGTCATCTCAACACTCCCCCTCAAGCTCAACTGCATCTTTGCAACTCCAAGTAAGCTTCGAAACTTTTGAAGCTTCTCTGTACCCAATGCCTTCGTGAAGATGTCAGCTATCTGATCCTGTGTGCTGACATACACCAAGTCAATCTCACCTGCTAGTACCTTCTCTCTCACAAAGTGGTAGTGTACCTCAATATGTTTTGTCCTGGCATGGAACACAGGGTTCCTAGCCAACTGTATACTGCTCATGTTGTCACAATAAATGACAACTGGACCTTCCACTTGAACATCCAAATCAGCCAATAGCTTTTGCAGCCATACTACCTCACATGCTGCAACAGCAGCACCTCTATACTCAGCCTCTGTACTTGACAAAGCAACTGTAGATTGCTTTTTGCTGCTCCATGCAACTGCTGCACTACCAAGAGAAAACATGTATCCACTGGTAGATCTTCTATCAAACATACTACCAGCCCAATCTACATCTGTGTATCCAAATACCTGTACATCTGTACCTGCCTCATAGAAAAGTCCATAATGTAATGTGGACTTCACATATCTCAATATGCGTCTGACTGCATCCAAATGTGGCTTTCTAGGTACTTGCATAAATTGACTCACAAGACCAACAGCGTAGCTCAAGTCTGGCCTTGTAATGGTCATGTAGATCAAACTCCCCACTGTCCTCCTAAACATAGTAGGGTCTTCTATCTCATCCCCAACATCAGCACTCAGCTTTACATTCTGCTCCAACGGGACTGAAAGTGGTTTGCATGCAGTCATACCATACTTGGACAACATATCCAAGCCATACTGTCTTTGGGACAGCCATATACCATCATCACATTTGATCACCTCAATGCCAAGGAAGTACCTTAGCTCACCTAAATCCTTTATCTCAAACTTCATCTTCAAACAGCCCTTGACTTCAGCAATCCCACTATCACTATCACCTGTAATAATCAAGTCATCCACATAGATGACTATGATGACCAAACCTACATCTCCCTTTCTCACATAAAGTGAGTGATCAGCATCAGAAACATAAAAGCCAATATTGACAAGATACTCTCTAATCTTGTCAGACCATGCTCTAGGTGCTTGCTTGAGCCCATAGAGTGCCTTCTTCAACCTGCACACATACGTGGGATGCTCTAAATCTTCATAACCTATTGGCTGATCCATATACACTTCTTCCTGCAAATCACCATGCAAGAAGGCATTCTTTACATCCATTTGCTGCAACCTCCAACCTTTGGTTGCTGCCAAAGCAATCACACATCTGACAGTTGCCATCCTAGCAACTGGACTGAAGGTTTCATCATAATCTATGCCATATGTCTGGGCATAGCCTTTTGCAACCAGCCTAGCTTTGTACCTGCTAATAGAACCATCTGCATTGTGCTTAATCTTATAAACCCACTTACATCCAATAGCTTTCTTTCCCTTCGGCAATGATACTAGATCCCAAGTCTTATTGGCCTCTAATGCAGCCATCTCCTCATCCATTGCTGCACCCTGCATTGTTCCCATTGTGCCATATGAAACGTGATATTGTGTTGAGTTTCATTTGTCTTTAAGGCCTACTCATGTTTCATATGTCTTCAAACTGTTTTATTGAAATTGGATTTAGACTTTGTGATTAGTTTTTGCCTACTGCTTTGTGATTGTAGATATATTGATATGAGAGATCAGGAGATCTTTCCTAATTTGTTAGTATTATTTGTTTTTTTGTATGTTTCAGATGGCTAGAACTAAGTCCACTGCAAGTTGATCCTAGAGGTCTTGCTTCAAAGATACATCAATCCTCCAAGAGGTCTTGCTTCAAGGAAGCTAAAAGTTGAGCATGACCAACAGCCTCCTCAAAACATGTGGGCTCAACATCCTCAACTAGTTTCACCATATAAGCATAATGGTGAGCAAAACCAAATCTTTTAACAGGGTATCTCACCCTGCTAGACTTGCGTACCACTGGATCACTCAATGGAGTCTTTGCATTAACGCGTGCTCTCTGCACACCTGGAGTCCTCACTGAAGGAATGCCAAGCTCATCATCCAAGCTCTCTGAGCCACTGGAGTCTCCATCAAGAACTGCATCAATGCCTTCTGACACTTTATTCTTTCCTTTGTCTTTACCTGTAGTGCTACTAGATGCACCCGAAGATGTAGAGGTACTCCTTAGTCTCCCAGACCAAGGACTACCAGATGATGTCTCTGGTCCACTAAGAGTTCGTGATTCTTGCTTTTCAGCCTGCACATGAGTGTCATGATCATCATCATCATCCAATGCATCACCACTAGATGCATACCAACTGCTCATTTCATCAAAGATGATATCCTTGCTTACTCTGAACTTACATGTGACAGGGTTGTAACAGTGATACCCTTTCTGCTCTAAAGAGTATCCAATAAAGACACACTTTTCAGCCTTTGGATCCAGTTTCTTCCGCAACTCATCTGGCACATGAACATACGCAATGCAGCCAAATACTTTCAAGTGTGAAACATCAGGCTTCTTACCTGTAAAACATTCTTCGGGGGTCATACCATGAACTGCAGCTGTGGGAGTTCTGTTCATATTATAAACAGCAGTATGAACAGCCTCAAACCAAAAATGCTTAGGCATATTCTTTTCAGCCATCAAGGCGCGTGCAACTTCTGCAATATGCCTGTTTTTCCTTTCTGCAACCCCATTTTGCTGTGGGGTATACCTGCATGTGAACTGTCTCTTTATCCCATGAGACCTCAGAAAATCACTGAACTCATTGGAGAGGTACTCTCCCCCTCCATCTGACCTCAAGCACTTTACTTTCAAGCCTGTTTCTCTTTCAACTGCAGCCTTGAAAGTTCTAAAGTGCTCAAAAGCTTCACTCTTTTCCTTCATAAAATATACCCACAGCTTTCTAGAACAATCATCAATGAATGTGACAAAGTATGAACTCCCTCCAAGAGATACATTTTGTGTAGGCCCCCAAATGTCTGTATGCACAACATCAAGGATATTTCTGCTTACATCTCTGTCATGTGAAAAGGGTTGTCTTGCCTGCTTACCAAACTGACATGCTTCACATACCTTCTGAAATTCTACAACTTTAAATGTAGGCGAACCTGTAACCAACCCTTTGGACTGCATTAATTTTAGCCTTTGTACATTTGTATGTCCAATGCGTTTGTGCCAAATTTCAATGTCTGCAACAACACCTTTTCCTTTGGCATACATAGCAGCATTCATAATAGGAATTCCAGCATCTAGAGTGAACATACGTCCAACTCTACTTCCCTTTGCTACCAACCTGCACTTGTCATTGAAGTCTTCTACAAAGCAGCCCTTTGCATTAAATCTGACTTGCAGCCCTTGCTCTACCATTTGACCGACTGACACCAAGTTCTTTGTAATAGATGGCACATGTAATACATCTGAAAGACTCTTTGTCTTACCATCATGCAAGGACAAGGGAACTTTTCCAATGTGTGAAATTGGGTGACATGAGTCATCACCCGTCTGCACATAACCTACATTCTGCAAATCCTGCATCTCTCCAAACCATTCTGCATGGCTGGTCATATGATTGGATGCACCTGAATCAACATACCAAACATCTTCATGTGTTCCCTTTCCTGTAATAGCATTCAGGATATGCTGCATAACGAACAAACGTTCATTTTTGTCTTCATTCTGTCGTGAAGACGATGCATAGTTTCCTTGCTGCAACTTACCACTGCGGATATCATCTTTCTTAGCATAACATTGGGCTGCAATATGACCTGTTTTGCCACAGTAGTGGCACACAATACCAGAGTTGTTAGAACCTCTGTTCTGCCATCCACCTCTTCCTCTAAAGCTCCCCCTGCCTCTAAAGTTACCACGACCTCCTGAAACCTGCATATCGCCAAATTGCTGATTCAATCTATTTTGCTGGTTATCACTACCACGTCCTGTACCACGGCCTCTTGAAGAGAACCTACCACGTCCCCTTCCAGAACTGGAGTAGAAAGCTTGGACCTGTTCACCACTTCTTTCAGATGTCTCACTCTGCATGTTGATCTCTTCAGTGATCATAAGGGAGACCAATTCATCGAAATCTGGAAATGGCTTTCTGACATATACGGAAGTTACAAAAGACTTCCAAGCCTTTTCATTGTTAAGTCCACCCAAGGTAGACGACACCAAATCATCATCATCGGGCATTGCATCAATCGCTGCCAATGCATCTGCAATGCTTCTTACCTTCAGTGCATACTCATTGATAGACATCTTCCCTTTCTTCAATGTATTCAACTCTTGCTTGAGTTGAATCTTTCGTGCCTTTGTATTTACATAAAATATACTTTCAAGTATGGTCCAAGCTGCATATGCATTCTCTGCATTTCTAATGTGTCCTAGCATATTATTGTCAATTACTGCAGACAACCAATACATGACCTTCTTGTATTTTGCATTCCATTCCTTTCGTGCCTTTGTCTCTTCTGCAGTTGGAGGATCACTCACCTCCGGCTCCTTTTCTTCACCTGAAACGAACTCGTAGAGGCCTTTTCCAATAAGGAAGTTCGTGACACGAAACTTCCATGATGGGTAGTTGTTCTTGTCGAGCTTCTCAATGATGGGGCTTCCACTGTTCTCTGCCATTATCACAAAACTAATACCAAACAGCAAGCAAATCTTCTGCAACCCTTGACCTGTAGTGCACAACAATACACCAGACAGCCTTTTTCACTGTCTGCTCAACAATACATGCAATCTGCAACCAGTTTGCAGATAAACCTTGTGTTTACTCACTGGTAAACACCACAACAATGTGCACAAGAGGAAAGGGATGAGCAAACAAAGAGAGAGAGAGAGAGAGAGAGAGAGAGAGAGAGAGAGAAGAGAACCTGTTGACGATAGAGGACTAGCAGACAAGGGTGATGATAGTAGACAATGACCCTCTTATCATCAGTCATCATCATAGAATGGAAACACGCAATGGCCTCGCTTCGCTCAGTGGAGATGGTGTGGTAGAAAGAGAGATGGAGGAATGAAATGAAACCGCTTTTATCAACTCTGCATAGGGCTTTGACACATGCCATTGAAGGCATGGTGAAACTGCAATTGCGTGGTGCGACATAGGCTCTCCCCATGGTAATCGAGAAGATGCATGGTGAACGGAGATGCCTAGGAATATCAATGCCATGTAGGATCATGTGCAACCACAGTTGATGAGCACATGACCATAGTTAGTCATGTGTGCAGGTTATGAGAGAGATGGGGTTTTAATTTGAAAAGGGGCTAGGTCTTGAACCTACAACCAAAATAATATAGTAGTATAAAAAAAAAGAGGGGGAAGATATTACATGTGTGAGAGAAGGGGTTTTAATTAAAAGAGGGAGGTTTAGAAAGGGGAGGCCAAAAGCTCTCTAAACGTTAGGACTTCTTGAACCTATGATCAAAATATATAGTAATATAGATATAAATATAACTATTATCACCAAAACAAACTTAAAAATAATAGATAAAAAAGATAATTAAAAAGAATCCTCTCTCTCTCTCTCTCAATAATGACATATAACACACATGTATGTATACGTGCAGCCAGAAAATGTGAATCACGACTGAAAGAGACCCTGGAGGCAACGAAGTTTGAGATTGTTGCCACTCATGCTCGCTTCCCCGCATCAAACAGGTAGCATGAGCGACCCCCTCATTTCCTCCCCTTCTCTTTCAGCGCCTCCTCCTCCTTCTCCTCCTCCTCCTCCTCCTCCCGCTGCTGCTGCTGCTGCTGCTGCTGTTGCTGCTTGTGGTTCTGCTACTTCGGGGGAAGTGGCAGCATCCTCTTCTTCCCTACCTCAGGCAGGGCCCTCGTCGAAAGCACCAGCAAAGCCGATGGTGGTTCGCATCAAGAGAAAGAGATATCAGGCTCCCATTGAATCCCTGTGTAATGCTCTGTTGCCAAAAATACATACGTATTTTCATTTTTCGGGGAATGTATAAGAGGGACTCCAAACTACAGAATTTTCCTGTCAAACACATGCGCGCGTGCGCACACGCATTTTTGCGAAACCACCGTTCAATAGCTCACTAATGTACCAGGAGAATGGACTATGAACACTGCATTGTGCGCGCATGTGCACACCCACCCACCCACCCACACATATGCACACGCACGCACACAGATGCACGCACTCACATAAAGTTGGAAGGGAAAAAAAAGAAAAGGGAGAAAAAACACTCTTTCAATTCCTCTCTTACTTTCTTACTTTTGTTTCACCTGCAGGGCTTGAGGTTTCTGACAGACCTACCAAGCGTCTTGAGTCATCATTCAGTGGCCTGGAGCTTACTGGGAGGCCCACTAAGCAACTGGAGTCAGAGACCAGCTCCCTCTCCCTCAGTACCATTCATGGTCTCGTTGAAACCCAACAATTCATTGTGATTTGTTTCAATAACAAGAGATCCCATTGAATTGGATAATGTAACCAATGAGGGCATAATTGTTGTCATTGCATGGCGCCTGCACAGGATATCGAGATGATTAAGTAGAAACTCCACTTCAAATGTCCCACATTCATGTACTGTCTAGCGAAATGTGTCACCAACAAGTGACGGTATGGTCTACATGCCGTTTAGCATTAGGATCATCAAACAGAATTTGTGCCTGAATACAGCATCAATGTCGTGATCAGGCCACATGTATAACACATCAGTACAACGTTTTACTCTAGCTCTTGAAACCAGATGCGTGCATATATTAAGACATAGAGGTTTTGATATGCGCATTGCATAATGTTGTGGTAACCTGTCCTATTTTTGCAAGGCAATACGCTTGATGTAGAAAGCATGGCTGCACTTTTGATTATACATGTTAACATTACAACAACTTTGTGATGTGGTGCATGCTTTGGGTGGATCATCACTTGTATTCCACTTCCAATGAAGTGCCCATTCAATGTACTGATAAAGTCAGCCCTAATATTATTCTTGTTGTATTAAGGTTTGAAGAGTTGTGAAAGTTCTCCTTGTGCAATGTTTGATTATTTATTTGTTAGAATAAATTTTGGTATGGTTCAGTTGGTTTAAAGCTCGAGTTGTGTTTTGGTCACGTATCATATAATTACCGGGACGCCCAAATGGTGCATACCAATGCATTGTAACACTGAAAGAGAACACAATTACAGAGGACTCCAGCAACAGGAGATTTACCTATATAGTTGACACCCACTGAAATGCAAGTAAGTCTTAACAGGGCCACAACATTTGCGAGGACCACAAAGAGAGATTGAAGAGATGTCTTTATGACCAACTGAAGGTTGGGCCAGTTTGGGTGTCAGACCTACTAGCACCAGATGAGGCTAATATTGTGAATAGAGGCTTTAGAGATTCTCGATATGGCATGGGAGGCCAAGGGGCTATCTGTCTAGGACTGGGCAGCAAATGTTCTTTATGGATATGCACTTGTCAGACAGATATGGAGCAACGGAAGCAAAGCAATGATGCTGCTGCATACGTAGTGACCTAAACAAAAAAAGGACACACTAACTTAGAAACGAAGAACTCAGGAAATGGAATCCATATACCAAAGCACATGCACGTGTACAAGCACACAGGCTCTGGGCAACCAGCTGAGTGCTTCTAAACTCCCTCTCTCCAACAGGATGCTGCTTGCAAGAATGATACAAAGTACATGGAGGAGATGAAGTCTATGGGTAGGCTGAGATGGAGACATAAAATGATCAGGTTGGTGAGCAATTAAATGTGCCAAAAGTACAAGTGAGACAAGCTGGAAATGACCTACTTATGGAGGAATAGATGTACCCAATGTTGGACTGAAGAAATGTCTGCACGACCTGTGATATATAGAATGCTAACACCCTTTCTCAGATCATGGGTGACAAGTACAATGAAATATACAATGATGAAAGACCCACCATAATACATACAACAATGACAATCAGAGAGGACCATGGATATCCAAGTAGCAAGTGATCAAGCTACCACTAAGGTGCCTTGGGGAAGACATTGATGTCGTTTGTTGATCATACCAACCCTTGACCATAGAGATAGAAATAGCTAGATCTTGATGCCTGCCACAAATCAAGTAATTATAGACAAATAGGCAAACAAAGGTAGTTGTCTGCATGAAGGTGGAGATGACTTCATCAACAACCAAGATGGCTGCTGAAAGTGACGAGAGAACTGCAACTAAGGGAAGCCGAATGGCAGGTAGAACAAACGCAGGGCATAACTGTTAAAATGCAAGGTACTGCTGTTAAAAGGTTGGAAATGACCTGTCCATACAGTAATAAATGCGATCAATGGTGGACCAAAGAAATGCCCGCACAGCCCATGATATATACAATGCTAATAGAAGCATAGGGGTGTGCTGGTTATGTAGTGTGGATCGAATTTTGGCAGCCTTTACTCTCATATATACATAATTATTATCACAATAATATATGAATAGGAGCGTCATTTCTGCCTTTGATTCTCTTACTTGTTTGAGCTGTGTGTTGTAAGAGATGGTCTTGAAGTAGCGTTAGAGCTTACTTAGCTATTGAGTGAAGACAAAGAGCCAAAGAATTGGGGAAAGAGAGGGTGGTATTACAAAATCTTGTGTTTTCTATAAGGCCCCATACCTTGGACCAATGGGTGCACCGATCACTCAGTAAGAACCCATACATTCTTCATTTTGCATTGGGTCAAAGGGCTTCCAATTTCACTTTCCCTAGCTTTATAACAATGTTGAGCTTTGGTGGGGAGTTGAAGTTTGGAGGATTCCAAATATTGCCTACCTTTGGTGGAGATTCAGAGTTTGGAGGATTTCAAAAATTTTCATTTCGTCTTCTTAGTACAATTGATTTCCACTTTACAATTGTGGCTTTAGAAGGACTCTAGAGCTTGTGTTGTAAGTGGAGGTGACATGCATTGGGGGGGGGGGGGGAGTGAATAGAAGAGGAGTTAGAGGTGGATTTGATGGTGGTAGGAGTAATAGGAGGAGGTAGTGGAGGAGGGAGGGGTAGGGCGATGGAGGAGGAGGAGAAGTAGGAGGTAAAGGGAAGGAGGATGTGGTGGAGGAAGATGGACAAGTAGGAGATAGAGATGCTGGAGGAGGAGGATATACTTGTGCAGGTTGTGGTTGGATGAGGAGAGAGATGGATGAATAGGAGAGATGGATGAATAGGAGAGATGCTGGAGGAGGAGTATATACTTGTGTAGGATGGATTGTTGTGGTGGCAATGGTGGGGGACTGCCCCAATTTTGCATTTTGCCTCATTGGTATTGGGCCCAAGGTTGAGAGTGAGGGAAAGAACAACAAAAGATTGAAGAAAAGTTCATAACGAGCCATGTTTGCCACCCATGGGTTCCATGTTTGGTGTTGCTAAGCTAAAAGAGATGCATTACACATTAAAACTTCATCAACCAATTAAAACAGCCCCAAAACAAAGATTACCAAAATTTTGTGTCCTACAAGTCAAAACTCTAATTTGGTAGGATCCACGTCTTTAAATAGGAGACTGCCCAGCCACTCAATTCATCCCTTTTTGTAGGTTACATGGGTCTTCCATGCCCTCTTCAATCGTTGGTGCCCTATTTCGAGCCTTCAGTCGTCTTCCATTAGTTGTCTAGCCCTTGCAGATTGTAGCCACACTCCCTTCAGCAGTAGGTGACTTGATTCCAGCTGCCACTGGTCATGTGGTGCCTTCATACAGACTGCATTCTGCTACTGCTGCTGATGTCATCAGCCAGTCAACTTTTTTGCCGTCCATCTGCTTGCATTTTCTGCATATGTAGGCTGCCTTGCATCAAATAAGTTTTCCTCAGCTGTTGCCTAGCACCCTATTGCTACTAGGTGATCAATTGATGTCATCTCTAGGTGGTTACATTGCTGTATTTGCTAGATTCAGTCTCCAGACCATTATGTTTTGGATTTCCAGATTGTTGCCCTTTCATTTTTAGCATCATATTAGCTTTGAGTGGTGGGTTACAGTCCTCAAGATTTGTCTTCACTTAGCGTCACACTTCGATTATTCCCATGGCTCTACCTTTGAGCATCTATATATTCTATCATTCATTTATAGCATTGATTCATTCACTTTAGAGTTCTCTTTCTTCTCCATTTGTGTTTTTGTTTTTCCGTTCGTCGCGTTCCTATCTACTAGGCTTTTTTATTCAGGGACTCTGTGTCTCTTGGCTATACACACTTTGTCCTACAATATCTTTGGTGAACCCGATGTGGAAGTGTTAAGAGTTTAAGTTCTGCAGTATATGGGGGATGCTACAGGTTTTGGTTCTACAAGGTCATCTGATGAAGTTAGACAATTATTGCAAACCTTTAACATGTGTTTGCAACAACAACAACAATAGTAAATGCAACAGTCTCTTGCAAAGCATAAGTTTGTTGCGACTAAGGCACTGCAGGCTATGGAGAGCCAGGTTATATTGTATGATGGTTGGAATGTTTCTAATTATTTGAAGGTATATGTTGAAAAACTGGATTTCTTTGGTATTCTTGCTTATCGGATAAATTAATATTTTGTTCGACTTGTAGTCCACAAGTTGAAGTCGCGCATAAATGAGATTTATGCAAAAAGGATTGCGTAGGACGAATTTAAGAAAGCTTTAAAGGAAGAGTATTTCATAGAAGATAAAGGCTTGGTTACTTGCAAGACTTTCATGTAGTGGGTTGCAAAACCTCATAAAGGGCTTGTAGCTATAGAGCTTTTGCGTGAGTTTGAGTGCAAGTATGACTAGTTGGATAATACAGAGCAATAGGCTCTCAAGGTTGAAAAGATAGAATTGTTTTTATGGTTGGACGATCCTGCATTACAATTGAGTCTAGAAGAGCTAGTGGAAGATGAAAGTACTGAAGAGGGATTGGAAACTGAATGGTAGGATGGTAAAGATGCTCTCTCTATGCTTGTCAAGAGGTAGAGAAGAAGGCCCGGGATGCATGTTTGGCCTATGCCTTTAGTTGTAAGTAAGGGACTAAGCATGTAGATAAGCAATTGGTTTCTATGGCAACTCTTGTAAAAGAGAATATAATGGATGAATTGATTAAGGGTATGCGTGATCTACAATTGAAGCTTGCAAAGTTGGAGCAAAAGGGTTGGTTTGTAGAACCGAAAGCTCTGATTAGAGAAGGCTTTGTACGATGATGTATCTAGTGTGACAACATTGAGTATGAGCTGAGGAATTGTGAGTTGTAAAAAGATGCATTGGACATGAATTTGATTTTCTTTAAGGATAGAAAGATCCACTTGTGCGAGATAGGTCTACCGCTCAACTCAACTTTGGGAAGGGTGGCATGTAGAAGTTAGTTGATGATATGATAGTAAAGAATGCATATGGTAGAGTGCAAGCATCTACCTATGATTTGTAGATTGAAACACATCTCAACTGTACATCTATACTTGGCAAGAAAGTGGAGATTTGGATGCATGTAATGCATACAATAGAAAAGGGTAAAATTCCTAGAGGAGACTTGAATGAGGTAGGGATAAGTATTCAAGAAAAGATAGGTTGGGAAGCTTCGGTAGATTCCTTTTTTGTTTGTGGTTATCTTGCTAAGTCTCAAAACATAGAAGTTATTGTGGAAGAAAAGAGAAAAAGAGATGATGGAAATCTTGAAACATTAAAGAGGGCCACTAAATATTTTAGATGGTGGATCAACCTATGCAAGGATTAGAAGTCATGATGGCAAAAGGGTTGTTTAGTTTTTTATTGTTTGTGTGAACTATGCAAGGAACTGTGATACACCAAGAGATTATCCTTTACCAGCAAATATAAGAGAGTCCAAAGATTCTTGAGAGTTGGGTTTTTAGCAGACACCGTTGTAAAGCGGGACTATGATGGTGTGCAATGAAAGAAGCTCTCGCCTCACAACTAGGTACATGTGCTTTTTTTGTAGGGTTTATTGGATTTTTAGTAGGAAGTTTTGTATGTTTTTAGAGAGTTGAGCATAACTAGGATGTATGATGTGTTGTCTTATATAGATACAGTGATTGAACTTTCAGCTATTCTGAAATCTAAGTTAAAAGTCGAAAATAATTTGATACAAGTATATACTTTGGATATGTACTAAGTGATAGCAGAGATTGTGAAGCATGAATATTTATACTCAGATGACAGGGCTGGAGTAAAAGTGGATATGGAGTTTAAGATTGGGGATAAGAAAGTGAAACTAGTTGTATTGCCTTTACCTCCAGATAGTGAGGAGATGATTGAGTTGGCTTCTTGTTAACCGTATTAAAAAAGCATAGACTTTGTCCAAGAGTTGTGGAAGAAGGAGATTCGGTGCTCGCATATGATAGTAGCCTTGATAATCAGCATAGCAATGTTAGGAAAGTTTCAAAGAGATGGTTTGGTCCTTATATTGTGAATCATGCATATGACAATGCTACTTATTCTCTTTGCAAGCTTGATGGGACAAAGTTGAAGATTCCAATAGTTGGAAAGAGGATCAAGTTGTTCAAAAGAAGAGATTCTACCACCTATGAAGAGGATGAACATGACATTGAGACTACTCATGCAGCATAGAAGAAGAAGAAGAGGATGACAAAGAGACGAAGAAGATAAACTTGAACCTCTTGAAGATTAAGAGACGTGGCACATGTTGGAGGATGTGCAGGTCTAGGGGGGTGGGATGTTATGTGGATGAAGGTACAATGGTTGAAAACTCTAAGGAAGACCATTAGTGAAGGATTCTATTTGTTTGCCTATGGGACTGGACTTACTTGTGTTGGTATCCGCTGTAGAGGTGTTGGTCTTTAGGGTAGCCTTCTTGTTGGGCACAAGGTGTTCCAAGATCTAGGTTGAGCTCATCCTCTCCCTTGTCTTCATCTTCATCTTTATTTGACCGTAACTTTTCTTCTTCTTTCACTTGTTTCTTCTTTTATTGGTTCCTTGGTTCTTCTTTGGTTGGCTTTGCTCCATTCTTTACCTCTTGGACCCTTTCGACTCTCATCTGCTTCAAGTATGGTTTGGCCCTCTCTTTGGCTCCTCTAGATCTAGAGGCAGTCTCCCTGTTTTACCTCAGCATGATTTCCTCTTGCAGCTTCGTGTCGAGGTCTTGGGCCATCTTCACTTGCCATAGCCTTGCTCTTTCTTGCACTATGATCAAGTGGCAGTCAATCTTCTCCAAGTCTTCATCTAGCTCTTCTGCCTTCTCTTCAAGATTGCACAGCACATCTGTTCCTTTGTGGGTGCTTTGATGGTCTTCTTTGTCTACTCGATTTGTTTGAGCTGTAGCTCCTTCTTCTTGTATGTGATTTTGAGCCAATGACATAGCTCATCCTCCTCTTCAAAGAAAGTGTCCTTCCATAGCTTTAGCTCTCTCTAAGACATTTTTTGAATGGTATGCCGTGTGTCCCTATCACGCCATTGCTCCCTCTCAACTTTGTTGGCACATCAGGGTGTCTTTGTCGTATTGTGTCGCGTTGCGCGATGTATTATGGTAAGATCTTCTCCGTGTCCGTGAGCTTGCTCCCCTCTTCCCAATAATACCAAGTAATATTGGCCTTCAGGGGACTTCAAGTCATAACCTGTCACGAGGCACAAAATGGCACAACGGAAAGGCACACAAGATATATCAATAAGGAATCCTTTGTATTCATGATATCGAAAGATATAACATTGAGGCACATCTCAGGACTACACCCTCGTGATGCCACACATGTGAGGGTTCACCACTGAGTATAGGGAATCACACGTAGATTGGAAACCAAGCAAAGCTTAGAGTCACTACTACTCCCTATATAGGTGTTTTTGGTAGCAACGCTATCCACATATGGTATGTTTGATACCACAGTTAATGCTTTTCTTCCTCTGTCTCACCAGCCTCCCTCCCTCTCTTTGTATGAGGTGCCAAAGACAAAGAAAAACCTTCTTATTGAGACTTGTGAATTTAAAAATATTTCGAAATAGGGCGACGGGCTCACTTCAGATGCTACTGCCATTATTCATATGAGCAAAAAGGCAAGGAAGGTTTGCTTCTTAAAATTTTTAAGAACTTAGTCTCATTCTCCATTGGTTGTCTACTGCAAGGATACATCCACAGCAACAGAGCATGTGATCCCAACAATTTGAGAGTCCGTACATAATCTGAGAGGAAAACCCAAAATATTTGCAGGGATTCTGGTGGTCTGCTGCTCAACTAATCTGGATTTGAGAAGCATGCCATTGGTAAAAGATTTGAGTGTAACCTACTCACAACTTTGAGTGTGCAAAGATCACATTGGCAGCAGCTTGAACTTTAGCCTCCAGGAAAAGACCTCATTTTTGTTGAATGCATGTTTTCCTTGCATGTGTTGTAAGCACATGCAAACACTTATATCAGTAATCTTTGCTTTTGTGAATGCATATCAAATACTTGCATTCAAGCCTTAGGATTTTTGTTGAAGTTGTGAGAGGCAGTGTAACTAATCATGTTGCTTGTCGAGCTGCCTTGCTAGTCAAGAGTCCTTTCAGCTAGACATGAACCACCTCTTGTTTTTTCAGACCATTAACAGGTAGCCAAGGCCAAAAGCCTCATCATCGTTTGTTGTGTTGGATACTTCAGCTTCACCCTTCACCCCATATGAAAAAACACACTAAAAATGGTACAAATATTCACAGAAATTTTTTTAACCATGAATGCTTAGGATTCGTAAGACCTTCTATCACCTACCTGTGATTTCTAGGATGATGTAAGACATGTTGTACAACGGTCTATTAGATGTTTTGAAGTACGTGGGGCCCAAACCAAAACATAATGCTAAGTGAGTCCTACTTTGGAGCTCAAAGACAAGTAAACTTGAATGTAGCAACCAATCAACATATGTAATTACTAATTAACAGGGCACACTAGAATGATAAAGTAGTCTTGCAAACTAAGCACTAGGAACCAGTGTGGTTTTTATATGGTTGATATTATTTTTCTTGTGGTTTTCTTTTATTTTTAATATTAGTAATGTGTTATCCTACCAACATGTTGAAAAATTGACCTTGATAGAGCCTAGATGCAAACTATATCCAAGTTTCCAAGTTTATGAAGAACTGTGACCTCTCCTTTCGCAGTACTTCATTTAAGCAGGCCATTGTGATTTCATCACTTTGATCTGGTTGTTACCTTTGTTTGAGCTTCTATATGTTTTTGCAGGTGAATCAGTGGAAGCAAAGCCTGCTAGACTTCTTTTTCATCATTTGGAGACTGTTAATTCATTTGGAACGGAGGAGACATACAGAGTTGAATCTCGTTTAGTAAGCATCTCTCCTGAGCCCTTCACGATAGTTCAACAAAGCTGCTGGTGGGGGCTTCAATTAAGCTATTCAAGATCTTATTCAGAAGAGCTAATCTTATTTTGTTGAAACGTTCAGAAGGAGTTTCAAGTAGGGACTAAGAGAAAACATGATCGATTTGCAAGGTTGAAGGTAATTTCGAGAATTGCTTTAACTTAAATCTGTCAATGTTTTAGATCATCATGTATCATACACAAACCACACACTATCTAGGAGTAAATGGTTTTACTCAGGCGATGTCATAATGACAAATGGATGGATCATATGCACTATATGAATCTCACTTGCAATAATAGATGTGTGTGCTAAGCTTTCAAAACAACACCACCACATGTTTCTTACAGTTATTTGTTTGTGTCAATCTTTATTTTGGCAAAGGATCCAAAAGGGAAGAACTTGATGAAGGCAATGGAGGCACATCAGGTTTGTACACTTAACAATATCAAATGTTTTATTCTATAGAATGGTTCTTTGTTTTCAAGAATAGTGTCTCCATTCAGTCTTGAGAGCTTAATGGGAGATTAGAGGTGAGTTCCATGTGTAAAGTTAATTGGTAGGGATGTAAGACTTGACAAAAACTAGAGAAGAAACAAAATCAAATTTACAAGAAGGCATATATAAATGTTCAAAAAAGAAACTTCCAAGTGTTGTAAGTCAGAGAAGGGTTGAGGCAACATAGAGTAGCAGTGTGCTATCTCCTCTCATTTCTTATTATTCCATAATCACAAATAAATGAAGTGAATACAACACTTAGGTCTAACTGACCATCTACACTAATTGTGATTAAACCTAGAGTCACCGATTTATTCAATGTCCGCATATGGAGACAGTTCGACAATAGCTAAGTGTCGGGTACACACTAACCAAAGGTGAAAGAGCTTGAAGTTTTAAACACTCCCCCTCAAGCTCAAGATAGCATTTGTACACCAAGTAGCTGTTGGAAAACACTGAACTTATCTTTACCCAAAGACTTGGTAAAGATATTTGCAACCTGTTCATTTGTCTTCACATGCATAAGATTCATTCTGCTTGCTAGAACCATCTCTCTGATAAAATGGTAGTGTGCCTCAATGTGTTTAGTTTTGGCATGGTATATTGGATTTGTTGCCAGAAGTACACTACTGAGATTGTCACAAAATAAAGTCACTGGAGCATCCACCTGTATGTCCATATCGGCCATAAGCTTGAGCAGCCATGCAATCTCACATGTGCCTCAGTGCTAGGTAATGTAACCGTTGGTTGCTTCTTGCTGCTTCAGTTGATCATTCCACTTCCAAAGTCAAAGGCATAACCACTCGTAGATCTGCGATCATATGAGCATCTTGCCTAATTTGCATCCGTGTATCCAACTATTTTTAGGGCCTTATCTTTCTCATAGAACAGCCCATAATCTATAGTGGACTTTACATATCTCATAATTCGTCTAATAGTACCCAAATGTGCCTTTTTGGACTTCTGCATGAATTGACTTATGAGCCCAACAATATAACTCAAATCAGGCATGGTGATGGTTAAGTAGATCAAGCTTTCAACCATCTACATGTACATAGTCATATCATCAATTTTAGCTCCTGTGCTAATGTCCAAAACTTGACATTCTGATCAAGAGGTGTATCAAGCGGATTACATTCTGTCATGCCATATTTCTTCAGCATTTCCATAGCATAGTGTTTTTGCATCAGCCATAAACCATTTTCAACCTTGATTACCTCGATACCCAAGAAGTACTTTAGCTCATCTAAGTCATTCATATCAAATTCAGATTTCAGCATTCTCATAACATTCTGTATCCCAAAGGCATCATCACCTGTGATTATCAAATCATCCATATAAATAACCAGCACTACCAATCCTTTGTTTGTCTTTTTCGTGAACAGACTATGGCCAGCCCTACCAACTGTGAATCCCAAACTCTGCAAGTATTATTGATTCTTGCATGCTAGGCTCTCGGAGCCTGCTTCAGCCTATATAATGCTTTTTTCAGCTTGCATACATAATGCTGAAATTCAGGGTGTACATATTCTTCTGGTTGATCCATATAAACATCCTCTTCCAAGTCACCATTGAGGAAAGCATTCTTGACATTCATTTGTTGCAATTTCTAGCCTTTAGTAGCAGCCGATGCAATCACTGTTCGTATTGTTGCCATCTTGGTAACAGGGCGGAAAGTTTCTTCATAGTCTAGTCTATATTGTTGAGCATAACCCTTAGCGACCAGCTTGGCTTTGTACCTCTCTACACTGCTATCTGACTTGCATTTAATCTTATAGACCCATTTGCAGCCAATGGTCTTTTTTCCATCTGGCGGTGGAACAAGATCCCAAGTACTATTTTCAGCCAAGGCATTTATTTCCTCATCCATAGCTGTTCATCAAATGTTATCCATCATTGCTTCAGCATAAGTAACCACTATAACTCAATCTATCCATAGGATACCTAACCCTCTGCGAGTGTCTGAGCTGTGGTGCACTACTCGATTCCCCTCTCTCATGAGACCGAATGTACTTGCTCTGCCTAGTACTAAGCGTATACACAGTCAGAATACCAAGTTCACTGTCTAGACTGCCAGCTGAGTCATAGCTTGAAGTCATCATGCCAGGTGTCATCATACCGGATGTATCCTCAAAGACTTTTTCTTTCCCTTTGTTCTCCATCACATCATCTCTCCCCCTAACTGACTTAGTGGTGTCAGTGGACGGTGAGCCAGAACTACGCAATCTCTCTGTCCATGGAGATACAGAGGAAGATACATTTGTCACACTAGGACCTGTCAATGCAGTACTCTGCTGCAAATCAACTATAGAAGCATGTGCAAAAGGCATATTAGACGGTACTACTATAGGTGATGCATATCAAGTAGCCATCTCATCAAATATAACATCCCTGCTCACAAGTGTCTCCCGTGTAGAGGGATCATAACATTTATATGTCTTTTTTTCTTGGGCATAACCAATAAATACACACTTATGTGCTTTCGGATCCAACTTCTTTTGCTTCTCATCAAGAATATGCACATAAGCAATACACCCAAATACTTTCATGTGATTGACATCAGGTTTGTAACCATCCAACATCTGAAAGGGTGTCACATCATGAATGCCTGTAGTGGGAGTTCTGTTCAAGATATACATGGCTGTCATAATAGCCTTAGCCCAATAATAGAGCGGCATATTCTTCTCATTCATCATTGCACAAGCAACTTTCATCAATACCCTGTTCTTCCGTTCAGCTATTCCATTCTGCTGTGAAGTGTTGTTATATGTAAGCTGTCTACATATGCCATTTTCAGCCAAAAATTGTCAACCTCATGTGATACATACTCTCCATCGTTGTCCAATCTCAAACAAGAGATGCAGTAATCAAATTCTTTCTCAACCTACTTAAAAACAGCAGCACTTCATATTTTGTTTTTAATATATACACCCAAGTATGGTGGCTAAAGTCATTAATGAATGTCACATAGTATTTGGAATCTCCCATAGATGCATTATAGGATGGCCTCCACACATCAGAGTGAATCAATTGCAACGGTCGCGTACTATTTCGTACATGCTTGACAAAGGCAACCTTGATTGTTTACCAAATTGACAAGCATCGCAAACATGACCAATATCGGTGTATGTAAACTTGGGATACCTGCTACAAGTTGTTTCTTTTGCATTATTTGCAGCCGCTGAAGATTAACATACCTCACTCTCTTATGCCATATTTCTAAGTCTCTAAGTGTGCCTGAGCTATGAGCAAACATGGCTGATTTCAGCTATGGTCAAGTGGCATCCAAAGTGAACATCTTGCCTTGTCTATGACCACGATCAATCAATATGCAGCCATTACCAAACTCTTCAATGAAGCATTTATACTTGTTAAACCAAACCTGCAGATTCTACTTAGTTATCTGACCCATAGGCAACAAATTTTTAGTTATAGATGGTACATGTAATACATCATGCAGATTCTTCTTTTTGCCATCATGAATCACTAGAGATACTCTGCCTTTATGCTCAATGCTATGCTGTGTGTCATCTCCTGTGCATACATAGCCGTTCTTGTTAAGCACCATGTGAGTAAACCAGTCACCATTAGGCGTCATATGATTCAACCCTTCTGAATCAATATACCAAATTGCATCCTCAATAGACTTCTCAGCAACCCTGTCTTTTACATATGTCATGGCAAACAGTCTATCCCCAGATGCATCTTTTGTTTGATTGGACGATGCATAATGTCCATGCTGCTTGCCCTTTTGATTGCCCTGCTTCTTCTACCAGTCCTTGGGAATGTGACCATACTTACCACAGTAGTGACAATCCTTATTTTTGTTAGGATTGTCAGAGGTCCTTTGTGGTTGCCAGGAGCCTTTGTCTCTAGGGCTAGATCTTACCCTGCTTGTGAAATTTCCACCTCCTCTTGCATTTGAACCCTGCTGGTTATTATTGCCATAAGACACATTCTACTGAGATTCTCTGCCAGAGCCATAACATCTACCACGGCTGCCGTTGTCGCAGCGCGTAGGGTTGAAGGTCACCACAGGGGTTTGGCAAGAGAAGAATGTATGGGGGTTCAAGAGCTTAGACTCCGGAGATGGTAGAGATAAGAGAAGGGTTGAAGGTTTCAAGCCAAGTTCTTGAAGATAAGAGACAGCAGGGTGTAGGTAGATTTAAGGAGAGGAGTAGACGGAAGAGAAGGGGTTCGAAGAGATTGAAGATGTAGAATAATACTCCCAAAAAGAATTAGAAAATATAGAAGAATACTAATAGAGATGAAGTCTGTCAGTTTCTTTTAGCATTATGAGAAAATATAACTCTAATAGACAAAAACGTGTACAAAATAATACCTTCCTCCATGTTGCTTGGATCGCCAATCTGATGCTTCCAATGGCTCCGAAAGGGGGGTTAATTACTAGGACACCTGGCCAGAGTCCTGCCAGATCACTCCTTCTTCATCTCCCACTTTCGGAGTGCTGTTCACTGCCTGAAAACAGCGATTGCGCGTCGCGCAATTTCGCTAATCTCTTTTTTTACATAAAATCCTCTCAAATTTGGTTGAAAGCTACATGCTTTTTTTTACATGTCCTTTTAATCTAGAAGTTATCTATAGTTTTATGGATTTTTACAAGAGATAATATCTAGAATATAAAAAATTGACTAAAAACTTGTTAAAAAAAATCTAATATTTTGAACCATGGACACTAATACTAATGCCTAAAGTGGCATTGGCTCTCTAAATCTAAAAGGAAACC
Source organism: Lygodium microphyllum (assembly GCF_053477565.2). Lineage (NCBI taxonomy): Eukaryota > Viridiplantae > Streptophyta > Polypodiopsida > Schizaeales > Lygodiaceae > Lygodium > Lygodium microphyllum. The sequence continues at coordinate 63,897,865 of NC_141137.1, read as the reverse complement.
AAACTCTAGATTTTTTAACACGGTGTGCGCGTAGCGGCACGATATCCATCCCCTCCTAACTTGCACATCCTCTGGCATGTGCCAAAGTCTTACGGATTTGCAATGTTAGAAGAAGTATCTTCTGCCATGTCAATGTCTTCATCTTCTGCCTCTTCTTCTTCCTCTATGTCTTCATGCTCTTGAATTATATTCACGTCTTCTAGCTCATATGTTGAACTTTCTCTTCGTTTGAAGAGCTTGATTTTTTTTCCAGCTATGGGTATCTTTATGCTTGTTCCATCCAATTCAGCCAATGAATATGTGGCATTGTCATGAACGACCTTTACCACATGGGATAAACCAACGCTTTACCATCTTTCTAGAAGCACTGTATTGATTGTCTAGGCTGCTGTTATAGATAAGCACCTAGTCATTTTCTTGAATTGCTCTTGGCCGAAGTCGATGTCGCTTATCAAATCTTCTTTTGTTCTTTATTCTTGCTGTTTTTAGCTTCTCAATAGCTGCTTTGAACATCTTTAGGCCTTATTTCTAGCTGCCATATGCGCAAAGTCAGCAACTCTTCTCTACTGATGCCTTCCTCCCAAGGTAGAAGTGTTAGAGTGCAGCGGTGCGGAAGCGTAGGACTGAGAGAGAGAGAACGCAGAGAGAGAAGAGAGAGAAAGAGACAGTGGAAGATGAAGATCTGCTGTATAAAGTGTGCTGAATACAAAGATATGCAGATATATACACGGGCGCAGTGCGCTGGACTGCGTGTCTCCACCTCGACGATGCAACCTGCTGTTCACCTCGAAGTCCGCTGCAGTCTGCACTGTCTCCTGTCTGAAATCTGCGAACAGAGACGGAATCTGCGCGTGTCACCGGTCTGTAATCTGCGAGCAGAGAAGTGTTGGAGACTGCTGGAGATGTCGGCTATTTATAGCCAGAATCTGCCAAAAAAACGGCGCCAGAAAATAGCCTGTCGGCTGCATTAAATGCAGCCGACTGACTGCACTAGTCGGACTGCCACGTGGCAGTCCGACTGCCTGTCCGACTACACACTGCACACCTGCCCAGCCTGGCTATGTCAGAGTGCAGCGGTGCGGAAGCGTAGGATTGAGAGAGAGAGAACGCAGAGAGAGAAGAGAGAGAAAGAGACAGTGGAAGATGAAGATTTGCTGTATAAAGTGCGCTGAATACAAAGATATGCAGATATATACACGGGCGTAGTGCGCTGGACTGCGTGTCTCCACCTCGACGATGCAACCTGCTGTTCACCTCGAAGTTTGCTGCAGTCTGCACTGTCTCCTGTCTGAATCTGCGAATAGAGACGGAATCTGTGCGTGTCACCAGTTTGTAATCTGCGAGCAAAGAAGTGTTGGAGACTGCTGGGGATGTCGGCTATTTATAGCCAAAATCTGCCAAAAAACAGGGTGCCGGAAAATAGCCGGTCATCAGAGCAGTGTTAGAGGGCTGACTGAGCGCAGAATCAACCTGAAGAGGAGTTTCCATCGCGACACAAATTTGCGTTTTTTGCGTTTAAGGGCAGACAGGAGGGCTGCGCCTTGAAACAAGGCTGAAGCAAGTGTGGGCGCATAGGAAAGGAGTCCAGGTGGTGGATTTGCTGCTGTTTACTGCTGTTTGACGCGGAGGAAGTTTGAGTTTCCAGCCTACAAGTGCAGGTTTTGCTTTTTCATCGCCTGCGGCGGGTGAAGAAAGTTCAGGACGCGGAAGAGCCTTAGCAGGCTGAGTTTTCACAGTCAGAGGGGGCTGCTTTTGCATTTGTGAAGGCATTATAGGTGAAAATGTCTACAGAGATTGACTTGGAGTTCCAGTCGCTTATGGACCGGAAGGTGCCTGTCTTATCGGCTCTTCCTGCAGATCAGAAGCTCGACGGCGACAACTACCGCATTTGGCGCATCATGATGTTGGCCATCCTTGAGTCCTATGATTTGGCGGAGCTTGTACAGGAGGAGATCGACCGGCCCTCGGTAAGAGATGAGTCCAAACTCTCTTCCGATGCTCATGCGGAGTTGGCCAAGGCTTAGTCTCATTGGGACAAACTGAATGCCAGGATTCGTTCCTTTCTTTTTCTATTATGTACTACAGCCGTGATCGCTCACATCGAGCACTTGACGGTGGCTCGGGAGATATGACTGGAGCTTGATCAGATGTACAATCGGATGACCCTTATGAAGGGGGTTTCTTTGGAGGTACAGATGCGGACCTTGTCCGTAAACAAGTCTTCTTCGCTGTGGGAGTACATTAATAAGCTAAGGCAGCTTTAGATGCAGGTTCAGAATGCGAGGAAGCCGATTTCCTCCGAAGACATGGCGATCACACTTTTGTCCCAGTTGCCGCTACGATTCGGTACATTTTACTCTGCCCTCATTGCTTCGGGGCGGGAGTCTACTCTTCGGTGGGAAGAGTTGGTTCCTATGGTCTTGGACCAAGAGGAACAGTTAAAGGGACAGAATGCTTCAAAGACGGAGGCGCTGACAGGTCAAGCCTCTCAGAAGAAGGGGAAGGACCAAAAGAAGAAGAAGGGGGATAACAAGTCCAAGAAGGACAAGGACAAGGACAAGGACAAAGACTCCACATGCCATATTTGTGGAAAGACTGGCCATTGGAAGAAGGATTGCCCTGACAAAGACAAGAAGGACACCAAGGATTCTGGAGCGGTGGCTGCACCCTCATCAGCTGCATTTCTTCATCTAGCTGTCATTGAGGACGCTTCACCGACTGCTTCTGATGTTGCGATGACGGCTCCCCAGGCTCGGGAGTGGATCGTTGATAGTGGTGCCTCCCGGCACATGACTCCTTCATCAGATGGTGTTGCCCAGTTGCGACCCTCGCGTGGATTCTCATTGGAGACAGCTCTTCAGTATCTATTGCAGGTCGGGGTAAGATGCAGCTTATTCCAGATGGACGAGGGCGGTGGAAGACTTCAATTTATAAATGCCGTTCTCCTCATATCCGGATGATAGAACCTTCCTCGATCCACGATCAAGGACTCGCACCGTAGTGCTGTCAAACTCCACCAAAAGGCCAAGGGAGCAAATCTTATGAACTGACAGGAGATGGTACCCTAAGCCTGATACATGCAAAACCTCGTCCATCTGGAATAAGCTGCATCTTACCCCAACCTGCAATAGATACTAAAGAGCTATCTCCAATGAGAATCTGCCTACGCGAGGGTCGCAACTGGCAACACCATCTGATGAAGGAGTCATGTGTCGGGAGGCACCACTATCAACGATCCACTCTCGAGCCTGGGGAGCCGTCATCGCAGCATCAGAAGCAGTCGGTGAAGCGTCCTCAATGACAGCTAGATGAAGAAATGCAGCTGATGAGGGTGCAGCCACCGCTCCAGAATCCTTGGTGTCCTTCTTGTCTTTGTCAGGGCAATCCTTCTTCCAATGGCCAGTCTTTCCACAAATATGGCATGTGGAGTCTTTGTCCTTGTCCTTGTCCTTGTCCTTCTTGGACTTGTTATCCCCCTTCTTCTTCTTTTGGTCCTTCCCCTTCTTCTGAGAGGCTTGACCTGTCAGTGCCTCCGTCTTGGAAGCATTCTGTCCCTTTAACTGTTCTTCTTGGTCCAAGACCATAGGAACCAACTCTTCCCACCGAAGAGTAGACTCCCGCCCCGAAGCAATGAGGGCAGAGTAAAATGTACCGAATCGTGGCGGCAACTGGGACAAAAGTGTGATCGCCATGTCTTCGGAGGAAATCGGCTTCCCCGCATTCTGAACCTGCATCTGAAGCTGCCTGAGCTTATTAATGTGCTCCCGCAGCGAAGAAGACTTGTTTACGGACAAGGTCCGCATCTGTACCTCCAAAGAAACCTGCTTCATAAGGGTCATCCGATTGTACATATGATCAAGCTTCAGCCATATCTCCCGAGCCACCATCAAGTGCTCGATGTGAGCGATCACGGCTGTAGTACATGATAGAAAAAGAAAGGAACGAATCCTGGCATTCAGTTTGTCCCAATGAGACTGAGCCTTGGCCAACTCCGCACGAGCATCGGAAGAGAGTTTGGACACATCTCTTACCGAGGGCCAGTCGATCTCCTCCTGTACAAACTCCGCTAAATCATAGGACTCAAGGATGGCCAACATCATGACGCGCCAAATGCGGTAGTTGTCGTCGTCGAGCTTCTGATCTGCAGGAAGAGCCGGTAAGACAGGCACCTTCCGGTCCATAAGCGACTGGAACTCCAAGTCAATCTCTGTAGACATCTTCACTTGTAATGCCTTCACAAACGCAAAAGCAGCCTCCTCTGACTGTGAAAACTCAGCCTGCTAAGGCTCTTCCGCGTCCTGAACTTTCTTCACCCGCCGGAGGCGATGAAAAAGAAAAACCTGCACTTGTAGGCTGGAAACTCAAACTTCCTCCGCGTCAAACAGCAGTAAACAGCAGCAAATCCACCACCTGGACTGCTTTCCTGCGCGCCCACACTCGCTTCAGCCTTGTTCCAAGGCGCAACCCTCCTGTCTGCCCTTAAACGCAAAAAACGCAAATTTGTGTCGTGATGGAAACTCCTCTTCAGGTTGATTCTGTGCTCAGTCAGCCCTCTAACACTGCTCTGATACCATGTCAGAGTGCAGTGGTGCGGAAGCGTAGGACTGAGAGAGAGAGAACGCAGAGAGAGAAGAGAGAGAAAGAGACAGTGGAAGATGAAGATCTGTTGTATAAAGTGTGCTGAATACAAAGATATGCAGATATATACACGGGCGCAGTGCGCTGGACTGCGTGTCTCCACCTCGACGATGCAACCTGCTGTTCACCTCGAAGTCCGCTGCAGTCTGCACTGTCTCCTGTCTGAAATCTGCGAACAGAGACGGAATCTGCGCGTGTCACCGGTCTGTAATCTGCGAGCAGAGAAGTGTTGGAGACTGCTGGAGATGTCGGCTATTTATAGCCAGAATCTGCCAAAAAACAGGGCGCCAGAAAATAGCCTGTCGGCTGCATTAAATGCAGCCGACTGACTGCATTGGTCGGACTGCGACGTGCCTGTCCGACTGCACACTGTACACCTGCCCAGCCTGGCTATGATCTCTAACAAGAAGATTCCATGTGAGAATAGATTCTTCAATTGGCATAATTGGTTGTTGTCCATGTATAAGTTCAGCTGGCATATAGCCAGTCACTGAACTTTGAGTAGTCCGGTCAGCGCATAATGCAAAAGGTAGCATTTTAGGCCATTCTTTGGTATTTCCTCTACAAGACTTTGCTAGAGCTTTGAGAATAGGTTGATGACCTCTCTCACTCTTTCCATTGCCTTCAGGGTTGTAGGATGATGTTAAAGGCAACTTAATACCCAATTGAGCAAAGAAGTTGCGTGCCTCATCAGCATCCAACTCTTCTCTATTTGCAGTTACTTTACCCACACAACCATATCTACAAAATACTTCTTCAAGCAAAAAACGACAAACAGTTTGAGTGGATTTGGTTGTTAAGGCTTTGCCTTCAACTTGATTGGTTAGATCCTCTCTTGCAAGCACTAAATACCGCATGTTCCATATTTTTGTAGGTATGGTTACAAGATCAATAACCCATCTATAATGTATAGACAAAGGATAAGTTGGTTGTAACCCATCTCGATGCTTGACCATAGAATACATTTGACACACATAACAGGTTTCAACAAAATGTGCTATGTCCCGATACATGTTTTGCCACCAATATTTTTCTTTGACTTTACTAAAGGTTCCCCATATGCCTCTATGGCCAGCCCACAGGCTTTCATGAAATTCCTTCATTACTTGTTGTTGTAATCTTTTGTTACTGTAAACTCGGACAGACACTCCTTTCTTCTTCTTTGCGTGCTTCCATAGATGTCCTTCTTTAAGAAAAAAACCATAAGCTTTTCTCTTGATATGCTTAAACTCCTCGTCAGTCCAAGTCTTCTTCTTCTTCATTGTGCTCAAATATTGGCCGATCTTTAGTCAATCTTCTTCATAATCTTCTTCAAGGAAATGAACTAGAACTTGAGTAATGCAATGAGCATGCTGGCTTCTAGTTGACCATCTTGTTGTTTTCAGCTTTGGACCAGTATATGCAGTAACTGAAAAGGTATTTTCAGTAGCTATGGAATGAAATTCAGCAAGTATAGATTCTTTAGCTTCATCTTCTTCCATCAGCTCTTCTTCATTGTTATATCTTGCACGTGATATGATGTCAGCATCTGGATTCGCCTTTCTTGCAATATGCTTTAATTCGGGGTTGAGAGACTTAATATATGCAATCCATCTTAGCATAGCAATGTCGGGTGTAGATCAGTTGGTAATCATGCCCAAGAGTGGAAGACAATCAGTTTCTACCACTACGGAAGCACCTATAAAGTATTCACGATCACACTTTAATGCTGTTACAACTCCCCACAATTCCCTTTTTACTTGTGCATACCTTCTTTTGACGTTTATCGAGAACTTTTGCTCCAAAATGAACTACATACTTGTTACCTTCAAGATCCTCTTGGCCAATAGCCCATCCAATCCCAATGGGACTTGTATCCACAATAAGGATGATGGGTTGCGTAGCCTTGTCAAAATCCTGTCACAATCATGAATATGGTTAACTACAAATGTCCTGCAACCATCTTTGTCAAGCTCTTCATTCTTTTCATTGACTTCACATCCCTTGATAAGTACATCATCAAGAAATGGAAGAGTAAGTTGTGGAATAAAGTCCCTTAAGACTTTGTGCATGGCATTCATCATATGGGCTACGGAGTTTGTTGAACCTTTTGGTAGAGTGTACATGCGGACCAATCCAAGAGGTGTCTTCATTGTGGTAATGTCTTGGCTTTCTAATGAAAGCTGAAATTGGTCATATCTTGAATATAGGTCGCCCATAAAATAAATTGCTCTACCTGCAAAAGCTTCAGCAAACTCATCAATAATTGGACCTGAACCAATATTTCGGATTGTGATATGATTGACAGGCTGTAGATCTTGAATGAATCGTAAAGATTCATTTTTCTTAGGCACAATAAACCATCGGTTTGAGTAAGGTGCTAAAGAAGGTTCTAAAATCTTCATTCTGATCTCCTCATTTAGAAGTTCCAATAATTTGGGCAGATGCGCCCTTGGAATGGGAATGGGCTTGAGGTTCCAAGGCACATGTGGGACGGTAAAAATGACCATAGGAGCCACAATATTTGGATCCACACAGCCTATTTCACTTGGTTGAAATGCAAAAGCTTTTCCATGTTTCATTAGCATTTGCATAAAAGAGTGTTTTTCAGCCGGCGAAAGGAAAGAATTTTCACCTATTTTGGGCTCTTTTATACTTTTAGATGTGAACTTGTGACCAATGTTGGAAGGATCACGAAGACTTGGCTGATTTGCTGCCCTATCAGCGAGCCCTTCACTTTTAGGAGACAATGGGATTGCCATAGGTTTGACTTTCTTATCCATTGTCTTGTATTTTGTCTCCACTTGTGCTTCAGCCTTGTTGAGTAAACCATTGTCTTCTTGTTCAACAAATTCTTGAATTGTTTGATAAAAATCCAATGTACATACTTCTATAGACTAATTTTCAGCCTGATTTTTTGCATGAGCAGCTGCATATATTTCAGCCAGTGTGTCAGTAGTAATCAGTCCAAAAAAAAAGCCCGAAATATCTTCATTTTCAGCCATCATGTCATAAGTTTTCAGCTCCCTTTTTATATGACATAAATATTTTCTTTCAGCCTTAGTCATGGTCGGAAGAGACTTATAACAGCCCATACTATTGGCTGTACATATATACAAATTTGCTAGAGACACAGTTTCTGTAGCATAAGGAGGTTCAATCTTTTTACATGACGCACTACCATAGCCTCCCTTTATAGTAGTGCAGCTCGAAAATCCTTGAATTCTCGGGCATTAGGAGGCACAGGATAATCACGCAGTCAATCTCTGTTTCGATGATGGTTGATATACACAGTAAGAAATTGGACAGCTTGTTCATTATCCTTGCTTCGGATTCGAGCATAGGAAGAACCATCATCAAGAGCTTTTGTTTCCAAGCAGGCTTCAGAAATGTAAGGTTGCCCAAGAATGACAGGGTAACTATAAGAGTCTTGAACAAAAAAGTGAAAATTGTCTTTTATGTCTCTAATAGTTACTTGCACATTAGGACATGCAGCATATAACTCTTCAGAAGAGTTATTTGTAACTCTCATTCGCCAACCTGGATCAACATCTATGGGCCATCCGCCACTTTCATAGAGACTCCTTGCCATGACGTTTATCTCTGAGCCATGGTCTAAGAGTGCAATACATGGTGTTTCTTTTTCTCCAATTTTGACGACTGTCTCTGTTGTTACTCTTGCCCAATGCGTACGGGAGTAGTGAGTGCTTTGAATGAACCGAGCCTCTTCTTTCTCATGTATGTGCTGTAGACGGCCTTCTTTTTGAGAGATGGGCTGTCCAACTGGTTTGGACCAGCCGACCTTACATTTTCAGCTTTCACTTCTTTAATTTTTGCATTAATGTTTTCTTTATCTTTAGCTTCAATTGCTGCAATTAATTCTTTAATTGCTTCAAGTTGAATTCCTTGTGAAATCAGCTTCTCTTCATCCTGCACAAAAACTCGAAGAACTTGTAAAAAAGCATGCACTGTTTCTTCAGCTTCATCACCAACATATTGTCTTTTCCTTTTGATTATATTAATAATTACATCATGGAATTCGCGTTTGGCAATTCCAAGAATTTCGCCTAAGGTGAATTCAATTTTGCTTCCTAGAATTCGTTTTATTAGGACTCGTTTGAGATCGGTTGCAGATTCTATGTCAAACTGCAATTTGTAGCTTGGCTGCTTGCTTTTCTTATTTCCTTCGGTCTTCTTTGTTTGTGGTACATCTTCCATCATCTCTTGATCTGGGGTTATATTTTCAGCAAGCTTTGGTTGTTCAGGCGTTCTTCTAGTTACCATTTCAGAGGGCCAAAAGAGGAAGGCCCTGGTTCATCTTCTCTTCTCTTTTCTTCAATCAAGACTTCTTTATGATTGACATCAGCCAAATGTGCAAAGGCAGAAAAAGAATCTACTGGTTCTTTCCAACCAGTTATTCCTCGAATATACTGACCGGCGTTAGCCAAATCTTCTTTGGCTGCTTTACCACGTTCCATTTGATCTAGTGCTTGCATCCATACTTTGGATTGCACATTAGCTTTACATGCTTTCAAACTCAATTTAATTGGCTCAATTTGCAGCCCATAGGTAGCTGCATCAATTGCTGCATAGGCATTCTTTACAGCTAAATCTTCTAATCTTTTCTTCATTCCACCATTGCCAAAATTTGGCTCTAGTGGAAGACCAATTTCAGCCGCATGAATTTTTCCGTCTTTCCAAAAGACGAGCTTCTGTGCTTTAGCCTCACGGAAGGCAGAACACTCCCTCTTGTCATGTTGTTGGCTGTCACACCAAATACAACGCCTCTTAAAGCCTTCTCTCATGGGTCTTTGAGTTGATGCTCGTCCTCGCTCTTCGAATTTGACATCCAGCTTCTCTACTTTGGAACTAATTTCTGTAAGATTCAGATAAAGATCACGCATGCTTTTAATGAGTTCATCCATTACATCATTTTTAGAAGGAACAGAAGAAGAAAGAGTTGGTTGATTAGTTAAAGGAATAGGGGATTTTGAAGGTGGAACAAGCTCCATCAATGGAGTTGTTGAAGTTGAAGTAGAGCATCCGCTCTCTTCGAGCAATCATATTAACTGCATCAGTAACATCTGTCCATGCAGTCGTGACTCCTGATTTGGAAGTAGCATCTTCTAGGCGATCAGCAAGCTTCTCTTGCAGAATGGGATCTGCAGCCTTAAGGAATAATTCAATCTTCTGACCTTCCATACTTTGTTGGTCTTCAGCATCAAGTTGTCCAAATTTACTTTCAAACTCATGGTATAGAGCTGTTGCAGCTAAACCTTTGTTGGGTTTTTCAACCCATTCAGTGAAACTTTTCTTCGTCATTAGGCCAGAGTCTTCTAAGAAGAATTCTTTGCGTAGGGCTTTTTTGAATGCAGCCCAATCCGCATCTTGTTGAAAAAGACCATGGATTCTTTCTTGAAGACCATGCTTGGCTAGTTTGGCAAAATAACGGCTCCATGCATGTTGTGGTACACCAAAGAAGAGCATTTTTTCAACATATAAGCGAATAAAAACAGACATTTTGACCATTAAATTGTTTTAATTCACGCCTAACTTTCTCTAGGGCCTTGATAGCTGTGGAATCAATCTTCTCTTCGTCTTGCCTTTGTTGTTGTTGTTGTAACATTTGGATTTGTTGTTGCTGAGTCTGCTGTAGTGTGCGCACCAATTGTTGTAGAGTATCTCCTGAAGAATCCCCATCTTGGAGTTCTCTTACACTGACCTTCACGTTGGGTTCACTGATATCGCAGTGCGTAGGGTTGAAGGTCACCACAGGGGTTTGGCAAGAGAAGAATGTATGGGGGTTCAAGAGCTTAGACTTCGGAGATGGTAGAGATAAAAGAAGGGTTGAAGGTTTCAAGCCAAGTTCTTGAAGATAAGAGATAGCAGGGTGTAGGTAGATTCAAGTAGAGGAGTAGATGGAAGAGAAGGGGTTTGAAGAGATTGAAGATGTAGAAGAATACTCCCAAAAAGAATTAGAAAATATAGAAGAATACTAACAGAGATAAAGCCTATCAGTTTCTTTCAGCATTATGAGAAAATATAACTCTAATAGACAAAAACATGTACAAAATAATATCTTCCTCTATGCTGCTTAGATCACCAATTTGATGCTTCCAATGGCTCCGAAAGGGGGGTTAAATTGTAGGACACTTGACCAGAATCCTGCCAGATCACTCCATCTCCCACTTTCGGAGTGCTGTTCACTGCTTGAAAACAGCGATTGCGCGTTGCACGATTGCGCTAATCTCTTTTTTTTACATAAAATCCTCTCAAATTGGCTGAAAGCTACATACTTTCTTTTACATGTCCTCCTAATCTAGAAGTTATCTATAGTTTTATGGATTTTTACAAGAGATAATATTTAGAATATAAAAAATTGACTAAAAACTTGTAAAAAAAAAATCTAATATTTTGAACCATGGACACTAATACTAATGCCTAAAGTGGCATTGGCTCTCTAAATCTAAAAGGAAACTAGACTCTAGATTTTTTTACACGGTGTGCGCGTAGCGACACGACACCGCGGTCGTGTTGATTCGAATAAAAAACAACGTCCTTGCTCTTAGAGCTGCTAGAACCTGTAGCCAATCCTAGTTCAACTTCCTCATGAATGAGCAATGCAACGAGCTCATTAAAATCCGACATTTCAGTCCGCACGGATATGGAAGTATCAAACGATTTATATTCAGTCCTCAAGCCATTTAATGCTACTGCAACCATGTGTGCATCCTCTATCTGTGTGCCAATGGACGCTAAACGGTCCGCAATGGTCTTGATTTCAGTGACATAGTCCTGAATAGACCTACCCTTTCTGTCTATATTATTGAATTTCTGCTTCAACTGTATCTTTCTGGTACTTGTGGTTGTGTCATAATACTTGATCAAAATGTTCCATGCATTTGCTGGTGACTTGCAATTCATTATCTATATCACCGTAGCATCCGAGATACACAGTGACAGCCAATGTAAAACCCTGCGTGCTCTTTTCGTCCAAGCTCAGTGTGCCCGTCTCTAATCAGCTGTAGGGTTCCTCTTTGGAGCTCGGGTTCAGCTTCAACACCCGTTACCAAATCCCAATATCATTTTCCTATCAGGAAGTTCTCCCTGCGGAACTTCCATATGGCATAGTTATTGCTGTCAAGCTTTTCCCCCACTATCTGGGTTATGTTGTCGGTTCTGTCTGCATTTGCCATATTGCAAACATTGCCTGACTACCTGTAAACCAAGGCTTCTTAACTGATCAGTTTCAGCCTTCCAATGCAATGATAGTTTTCAGCAGCAACATCTGCTTAGATCAATGATATTTCAGTCCAAAATACTTGTCACATACATCCCTGTCAAGTGACAAACCACCTAGGTATTACAACCCGTTTACTTGAACTACATTCATTGCATATTCAACATGCATTCAAGCTAACTGAGAGTAAACAGACAAGCAGTCTGTGAGCAGAAATTTTTAGTGACCAGCAGCCCTTTTCCAGTCAAAAACTGAGTATATATGGAGGTACACACTAACCAAAGGTGAAAGAGCTTGAAGTCTTAACACTAAGAGCTTGCAGTACCTCTACATGTCAAGTGGAGATATTGTGCATCAAGGGATGTTCTGCTGTAAACAGCAAGGAATTGAAATCTGGAGAAAGGAGGGCTGAGATACAATGGGGTGCTATTGAGGAATTATGTACAACGGGCAGCCTTTTATAAAGGAGCCCTGCCTATGACTGACTCGCTGGCTGGACATTCCATGTTGTCTAATCAAACTTATGATCCACCTTACCCTACCTTTACAAACACTGCTGCTTGACCCAGCTTTAATGATGCAATCTAAACACAATTCTTTTTCAAAGTGTATGCACAAGCCAAGAAGACAAGCTGATAATTACCAGAAACTGATTGCGTTTGCAAGTAAGGCAACATATGCCAAACTGCCTTCAAATTGGTGCCATTGTTGGGAATGAACTTGGTCTGAGTCAATGCAATAGCCATGGAGAATGCTCTACTGACAAATAGTTGCTTTCACCTATTGGTCTTAATGTGCTCTCGGCTGTCCGGATTGGGAAGTCTTCTCTCTCCTTAAGTGGTGTATCAGAAAAAGAGGATATCTGGGTGCTGAAGAGAATTCCCACTTGCCTAGATTCCATACAAGTGGGAGAGGCCATATGTGCCATATTATATCAGAATCAAGCAAGAGTGAAGTATCCATATACTATTGCTGCTTATGATGACTTGGAGCTCATGGATTGTATTATGAGGGAGGATGATTGCCTGTACTAATCATAAAGTCACTATTTTGCTTAGACCTAGAATACATGTTTGAAAAGAGGATGCAGGTCCACAATCAATCATATAAATTTTGAAGATAGAAGGAAAAGGGGCATTTTATCTTCAGTTCTGCAAGCAGTCTTAAGACTTTTGAATGTCTTTCATTTTAGTAATGAGCCATTTTTGGGTTTATTCATCTGGGAAATTGAAATGTATCATTCTGGGTTGAATTAAAGCTGGCTGTTTGCATCGTGTCTTTCTCCTGGATTTGATGCCCACTGATACCCATTTCTGGCACTTAGGCGTGTCTAGTGTCTAGTGTCGAGTATCTCCAATTAGGGGTGGCTAGTGACTAGTGCCTAGTATCTCCAATTAGGGGTGCCTAGTGCCTAGTATCTCCAACTATTTGTTTTCCACTTGTCTGCATGTTGTATTTTCATTTGAGATTAGTTCATGTAGTAGAATATTTTGCTGTGGACAACCAGTGTGTAGTGTACATAATCACTTCATTCAGTTTAGAAAACTCTTGGGCTGTAGATGATCTTCAATTTGAAAGTGATGTGAAGGAGCTGTATTGTGTTTTTGCTGATAGATGTCTATGTCCGCTTTTGTTCCAGGGCTTGACCAAGGCTGCACGTTTCAAACAGTTGTGGACTAGTCGTAGGGAAAGCAAAAATATGGATTTTATGTCTAAAGCTTTCCGTCTTTATGATGTAGTGCGAGTTGACATGGACACAGATGCTGTAGAAGAACAGAGGAGATATGAACAGGCAATGAGGTTCGAGAATGTGCAATGACTATGTATTTTACTTCCACTGACTGTGTTCATAAGAAATGTTAGTTTGAAAGAAGATTTGTTAGCTATTTGTCTGCATGTGAACCAGGGATGCAGAGTTAGAAGAAGTCCGGTCATTGCAGGATTTTTTACCACTTTTCAAAGAATATCTTCCTTCTGCTGCAGCAGAAATAGAATCAAGTGTTGCTATGTCACAAAAACATGGAGAAGGTTTTCTTTTTATTTTTCATTACTTTAGAAATGACTCAGACAGGGATGCAAGAATGAGTCTATTTGATTTTATCTTTTATGATTTGTTCTTGTTCTGCTGTGCCAAAAAAAAGTGTATTTAGCTTGCTAGTTACTGCAGATGAATATGTTTACGATGTTTATGCTTTGGAGGAAGGTGCAAGCATCATTGGTGACAATGAGTATCCCATGTAAGCTCTATTTCAATGTGCATCATTTGGCCAGTTCAGCTCTTAACTTGATTTTAAAAGGTGGTGTAGTAGTAGGCTTATTGTTAAGGTGAATGATTGTTGTATTTGTCATTTGAAAGGACGTAAGGGTTGTCAATAGCTGCAATTTTGTAAAGTGCACTCTTGAATTTTTGGAGATGCAAGGCTATATTGCACTCTGTGTCTTTCACAAAGATTGCCATCAAACAACCATATATATGTTAGCGGACATGTTGTACATCGTCTTCTCTTTTGTACAACCTGCTTGTGAACTTCACCCTGACTCATATGAGGATTTTGGGAGCTTTGTCAGTCTTAGTCTGTCATTCATTTTCGTGTGTTAGTCTTCATTTCAGGCACATAAAGTGGAGATTAGAGTGCATTTGCACCAGGCCACCAGATTAAAGTGGGCGATCCTATTAGATTGCTAGCACCTGCTCTATTGTTCCAGCAGGTGAGAGCCCTGAATTTGGCCATTTTGTTGAGCCATTGTAAATCACAAGTCTATGTGCACTGCCCAAGGTTAGCAAACGTGTCTCATTATCAGTTACATCTTCTCTGTTCTGTGAGGTTCTCTTCATGCCTCTCTCTTATGGTGGCAGATCCTATAGATAGGGCCATTTATGTCTTAAGTTGTCAGTGTGTGTCTCCCATACTAGCAAAGTGCATAATATCCTCATATACTGGCTTATAAGGTGACTCTCCATGTGATGCATAGTGCAAGTGAATGGGTGCAAGGTAGCATACTATACTGAAGATGTCTGCTTGTCTTTGTGTAGGTAACTTTATCCACATGTATCTGACATCTTTATGCTTACATACCACTGTATCGTGTATGTCAGTTCCTTTTCGAAAAGCACTGCCACTTTCCTTGAACCTCTAGTCCTGTAGTCCATGCTTGTAGATGAAAGTCTGATTCCCACCTACAGCCATGCAACATTGGAAGTTTGCTGCCCATGCTGTTGTGTGTTTGAGTGTAGAAGGCAATGTCTCTACCTTTGAAGGTGTCTTTAAAGTAGCCTATATCTTGGTGCAAACTATACTAAGATTTTTAGGTTCTTATAGGTTGCACACTGTCATGCAGTTTTGCGGTCTATGTTAATTACCTTTCCATCTTTGTAGATTGTCCATTTTCACCCTTTTCTTGCTTCTAGCACATTAGGCATGTTTTCATTCATTTGTGGCACTTGGGTTGGGGTTAGACCTATGACAGTGTGCAATAGAAGCAAAGGAATGTGGAGAGAAGAAAACAACAGATGAAACACAAGAGAAACAAAAGAAAACACTCTGCTTTGAACGCAATAGGCTGCCAACAATTATCCTGTGCACATGTGAGTGCCACATTAGTGGCTGAAAATGAGAATTTGACTAAGGGAGATGAGGAAGAACGATGGTTGGATGCAATATGCCTGTGGAGGCACGTGAGTGACTGCCTATCCATGGGTATCATGCATTTAAACAGGCAGACCTGACCAGCCATATGCTGTTGCCATGTCAAATCTGGCTGCCTATGAGAGAAATGATGCCCAGGCAACCCATGTGTCTTAAACCTGCAATGTGCTCCAATGTGTGTGGTGTGAATGGATTGAGAGAAGTAGTGGATACAATTATCAGGGCTCAAGCCTAGAAGCCCTAATCTCCATGTGATGTGCATGTAATGGAGGAAACTGATACACAAGAAAGACGGACAAACTATGATAATGATGGAGCTTCCAATGTTCTTGTCTGATTCAGATTGAGGCTCACATAAAGGAGAGGGCCACAGATCGAGACTTTGAATAACGTCTTTGCTAACACCCCTCTCAGATCTTGGGTCTGGCCAAAGGTGAGAGGAGGAAAAAAATCCAATCGATGATCAGAATATGTGAATGTCAATACTGTGGGGGCTTTCCCAAAAAACGTTTAGGGCCTCTAGAATTAAACTCCATCATCTATTCCTTCTCTAACACACACAATAATGTTTGAAAAACTGATTACTTGAAGCACGTCTAATCTACTGAAGCAATCATCAAATTGCACGATCAAAATTTCTGCTACAGTAGATCAGTGGGTTTTATATTTTTTTGGGTTTTCCAAAGTTTTTATTAATTGTTTAACTTATACCTAATCTATCTACTCAAAACAATCAAATCAACTTCGAATCCATTCCTTAGCAATCCAATTTGCTAATCTAGTCGCATGAGTTTTGAAGTCCATAAATGAAGGTAACTAATTGAGTGGCATGGCCCCTTCTCTTAATGAGGGCCCACTGATAGGGTGGCAAGAAGATGCCAATGGGAGTGGAGAGGCCATGATTGGGTCACAGCGAATATATTTAGTTGGAAATGGATGAGCCAAGTCTATGATCCAACCACAAGTCAATAGTGAAGAGCTATTGAAGGTGCCAAAAAGCACTCTTGCCAATGATTTAGGGAAGAGTACAAGATGGGCATGCTAGCAACAAGGAAGGGTGGCTCAGACAAGAGGGAAAGTAGTTGCTGCATGAGATAAAGGCCGTATGAAGATGTGCATCCTTGAAAGAGCTCTTGAGAATGTTGGAAACCCCCCTCGAAACTAATAGCATGGCCAAGGAAATCTACAGCCATATCACTAATGTTGGTATCCCCTCTTGGAAGGATTAGAGGGTTTGAGGAAACCAACGGAGGAGATGGTGGGGGATGGGTAACTTGTGGAAGAGAAGGTTGCTTGATTGGTGAGACAATTGGGAGATGCCGAGGAGGATTTTACACTAGAGAAGGGGAATGGATGCAATAAAGCCCATGATCTTGACAACTTGTCTAGAGAAGATTGTTGGAGGTAGCATTCTCTACAAGGATTGCCCAATTTGTGAAGATAACCTGTGTACCAAGGTGGTTAAGGCCATAGATTGAGAAGAGATAGAAGCTCAAATTTGGAACATGGAGAACTAAAAGATGGATGGTTTACTGGAATCGCTATGGTTCCACCACCATTGATAAGTAGTGATGAGATGTCACTACTATGATCATATCCTCTTGGGCATGGAGATCTTGGAGCTAGTCTCACTTGTAAGTCATGTGACTCCAAGGACCGCTATCGACGTGCTAAGGCCTCTTAGAAGAAGAGAGAGCCAAGGGAGAGTCTTCCATGTGCTGAATGTGAAGGAAAACCGATCCGTTTGTCATGGTAGGAATAGATGTGGATGAAAAGGTAGACTCCTTTGCTTCATCCTTTGTACTAGGATGAAGGTGCAAGTAATTCTTTTAGCACTTCTTCTCAGAATGTGATGTCTTCCTAGAGTGTGGACACTTGGGAGACCCTTTGCTTGTCCTCTTTGTCAAAATTAGTGTCGGAAGAAGACTCTAATTTGATCCTCTTCCCTTTCTTCTTCTTCTTTTGTCCTTTCCTTGATGATGTGCTAGCTGCAAGAGCATGACTATCTCCTTCTAGGTGGTGGTGTCCTGAACATGAGAGGTGAGAAGATTTGTAGAGAAGATATTGTAGTTCGAGGACAATAGATGCGACTTTCACATCATGATAGGGGCACAACCATGTCATCTGATCAACCCACTTTGCAAGGGATGCAAGCTCATCTCTATAGAGAGCCCTTCTAGCTTCATCTAGAGGTTAATCCTACATGCAAAGGTCTTAACTTGATAAAGAGAGGACAATTAGGTCAGTATATGAACAATAACTAAATCATGGCAGCTCAATCGAGGCGGTCCCACAAGGTTGTCAAATTTGCTTTGGACACAATCTAAGGATCCACAATGGGATGGGGAGTAGGTAAAGTAACAAAATTCCAAAGATTGAATAGTCAAGAATACACTCGATTTTGCACAACCTAATGGCCCAATTGGAGTTGTCGAGCTTGTCTTTCTCAGATACATTGGGAAGGATAGGCGCCTCTAGAGATGGTGTCATGATGGCCATTTGTGGAATAAAGGATATGGACAGTGAAGGGGGATAGGAAAGATGAAAGGATGGTGGATGGGAGGGAGGCGATTCACATGTTGTTAGGCAATGAAGACTTGCCTCTAATTTATTATATTTTTACAGCATTTTTTGGTGCATTAAAACAGCCCTAAAAATACATTTTGCCATTTTGTACAACACTATAGAAAGTTGTATCACACCCTAGGCCAAAGTAAAGGGATGGTGGATAGGAGGGAGCTTGGTCACGGCCTTGTTGAGCAACCAAAACGTACCTCTAATTTATCATGTTTTTATGGCATTTTTTGGCTTGTTAACCCACAGAGGCATTTGAGTCATTTTGTACAACACTCTAGACAGTTGTATGATACCCTAGACTTCTTTTGCCTCCAATTGATACTATGAAAGGGACTCAGTGTGCACACCACTCTTTATCCCTTGTATCCTGGTTTATCCCTTTGCCACCCTTGCATCCATAGTTGTTATCATCATCATTGACCTTTATCTACACCATCCAAAGGTGCTGGCCTCGCTGCCAGCCATCTACATCAGCACTTGGCTGCTGTCAGCCTGTTCATGCATTCTGGCTACTGCTGCTGCTAGCTGCCATGTGGCATTTCTCAGATGTGTTTGACAGCTGCCAGCATTCTCAACATCATCTCCTGCAATTTGAAGGTCCCACAGGCTGATGCAGCTGCTCTGACTTCATTTACACCATAATCTACTTCTTGAAACAGCAGATGACCTGGTTTCGAGTATGTGCGACCTGTTTCTAGCAGTCATAATCTTATTTCCACTTCGATGCCCATCATAAAACCTTCGTTTTCACTGGGCCTGTTGCATCTGCTGTCGCTATCATCATCAGCAGATCTGCCGTTTGCTGATTCTGCACCTTCATCAGATTTTGAGTCATACTCTACCCTGATTGGCCCTCCGCTGCTGCATGACATCAATGTCACTCCAGTCAGCTCCATCCAAACCAGATTTGGCGGTATTGCTGCACTTGGGATCCGTACACGAAAGATGACACTCTCCCTCAGCCTACTTTCATGAGAGTTAGTGATTGTTGGACATCTTTTCTTAAGCAACACGTTTGTTTCATCTTCTTCTCTCATTCATATTAAACGTTTATTCATTAATCCGATCCCACTTCTCCACCTTTTTGCATTTTGCATTTTTGTTTGAGGTTATTGTGCTTTAGTGGTTTTTGTACATTGTGTGTTTTCTCAATGCAAATCCTAGCATATCTTCACATGGTATCAAAAGTCATGCTCTATTGGAGTATATCCTACAACTATCATGAAGGGTTGGTATATATAGGCAACATGAGTGACACTTAACCAGTTTACAATGGCTGAGGCACCTTTTTCTTGGGAGCCTATCATGTCTTCTCAGGTTTCTTCGTCATTGGAGGCCTTGAGGTGGCATTTTGTGCTCAATGAGGACAATGCATCCTTCCCCTCATCTTCATATAGTTTACCAAATATTGAGCGGATATTGGACATGGAATTTTCATAGTACTTGTGTAGAGAATGGTGTGAACTACACTCTTCTATCTTCACTCTATACTCTTATCATTGGTGAGGTTGGCACCTTTCCACTCAAGGAGGACATACCACATCCAAGATGATTGGTGAACCGTTACCTTTGTTGTAGTGAGGCTTGGTGTCAGGTTCGTCCTTTTAATTCATATGAGCCAAAACGCCTCTTTGTTTCTCCTTTTGTGCATCATTTGATCACATGGAGACCATAATTAGTATTGGTATGCTAACGTTCATAGAGGGGGCACTAGAGGCAAATATACATCTTGAGGTATTCTTACTACACTACCTTTGTTTCATATTGAGCATGTGGTTGGTGCCAAGCATCCTCAATTCCCTCCCATCCCTCTCTCTTCAAATGATCATTTAAGATCTCTTTCTTACAATTTCAATAGTTTCAGAATTACATCATGCACATTAGGTTTCATTTCTTTAATGAGAAGTACATTGTGAGAAAACGCACGAGCTATGGAGGAGAGAGAAACAAGAGACAATGACAGTGTGAGCTGAAGCAAGAGAGTAGAGTGTACTTGTTGAATTAAAGGATAGAGTGAAAGTACAATACTAAGTTAGGTCATGGGTTGACCTAACTAGGTGTCCACCAACTAACTAGAGTTAAGCTAACTTACTCTAGTCCCTAGTGTCACTACTTAATGTTAAAGGACACTAGGTATAGACACACTACATTGACACTTATTAAAGTGATTAAAGTATCCACACCACACGAATTACATGGGCATTGCCCAGAATCAGAAAATTCTAACATTCCCCTTAGTGCCCATGTGATGAAGTACAAGGATGATCAATCAACGAAGGACAATAAGTTCAAGGACTTTCAACAATCCTTAACTTCTCACGTGGTAATGCTTTGGTGAAAATGTTTGCAACATTTTTCTATGTGGGTACATACACCAAGCTGATCTCTCTTGCATAACTTCTCTCTCTAACATAATGGTAATGTACCTCAATGTGTTTCGAGTGAGCATGAAACATAGGATTTCGTGCTAATGCAATAGCACTCTGATTGTTAAAAAGAATGGGTGTAGGACCCTCCAATGGTAAATGTAGATCAGCCACCAATTTGCGCAAACATACACATTCTATTGTTGTCGTGAAGGTCGCCGTATACTCAGCCTCACAAGATGAGATAGCCATTGTAGGTTCTTTCTTACTTAGCCATGCAATGCATGAGTGTCCTAGAAAGAGACAATGTTCACTAGTAGACTGCCTAGTGTCTGCATCACCAATCCAATTTGAATCATTGTAAGCTTGTAGATGCAAGTTTCCCACCTTGGGAAATAATAATGCATGTGACTAAGTATCTTGTAAATATCTGAAGATCCGCTTAATAGCTTGCCAATGTATGGTATGTGGGTTGTGCATATACTTGCTTACTTGAGATACTATATATTGAATGTTAGGGCGTGTGTTGCAAAGATAAATAAGATTGCCAGCAGCCTCGTTGAAAATTGTTATAGTTAGACATCTCTTCACCATCATGCATAGACAACTTTAAGCATGGCTCCATGGGAATGAACATAGCTTTGCAATCTTGGATGTTAAACTTATGTAAAAGCTTGTCCACATACTATGATTGTGACATGATGATGCCCATGCTGAATTTGGATGAATTGCATTTCCAAATAGTAGTGTAGGTTGAATCTACAATTTTATCCTCTTTAGGTCCAGTGAGCGGCATGTTATCCACATAAAGAATGATAGTTTGCAAGTCCTCCCCTTCATTCTTAATGTATAGAGTGGGAGTAGTTGGACTATTTTTGAACCCTGTGCTGGCCAAATAAGCATCAATTTTAGAATACCATACACAAGGAGCCTGCTTGAGACCATAAAGAGCCTTATGCAACTTGCAAACCATATGCACTTTTCTCTTAATCACAAACGCTGGAGCTCATGACACATAAATATCCTCATGTAGATCCCCATTCAAAAATGCAGTCTTAATGTCCAATTGATGTACTTCTAGCCATAATTAGCAGCTATAGCAATCACACATCTCATCATACTCATACGGGATATAGGAGCAAAGGTTTCCTCATAATCTATGCCCTTCTTTTGTGCATAGCCTTTTGCTACCAACCGTGTTTTGTACATGCCAATAGTGCCATCAATATTTTGTTTGAGTTTTAAAACCCATTTCGTACCAACAGTCTTCTTATCAGGTGGTAAATACGCAAGATCCCATGTAGAGTTAGTGGCAATAGAGTCTTATCTTTTCTTGCATGGTGTGCATCCCAATATACATCTTCTTGAGCTTCGTCCAAGGAAGCAGGGAACATCATCATCTAGTTGTGAGCTCATGAACATATGCTCGTCACAATCATCTACTTCCATAAAATGAGCCAAATGGACCCCCTTGCATCATGTGTTGCATGTCTAGATGCCCATCTAGCATGCTGTGGTGGTTATTCTTCATGTAGTGAAGCCATACATGCGTTCTAGAAATCTAGGGAACTTCATCTGGTGTTTCATTCTTATCAAGCAAGTTTGTCACAAAATTATTCACTTGTGAGATTGTCCGAGTTTCATGATCGTCAGACATAGGCTCTGATATTAGGAGTTAGCAAACTACATTATGGAAGCCTTCCATGCCACAAAGATTGCTGGGCTTTGATTCCCTAGCAAAGTGTAGGCATGATACAGCAACAGATGACCCACATGATGCACAAAAGACACAGGATATTCAACCAAATTTCTTTTTGACACATGACATCATGTTGATAGATACTTCGTAAAATAAAAAGGTATCATAAGATGAAACATTGCGGTGTGATGATATCATGTTTATAAGGTGCCTATGGTCTTTGGACATTGGTTAATCCTAGTATACATGTTGACAAAATTTTGACTCTGTGGATTCAGCGGCCTCCATCAGTACTCATGCTAACTCAAATTCAGTGGCTTGTATTGATGTTGACTTTGGCTGGAGTATTGATTCAGTGGCTCTCCTTCATAGGCAGTATTTAATAACATCACTAGTCTTCATTTTGACTTAGAAGTAGATTCAGTGGCCTCTCCTTAGGGGGTGTGATTTTTAGTCACGATTCATGCCAAAGCTTGATGTGGAGTAAATTTGTGTCAGTAACCCTTATGAAAGCTCAGGGTTGAGCTCACTTTGAACTAGCATTGACTTTGGCTATCTGACAAAGATCTAATAAGTGCCATTTGGACCTATTGTTTGTGTAATGTACATGAGGGTGCAATGCATCTCTTGCAGCCATTTCCAGACGGACTTCAGTGAATCAAAATAAATACATGGAGTTTGCATTACTGTCCTCCCATTGCTTGTCTAACTTTAATGGCTCTTGCTAAGGCAGGCAGGGTGTATGATTCTAATCAATAGATAGTATTTACACTAGTAAGGATGAACAATATAGCCTAGCTCTCATGAACAATCAATAGACTTGTTAAAACCCAAGGAATTCTGTTAGAGTCTGGACAGGGAGGGTCTATCTGATCATATGTTGATACTGCATACTATAGTGCACAATATCTCTGATTTGATATAGGTGGCACAGTAAAGGATGGAATTGACAGATACGTAGATGATCTATGGGTGTTTTCTTTTGAAGCTAGACTTTTTGCCCAATGTTTAATCTCTAAGCTCCTTCAAATTGTTGTGTTAATCCAGAGTGCAAGTATTGGAGAATGAGTTTGGTTGGGGTCTCTCATCCGAGTCAGAGTACGATAGTGAAGACTCAAATGGTATGGCATTTGATTGAGCTAGTTTTAAAATATGGACTCCACTCATTTTTCAAGTATTAAAAAAACAAATTTTGATGCTTCTCATACAAATAGAAACTTGTCTTATAAATAATCTTGGTTTCTTTTGCATTCACATATTAGCTGAAAATAATCCACTGAATGACTATCCTGAGGAGGATTCTGAAGATGAGGGAATGGATACCGAAACTGATACAAATGGATTAGCTTCTGAAGATGATAATCAAACTGCAAGTTCAGATGCAGCCGAAGGACACGACTCTGAATTTTTTGAGGACCATGAAGGTCACTGGAGTGATCCTGAGACTGATTTTTCTCATGAGAATTCTGATGATAATTGAAACCTTTGTGGAGTAAGAGGCAGTACAAGGGACCTGAGAAGTAAAGAACTTTCTAGAGAGAGACAGCCCACATGTGTTCGATTGAATCTGCCCAACTGACTGAACTGTTGTAAAGCAGCTATGAAGGCGATTCACATGTATATACAGCTCCCCTTTTTGACACAATGTGAGCAAAATGGGTCTCTTGACAATCTGTTGGGAGTATCTTGGGTCTGTTGGTAGCCTATATTTTTGAAATGTACAATTATGGTGGTGGGCAAGGTAAAATGAATTTTGAAAGTAAGGACCTTCTATGTATATTTAATGCTCCAGTAAATATATGAAAAGATCACGAGAGTCAGGCAGCAAGACTACGCTTCCACTTGTCAATTTAATGCTGGAGAATTGTAGGAAAAAAACGCCACAATGGCTTGAGGTTTGCAGGGTACAGTTTCAATTGAATGATAATCATGAAACAATTTGGTTTATGAGATGGTAAGAAATGAGCTTGTTGATTTTAGTTTGCAAGGCAGCTTCTTGCAGGATGGCATTCAGAGAAGAGGGATAATATTGCTTGATTTCTGGAGGTGCTAGCAATGGTATATGCAGAACTTTACCAGTCGCATGAGATTTCAGCAAAAAGAGGTTGAACAAAGGATGTGTAGTGATGTCCAGGAAGTGCTAGTTGGGTTGATATCTAGCAAGCAGTCGAATGGATCATTAACATATTACTAAAATTTTACAATGAGTAGAGAGGGATGTTCAATGGATAAGGTCCGTGACTAACATCACCTGCTAATTGGTCTCTCACAATGACAAGGACCAGGAAATAGGAACAGAAGAGTCAGCTGGTACTTCAGAATGATGAGGGAGCAAGGAACTGCAGGACACAGACTTTCTATGTTCACATTATCTTTCTATTTCCAAAAATAATGTCATAGGGTAGCAATAGTTAAATTTAAGGGCCGATTGGGAATGTTGTATTTAAAAAATTGGATTACAATGCATAAGGTCATGAAATGGTTTCCTAAAGATAGGATGAAGCAATCAAATGAACCTAGCAAGAGCTAGTACTTTAGCCATGTGACACAGCCCAATATTCACTTGGTAGAAATTGGTAGATTCTAGCAACAATTGGAATCTCATATTACCAAGGTTACGAGAAGCACCTACAATGCTCATTTGCAATAAAGCAAATGATAGCAAGAATGTTGCTAATACATCAACCTACAATTGTTGAAAGTGAGTGTTAACTAGGCACAATAATTCAATGATCCTTAGCATATTGTGTTATGGGGAGCATGGTTAGATTGATAGTTACATTGATCCTTACTTTGGCCAAGTATTAGATTGTCAAATTTGTAAATTGTAATGTATTTTTGTGTTCTATGTCACTTGGAAGCTACTTGTTTTGCACCATACGCACCAGTGATTTATGTAGTACGGAAAGGGACATTTGGTGGTAGTTAAATTGGCCTTTAATTTTACTTGCAAACCAAGGAAACGGATTGAAACTCAATTCTCTCTCAAAAGTAAATGTGCAAGCTACAAGGAAACTAAATATACATGAGAATTAGGGAACTCCCTCAATCGGTAGCTTAGACCCAAACAATGGTTTGTAGTAATTCGATCTTCTTATGAGCCAAACACATAGTGCTATATCAAATGGCTCTTCCCACATGCTTGACCCCTCCTCAATAACAACCCTTAGGGTGAGTATGCAAACCAATATGATGGATTCTCTCCTAAATCCTACTTGTCCCAAAGCTCTATGCCTTTGCTTTCCTCTATTCGTTGAACTAATGTCCCAAGTCATATCCATTTACCTTGGCCTAGTGTCTAACCCATCATGATGATTTGGTAATAGTGTGTCTCGACCAAGGAGTTGGAAAGCCCTCACAAAAGACTCTATTGAACGTTTGTACCAATACTTGTGCTATTGTGTCCCATGTTTGGGGAGAATTCTCTTCCACCTAGTTGTCATTATCTTGAACTCCAAACGTGCGATATATCAATTGCATTTGATATTGTATCCCACATATGGGGGAAATTCTCTTCCACTTAATTGTCATTATCTCTATATGTGCCATATGTCTCCCATGTATGTTGATATCTAGGATATTGAGGGTGGTCTAAAGGTATTGCATGACTTGCATGACTACATGCCACTAAAAGATAAAAGAAAGCATGATATGCTCCCACTCCAATGGGCCTTTGAGAAATGCAATTGGGATGTTCTCCACCTATACAGGGTTGGTCGGTATGTTGATCAGAGAGCAAGGTAGTCGGGGAGTATCCAAGGTGCGAGAGATATTTGATGTGGAGCAAAAGGAGGGAGTAGTAAACTTAAATGAATATAGGTTTGCAACCTATAAACACAACCTATCCAATGGTTGGTAGTGTACCAAGATGGCCCAAAAATACAATGGCTACAACAAATGCAAATTTGCCTTGCATTAAGCCTAACAAAGAGGCCTCCCAACATTAAAAAGAAGGCACCTTGGTCAATAAAGATCGGCTAGTATAAAATGGAGAAAATAGATGAGTTTGTCCATTGCCCATCACACAAAAGGTGTTGCCCAATTGAGAAATGGTCTATCTGCTTGGAAAAGCCTACTTGTGTGCTATAGATAATGTTGCCTAGGACTTTAATAGGCCGCCTAATGTTGAAGATTGCTTTGTAGCAAAAAAAATGCAACTTTGAGGAGTCACCTACATAAAATGTAGGTAAGAGATTGCAAAAAGTGCCACCTAGCAATAGAAGAGTTGCTGTTGCTTGCCTAAAACATAGGCTAAACTTCTTGTACGTGTGCAGGAAGAGGGGTTGCTTGCAAAATGCAAATGGGACAAAGATAAAAAAATGGGTAGTCCACCATTGAATAATGGTCAACCAGCTTGCTAGAAGGCCATTTAGTCTATTAGAAAGCAAAATGTAGGTTCGTTGCCTCCCAAAGTGGCAATGATGGTTGGAATCACAAATACAATGCTCTTCAAAATCTCTAGCTCCCACACGTGGCTCTGGTACCATGTGAGAGTCTGCAATGGAAAGAGGAAAGTGAACATGGAGAGATGGAGACAAAGAGAACGCAAGAGAGAGAAGGAACAATGTGATTGGAATGGTTGAAGGTACAAGGTTGTGACAGTCAGCCCCCCAACATGCAACTCTATGCGTTGGTGTGGTCGCCAAATGGTAGTAGGGGGATGAGATAATGAGGGTTGGTTGATCACGAAGGATCAATGATGGATAATGAAAGTGGGAGGTTAGGCTACCTATATATAGGCGAAAAATAGGAAAAAACCTAAATGTGGTCAAATCCCTTAAAAATAGTCAAAAGTGCACAAAAAGAAATGCACTAATGTGCCCTCCACCTAAAGTGTCTAAAACACATAAAATGATAGATAAATACAATGTCACAACTCCTAATGTCCTCATCTCACTTAGACTAAGGTTCACAAGCAAGAGATGACCACACAAAACACACATGACTACGAACATGTACTTTCTCTTGTTGAAGGCCTAACATGTACTACAAGCATTTAGGGGAAATGTGGAGGTGGCTTTGATAGAGTAGTCCTTGTAGGTTGAAAGACCTTAGAGTTTAGATCTCTTTGAAGGTTGTTTGAGGGCTTCTACTTGGACTACTTGCTCGCAGTTATAGAGGATTGTGATGTGAATGTTGTTAGTGTGCAAGCCTTGTGTATAGATTTTGATTTTCTTGGATGGGGAGTATGAGTATGAAGGTGCTATTATATCTGATATTGAAAGTTGCTTTGTGTTCAATGTGTCCAAAGAGAAGACTTTATTGAAGAGCTATCCCCATGGAGTTGTAGACGTCAAGTTCATTGAAGAGTTTATTAAGCAATGAAGAGGGTATGTACATGTTTTCTATATGTGTTTCATGTGTTGTGATTAATAGTGAGTTGGGAGTTATTGCATGCACTTCGATCCTTCATGGTGCTCTTTATCTCTTTTCTTTTCAACATGACAACATTTGGTTGGGGATGAGAGATTAATTCTCATTTGCACCCGTATACATTCAAAATCCAACTCCCTTCACGTTGGTGTGTTTTAGTATACATAGCATCGTTACATCCCAAAAATGTATACTTAAAACATCCATCATACGATTGGAGAGATGCATTGTAGTTTGATACATTGAGTTTTAGGGTCTCATATAAGGCTTGTACCATTTTGCAAAATGACATGCTATGATGACTACTTTTCCATTCTTTTGAAGTCATTTCTTCCCTTTCTAGCTTCAAGCATTTGTGGCATGCATTCCTTCCAATGTGTTGCTTGAGTAGACATGAGGTTGTTCTCTAAGTATATTTGCTTGCTCTCAAGCACCTATCTCTTTGAAAGGAATGCCCTTTTCTTCTCTATGGAGTCTATGTGACCAAGTGATTTGGAGATTTAAATGGTTTGGGTAAGTCCATGTTCACACTATAAGAATAAAGATGGATATTTTGGAAGCTCTATTCACACCACGATATTTGAAATCATTTATTTTTGAAGGTGATTCCACACTTGGATATATCTGAATTGGTTCAAATGGAACCACTTGGGCAAGAAGCTATTTTCACATTGGAATGGATTGAACCACTTATTTTTGTAGCTCCATGCATTTTTTATCACATTGGGAAGTATATGACTTGGTTATGTCAATGAATTGGTCCATATGGTCATGTAGAGAAGAAAAGCGGTTGTTTGGAAGGCGCAAATAGTAATTTACATGGAACCTTTTGTGTGTGTGTGTGTGTGTGTGTTTTTTGCTTGGAAATATTACTAAAAAGTAGCAAAAATCTAGCATGCATTGAGGAGTGTTGGACTATATTTTGGTATCATAATTAGTCTATTTTGGCATTGTATTTGCCATTGGTCGGCCATTGTGATAGTATTTAGATTGTAGTTGTATTCTTTTTCTTAGCTTTGTAATGATATATTTTGGTTACTTCTTCTTGGTTTTAAATCTATTGCACTAGTTATGCCTTTATAATCTACTTCCAAAAATGATTTTTTAAATATTAATAATTTAGATTGAACCAACTTCTCTTATTGGTGTGTGCGTGCATGCGTGCATGCGTGCACGTGTGTGTATATGTGTGAGTGAACTCTCTTCTAATAATTGAAATTCAACAAATTTATGTACCTTTGCTAAAGATAAAAATCCCTAATACATGATTGATGGTGTTGGAACATGTACTCTTTAGCCAAACTATCTTGGCTATGCTATGCCGTTTCCTCTCGAAGCATTGTACAAGAAGCCGGTTTACCAATAGATGGATGAATACATAAATATGTTGTTCCATGAATGGGTACCATTTGATTATGATGTTGCTTTTGCAGAGATTGATCAACTACAAAAGAAAATAGAACACCAGAAAGAAGATGTTGTGCTTAGAGCTATGCCTCTTTGCATTGATCTTGATAAGATTGACAAAGATGATGTAAGTTGGTATGTTTAAAGTAAACTGGATTCAAAGATGATGGGTGAATCCCTCAAATTCCCATAGATCATCTTCCTGCCCGGTACATGATAGATGCTAATGCTTATAACCATCGAATCTATATCGTTTCTTGTTTCGATGAAGATGGTGATAGTATTGTGGATGATGATATTATTGATGAGTCTTTTAGACCTATCAATCCTCATCATGACAAACCCTAATGAGTTTCTAAATGCTCACTCTTCTAAGGATGGAGAATCCTCTAAGAAGCCAAAAAACCTTGGTGTACTAGAGAAAGTCGACAGTTTTTCCATTTGGTCTTTAGTTGGAAAAAACCTTGATGAAATAAATTTGTTAATCTACATTATGTATGCCTATGTTAGCCAAAAATTAGTGGATAAGCCTAATGCTAACCGTGTAGATGTGCTTAATGCAATGACACATGGTTTTGTTGGTGAACTAGGACAATGGTGGATGTCTATACATCCTCAGATCAAATTAGCTATTGCCCACCATGATCATGTTACCCTCTTCTTTGAATTGCTTTTAGGTGAGCTTGTTGGTAACAAGCTAAATGATGTGGTGGAAGCTAAAGAAGCCTTCTTCAAGGCTAAACTTTGTGATCCTTGTCAATACAAGGATTATATGATCTACATGTGGGACTTGTTGTATGAAGGGATGGGTGCTCATGATGCATCAATGAAGGAACATCTTGTCTGTTCCTTTCTTGAACCGATACCGTTCTTGTGCAAGCAAAAAATGCAACATGAGAAAAGGGATTTTAATGACAATGTGGGATAGATCATAAAAACAATAGAGCAAACAATTGAAGAAGTCTTCCATTAGCAAAAGCTAATTTCTTTGCAACAAAAGTTTCCCTCAAAAGCTTGCAAGCATAATAGGAAATGCTACAACGACTTTGGCTGTGAGAAATGCAAATATTTCCCATGGAATAGTTCTGAATCTAGTTGGTGGAAATGTTTGTCTAGACATTCTTCTTCCAAACATTGCTGCCACCACTATAAATATTATCATAGATCTCATAAGAATGCTCATTACTATAAACAATGTGATAGAGAAAGAGACAACCGATACAACCACTGCCAATCCAAACAGAGGTACTCTTTGAAATCTATAAATGCTCTTAAATATTATATTTATGGAAGCACTAGCCACTTGGCTAATAAATGTCAACAAAAGGATAAGCAACAAGTCAAGAAGGAAGAAAAGCCAAAGTTAGCAAATCAACATCACTACCTTTTAGAGATTGATTCTCCAGTCTATGATTTAGATTCTACTAACTCAAAATCCTATACTTCTTTAGCTAGTGACATCTCTTCTACTGACTTAGACTACTTTGATTCGGAGTTTGATTCTAAGACAATGTTAGACAGTATAGATAGTGTAAGTGATTGGCAAGAATCTGTTTCTTTAGATGATGATTTCTCTATATAAGGTACTAGTGATAGTGAACATCCTAAAAGAAAAACTGAATTTGATGATTCTATCTTTGGAGTACAAACAGTGAATGCACACTCCATACTATCCCACTTTTCTTTCAATGGAAAAGAGAAATATTTCTTTGCTCTTTCTACTTCAAGACATGGTTCTCACAAGGAAAAGGCAAGCACAAGAAAACTTCCTTTGATGAGGAAGAAGAAGGTGGAAAAGCCCAGTCCTCTTCGGTTGACTCTGGGACATCTTCTTTTAAGAATAAGAAAAAACAAAAGGACAAAATCAAGGCTAAGTTATTCTCTAACCCACATGACTTTCCTTGTCATGGCACACTTAGTACAACTGATACATTGAAGAAAGCTGACATCTTTGTGCCTCACAAATTGGATAATATTCAAAATCCATGCATTGCGCAATAGTTTATTGATGAATTGACTAAAACCACAAAATTTACTTGTGGTGAATTGACATATATGATTAATGCTTTTCAAGCAATGCAAGTGGAGCTTCATTCCTTGTGCAAATTCTTCACGCGTACTATTCACTCCCAAAAGCACATAGCACAAGAAACTACCATTGTATTGAAGGATCTCCAATTCTCCCTCTTTGCATTATACTAGAACCCAGTCCAATTAACCCTATCGATCCTATCCGAGCTTCCTCTTCAAAACATAAACACGCTCTCAATCTACATGCATTGAATCTTCTTGAGGGTGGTGGACCTATTTCCATAGTTTATGTCAAACTAAGATGTGCAAGTAAATTTCAAAATTTCCTTGATGCCCTTGTCCATATTGGATTAATATTGATGAAGATGAAGCAATAGCCGTACTGCTTATAAGTGTAAATAAGGATTCATATGAGAATCTTGTGTCCACCCTAAGTAATGTTCCAATTCTCTCACTTAAAGATATTGATCATTCACTACTTGATGAAGAAAGAAAGTTAAAAGCAAGGATGCAAAGGAACACACCACCAACAATAGTCTCTTGTACACTAAGGGCACTTATGGAGAGCAAGATGCCGTGGTCGAGGACTCAGCACCAACAACAACAAGGATCCAATTATATATCATTACTATGGCAAGACTGGCCATACAACTAGTGAATGTTTCCACAAGAAAAGAGCACAACAGATGCAGAATGAGCACCACCAGAACCAATTCATGAATGAAGAAGAAGAAGAAGATGCTTCCACTACCATCAACAACTCTGACAAATTGTTCTAAAGAATTTTCATTATATCTTTCATATTTTTTCCCCATACTAGATCTCTATTTTTCCTTAGAGGACTTACTTTGTAAAAACCCTTGCCAAATATGTAAAGTTTCAAGCTTTAACTTGACTAGGCTGCCTATGAGCTAGTCTCCCGGGCCATGTTACCATGTAGGGGGGGGGGGGCAAAAGCCAGCAAGTGTAGGGACTCATCATTTAAGGGGGGTGTTGAGAAATAGACAAATGATGTATGCTCTAGGAAGAGATGTCGTGAATCCCATATGCACAGTGAGGAGAGTGGAACAACCCAACTCTTATAAAGCATTGTACTTGACTATCACATTCACAATGATGAATACAATATCATGATGCTTTCCTCTTTCAGTTAGTGTCACCTTCGAACATGTTCCTAGAAAAGATAATACTCTTGCTGACTTACTTTCCCATACTCATCACCCACCTTGAAAAGCATTACCAATGTAGCCACTTAACAATGTATATTCCTGAGCCATTATCTCTGTATCTTTATTTGGTGTGCATGCACTTGACATTGTACTAAATGCCTTGCCTAACTTTATTCTCCACTTTGTAAATGGAATGTTGACTCACACGGCACTTGCGGTCTCAACTCTCTCCTATAAATATTCATTGTAACACTCATTGAAGGGCAAGCGAACCAAAGCAAATACAAGCTCTCTTGCACTCTAGCTCTTAGCATGCTCACTAGCTTCTTGTGTGTACACTTGTGTGCTCTCCATCGTACTCCTTGTGTACTATATATATATATATATATATATATATATGTATATATATATATATATATGTATATATATATATATATATATATATATATATGTATATGTATATGTATGTATATGTATATATATATATATATATATATATATATATATATATATATATATATATGTATATGTATATGTATGTATATGTATATATATATATATATATATATGTATATGTATATATATATATATATATATGTATATGTATATATATATATATATGTATATGTATATATATAGGTGCAAAAGAAAAGGTTAAGTCCATTAAATTCAAATGTGTAAAGCTTGAAGAAATGGACAAATATGTTTGCAATGAAATCGATGAGCTTGCATGCTCTACTATCATGTTGACACTTTGAAGTCAATCTAGTTTAATGTAAAGGACATAGATGGTGATGCATATGGAGTTTGGAAAAAGTTGTGCAACCTCTGTGAAAAGTAAAGTGATGCATCTTAGGTTTACTACTTAGAGAAGCTAATTGATATTTTGTATGGAGTAACGGCCGCCCATGTCAAAATATTTGAATGATTTTAATATTGACTTAAGGTAGTTGTCTACTCAAAAGATTGAATTTGAGGATTCCATCAAGCCATGTTTTTGCTTCACATTGCCTAAAAGTTGGGATACTTTTAGGACAGATATTAGATGAAATTATATATAGGCGGCTTAGAAAGTAATGTCTAAGACATTACTTTTTGGCACTTAAAAGTATGCACTTATAAGTAGTTATAATATCAAAGAGAATTACTTGAATCCAATTAAAAAAAACTGATAATTTAGACTTGCCAAAATACTTATTCATTCAATGAAATGGAGAAAAAGGTTGGCAATTACAAGCTCATAGCCTTGCACTATGAGGGCTTGTAAGGACACTCTCTACTTGGAAGCTCTGTGTGTGTGTGTGTGTGTGTGTGTGTGTGATTCTGAGATGTTGCAGGTTCTCTTTGAGAGTTGTCTTACACACACACACACACACACTCTCTCTCTCTCTCTCTCTCTCCCTCCCTCCCTCTCTCTCTCTCTCTCTCTCTCTCTCTCTCTCTCTCTCTCTCGTCTTTGTTTTTTTCATTCTCTATCTTTGTATTCTCATGATCCTATAGAATTGTAATTATGGTTCTTCAAAAACCACTTCAACCTTGCATGAAAATTTTATTATATAGCAAGAAGAAAACACTCCTTACTGCCCATATATTCACTTTAAAATTTAGTTTTGATGATACTCAAACCTTCTCTAGTGTTAGAGAGCCTGATTCCATAAACAAATGCATTTATAAGTCTATTTGAAGCTCATGAACTTCATTGGATAGCATGTTCCACTATTTTGCCTTATCCTGGACAACAAAGATACTTAAAAATCACTCCTAAAACCCTCCTTCAAGACCTTTATCATAATCTTTGATGGCTTTCCCCTTTACCGCCCTAGCTTAAGAGCATCCTATTGAGCATAAAAAGCATATATCTCTCCTTCCCAACCTCACCACATTTTTTCCACAAGCAAGCTGAAAATTTTGTGCTAGTTTTTTTCCCTTTCTAGCGCTGTCCACGACTAGCTTCACACAAAAGTCTCCCTTTTCTCCTTCTTACCTTTTGCATGTTCACTATATTTGGACACTTTGCCCTTGTCCCGTTAGTAGTGGACATTATCTTGGGCACTCACTTATTCTTGAGATTTTTGGCCATAACCATTTACAACCTTTACAAAGTACATGGTCATTGACTTGACAAGTATATTAGATGTCACATTTATCTGACACTTGACAAGTCTTGGATTTATCCTGAACTATCATTCAAACGCCCATATAGTCTTTAAGACATAATTAATTTTCATTTTCCATGCTAAATACTAGTCATGATTCATATATGAAATGATAGTGTTTCTATAAAATCTATAAGTTTTACTAAGTGGACACACTATCATGACATCAGACCACTTCTTAGTGGTAGGGGACCACTTGTAAACCTTAGGTTACCTATTGTAAGTGGTAAATGTGCCTCTTGTTGGTGGTAGTGCAACAATGTCAATGGCAGCAACTGTTTGTGAGTTGTAGCATACCACTTGTATCTAGCTCCAATAAAATGAAAAGCTAGTTCAAAGATAGAAAAGAATGGTGTATGAAATAAAGTAGTAATTCAAAGGAGACAAAAAAGAGTCATTGCACACCACTTGTAACAAGCTCCAATAAACTAAAAATTTGATTCAAAGACAAAAAGGAGTGGCATATAAGCACAATGATAAAGTACTTTAGAAATATGTAGAAATATTTGAGCAAGACAACATTGTAAATTGTTACAAACCAGTATACTAAATTGTCAAATTAAGTAACAAACCATCAGCTTCCCTTGCCATTGCCAAGTGATATTTGGTTGTATATAGGTTTCTTTTGTAGATTCTAACCAGCTTGGCAACTTCAACTATGCTTATATTAGAGCTTTGCCCTCTACTTTCACCATTCACTAACATCATTGCTTCAAAAACAAAGACATACTAAAGCAAAAAATTACATTTGGAAATGACAAAGACTAGTATATAGTAAATATTTCAAAACTTCTTAGCATTGCAACACAACCAGCAAGTGGTGCAAATCACCAAAACCAAGTTGTACTACTAATAAATAGTGGTATGTATAAAGAAAATTAGTACTTGAGACTCTTCTAGAAGGTGAAATGAATGTTTTGCATATGAACATCGAGCAACTCTTTCACTACAAATATCCTTTCTATTGGGGGCACCTTTGTCTTATTCATCCAAAACGGAAAGACTAAGTCTTTAATAGTTTCAATGATGTGGGCTCTCCATCCATCTTGTTTATGACATGCAAATACAAGGAAGAAACCATCAACTTCACTCACCATTGCTAAGTGTTGTTTTGTTGTTTCTTTTGTGGATTCTCATAAAGCTTGGCATCTTATGGTATGTTGGTGTCAATGCTTTACCCCTCACTTTCTCCATTCATCAACATTGTCGTCACTAAATTTTCACAAAGAATTCATCTAAAGATCTTGGAATCTTCACATGATGGAAAGTATTGCAAATGTTTCTCTACATATTTGATTCCAACTCTTTTGACTTACTTTGCATAGCATGGAAGAAGGGATGCTGAAGAACTTCATTGAATATTTTTTTTCTTAGCACATGCATCCATTCCAATTGTTAATTCCTCAAAGTGTTATACCCTAGATTGACATATCCTACATTTGTTTTGTTCATCCAATGCCCCATTATTGCCTTCTATCCTAGAGTTTACCATTGCTCCTTGTTGCTTCCGCTTTTGAGAAGCACAATTTTCAAGCTTTGTTTTTTCCGCATTAAAGTTTAGTGTCTCTATTCAATGATGGGGAGTTCATGGAGGGTTCAATTTTTGAAAGAGATTCCCCTACAAGACCAACAAGAAAAATCATTAGTAGTAGATGCTCATTTTACATGGAAACATGAAAAACTTATTAGACTGATTTGTAACAATACTAGCTATTCATATAGGATGCAATGGTACCTCAAGGAGGACGTAAAAGAGGAGCCAAGAGACTGCATCCCAAAATAATGTAGGACTCTCTCTCTCTCTCTCTCTCTCTCTCTCTCTCTCTCTCTCTCTCTCTCTCTCTCTCTCTCTCTCTCTCTCTCTCTCTCTCTCTCTCTCTCTCTCTCTCTCTGAGTGTATGTAAACGCACGCATATGTGCACATTACTTGTGGTGCTTCCACAGGATTCTTACATGCCAATCATCTGAGAGAGGGAGAGGGAGAGGGAGAGAGATAAGGAGTTGAGAGATATCTCAAACAAAATGCTTTCAAAGAGAAAGCTCGAAGAGAGGACGAGAGTAGATTGTGTGTTAGGCAATCATTCCGAGTGTATTTCCATGCCTATGATTTGGAAATATTATATGGTTGTATTGAGATGTACTACCAGACCATATATGGGACAGAATCATTGGATTGTGCCTCTATCATTGTCTTTCACTTCATCTAAACACTTAACACTCTTTCTTTCTTCTTATTCCTTGTCTCACTCTCACCAAACCCTTGTGTCACTGTATAGCCCTATGGTAGACCTTCTACCTTGCATGCTCCAAGGTTGGTAAACCTGACATGAAGGTTAATGAAAGGAGAATTGAGATGGGTGATTCTTTAGGAGCTTTAGGATCAAGTGCAAGTGATGTATTGTAGCAAGTGGCTCAACCTTTGAATGTGTTGTATCAAACACATTAGTAGCAATATCAACAACAACAACAGTAGTGGCAAAAACAACAAAGAAGACATGATTCTAAGAAGTTTGAGCCTGTAGCTATGAATGCTTTGTAGAGGTAGTTGAACAAGAGATAGAGTAATTTAATGCGAAGAATGTATTGGCTTAACTGCAAGTATATGCATAAAAAATGGATTTTTATGGGATTCCTTACTATACATGGAGTTCGTAGTTTTTTCGTCATCTTACTGTACAAGCATTGAAAGAGTGACTTGTATATTTATATAGCCAAGATTCAAATTGGACTATGTTTAAGAAAGCTATCAGAGATGAGTTTTTCCTTGAAGAAATTAGTTTAGTAATATGCAAATCTTTCATGGATTGGGTAGATAGACCCAATAAAGGGCTTGCACAATTAGAGCTTTGATGTGTAAATTTAAAAGCCAATATGCTACATACATTAAAAGGATACTTGAGGAGCGTATCCTTGGTAGCAAGGTTGAGTTTATACTTGGTGAGGTACTTGGAATACTAAGTAAGAATTTCATGATGAAATAATCAATATAATAAAAAAGGCAGTTTGTGGGATAGCCTATTCAAGTATTGATGCATGTTGATGAAGAATTGGATTCACAAGTTATTAATAAGGAATCTCTTGATGATTTCATTGTTGTCATAAAGTAGGCTAAGTTGAAAATGGGGTGATTAAGGATGCAAAGAATGATGTATTGGCTGAGAATGTCACTATGAGTAGCACTACTCATAGAGAAGTTATGCAGTAGTAATGTCATAAGAAGAGGAAGGTAGTTTTATTCCTAGAAGTCATTAGTTGCACATAGATTGGGCAAGTGCTACAATTGAAATGGTTGTGAAGACAGGTGAATGGGAAAGTCCATGTATTACATTATTGGATCATGGGTCTGAAATCAATGTTATGACACACATTTTGTATGAGAATGGCAATTGGCCAGTGGATGTAGACCATGGCTGGAGAATGGGATTGCAAATAACTTGCCCGGTGAACTTTGTGCTTCATGCCTCAATGTATGGGTGAATATTGGTGATATGCATGATGATTAGTATTTCTTTGTACATGATACTTGTAGTTATCTGGTTACCTTAGGAAAACCATACATTATGGCAACAAGGATGGAGACAAAACTGAAGGATAATGGGTCTTCATATGCTTGTGTTAGAAGCAGAGATGGAAAAAGTGTAGTACAATTCTTAACTACGTGTGTTAATCATCTACGTAATAGAGAGACTCTCAGGGATTATCCAATGCCATCAAATACCAAGGAATTTAAGGGTTATTAGATGGCACTACTATAAAAGGGGGCTATGGTAGTACTATTCCGAGGATGTTTGTGCCTCTTGATAAAGGGGAAAATATTTTTACTATTGGTTTTGATGTATGGATAGAAAATGTTTCTAGAAGATTCTAGAGAATTGAAGCTATATGTAGGGATGATGCATGTGTATAATTGCATTCTAGGGATATTTTATGGGCTAATTTTTACTGATACTTTGGTTGAAATTACACCAGCAATTAATGCTAAAAATATGCGTGAAAACTGTGTTATACATGTATGTTCTTTGGACACGTTTGAAGTCACAAAATATTTTTTTGTATGGGAATGTAAAGGGCTACAAAATTGGGGTTGAAACACTTGTAGAGATGGAGTATAAAATTGTTGACCAAAAGAAGAAGTTGATTTTCCTTTACCCCTTGACAATGATTACATGTATGAGATACCCTCCAAGCAGCCAAGTTTAGGGGATTTGAAAGGGGTTGGGCATAAATTCATTGTTGATATATTAAAGGAGTTGAAAGTTGGGAGTGATGAGCTTCTCCTACTTGTAGAGAAAGAATGTTTCATGAAAAAGTTGGCAAATCATGGAAAAGCTTTTACAATTCAGTATGTTAAAAATTGGTTGTATTGATCCAATTGTTATGGCTCCCATGGTCATTTTTATAGTGCTAGATATGCCATGGAATTTAAGGCCAATTTATGTGCCTCAAGCCTATTTGCCTAAGTTGATGGAATTTTTAAACGAGAAGATCATGATAAAAATTCTGGAGCTATCTTTAGCTCCATATTCTAACCATTGATTTATTATATTGAGGAAAAATGGAATATTGCACTTCATTCAAGATATGTAGTCAGTCAACAAAGTTATGATATAAGGAATGTTGGTGCAGGGGCTATTGTAGATGAGTTTGTAGAAATATTTACCCTAACAAGGCTTGTTGAGATGATAAGCTCAACATGTGTAAACATTGATGATGGACCACCTAGTTAGATGGGTCCACATGTCTACACTTAGCACGTTGGTAATCATTATGACTCTTACATAGCCACTGGCTCATCACATTATATTTGGTTTGTTACACCTATCTATAGCTAGTATAGTTATAGTGCTAGTTGATTAGTATAGTCCGTTATATACTATTTGACCTAGTAGGCCACTTTTCTTTATATTTTACATTATTTATACTTTGCGTACATTGAAAAGTGTATGAAAGAAAAAGAAGAAACTAGCAAGAAAATGTTTTTCCCTCCATCTCTCTTCTTATGTTCTTGAGTGAGCTTCCTCTTGGGTGTATGGTATGTGTTTGGTGCAAAGCTCAAGCAAGTCCCTTCGTTACATGATTCGTAATATGATATTAGAGCTACACCACTCATAGAGGCTAGTCTTGGAAGCTAAAGTAAAAGAGAAGAAGTAAGGATTCAAGTAAACAACTAATGGGTAAAAAGCTCTTCAATTCTTCCACTCTTTCTCTTGGATAGTGCTTATGGAGGCACTCAAAACATGATAGAGCAAAAATCTGAGATTGCTGTGAGATTTAGTATACAAGCAAAGCACTGTATATTCTAAGATAAGCTCTCTAGGGCTTGCTTACTACTTTTGTGGCTATTTGAGGTTGTTCATGCCCCATTTTAGGCCCATAAGGTTGTGAACAATAATTTTGGGATATTGTGATTGCGATTGTGTCAACCAAAAATGAGTGCACAGATTATAGATTTTGAAATTGTAAGTTTTGAGATATTTGCCAAGAAGTAAACACAAGTTTTATCTACAAATAAATTGCATATTACATGTACTATTATGTAGTTATGAAAAAAGGCTACTTGGTATGTTGCTATACACTTATTGTGAAATGTTATAGAAGACTTGCTTGTTGTTTTATATCACGTTTGTGATAATGGTAGAAAACAACAAAAATCTCAAATTTGAGAAGTTGGACAAGAACAATTACCTGTCATGGAAATTTCATGTGACAAACTTTCTTATTGAAAAAGACATCTTTGAGTTCGTTTCAGGTGAAGAAAAGGAGCCAGGGTTGAGTGACCTTGCAACTACATATGAATTAAAGGCATGGGAAGAATGGAATGCAAAAGAAAAAAGATAATGTATTGGCTATTTGTAGTCATTGATAACACTATGTTAGCATATATCAGAAATGCAAAAACTTTACATGCAATATGAACCATGTTTGAAAATATATTTTCTATGAATACAAAGGTACATAATATTTAGCTTAAGCAAGAGCTGAATACTTTGAAGAAAGAAAAAATGTCTATCAATGAGTATGTTTTGAAGGTGAGGAGCATTGTTACAGTAGATGCTTTGGCAATAATTGATGTAATGCTTGATGATGATAATTTGATATCATCTACTTAGGATGGTCTTAATAATGAAAAGTCTTGAAAATTATTTGTTAATTCTATGTATGTATGGAAGCAATTTCCAGATTATGATGAGTTAGTCTCTCTCATGAACACTTGAGAGACCAACATATAGGGTAAATCACCAAAAAAAAGTGGTGAACATGTCCAAGCATTCTCCTCTAGTTCAAAAGGAAACGTGGCTAGTTCTCTTTAAGAGGTTGTGGTATGGGATTTTCTTATGATAACTAACAAAAAAAATTAAATCAATACTTTAGTGATATGCAGGTTTTAGGATGCTGTGGTAAATTTAAAGGCAAGAAAAGCTCTAGCGGAAGAGGTTGATGGCAAAACAGAGGTTCTAGAAATTCTGATATTGTTTGTCATTATTGTGGCAAAATATATCATATTGCAGGCCATTGTTATCCTAAGAAGAATGATATCCATAGCGGTGAATTGTAACAAGGAAACTTTGCATTGTCTTCATGACAGAATGAAGACAAGCAATACTGTTACAAGAAGGGAGATACATGACAATGTATGGTACGTTGATTCACATACATCTAATCATATGACCAACCATATTGAATGGTTTGGAGAGATACAAGATTTATAAAATCTAGGTTATGTATAGATGGGTGATGATGATGATTCAGACCACCCAATTTCACACATTGAAAATTTTTCCTTATCCTTGTATAATGGTCAGATAAAGAGTCTATCAGATATATTACATGTGCTATCTATCACAAAGAATTTAGTGTCTATTGGTTAGATGGTAAAGCAAGCCTGTAGGTTTGACTTAATACCAAATGTTATTTTGTGGAAGATTTTAATGATAAGTGTTGGTTGGTCGCAAAATGAAGTAGAGTTTGTTGCATGTTTACTTTAGATGTTAGTATTCTTGCTATGAATATTGTTATGTATACTAAAGAAAAAGGAGTGGTTGCAAACATTGAAACATGGCACAAATGTATTGGACATGCAAATATGCAAATACTAAAATTAATGCAGTCCAAAGGGTTGGTTATAGGGTTGCCTGCTTTTAGAGTTGTAGAATTTCATAAAGTATGCAAAGCATATCAGTTTGGTAAGCAAGCAAGATAACCTTTTTCACATGATAGAGATGTGAGCAGGAATTTCTTGATATTGTGCAAAAATAGATGTTTTGGGGCCTAACAAAACATATCTCTTTGGTGGTAGCAAATATTTTGTCACGTTTATTGATGATTATTCAAGAAAGTTACTAAAGAAAAAGAGTGATGTGTGTGAGCATGTCTACATTGGGCTTGCTTTACTATTAGACACTTTGGTTCACTTTGAGTTGTAATACTTTCGGATTTTATTGTGGAGCTTTGCCTTTTAGAGATTGTGGGATCTCTCTATATGCTCACTGTTTTGCACACATTGTTCTTGTAGTTATTGATTGCTATGGGTTGATCTTTATTTAATTTTTGGATAATACTTCCTCTTGCCAAACAAGTTGTCAATCATGGATACATGCTTTGTTATGTACTGAGCTTTAGTGTTCATGAGCAGTGAGTTGGTTGCAACTTGGTAGATCTTGTTGTTGCTTGGAGATCTCTTATGTACAGTTAGCTTATGTACTTGGTTACCCATGGTTCAAGATGCATCTATATGTCTAGCACATTTTGGATTCTCTCACAGTATTTGGTACTTGGATTTGTATGCTCTTTATTGGTCAATGCTACTTGCATTGTAAGACATGTTGCTATTTGGACTTTCCTAGCAATGGGAGCATTTTATCGTGGATATTTTTCCACATTTGACCTTCATTTACTATAGTTCTATGGATAGTAATATTGTGATTTAGCTTTGAGTTATTTGCATGAGGACAAAAACTTGTCTTGGGCCCTTTAATACTATTATTTTTTGGACAATAGTAAGTTGCTTTGTACTCCTCCTATTACATATACTTTTGGCTCAATTATGGGGTTTTTTATTTGAAATTATCCCATATTCAATTTATTTTTCAATCATAACGGTAGATTCTTCTAGTGCTTCTAGGGATAGTGCTATTTTCAACATTGATAAGCTAGATGGTAACAACTTTAACTACTGGAAGACATAGATTTGGAAAGTTGGTCCAAAAGAAGCAGGTTAAGCCATTAAATTGCAAATGCATAAATCCAAAAGACATGGATATTGATGTTTGGGAGAAGCTTGATGAGGTATGCAAGTCCACGAGTATTTTTATTTATCTAAGCAAGTATATTCTAATGTCATTGAGACTACTAGTGATGCATGGAAGTTATGAAAGAAAATATGTGATCTTTGTGATAAGGAAAGCTCAGGATCACAATTGTTTTAGCTCAAGAAGCTGTCAACCTTTGTATGAAGGAATACATTTCTATGTCTACTCATTTGAATGAGTTATACTCTATTTGTAGAGCTAGCTTATATTGTAGAAGATTATCTTTAATGATAATATTAAGTCTATTTTTTGTCACTCTCCTTGAGTCATGGGATACATTTCATACTACCATTCTTAGATTTAGAGAGACCTTTACTCACTAAAGAGGGTAATGAAAAAGAAAGTATGTTTTTCCATCCTATGCCTCTCATGCTCTTATTATTAGAGTTAGAAATGATGCTAGAGGCAATTGCGACCATCATGGTAGAGACCTTCATTAGAATAGGTCTAAGTCTAGATCTTATAGACAAGCTCATAGTAAATCTTGCAATCCTAACTCTTCTCTTGCATGCCATTTTTGTGGGAAATATGGACACATATAGCCACAATGCCATAAGATGCATCAGGATGATAAAT
This sequence comes from Lygodium microphyllum, assembly GCF_053477565.2. Classification (NCBI taxonomy): domain Eukaryota; kingdom Viridiplantae; phylum Streptophyta; class Polypodiopsida; order Schizaeales; family Lygodiaceae; genus Lygodium; species Lygodium microphyllum. Next base: position 63,854,698 of record NC_141137.1, on the reverse strand, counting down.
GTGATAAAGGAAAAATAAAAGTGCACAATAATGCTAAATCAATAAATGATCAATGTATTTCTAAGTACATTGTCAAGATTAAAGAGATTGATGCATTGGATTACAATTTAAATGATTACATATTGTCTACTTCTTCACTTGGTGCTACATAGTTGATTGATGGGTCAATTTTCACTCTTAGTATTGGTTACTTAATTTGGGGGCTTCCTTTCATATGAACCCACATCATAGTTGTTTTATATCTACCGTACTATCTCAAGTTCTATGTACGACTGAAAAATGACCATTTATGTGATGTTATTGGCATTGGAGATGTACATTTCTAGTTTCCTACATGTACTTCTTTTGTATTGCATGATGTATGTTATATCCTTGCTTTGACAAAAAGCCTTATCTCTATTGGAGAATTGGATGGTGCTAATTTTCATACACCTTTTGGTGATTCTGCTTGAAAAATCACTCGTAGCAACCTCATTTTTTATAAAGGTGCCAACATTTGTAGTCTCTATCCTTTGCTTGTTTTTGGATTTACTGATCATGTATTGGCCACCATTGATCTTCCTTATGTATCTTTGTGGCATCTTGCATAAGGCACATTTTGACTCATTTGTAGTATCTCCCCCTACTTTTCGTTTTATTCTTGTGATCATTGTTTACATGGTAGGCATACTCATAATACGCTCATAAGAAATTTGGCTCTACGTGCATGGGTGAGCCCTTGGCTCTTGTTCATTTGGATGTTTATGGTCCCATGCCTTGTCAATGGTCCTAAGTATTTTGCCACATTTATTGATGACTTTTCACATAAAGTCTAGGGCTATCCTATCAAGTAAAAATAAGATGTTTTAGCTTGCTTTCAATGCTTTGTTGCTTTGGTTGAAAACCAATCTGGACATAGGCCAAAATACCTAAGATTAGATAATGGGGATAAGTATGTATCACGTGTTTTTGACCGGTTTTATGATAATCAAGGATTTAAGCATCAGTTGATCACCCCTTATACCCCACCCTAGAATGGAGTTGCAGAGTGCATGAATAGGAGCATTCAGAAGAGAGTTCATACTATGCTTAGTCATGTAGGCTTACTCCATTAATTTTGGGTTGAGACACTTATTGCTACAATTTATTTGATTAATAGATCCCCAAGCATTGCTCTTGGTAATAAAGTTGTAGAGATGGTATGCTTTGGCGAGCCTCCTTTCTACACACTCTTGAGAGTCTTTGGATGTAAGGCATTCTACCATATTCCCAAAGATAAGTGTAACAAGTTGGATCCAAATTCTATTAACTACATATCTTTTAATACGGTGATACAAGTGTGATGGCTATTGTCTTTGGGATCCACATGCTAGGAAAGTTATCCCTAGCCATAGTGTCATATTTCATGAGGATAAGATGCATAAAAAACCTGAGTAAGTGATTAAGGTATGTAAGATTATCTTTTAGGAGGAACCTCTTATTACTGTATAGACATCCCTCATTAGACAACTTGCAAGTACTATTGATGCTTCAATGGCCCAGGATCTACCTATTGTACAGGATCATGTTGATGGGAGAGGCCCAAATGTACCAGCTCTACAGCTAGTTTTGCAATGCTCTACTAGATCCTCACATCCTCTTAATCTCTATGACTCCTCTATGCATTCTATCATGATGACAAATACTAACAAGCCCCTTACTTATAAGGAGGCTATACATAGAGGTGGGAGTTCTTCTTGGGAGAGGGCTATGCAATTTGAGTTTGACTCATTGTAGAAAAATATACGTGGGATTTGATTTTCTTGCCTATTGGAAAATAAGCATCATCGTGCAAGTTGGTCTATAAGCTTAAGAGTATCCTTGGTTGCCCTAAGCCAACATATAGGGCCTACTTGGTTTCAAAGGGTCTTAAATAAGAAAAGAGAGTTGACTTTGATGAGATATTCTCTTGTGTGGTCAAAGTGTCTACCCTTTGCTTGGTTTTGCCCTCGGTTGCATAGTTAGATATCTACTTGTTCTGGAATGATATTAAGATGGCTTTCTTACATGTATACCTACATGAGGACATTTATATGTAGTAGAGTAAGGGCTTTGTGGAGAAGGGAAAGAAACACTTAATGTGCAAGTTGAGAAAGAGCTTCTATGGACTTAAGCAAACACTTAGGAATAGTATCATAAGTTTGATACCTTCATTAATTCACACTCTTACTACCACAACACTATGGCTTTGTATCTCTAAACAAATAAGGCCCATGATGGTAGCCTTATTACTTTGTTACTCTATGTTGATGATATGTTGATTGGAGTACTCATGATGAGTTAATGAGTTGGATGCTTTAAAGACTCTGCTTAAGAGGAGCTTTGAGATGAAGGACATGGGGTACGCTTCTCATATCTTGGTACATGTATTATACACAATTTCTCTAAGGGGATTCTCTACTTGTCATAGAAGGAATATATTCATTGGATACTTAAATGGTTCAATATGCAAGGTGATAAGCCCATTGGCATCCCTTTACCTTCTCATATGAATGTCAGTTATATAGATTATTCTTAGTCAGATGATGAAAAGTCCAAGATGGACAAAGATTCCATATGCATCCATAGTGGATAGCTTGATGTATGCCATGATAGCACTAGACCTAGCATAGCATTTGTAGTGGGAGTTGTGGATCATTATATGGTAACACTTGCCTGGTGACAATGAGACATTATGAAGGGTATCATGAGATAACTTAAGGGCATTGTAGACTTGTGCCTTTGTTATGGCCACTATGATACTACTGGAGTCATGGGCTACATTGACTTAGTTTATACAAGATATGTAGATAGTAGGAAGTCTCCACATTTGGCTATGTCTTCACTTTTGTTGAAGGTGATCTTTCATAGATGTTTAGGATATAGAAATGTACAGCCTTGAGATAGAGTACATTGCAACCACTAGGGCTTACAAGGAGGCCCTATTGTTATTAGATTGTTGTGAACCTTAGTATTACTTCTATAGCTCCTACCCTATATTCAAATTCTATGAGTGCTATCAAATTGGCATGTAATCTAGTCTTTCATGCAAAGACCAAGAACATTGGGGTGCAGTATCACTCCATTAGAGACGTGATTGAGAATAAGCATATAATGCTTGTCAAGATCTCTATAGACAATAATCATATTGATCTACTTAAGTTCTCTTAGTGAAAAACTATGCCTTCCTTATGAAGGTGATAAGTATGGGATGAGATGGTCTTTTCTCATCTAATTGTACTTATATGTACATATTGTACTTTTCTCCTCACTTCTATCACATTCACTTTTAAGTGGAAGCGTGTTGGGGGTTAAAGGTCGTTTATGCCTAGACATCTATATTTACCTCGTACGTAATGCATGCACACTTGTACACTTGTAGGTACTAGTTTCCCATCATTGTCATCTTTATTCTTTATTTTTTGCTATGATATAATAATAAAGGGAAGGCAGGTCACACACTGTGACTATTGGAGTTCCCACACATTGGTCTTGCTCTCTTGATTTCAAACCTCCATAGCCATTTCTCTTGCTTTCTCTCTCTTCTCACTCTCACTTCTATTCATCTTTCACTTTTTAGTAGCATTTTACCACAATTAATTCACTTTTTAGTTGTGTAAATCACTTTATTGAACCATATTCTAATAGTAGGCACCAGTTTTTAGTGATGCTATGATAACCCCTTCTAGATAGGCACAACAAAGGAGGTGTAAAAATGAAGAAAAATTTAAAATGATAAGAGAAGAAAAAATTAGAGTACTTATAGAGTGCATATATTTTTTGGAATACAAATTTATTTTAAAAATATTTAATAAAAGAAATCCAAGCTCACTATCCCACAAATTGTAAATCTTGAGTGAGGCATGAGTGTAATAGATCTTGACTCAAAAGGTCACAAAAGAGTTGTAAAAAATGATGAAGTATGTGGAAAGTCAGAGAAGACTGGTCTAAGCTAATGGAATAGAAGGGTGCCTAAGAAAATTAAGACCATGTATAAAATATTTTTAAAAATGGATAAGCTCATTCTTGTGGTGTGCAAATCTATAAGCTCTCTTCTTGCTTCTTACATGCATCTTGTTTGAGAGAGAGAGAGAGAGGATGTGTGTGTGTGAGAGGTAAAGTGAGGGATTGGTCCAATATAATCTCTTGCTTACTCTTCCTTTCTTCTTCTTCAAGGTGGATCTTGCACAATGATTAAAGCTATCGAGGTTCCTTGGGATGCATTACTTAGATCATAGAGCCATCAATGATCCTTTTGCAAATAAACTATAACAAAAAGATAAATTGGTGAGTTCACTGTATTTTTCTGAAGAGCATATAATGGTTATGTGAGAGGTAGCCATATCTGCATTCCTTGAAGTGCTTGAAATGACAAGCTTTTTGTTAAGTATGGTATATGTGGCTTATGAAAGCAATAATATTTTGCTTCTGTTTGTTGAGACTAATGGAATTGAGTAATCTAGGCACATAATCTCTATGCTGAGCAACGGAATGGAGCTTACACTCTGAATTGTCACATATAATAAGATATTCTCTCTCTTCTAGGTCGAATTGGTCACCATAATAAGATATTCTCTCTCTTCTAGGTCGAATTGGTCGCCATATGAGTCTTTAGGCTTCATATTACCATTGAGATGGCAAGCTCAACACATGTGGACATTGATGATTGACTATTTAGTTAGATAGATCTGCATATCTATACTTAGCATGTCAATGGTCATTATGATCCTCACATGGCCATTGACTTACTACTTATTATATTTTGTTAGTTACACCTCCTTACAACTGGCATAATAATAGTGCCCATTGAATAGTATAGCCAATTATGCATTGTTTGACTTAGTAGACCAGTTTCCTTTACATTTATCTTATCTATACTTTGTATACATTAAATTGTGTAAGGAAGAAGGAAGAAAAACTAGTAAGAAATAATAAGCAAGGATTCAAGTAAGCAAGAAGCTTTCTCATTCTCTCTCTTTTTCTTGGATAGTTCTTGTGGAGGAGCTGAAAGCAAGGAAAAGCACAAATCTTAGATTGATATGAGGACTCGGTGTGGAAATAGGCCATCTAATGCTATTTTGGGTTGTATTTTAGCTCCACAAGGTTGTAGATGTTGAGAAACATGGATCTAGAGCATGGCCATGCTATGCAGGTTGAAGCTCATGAACAAGAAGCATGATGGATATGGATTAGACAAGAAGCATGAGAGTTGAGACTAACGACAATCTTGAGGTGACAAAGAGACAAGAGTGGGAATAAATCCTAGAGTCTCTTTCCCATATATTATTGCATCTACCTTACTCTACCATGCATATTGCTACAAGACAATGCATTTTTGGCCACTTTCTTCTCTTTTCCACATGTTGCCCACTAATTAGAAGCATTACTATTGATAAAAAAACACTTACATCATGCTCATATTTAGCCTGAATGCCCAACAGACTAGTTTCCTCTTTTCATTGTAGCAATGCACTAGTGGTATCTCTAAGAAACTGAGGCTTACTCTTAATTATGTGTATGATTTCATCATGAAATTTATGCTTTGCGATGCCAAGCATCTCTCCCAAGATGAATTCCACCCGACTGTTTAAAATCTATTTCTTCAAGAAGGTACAATAGCATTGCATTAAGATTGATAGTCAAGTACATAGCTTTATAGTTCCATGATGGTAGCGCTCTTCCTCAATGTGCCTATGGGATTTAGGTACCTTTTCCTAGTTTCTTGTATTTTCCTTGCCCAAATACTCCATACAAAAATGCATACAAATGGGTGTGATTGCCTAACTCTCAATACCCCTCCTCAATCACAACCAAGAGGGCACAAAGTGTGTAGAGGCTTTAGTGAATAACCATATGCAAAGTGTGGGTACACAACAAACATGGTGATCAACTAGAGGTTGTTGTAGACAATGCTAAGTGTGGGCACCAAAAATATGGTGTGCATCGAGAAGCTATAACAAGGGCTTCACAAAGTGTACAGAGGATGTAGTGCCAAAAGTTACATGAGGAGTTTTACAAAGTTTATGAAGGGAGCACTAAGGTAAGTTCATACAAGACTTAAAATAGTCAATCAAAGTAGTGGAAATAGAAGGATTGGTGAGGCTTGTCCTTCTCTTGATGGTCTTCTTCTTCTTCTTCTTCATTTCCATTTTCATTTCCATGGTCTTCTTCTTTCTTCACAATTGCAAGGTAGGCCTTCTAAGACATTTTTCAAGCATGACAGAATTTCTTAGTATGTCCAATTCTTTTGCAGGAATCACAAAGCAAGTGGTTTTTCTTTCCCTTGTACTTGTTGTTTACATACAACACTTGTTTATCTTTTGAAGTACTTGGCTTTTCTTTGCTTCCAATATTCTTTTCTTCTTCTAACAAAGAGACCTTAATGTCAACCAATTTAGGGTTTGGCATGTTGATTAATGTAGTAGAAACATCATCATATTTGGGAGGAAGACTTTTCAACAAAACACCAATGCATACATCCTCATCCATCTTTATTTGTAATTCCTGCAAGTTGAGTTAAAATGTTAAGAATTACATGGTGGGTGGACTTGCTTGAGCTACTGTGCCAAACACACATTGTATACACAAGAGGAAGCTCACTCAAGAACAGATAAAGAGAGATGGAGGCCAAAACATTTTCTTACTGATTTCTTCTTCTTCTTCCACACATTATACAATGCATACAAAGTATAGATAAGATACAACATAAAGGAAAGTGGCCTACTAGGACAAACAGTGCATAACAGACTACAATAATCGACTAGCGCTATATCTTTGCCAGTTGTAGGTAGGTGTAACAAACAAAATATAATAAGTGATAAGTTAGTGGCCATGTGAGTATCATAATGACCACCAACGTGCTAAGTGTAGACATGCAAACCCATCTAACCAGGCTTCATTATCAATGTCTGCATGTGTTGAGCTTGCTATCTCAACACTCCCCCTCAAGCTCAACTCTATCTCTGCAACTCTAAGTAAGCTTCGAAACTTTCGAAGCTTCTCTGCACCCAATGCCTTTGTGAAAATGTGAGTTATCTGATCCTGTTGTGTGCTGACATATACCATGGAAATCTCTCCTACAAGTACCTTCTCTCTCACAAAGTGGTAGTGCACCTCATTGTGTTTTGTCCTAGTATGTAACACTAGATTCCTAGCTAGCTAAATGTTACTCATATTGTTACAATGAATGAAAACTGGACCATCTCCCTGTACATCCAAATCACTTAATAACTTTTGTAGCCATACCACCTCACATGCTACCATAGCAGCACCTCTATACTCAACCTCTATTCTCAATAAAGCAACTGTGGGTTGCTTTTTGCTGCTCCATGTAATTGTTGCACTACCAAGGGAAAACATGAATCCACTAGTAGATCTTCTATTTGATATGCTATTAGCCTAATCTGCATCTATATATCCAAACACATGTATATCCTTACTTGCCTCATAAAAAAGTCCATAATGTAAAGTGGACTTCACATACCTCAATATACGTCTAACTGCATCCAAATGAGGCTTTCTAGGCATCTGCATAAACTGACTGACAAGGCCAACAATGTAGCTCAAGTTTGGCCTTGTGATAGTCATGTAAATCAAACTCCACATTATCCTCCTGAACATAGTAGGGACTTCTATCTCATCCCCAACGTCAACACTCAACTTCACATTTTGCTCCAATGGTACTTAAAGAGGCTTACATGATGTCATACCATACTCGGATAACATATCCAAGCCATATTGCCTTTGGGATAGCCATATACCAGCATCACATCTAATCACCTCAATACCAAGAAAGTATCTCAGCTCACCCAAATCCTTCATCTCAAACTTCTTCTTTAAGAAGTCAACTTCAGCAATCCCATTGTCACTATTGCTGAAGTTGACTTCTGCAATCCCATTGTCAGTATTACCTGTAATAATCAAGCCATCCACATAAATGACTATAATGACCAAACCTGCATCTCCCCTTCTCACATAAAGTGAGTGATCAGCATCGAACCTACAAAATCCAATATTGACAAGATACTCTCCAATCTTGTCAAACCATGCTCTAGGTGCTTACTTCAGCCCATAGAGTGCCTTCTTTAACCTGCACACATATGTGGGATGCTTCAAATCCTCATAACTTGTTGGCAAATCCATATACACTTCTTCTTGCAATTCACCATGCAAGAAGGCATTCTTAACATCCATTTGCTACAAACTCCAACCTTTGGCATTTACCAAGGCAATCACATATCTAACAGTTGCCATTCTGGCAAGTTGACTGAATGTCTCTTTTCATAATCTATGCCATATGTTTGAGCATAGCCTTTTGCAACAAGCGTAGTCTTATACCTGCTAACAGAACCATATGCATTATGCTTGACTTTGTAAATCCACTTACATCCAATAGTTTTCTTACCCTTATGCAAGGGTACCAAATCCCAAGTCTTATTGGCTCCTAATGTAGCCATCTCCTCATCCATTGACTTACATCCCAATGAGCACGACCAACAACATCCTCAAAACAAGTGGGCTCAATATCCTCAACTTCCTTTACCATATAGGCATAATGGTAAGCTACATAACCTTCAAAACCAAATCTTTGAATAGGGTATCTGACCCTACTAGACCTGCATACCACTGGATCACTCAGTGGAGCCTTTACATTATTATGTGCTCTCTGTACACCTAATGTCCTGACACGACTGAAGGAATACCAAGTTCATCATTCAAACTTTTTGAACCACTAGAATCTCCATCAAACTCCAAATGACTAATAGATGCATCATTACCATCCAACAATTTCTTCTTTTCTTTTTCTTTACTTACAACACTTATAGATCCACTTGAAGATGTGGGGCTACTCCTCAGTCTCCTAGACCAAGGATTCACTGTAGATGTAGTACCAGATGATGCTTCTGGTCCACTAAGACTCCATGATTCTTGCTTTTCTTTCTACACATAACTATCATGATCATTATCATCATCACCAGTAGGTGCATACCAATTGCTCATCTCATAAAAAATAACATCCCTGCTCACTCTAAACTCACATGTGACATGGTTATAACAACAATACACTTTTTGCTCTAAGATCCAATAAAAATACATTTTTCAGCCTTTGGATCAAGCTTCTTCCGTAGCTCATCTAGCACATGAACATATGCAACACATCCAAATATCTTCAAGCGTGATACATCAGGCTTTTTGCCTGTAAAGCATTCTTCAGGGGTCATCCCATGAATTGCAGCTATGGGAGTTTTGTTCATAATATAGATAATAGTATGAACAGCTTCAGACCAAAAATATTTTGGCATATTCTTTTCATCCACATCAATGCCCATGCAACTTCTACAATATCCCTATTTTTTCTTTCTGCAACCCCATTTTGTTGTGTCCCATGAGTCCTCGAGAAGCCACTAAACTCATTAGAGAGGTACTTTCCCCCTCCATCTAATCTGAAGCACTTAAATTTCAAGCCTATTTCTATTTCAATAGCTACCTTGAAAGATTTGAAGTGCTCAAATACATCACTATTTTCCTTCATGAAATATATCCATAGCTTTCTTAAATAGTCATCAATAAATGTGACAAAGTATTTGATGTCTGCAACCAAGAGATACATTCTGTGTAGGCCCCCAAACATCTGTATGCACTACATCAAGTATATTTCTACCCACTTCTCTATCATGTGGGAAGGGTTGTCTCGCCTGCTTACTAAACTGGCATGCTTCACAAACTTTATGAAATCCTACAACTCTAAAATAAGGCAACCATGCAATCCTTTGGACTGCATTAATTTCAGCCCTTGCACATTTGCATCTCCAATACGTTTATGCCATATTTCAATGTCTACAACCACTCTTTTTCCTTTAGTATACATAGTAGCATCCATTGCAAGAATTTCAGCATCTAAAGTGAACATGCGCCCAACTCTACTTCCTTTTGTGACCAACCTACACTTATTATTAAAGTCTTCTATAAAACAACCTTTTGCATTGAATCAAACCTACAACTCTTGCTCTACCATTTGGCCAATAAACACTAGATTCTTTGTGATTGATGGCACATGTAATACATCTGTCGGTGGACTCTTTTTTTGGCCATCATGCAAGGACAAGAGAATCTTTCAAATGCGTGAATTTGGATGGCATGAATCATCACCCATTTGCACATAATGTGGATTTTGTAAGTCCTACATCTCTCCAAACCATTCAATATGACTGGTCATATGATTAGATGCACCTGAATCAATATACCATACATCATCATGTGTCCCCTTTTCTCTAACCGCATTCATCATATATTGCATAATAAACAGATGCTCATTTTTGTCTTCATTCTGTCGTGAAGACGATGCATAGTTTCCTCGCTCCAATTTACCACTGTGAATATCATCCTTCTTAGCATAGCAAAATGGGCTGCAATATGACCTCTTTTGCCACAATAATGACAAACAATAGCAGAATTTCCTGAACCTCTGTTCTACTATCCACCTCTTCCTCTAGAGCTCCCTCTAGCTCTAAAGTTTCCCCAGCCTCCTGAAACCTACATTTCACCAAATTGTTGATTTAACTTGTTTTGTTGGACATCGCCAGCATGTCCTATACCACGACCTCTTGAAGATGATCTACCATGTCCCCTTCCTAAACTTGAGTAAAATGCTTGGATCTATTTACCAGTTCTTTTATACGAATCACCTTGCATATTGATCTCTTCAGTAATCATGAGAGAGATCAGATCATCAAAATCTAGAAATGGCTTTCGTACGTATACAGAAGTGACAAATGATTTCCATGCCTTCTCATTACTAAGGCCACTCAAAGTGGATGAAACCAAATTATCATCATCAGGCATTGCATCAATCGCTACTAGAGCATCTATAATGCTCCTCACCTTCAAAACATACTCATTGATAGACATTTTTTCTTTCTCTTCAAGGTATTCAACTCTTGCTTGAGTTGAATATTTCGTGCCTTTGTGTTCACTGAAAACATGTTCTCAAAAATCGACTAAGCTGCATGTGAAGTTTCTTCATTCCCTATATGTCTTAGCATAGTATTATCAATGACCGTAGATAACCAGTACATCACATTTTTGTCTTTTACATTCCATTCTTTCCATGCCTTTAATTCATATGCAGTCCGAGGGATACCCAGCTCTAGTTCCTTTTCTTCACCTGAAACAAACTCATAAAGGCCCTTTTCAATGAGGAAGCTCATCACATGGAACTTTTATGAAGGGTAGTTGTTCTTGTCAAGCTTCTCAATAATGGGATTTCCACTATTCTCTGCCATTATCACAAAAAAGGATACAACACAGTAGCAATTCTTCTACAGCCTTTCACAACAAGTGTACAACAATAGACCAAGCAACCTTTTTCACTGATTACTCAATAGTACATGTAATCTACAACCTGTTTGTAGATAAACTTATGTTTGCTTCCTGGAAAACACCTCAAAAATTACATATTCGAAATCCGTAACCTGTGCATCCACTTTTGGTTAACACAGTCGAAACCACAATGTATCTTGAAACTGTTGTCCGCAACCTTGTGGCTCTAAAACGGGGTCTGAAACGGCTTCAGATGCCCAAAAAAACTATGGAAAAGTCTTAAAGGGAAAATCTGCAAAATATACAGTGTTTTGCTCGCACACTAAATCTCATAGAAATTTGAGATTTCCACTCTACCTTGCTTCCGGTGCCTCCACAAGCACTATCCAAGAGAAAGAGTGGAAGAATGGGAGAGCTTCTTACCCACTGCTTGCTTGCTCAAATCTTGCTTCTTTTTCTTCACTTCAGCCACCATCAAAAGTAGTCTCTCTCAGTGGCACGACTCTGATACCATGTCAAGAATCGCATATGGTGGGGGGACTTGCTTGAGCTGCTACGCCAAATACACACTATATACACAAGAGGAAACTCACTCAAGAACACAAGAAGAGAGATGGAGGCCAAAACATTTTCTCGTTGATTTCTTCTTCTTCTTCCACACACAATACAATGTACACAAATTATAGATAAGATACAACATAAAGGAAAGTCCTACTAAGTCAAACAGCGCATAACAGACTACACTAATCGACTGGCGCTATATCTTTGCCAATTGTAGGTAGGTGTAACAAACTAAATATAATAAGTGATAAGTCACTGCCCATGTGAGTATCATAATGACCACCAATGTGCTAAGTGTAGACATGCTGACCCATCTAGCCAGGCAGTCCATCATCAATGTCCGCACGTGTTGAGCTTGCCATCTCAACATAAAAGACTTTCCATGTAATTTAAGTGAGTTTCCAAAGAAGCAGTGCTCTTTATATCAAGTCTAAAGAATTCAATTAATAGCCCATATTTAGAGGATTTGTATTGAGCTCCAAACAAGGTTTCCAATTGGTCCCATGTGTCACGAGAGGTTTCATAAGTGTCCACATGATGGATGTAGCTATTATCCAACTCAAGCTATATGATGGCTTGAGCATTGTCATCCCTCTTTTGCCAAGCTACTGAAACATCAACATCTTGAGGCTTCTTCTCCTGACCATTGGTGATTGTCCAAAAGCCCTTCTTCATAAGGATAAGTTTTATCCTGGTTTGTTGCCAAGTGTGAAACCTGACTCCCTTAAAGTGGTAGGATGGTGAGTATTTTCCCATGTTGAGTGGCTAGAATAGAAACAAATCAGCACCAACACTCTCAAATTTAGACCAGTAATGAGATGATTGTGTCAAAGGGCACAAGTTCCAAGAGGCACTAGATGAGTATCAACAAGCACTATTGAATATTCTTGAGTTGAGATTGGGTCTTCCAACTCTTCCCCTCCTTGCTAATTGTAAATGTTGATGCAACTTCAATATATCAATGAATCAGAGTGGCAATTACTTGGCTTGAGCCAAAGGGAAGCAAGAGAATGAAGAGATTTATAAGCTTTGGTGAGGATGGATATGGCTACCTTTAGAGTTTTTAAACAGGTGACTTTTTTTTTGGGTTCTAGCAGCTCATAACAACGATCATTTGCCACAAGTTTAGTTGAGAGAGAGCTTATATAACAAGTTTCAAACACCCTATAACCACAGGAGAAATCACGAATTGTTTGTGCAACATTGAACATACGACCATCAATAGGCGTATTTCTAACAGTGACAAAAAAATCCATGCAATACTAGAGTTAGGAGGCATCAATGTTAGGGTTTTAGATTATAGAAAGGAGCATCGTGAGCAGAGGAGGAGATTCACAAAAGAAATTGGGAGCTGATATGGCATATTCCAAGACATTTAGGAGCTCCAAGCAGACAAGGTGCTATTGGCTATGGGAGACAAGAGGTAGAGGGTGTAGATGAATTGAGAGATGGAATCATCAGCTGGACTTGAGCTAGAAAGAGGCAAAGAGAAGTTAAGAGAAGAGTTTGTAGAGCTAAGCCATGCTCACCATGGCTCTAATAGCATGTTGAGAAACATGGATCTAGAGCATGGCCATGCTATGGAGGTTGAAGCTCATGAACAAGAAGCATGATGGATATGGATTAGACAAGAAGCATGAGAGGTGAGACTAACCACAATCTTAAGATGACAAAGAGACAAGAGTGAAAGGGAAAGGTACAATAGCATTGCATTGAGATTGATAGTCAAGTACATAGCTTTATAGTTCCATGATGGTAGCACCCTTCCTTAGTGTACCTATGGGATTTATGCACCTTTTCCTAGTTTCTTGCATTTCCCTTGCCTAAATACTCCATACAAAGAGGCGTACAAATGGGTGTGATTGCCTAATCCTCAACAGTCATAGTATTTTTAAGGCATACTATAATTTTAGTTGTATTGGCCTTCTTTGGTATACATGTTATAGATTTCAAATCTGTAAGCTCTAAGGTTTTTGTCAAGAAGAAAACTAAAGGTTTATCTACAAATAGATTGTAGATTGTATGTATTATTGAATAGCCAATGAAAAAGGCTATCTGGTTTATTACTATACAGATGTTGTAAAAGGTTACAGCTATCTAGTACTCACTTTTGTCATAATGGCTGAGAGAGCAATGGAAATACTACCATTCAAAGGCTAGAAAAAAAATAATTGTGCATCATGGAAGTTCCATATAACAAAATTCTTGTTAGAAAAGGCCTCTACAAGTTCATTTAAGGTGAAGAAAATGAACCAGAGCCAAGTAATCTTGCGAGGGGACTGTAGGAGAATTAAATGTTTGAAAAGAATCGAATAGAAAAGACAAAAAGGTAATGTATTGGTTGTCCATAGTCATTGATAACACTATGCTGGGACATATCAGAAATGCAAAAAATCACATACAACTTGGACAATCTTTGAGATTATATTTTCAATAAATACAAAGGTACAGAATCTTTAACTCAGCAAGAGTTGAATACATTGAAGAAAGGCAAGATGTATGTAAATGAGTGTGTTTGAAAGGTGAGAAGCATTATAGATGACTTAGTAGTTATTGATGCAATGATTGATGATGATGATTTGGTTTTATCTACCTTAGGTGGCCTTAATAATAAGAAGGTTTGGAAATCTTTTGTTACTTCTATGTATGTATGAATGTCGTTTCCAAATTTTGATGAGTTGAACTCTCTCATGATCACCGAAAGATCAACATGCATGGAAAGAAGTGGTAAACAAGCCCAAGCATTTTACCCAAGTTCAGGAAGGGGATATTATATCCTCTTCAAAGAGACCATGGTATGAGTTGTGCTGGTGATAATCAACAAAATAGGTTAAACCAATAGTTTGGTGACATGCAAGTTTCAAGAGGTTGCAATAATCTATAGAGATAGTTGTTTTAAGAGATGCCACTACTATGGAAGAATAGGTCATTTTGTAGCCCATTGTTTTGATAACAAGGATGACATTCGTAGTGGCAAGTTACATGAAGAAAATTATACATCATCTTCAAGATAGAATGATGACAAAAATGAGTGTTTATTTATCATGTACCATATGATGAATGTTGTTTTAAGAAAGGAGGCATGTGATGATATATGGTATATTCATTCAAGTGTATTTAATCATATGACCAACTATGCTAAATGGTTTGTGAGATGTAGAGTTACAAAGACTAGGTTATATAGAGATAGGTGATGATTTATATCATCCAATTTCGCATATCAAAAAATTCATTGTGTCTTGCATGATGCTTAAAGTGTTTGTTAAATGTTTACATGTAACATCCATCACAAAAATTTTGGTATATATTGGTTGAATAATAAAGGGTTTCAAGTTAGATTTAATGTAAAGGGCTATTTTATTAAAGATTTAAACAATAAGTGCAAGTTGGTTGGTATCTATTGGTCAAATGATAGAGTAAGGGTTCAAGTTAGATTTAATGTAAAGGGCTATTTTGTTGAAATTTTCAACAATAAGTGCAAGAATGCAAAGTTGGTGGCATGTTTACTTAAGATGCTTGGATTTGTGCTATAAATGCTACTATGTATACTTAAGGTAAAGTTGTGGTTGTAGATATTGAAATAAGGCACAAACACATTAGACATGCAAATTTCCAAAGGCTAAAATTAATGCAATCAAAAGGGTTGGTTACAAGTTTTCCTACATTCAAAGTTACAAAATTGCATAAAGTCTATAAAGTATATCAATTTGGGAAGCATATAAGGCAATGTTTTACATGACAAAGTTGTAGCAAGAATATACTTGATATGGTACACATAGATGTTTGAGAACCTTCCCAAAATGTATTCCTTGGTGTCAATGAGTACTTTGTTACTTTCATTTGATGATTGGTTTAGGAAACTTTTGATATATTTTATGAAGGAAAAGGGTGAAGTATTTGATCACTTCAAATCTTTCAAGGCGATTGTTGAAATAGAAACATGCTCAAAAGTTAAGTGCTTGAGACTAGATGGAGGGAGAGAATACCTCTCTAATTAGTTCAATGATTTTTTAAGGTCTCATGGAATAAATCAATAGTTTATATGTTAGTATACCCTACAACAAAATGGGCTTGCAAAAAACAAAAAGACATATTGAAAAGTTGCACGAGCATTGATGGTGGTTAAAAAGAATATGCCCAAGCATTTTTTATGTGAGGCTACTCATACTATTGTCTACATCATGAACATGTCTCCCACATTTACAATTCATGTTATGACTCTTGAAGAATGTTTCACATGCAAGAAATCTGATGTATCACACTTGAAAGTGTTTGGGTATATTGCATATGTTTATGTATCTAATGAGTTAAGGCAAAAATTTAATCCCAAGGCTAAAAATTTTATTCTCATTGGATACTCCACTAAGAAGAATCATTGTTATAACCCTATTAGTGGTGAGTCTTGGATGAGAAGGGATGTTATTTTTTATGAGATGAGTAGTTGATATGCATCTAATGGAGATACATTGAATGATGTTAATGATCATGATAGTCATGTGTAGACAGAAAAGTGTAAATCATGGAACCAAAGACATCATCTAGTTGTAAATCTATAGCTAGCCCTTGGTCTAGAAAACTAAGAACTAGTTCTACATCTTCAGGTGCATCTATTAGCGTGGTATGTAATGAGTTACTTGGTAGGGGCTGGTTTTGGAGCGGGGAGGAGGAATATAAGAGGAGGAGAAGAAAGTTGTTTAGATCACTTTTTTTTAAGCTTGAGGCATCACATGGGGCCCTTACCACATGTTGAGTTCCCCTTGATTGTATCTCCACTAGCCTCTGGCCATTCTAAGCTATCATGGGGCCTATTGATATTGTCGTCACTCAATGTTGCCCTCATCATCATTGTTTTCACCCAAATCAAGTTATCCACATAGATGACTATGACTTCCAAATCTACATCTCTTTCTCATATAGAGTAATGTTAAGGGTCTCTTGAAGCAAAAGTTTGAGATGAAGGATTTGGGTGAGCTGAGGTACTTTCTTGATATTGGGGTGATCAAATATGATGATGGTATATGGTTGTCCCAAAGACACTATGGCTTAGATATATTATCCAAGTATGGTATGATGGCATGTAAGCCTTTTTCAATGCCATTGGAGCAAAATTTAAAGTTGAGTGTTGATGTTAGGGATTAAATAGACAACCTTACTATGTTCATGAAGATAGTAGGAAGTTTAATCCATATAACTAGCACAAGGCCATAGATTTGAGCTATGTCGTTGGACTTGTGTATCAGTTTATATAGGTACGTAGAAAGCCTTTGCATCATATCAAGGTATGTAAAGTCTTTGCATCATATCGAGGTATGTAAAGTCTCATGTTTCATGCTAGGAAAAGCACATTGTGCATTACCATTTTGTGAGAGAGAAGGTACTTGCAAGAGCAATCAATCTAGTATATGTCAGCACACATTATCACATATCTAACATTTTTACAAAGTCCTTGGGTGTAGAGAAGCTTTAGAAATTTCAAAGCTTACTTGGAGTTTCATAGATGTAGTTGAGCTTGAGGGGGAGTGTTGAGATGACAAGCTCAACACATGCAAACATTGATAATAGACCACTCGGTGAGATAGTTTTGTATGTCTACAGTTAGCACATTGGTAATCATTATGATCCTCACGTGGCCACTAACTTACCACTTATTATATTTGGTTGGTTACACCTTACAACTAGCATACTTATAGTGCTAGTCCATTAGTATAGTTAGTTATACACTCTTTGACTTAGTAGACCACTTTCCTTTATATTGTATCTTATCTATACTTTTTTTACATTACATTCTATGAGGAAGAAGGAAGAAAAACCAAGAAGAAAACATTTTGGCCTCCATCTCTCGTTATATGTTCCTTAATTAGCTTTCTTTTATGTATATTGTATATGTTTGGTGCAATAGCTCATGCAATTCCCCCCATCATGTGATTCATAATAATCACCATGTGTAAATTGGCATTAAAGCTATGCAACCTTGATCATGTTGTAATTCATCCTACTAGGCTATAAAGCCTTGGTCTTGGGCACCACATTTTTCCATCTCCCAATTTGGCTACTTACTAAGGTATAAGACTTGGCCTTCATGATTCTTCCAATTTGACCATTCCAATCAATTAGTAAACCCTTGTCCCTTGAGTATATCAGATTAGATGCCCCCCACATAGGCAATTTGGAGTCAATTAATAATCCATACTAATGATTGTTGGCATAAGTCAACTAATCATCCCAACACCAACTAATTGCCTACCAACATGACACTATTGGCTTTTATGATTGTGTAATCGGCTGCTCACCCACATAGAAGCATTGGACATCACATATGGTTATGCAATTGATCACTTTTCAAGATAGCTTCATAAGCATTGCATACAACGTGGTGTTATTTTAGCAACACCATGTTAATGGATAGACCATCTTGGCCATGTTAAGCTACTCAAATAGAAATTAAAGCCTTGACACATTGACTCAATCATTTCTTGACATTATGGACTTGGCCTTGAGGCCTTAGAGGCCAAATAGGAGTCATTTTTGGTCGATGTGACTTGGTAAGGGCCACATAGGCAAGTTGGAGGCAATTCAAATGCTCATGGCATCATAGACTTAGCCTCGAGGCCATAGAGGCTAAGTAGAGGCAATACAGCTCTGCTGATGTGATTTGATAAGGGCCATACATGCCTTACAAATAATTTTTTAAGGGGGCGTACATTAAGGCCTTGACCAACACAACACAAGCCAATAGAGTGTCCACATTGAGATATCATGTGGCATAGTGTTTTTCACCCTAGCACATAGATTTTGCCACTTAAGAAGTTCTTGTTCTTGCTCCATCACATGACCACCATTAGGAATATAGCATACTTGACTAGAAGAAGATTGAGTCACTTAGTAACCTAGGTACCAAAGATTGCATGAATTCTTAGGGAATATTAAGGCACTTATTTCCCTCAAGGAAACACTCTCACACTAGGAGGCAACTCGTTGCCTAGGTATAGATAGGTCACAAGGCTCACGTAGTCATCTTAACCTTACAATAGGGTCCTTAAACTCCTGCTTCTTCTAGAAGACACCTACCACATAAATCTTACCCTTTATTACTCTTAGAACATCATCAATAAGTACACAATAATAGGGTTTTCCAAGTAACACCATGTTGGGGAATATGGGAATTTCCCATAAGTTTGGGACACATAGTCAAATCTTTCGATTTGTCATAACTTGAACACTTTAACTCCAAATCAAGCACTCTATAGCTCAATAGATTCCATTTTTCAAGTGCTTTCCAATGATGGGTCACATCATATGGTTTTGAGAAACTTATGGGCATGTTATCTGGGTGCCACCTTTTTAGTATTCAATAAATGGAAATTGGGAGATTCCCAAACTCACTAATATTGTGTTAAGTATGCCTAGATAAATAGAAAATGGCATCTTAGGGACATAGAAACTGACTCACATCAAGCTCACAAAACCTTTAGGCACATCTAATTGCACTAACCCTAGGGCAAGCACATTTTCCATTTATGGACATGCTAATTGAGTAAAACATGTTAGTTAGAGCACAAATACTAAGTGAAAATTAGGCTCCAATAATATATGATCTAGGCACAATCCACTTAGTGTACACATGCACCACAAGTAGAGAATAAATCACATAACATTACAAATGATGTAGAAACATCACACTTCAATTTGCAAGGCATTTCTCACTTAAGACACCTACACACTACCTCAAAGAAACCCTAACTTAGTGAGTACCCAAGCACTCATGTCTTTTAGCTTACACATAGGACCTTAGGCCACTAGGATCACTATCATAAATAGGGGATAAAGGAACCCATAGGTTTGCACATCTCACTCTCTCTTAGGGCAATCCACATTTCCTTAGGTCATCACAACTTAGTGTTAGCTTAGTGGTACATAAGCCCATAATGCCTTAGGAATTTGGAGGCATGAGACAAAGGATATTGCACTTGGGTCAAAGAGATAAAATTTGCAGCAAGTCCCACTGAACATTTATAACTATTGCATAGAACCCTAGAGGACCCATAATAAGATAGAGTTGGAGCTACATCGTCTGTGAGCCTGAGAGCAGCCATTAAGCAGTGAAATTAGTACCCTAAATGTATCAAGGCATCAAGATGGAAAACACAAATACTCTCTTGTTGACCTTGGTAACTCAATTAACCACTATTGAATTTGTAGCAAGCCCTTGATAATGACAAAAAAGGTTGCCCTAGGGCCTTAGACTCAAAATCTTGCAATAAGTTGTAATGACTTTCCTTCAGAAGATTGATAGTCTTCTTGAGTCTTAAGATACTTTTGAGGAGAGGAGGTAGTCATCTTGAGGGGGTAGGCTTGGAGCACAAGTGCAATTGAGAGATGTAAAATAAGGAAATTTTCATTGGTAAGGTTGTCACCACCTACATAATTTCAAGAGGACCCTTGAATTCTACTAGCTGATGTACAAGAAAAGGAAGTGACAAAAGATCTCTTGATAAAGTCTTGAATAGGAGCCACATTTTACCCATCCAAACTTTGTGATTACTATTAGGCCATGCATGAGGAAGTTAGTCTAAAAGTAGGGATGAACAAACCTCTCAACAATCACTTAACATATGGAATTGACACCAAAGTCAAAGGGGGTTTAAGCCTTTGAGTCAAGCAACAATTTCAAGTGTATAAATCATTGAAGGTTGATGTTAAATGCCTAAGTATTTTATTTTATTTTTTATAGATTCATGTTTATATGAGAATTGCATACAAATTAATTGAAAAAGTGTGATCGAGTACCCTTGTTACAAAAGTGCATTGCATTCATTCATATTGCTTGGGAAAATATCAAAAACCTATTGTATAGCATGCACTATAGAATTGGATAGGGCAAGAAAATATTGTTTATCACTAAAGGAATACGTCCTACTAAATTAATTAATAAAAAAAGAAAAGTTACGCCAACTATAAGGGACAAAAAAAGGAAACAAAACCACAAATTTGTATGATTGAGCCACAACCATCCTATAATAGGGGAAGGAAGATACACCAAAGAATAAAGGTGACTATTGCAATAAATTGAGAAAAGGCATGAGTCAAAACATTGTAGCTATGATGAATCCTAGAAGAAACAAGTATCTTTAGGGACTGAGCCTGGAGTGGAAGCACAAGAGTGAAAGCAAGAGCTATGGTGGGATAAGCACGAGCAAGAGAGAGAGAGACACAAGATGTGGAAACTCCAACTGTCACGATGTGTGACCGACCTTCCCCTTTATTCAAATGTCACTTAAAGAATAAAGAATGAAGTAACAATGATGGCTACCCACCACCTACAATGTATAGGTGTGCAAGTACTATCAGTGTAGTAATACATGAGTAGCTAGGCACAAGTGCCTTTACCCCCAATAGCCTCCTACTTAAAGAAAAATGTGCCCTTAATGAGAAGAGAATTAAAAAAAAGTAACAAGTACAATAGGATGAGAAAAGACATCATCGCATCCAACGCCCATCAACTTCTTGAGGAAGGCAAAACGCTCCGCTTAGATACTGTTTGTGAGTAGATCTACATGATTTTGGTTAGTTGAGATCTTCACAAGGTCAACAAACTTGTCCTCAATGACCTCTCTTATGAAGTGGTAGCACATCTCAATGTGTTTCGTCTTTGCATGGAAGACCAAATTCTTGGTTAACTAGATAGCACTCATAGAATCTGAGTGCAGTGTAGGGACCACATCAGTAATACCAAGGCCTATCACTAGATGACCTAACCAAAGAGCCTCCTTGCAAGCCTCAGTGGTTGTAAGTTACTTGACCTTGGTGTAGTAGAGAGGGTTTTGCATTTCTACACCATGGAAATCCAAGAAACAGCACCTCCAGCAAAGCTAAAGACATAGTTATAGATGGACTTCTTACTATTTGCATGTCATGCATAATTAGAGTGAGTGTACCTAACAACTCCTATATCCTAGCAACCATAAAATATTCACATAGCTGACATGCCCTTCAGGTACCTCATTATAGCCTTGATGGCATTTCAATGCTGTCTTCTAGGTGTAGTCATATAGCGTGCCACAACTCCCATTGAAAATGCTATGTCTCATGGCATACATCAAACTACTCATAGTGGATACATAAGGGATCTTGGCTATCTCAGCCTTTTGCTCATCAAATTGCAAACAATTCACCTAGCAAAATTTCACATGAGAAGATAGAGGACAACCAATAGGCTTACCATCTTACATAGAAAACCGCTCAATGACTTTCTAGATATAATGCTTATGTGAGATAAAGGAGCCCCTTAGAGCAATTGCATGTAATGCACATACCAAGAATATGTGAGGCATATACCATATCCTTCATCTCAAAAATCTTCTTGAGCTGAGTTTTCAAGGCATCTAACTCCATGAGCACTCCCAGCAATAAGCATATCGTCCACATAGACTACCAAAATCATAAGGCTACCATCACGAGCCTTCTTTGTGTATAAACACAGATCCATAGCACTACGGCTATATCCCTATGAATGCATAATAGCATCAAGCTTATGATACCATTCCCTAGATGCCTGCTTAAGGCCATGATATCTCTCTCTCAACTTGTGCACTATGTGTTCCCTGACCTTTTCTTCAAAGCCTTTAGGCTATTGCATATAGATCTCATCATGCAAGTCCCCATGTAAAAAAGCTATCTTTATATCCATCTGATAAAGGTTTAGATCTAGCTGAGAAAGTAATGCTACTACCAAGTGTAGGGTCATTATTTTGATTACAAGAGAAATTACTTCATTGAAGTCAACACCATATTCTTGCTTGAAAACCTTATCTACCAATTTGGTCTTATAAGTAGGCTTGGAGTGTCTAGGGATACTTTTCAACTTGTATACCCACTTGCATGGTAGTGCCTTCTTGCCATTAGGCAAAGGAACCAATTTCCATGTATAGTTAGTCTATAAAGAGTCAAACTCCAACTACATAGCCCTATCCATTAGTAACTATCATCTCTATGCATGGCCTCATCATAAGAGAGAGACTCACCTATATGTGTCACCATAATATAGTCAATGGAGGGTGTGAAGCGCTCAGTTCTAGTACAAGTTGATCCTGCATAATGGGCGGGTCCTAGGCCACTAGAGCATCAACTGTTCTAGGCTGTCTAGATGGGAGTAAGAGGCTCCTCCTAAAAGATCACCATGCATTTCCCAACCACCTACTTAGGTTGCTTATGTGTCCTTTCCTCATAGAAAACTATATCATGGCCATGGATAACCTTGCAATCGTGTGGATTGCATAAGTAATTGCCCATCTCATTTGCATCCCCATAACCAAGAAGATGCATTTCACAGGCTTAGGATCCAACTTATTGCACTTGTCTTTCAGAACATGGTAGAATGTCTCACAACCAAAGACATTCAAATGAGCATATAATGGAGGTTTCCCAATCTAGACCTCCTCTGCAATGTGGCAATGAATAGCAATGCAAGGGAACATGCTAATCAAGTGTACAATAGTAGTAACTACCTCAGCTCAAAAGTGTTGTGGTAAGCCTATCTAGTTAAGCATACTGCAGACACTCTCCATTGTGTTTGACAATACCATTCTAGGAAGGGGTGTAAGGGGTAGTCAACTACACTTAATACCTTGCTCATTCAAAAGCTTTTGAGACATAGTTATTCCCATTATCAGATCTTAGGTATTTTAGTCTAAACCTAGACTATTTCTCAACAAGAGTAAGCCAATGCTGAAAGATAATGGAGCTCTCAAGAAAACTCCGAGGAAAATAGGGATCTTACTACAAGAAAATCTATCTTGTATTCATCAACAAGCTTGTTTTCACCCTTTATGTAACCACAAAAGAAAAACAACTCCAAGCATAATAAATTTTCACTTAACATCCTAAAAAGAATCTTTTAACAAAATTGATCACATTCTTCATATTCTTCTTAGCACCCCACCATCAAAGAACTTTTAAAAACACACATGAAGGAATTGCTCGTATATATATATATATATATATATAGAGAGAGAGAGAGAGAGAGAGAGAATTTAACATGAAAGCAAGATGTGTCAAATGGGGTGCATGTGAGGGTGAAAAAGAGGAAGAAAAGATGTCTTGAGGCACATCCCTTCACCCACCAACCTAGTTACACCTTTTCATTTCATTAAAATGTGAAGTTAAATCAATTAAAGTATGAACCTTCAAATTGAGATAGATTATTTGAGACGAGTGGCTTTATACTTACTCATCACCAATTTCATGACTTTTGTGAACATCAAACTCAAAATGAATTCGTTTGAGGATTTATTTTGATGTAAAGGGAGAATATCATGGTAAGTTTTTGCAATATTTTTGGGTTCATCATCTCGCCCACATTGAAGAGTGAAGTGTCCTCGCAAACACATTTGAAGAAGAGCCAACATCAATACAAAATGTCTTTGGAATTAATAGAGGGGAAGAACTCATTGATGATGGAAACTCGATGATGATGAAGCCAAGCCATGACCACTCATGACCAAAAGGGATCCATTCTTCATCTCTTTGACACTATAAAATTTGTATAGTCTTCCAAAAGTAGGGATCTAACTCCAATCTTGTTAATGCATGGCACTTCTCACTCATTGAGGAGGAAATGTAGTTATGAACATTGGGCTACTTGTTTAATTTAATAATGGTGTCTAAAGGGGGGACTAAAGATTATTAATTTTTAAAGTTACTTATGAATTTGAAAAGAAAATCTTGGATAAGGGACGTATTCTGAGGCAAAAGCCACATGATGCTAGTTGCATACCATGTGGCAAGGAAGAGGTTGCATGGTGGGAGAGGTATTGCTGATGAGGAAAAAGGAAGGCAAGGAAATGGGAGGAGTTGTGGGAGGGAAGAGGATGATCATGGAAGGGGAAGTGGAGGGGAAGAGGTGATGATAATGGTGAGAACATGGTGATTACAGGAATTTCACCATGCTTGTATCCATGTAGACACGAGCTAGCCAACCGCCAAAGCCAACAAGCCAATGAGTAGTGTCTCGATCTATTCATGCCCAACATCACCACAACATATACCATTTTTCCTTGCTCCTTTGTGGCTAATATGATGGAAACCTTTGATAATCTAAGATGGCACACATTATGAGGACCCTTTTTATGCAATTTTGATTAATAAGAGGGAATAGTGAAAGCTGGGTGTCTTGACATCAATGGTGGGGCTGCTAGGAAATGTCCTCAATTGGCGATGCCTAGTTCTACAATGACCCCCACATGAAATGCCACAAATAAACAACCAATGAGCAAAATCTATGCTCATGCTAAGCGTCATCATCGAGATATCATCTACATCCTTAGTTTTATCATCACATGAGATGAGACATCCATTATTATAGAGAGAGAGAGAGAGAGAGAGAGAGAATTGAGAATGTAAGGGAGTGTGTGTTAGATGAGGTGCATGTGAGGGTGAAAAAGAGGAAGAAAAGATGCCTTGAGGCACACCCTTCACTCCATGACCCACTTACACATTTTCATTTCATTAAAATGTGAATTTACGTCAATTAAGGTATGAACCTTCAAATTGAGATCGATTATTTGAGACAAGTGGCTTCATACTTATTGCCAAGTACATGACCTTTGTGAACATACAGTTGAAAATGAAGTCATTTGGTCATTTAATTTGATGCAAAGGTAGAATATTATGGTTAGTTTTAGCAATATTTTTGGCCTCATCAACATTATAAACATTTTGACTATACTAATAGTAAAAAGAGTTTTAACAATTGGAATAAATAATCTAATAGCTTCTCACAAAGGCTATTAGATTATATTTAAAAATTAATAATGGTATAAAAAAGTTTTATCATGTAATAAAATATTTTAAGTGTTTTAATATTTAATAATTAAACATTTTAATGTTATAGAGCTATCAACAACCTTAACAACCACCTTTGTCACTTGTTGTGTGTGCTATCTACATGATCCTTGCCCATTACAAGTGGATGGTCATTGGTGGGGCCATTGCTTACCTCTAAGAGAGAGAGAGAGAGAGAGAGAGAGTCGTGTGCATGCTTTAGTAAAGATATCTATTCCATTCACCTTTGTTGGACAGGAGACCAACTCTACTCTCCCATCCTCACTCAAGTCACGCACATAGTGATACTGGATCTCAATGTGTTTGGTGTGTGCATGAAAAAACTAGATTTTTGGCAATCAAGTCACACACATAGTGATATTGGATCTCAATGTCTTTGGTGTGTGCATGAAAAACTAGATTTTTGGTAATGGCAATGCAACTCTAATCGCCACATCTTAGCATAGTTGGATCTTCATCATGTACTCCCATATGCCATAGGATCCTCCTTAGCCATATTGCTTCACGTGTAGCAAAACAAGATGTCTTGCCCTTTACTTTGATAGAAGACAATGCCACAATTGGTTGCTTCTTATTACTGATACAGGAGAAGATTCCTAAACCCTAAAGAGAAATAATATCTAGAAACAAGTTTTTTGGAATCATTGTTACTTGCCCAATCTAAGTCACAGTTTCCCATAAAAGCACTTCTAGAACTGCATGTGATACCATAGTTAAGAGTTTCCTTGAAGTGTCTGAGCACCCGAATCCTAGCTTTTCGATGGATTTCTCGTGATTTGTTTGAGAACCTCCTCAAAATACCAATAGCAAAATTGATATCTTGCCTAGTGTTACACAAGTAGATGATGCTGCCACAACCAACCTCCTATATCTCCCAATGTCTACTAGTGTTGATGTATCTTTAATGGATAACGTCACATTTACCTTTATAGGTGTAGCTATCTCCTTACACTCGGTCATGCCAAATGAATTTAAGATCTTCCATACATACTTCTTTTGAGAAGATTTTGCTAGGCACTTGTCGACTTCAGTCCCCAAAACATAGTTGAACAAGCCCAAGTCTATCATTTCAAACTTAGAGCTCAAATCCTTTTGATTATATCTTCATAGTCACCTATAATAAGAAGGTCGCCCACATATACGACAATCACTATAGACTTTTCACTATCCCTATAAATATACAAGTTAGCATCTGAGGCACATCTTTTGAAATTCAAACCTAGAAAGAATTTATGCATCTATTGGTACCATGCTCTAGTGGCTTGTTTTAGCCTATACAATGCCTTCTTCAGTTTACAAACTTTGTTCTTAGAATGAGGGACCTCAAACCTTGGTGGCTGAGCCACATACACCTCCTCCTTGAGGTCACCATTCAAGAACATTGATTTAACATCCATTTGCCACTTCTTATGAGTAGCCACTGCAATTACTATGTGAGTAGTAGTCATTCTAGCAGTTGGAGCAAATGAGTCTCAGAAAATCAAATCCTTCAACCTATGAAAATCCTTGTGTAACTAATTTGGCTTTGTATTTTCTAAGTTGCCATCTGCCTTGTACTTTACCTTCCAAACCCACTTGGTGCCAATGATCTTCCTCTTCTCTAGCCAATCCACTGGCTCATCATTTTTCATTATGCTATCACTCAACTTGCATAGCTACTCTCCATGCTAGATCGACAAGTGCTTCTTCCAAGTCTTCTAGCTCCTTTACTTCTCTCATAATCTCAATCCATCAAGGCCATATTAACTATGTGAGCAAAAGCCTTTCTTTGCTCCTCTATTCTTAGAGACCTCCTTGGTCCATCTACCTTTTCCACAATTGATTACAAGTTGGTGAACTTTGTCCTCATCATCCAAGGTCATGATTCCCCCTCCTTTAGAGTAGAGATAGTTATTAGGATAGGTTCGTAGTAGATTACTTCTTCGTTGGATAATCAAGTGGAAGAACTTATATTCTCCTCCTCCACTGTATGTGGCTGCTCCTTGAACACCACATCATGGCTTGCTATGATTTTCTTTACCTCTTGGTCATATAATTTGTAAGCCTTTTTCTCATTACTATAACTAAAGAAGATACATTTTGTGCTTTTTGGATTTAACTTGTTTCTCTTATCTTTTGAAACATGTGCATAACACTCATATCCAAAAGTTTTAAAATGTGAGATAGATGGTTTCTTACCAAAATAGGTCTCATGAGGAGTTTTTTTCTTAAGAGCCTTTGTGTAACTTTGATTGAGAATGTGGACTACAATATTAATAGCTTCTGCCCAAATCTAGTTAGGCAATCCCTTACTCTTAAGAATTCAACTTTCAATTTCCAAAATGGTGCAATTTTGGCATTCAACAACACCATTCTACTGAGGTGTATGAGGTGTCATCAACTGATGCTTAATCCCTTTGCTCTTGCAAAAGTCTTCAAACTCCTTTATAAGTTGAACTCACCAACACCATTTGCTCTAAACATATTCGCACTTTTCCCTGTTTCATTCTCAATAAGTTTTTTCCATTCTTTAAACTTACCAAAAGCCTGATCCTTATCACAAAGGAAGTACACCCACATCTTCCTACTACTGTAGTCATCGATGATGATCAACATAAAATAGAAGATTCTCCCAAGGCTTTTTTAGGCATTCTACTACACAAGGGAGTATGCATCAACTCTAGAGAATCTGTCGCTCTATTCTTGCTATCTTGTGAAATTCATTTCTCTCTTGCCTGCCCATCATATAAGCTTCACATGGTTCTTTCAGTTAAGTTAATTATTATACACAGGTGATCAACCATACCTTGCTTGTACATCTCCTTCAACACTGCAAAACCATGTGACCAAATATTTCATGCCAAATTTTATTTGTGTCCATACTAGAGATGGCTATAAGAGCACTTAGCACATACAAGTTGTTCCTCCTTTCTCCTTTGTCGACAGCTTTTCTAACACTGTCAATAATTTTTGCGCCTGTCTTAGTGAACCTCACCGCATGTGACCAAGATCAATTAAGCAAATGATAGTACATTCCTCTTTATCTCTAGAACGTACAACACATTTGAAAGATTCTTGAGTTCACCATTTGCAGTAATAAAGGAAATAGTACTTGTGCCCTCACCAAATAGGGCATTTTAGATCATTCCCAACCCCATCATGTACCACCTCATGAGGAAAGACCTTTGGGATCTCTTTGAAGATGATGAAGGTGATGCTGATGATGGGAAAGAATATTCAAAAAATGGGATCCTTGCAGTAGCTCCACCAAAAACCAAAGAATGGAAGAAGATGAATAACAAGGCACTATTCATCATTGCATGGGGACTAAGTGATGATGTGCTACATCATATCTCTGGCGTCAGAGATGCTAGAACTGCTTGGGAGGAACTTGACAGGATCTTTGGTACCCAAGCAAAGAACTCAAAGGTAAAATTACTTATGCAATTTTATAAACTAGATATAAAAGACAGTGCTTCCATGACCATACACATTAGCAAGTTCAAGAGCCTAAAAACCTAGCTTGCAACTCTTAAGAAGAATATTGATGAAGATGAAGGAATAGCCGTACTACTTGCAAGTCTAAATAAGGACCCATATGAGAATCTTGTGTCCACCCTAAGTAATGTTCGAAGTCCCTCACTTAAAGATATTGAGCACTCTCTTCTTGATGAAGAGAACAAATTGAAGAACAAGAATGCAAAAGATGGTATTCCATCATCTAGGGAAAATCTCTTATACACCAAAGGAGCTGCTGGACCCAAAGGAAGAGGTCGAGGATTCAACACCGACAACAAAAATCGGATGACATGTCATTTTTGTGGTAAGAATGGCCATATAGCCAGTGAATGCTTCCACAAGAAAAGAGCATAGCAGATGCCCAATGATCACCACCAGAACCAATTCATGAATGAAGAAGAAGAAGATGATGCTTCCGTTACCATCAACAACTCTAACATATTATCTTAAAGAAATTATCTTTCCCATAGTGTATTTTTTGTTTCCCTTAGTGGATTTGCTTTGTAAAATAGAACCCTGACCAAAGATGTAAAGTTTCAAGCTTTAACTTGACTAGGCTGCCTCTGAGCTAGTCTCTTGGGCCATGTTATCATGCAGGGGGGGGGGGGGGGGGGGAATCCAGCAAGTGTAGGAACTCATCATTTGAGGGGGGGTGTTGAGAAATAGACAAATGATGTATGCTCCAGGAAGAGATGTCCTGAATCCCATATGCATAGTGAGGAGAGTGGAACAGTCCAACTTCTATAAAGTATTGTACTCGACTATCACTTTCATATGGAATGAATACAATATCATGATACTTTGTACTTTCACTTAGTGTCTTTGTCATTGTCATTCCATTACACAAGTTTGTCTTTATGAGTCCAAGCTTCCATCTTGGAACCTAATTCACTTGTGTAACAGTTAGTCTCTCTTTGTCTATGTCAACATGAGTCTTGTCTTCATCTTCCATCCTCCATAGCTCCTGCCATGCTCTAGATCTGCATTTCTAACACTAATTCCATAGAATATACATACGATATAGCTTGCAAATACACATCCCCCACATAAATATTCAAAGCCTCCTCATCTTGAATTTGCAAATCCCCTTTAATATACATGAAAGAGAGCAATTTGACTTGAAGATCAAGCATGTCATCTTAGGCTCTATCCAAACACTGATTAGAGAAAATCACTTGACCAAAGATCCTGCCGACCATCCTCTGGAGGTTGTAAGTCCACATTGCTGAAAAAGATATATAAGGCCAACCTTTGATGATATTTAAGCCAAAATGAGGGCATGCACTCAATTTATACAATGTTGTAACCTTTCCACCTTGGCAGCAAAAGCATCACACAACCTAGCATGTTCTTGTAAATTCTCCAGCTTCTCCTTAGAAGGCACAATAGAAGAAATAACAAGAGGAGGAGGGGAATAGAGAGGGCAACTATTTTAGATTACAACTCATCAATATGCGTCTGTTGAGATTCCATAGTCACTTGGGCATGTTTTAATTTACCCTCACAAAAACTAAGCTTCAGGCTAAAGTAAGCATCTCTACCAAAGCATCATCCTTCTCTTTAATAATGGACACCTTATCTGCCTCTAAGCTTGCAACTTTAACTTCCAGCTCGCTAATAGTAGCTTTTTGAGAATCCATCAAAATAGTAGCTCCTTGCATTTACTTATGTATGTCACTTAGGGCACAGACATTTTTGAAGCCAAAACTTATAGTGCCTTGCACAATTGACAAGTCAAGGAATCCACTTGTCCTACAAAGAGGTAGAAACTCCTTTGTAGATTAGAGACAAGCAGTAAAAGTTGTTTCCATTATAGCCAAGACATTTGACATGAGGTGGGAAAATATGATGCTACTAATCAATGTCAAGAGGGATGAAGGAATTTATGAATTCAATGTACCTTCTTGTTGTATCGCAAGCAAATTATGACATGCAAGAAATGGGGGAAGGGAGCTACCAAACACCTCAAGTATCAGAATATGTATCACATGGGATGGAATAGGGGTAGGATCAAGAGGACCTTGTGTGCAATGCTTCTTATGAATTAACTAGAGGGGGGTGCATCTATTGAATTTGAATTGGATTGCATAGGAGGAGGAGAAGTAACAGAAGGAGGAGACTACTAAGGAAGTGGGGTAGGATCAGGCATAGAAATGTCATGTAGGGGAGGTGCCAATGGAATTATTTTCTGTAGAAAAAGGCAATAGGAAACAATATTGAGCTGACCCTTCTTTACATGTTAAAAGTGTTGATCCATTTTAGGCAACAGAAATGTTGTCAAGTTAAACTTAACCGCTCAAGGATTTTGATAGATGCAGCGAATAATTATTTGGACAAGCACTTGGATGTAGGCTTGCTTGATCAGTCTTAAAGGAATTGGCATAATTGCTTCCATAGGGGAGAGAAAAAATGTGCCATTAATACTCCTAAACTAGTGATAATCTTACTCGCTACCAAAGGAGTAGATGTCTCCTTTTGCAACAGGGCAAGAATCTCTACAGTGGATAATAAATGATTACCACTAAGAACATGGAAAGTTTCAAAGGGTAGGAACAATGCCTCATTAACAATGGCAGGGAATAAACAAAAACAATAGCCATAAACCAGGTTTGATGCTTCTTGTAAGTTT
The DNA here is from genome assembly GCF_053477565.2 of Lygodium microphyllum. NCBI lineage: Eukaryota > Viridiplantae > Streptophyta > Polypodiopsida > Schizaeales > Lygodiaceae > Lygodium > Lygodium microphyllum. The sequence goes on along the minus strand of NC_141137.1, from coordinate 63,822,855 downwards.
CCAAAAAAGAGTAACAAAGTTTTGCATCCACACTGGAGGGAACTTCAAGGCCACAAAAAGATGAAGACCAGCCTTACAAATGTTAAGCATCCCCAACACGAGAGAATAATCATGGACCAGAAGGGAAAGATGTTGAATCACAAGTGTATGAGGTTCAAAAGGGGCCATTCAAACTATTTAGGTAAAAACACACAAGACCGGGAAAATAACATAGGGAATTCCTGCAAAAACCAATACAAAAACCACAATTGAGATAGAAAATTTTGAAGAAAAGAACAAGATTGGCAAGGCTAAACCAAACAACCCCAAGCAATCCACAACCTACGAAAAAAATTCGACATGACCTACGTACAGATGCGACTGAAAGCTTCATGATATTCAAACAAATAGGCACCCTAATCCCCCATAATCAAGCACTCCAAATAAACTATAATCAAGTCACACTATACCCTTGACTTAAACTCAAGCAAGAAACCCTAACAAACTCATGACAAAACCATTGATATAGATATGACTGACAAGATTACCAGTTGACTGATAAACCCCAACCTTATAAATGCAGTTTGTCAACCTGTAGTGCGGTGATGTGGATGGGTGAGAACTATATAGATTTCTTTTAGCAGATGATATTAGCAATAGTTCATTGTTAAATTATGCCCTTAATGCACAATGAGTCATAGTTCGCAATGCAAAACCCATGTAAATGGGGCTTTTGACTATAGTCTCGACAAATGCACTTCCTTGTTACAAGTTAGATGACATTTGGTGTTAAGCTCATGCATGAATGATTTATGAAATTATGTGGGTGATTGTGTCGTGTGCTCGTGCAACGGTGGGGATTCCTTTTACAAATTAATAGTCAGTTCATTTTAAGTTAAAATTTACGAAGTGCATTCTCTTAATTTACGAAGGAAAAAGAAAATGGAACCTGGTAATGTGCATATGGCACCCTCAAGGTCTCATGCCACTATGGAAAAAGGGGCAATGCAAATCTGACGACCAAAAAATCCGCAAACAAGAAGACACTAGGCCGACTAACAAAGAGTCGATCTCTTGGACAATGATAAAATAAAAAAATGATAGTGGCTAATACCCATGCATACAAAAAAACAATAGGAGTGTCTAGTTATGTTTGCTAGTTTTAGTCATTTTTTAATTTTATTTTTTATCTTTATTTTTTCTTTTAAGTGTGTGTGTTTTTTTATTTGTTTGTGATTTTTAGGGCGAGTCAGACGTGACATAGCAAATGTATCACTAAGTGAAAATCGAGCATGCATCGAGAGAAAGGACAAAAAATGCACACAAAAAAAATCAAAAATTAATAACGAAAAATCCATTTGCTAAAACGAAGTGCGGAAGGAAGAAAAAATGTCTAGGCAAAGGTGCCGCACATGGTTGTCAAGTCAAAACATAGTTCTAACAAGAATAGGGCACATTCACATAGAAAAAATGGAAAAATAGAACCCAAAAACATAATCCAAATTTAATAACAAAAAATTAGGTGGTTAGAATGGAATGCAACGAGAAGGAAAAATGTTCAATTTGATGAGATGGATAGGGCTATTAGAGCGAAACATGGTTTCGATGACAAAAGGGGTGGTTACAAAAAGAAAAAATGTCAGGGGAGTGGCGTTCAACAAGGCTGGCAAGTCTAGATTTGATTCCGATGTAAGAAAGGTGTGTTCACACGAAAAAAGGGTTAAAAATGAGTAGGAAAATACAATTAAAATTAATAATAATAAAATCAAAGGACCAAAATGAGGAAGAGGGAAAAGGAAAAATATCTAAGGGGATCAACAGCTCAAGGCTATCCAAGGAGGATGCCATTTCGACAAGAAAAGAGTGTGTTCACACGGAAAAAAAATCACGTAAAAAGAAACGTGCAAATACACAAAAATAAGTAACGGCCAATCCGTGCATCAAAAAGATGGACTGTAAAAAGAAAAAGTGTCCAAGAGAAAATGAAGATGAGGATTATCATGTCAAACTACAGTTGTGATACGAAAATGCGTCGTTCTTATGGAAACACATCCAATTCATGTAAAATTATTTGAAAATTAATAACTGATGACCGTTGCTCAAAACAGAGTACCAGTAAAAAGGAAAAGTCAGTAGTTTGAAGGAGGAACATGGCTATAAGTTTAGATTGCAATTTCGATGAATGTAAGATGCATTCACATAGAGGATCAACAAAATGATAAATAAGACTAAAAGGCAAGGAAAGACTGTGGGAATAGGGTAGAATAGGATGGGTCGATAAGAAAGGGACCTCAACAAGACATAAAGAAATAAGATATTATTAAAGGATCAAATATCGAGGTGTTCATGAATATATGCAAATGAGATACACAAGGATGCATCCCCACACTTAAAATGTGAACAAATCGATTTATCTAATTAATAGGGGCCATGTACTCGACTAAGATATGAACCCTTGCATCCCCACACTTAAAGACATGTCACACACATAAATAAATATAAGATATGTGGTTAGAAACACTTGGCCCATTCAAGTGGTTCATGCAGATCGTCGTTGATGAGCCGGCCGTATATCAAACTTCTTTGCACATGAGGTACCATGGTTCACCACAATACGCATCCAGCATGATAGGGTCTATGGAAAAACACCCAGGGAGGTAGCATCGATGATGAAGAACTAGTAAGCAATCAATGGTAAAGAATACAACACTTAGTCTCAACAATCACTCATGTTGGGATGATAGATCAGTCACTATGGCTCACACACTCAAAAAGGAGTAGAATGGGATCCATATCTCACACTCAGTTTAGAAATCGACAAGGGGAATGATGTAGAGGAAATATGGAGCATGCACAATTGATGGTGCATTAATGCCTCCCAACCCCTCTAGCATAAGTGCGAGAAGGAAAGCAAGGGAGCCTTACAGTGCAGTGCATGGAATAGAGCAATGTATCTTGTGATGATAGAAAAGGCACATCTCATATATGCTTAGGGAAACAAAAATGTACATGATCATCAATGTCGCAATGTCTCTCAAGTCTCATCTCTCAGTTGATTGAAGAAAAAATTTATCATGCTCGGCCCTCCCTTTGTCTCATGTTCTATTGATAGATACAAGATGGCAACTCGATTCTTAACACCCATTGATGTAATCATCACTGCTACTTGTGCGAAGGTTATATGCCTTGTGCGCAATTAATGATGCAGTAGTGCATCCCGCCCTATCCTAGCATGTAGTGCAAGAAGGAAGGCCAGGGTGCCTTATGGTGCCGTATACAAGAACAGATCGTGCATTATGCATTGAGAGGCCCAATCATGCGTACAATGCTCCATTAACACATCTTACCTCTCAGTTGGATTTAAAGGGGTAAGAACTAATCACTCACCCCACCCTCTATCTTACATTGGCTTATTGATGGTGTTAAAGTTTGTCTATTGATGGAAAGGTGTACCCAAGGAGGTAGCCTATAGATTAGGAACTTGTGACTACAAGAGATTACATCTAATGAAGGAGTCAAATGCTCACTGCACCAAGGGAGGCGTCTTTGAAATTGCATCCAAAAAAATCAATGGAGAAATTAGTTGATCTAGACTGTGGGGTATTGCTACATTTTCAATAGCTAGCTTCGTGCCCAAGGGTGTTTACCACCTTTTCTTGGAGCAAGGCCTGTTATGACGACATGGAATTTCTTCCTTTTCTCCCATAACTTATTATGTTATTTGTCTCTTTTTCTTCTTCTTTTTTCTCTCCCTACTCCCAAAGGTGTTTCCACCTTCGGGAGTAGGGAGATTTTCTTCCTTTTCTCCCATAACTTTTTTTTTGTCTCTTTTTCTTTTTTTTTTCTCTCCCAAAGGTGTTTCCACCTTTACTTGAAGAGTAGGCTGGCATGGTAGGAATCAATGTCCTTTTCTCCCACTATCTCTATTTATTATTATTATCATCATTATTATTTAGTTTTTTTTTTCTTCAAGGGTTGGGGATCCATTTGCTAGGACCATCTACACCACCTCTACAAGATAAGATGAGAAGGGAGCAGAGTAGAGCCAAGAGGTGGAACTGAGGGGGGCAGAAGGCGCCTTCCACCTCAAGAGTAGAGTAGAAGGAAGACTATTAGTAATAGCATAAGAGGCAAGAGTGAGTGATGTCCCACTAGGAAAGTAGATGTCAACTGTGATTGTTAGGATCTCCTAGGAGGGAAGTACTTCTTTAGGTGATAGCCATTGTTTAGAAAAGGATCTTTAGAGGCATCCATAGCTTGCACTTGGACAGAGCCATTAGGGTTGACAACAAGTACCTTGTAGGGGCCCATTCAACATTATTTGAGCTTTCCTGGAAACTTGCGAAATCTCAAATCATAGGCAAGGACTAGGTCGCCTTCCTAGAATTTTTTTCACTTGATGAAGTTGTCATGATAAGCCTTTCATCAAGCCTATGTGGTTTCCATACATTGGAAGGAAATCCTTCAAATCTCATCCAAACATTCCAAGTATAGAAGAAGGTGATTTAGTAACTCATTATCTCCCAAGTGCTTAATGATAGACACACGCAAAAAGGGGAGTTTCTCTAACTCGACATGGAAGACTGCTTTTGTGTCATACACTAGTTGGAAAGGTATCTATCCTATATAGTAACCTTGTAAGCAGTTCTGTATACCCAGAGGGCTCTATAAGTCAATTTTCCCAATCATGGCAATGTGTAGCAATCGTCCTTGTTAGGATTGAGTAAATGATATAATTTGTAACCTTGATTTGACTATTAGCTCTAGGTACTAGGGTGTGGATTTGAATAGTGGATCTTATAAAGCTCTGTTAGTTCCTCCATCTTATTGAGAAAGTGAGTGCATCTATCACTTACTAGTTCTAGGGGACTACCAAAGCAAGTGATAATATTCTTGTACAAAAACAAGGTCATGTTGTTGCCATCATCTCGTTTGAGAGCTTTGGCTTCACACCACTTCATCATATAATCCGTACATAACACGATGTATCTGTTTTGCTTTCCTTCTGGTGATTGGAAAATTGATGGGGCCGACAAAATCAATGCCACACTTCTCAAATGACTTTAGGGGAAGGATGGGCTATAGTGGCATAGCACTAGATTTAGTAGGCTTTCCCATCTGCTGACAAGCATCACAACATTTGTAGTAGTTAAGCCACCAATAACTTGCGAGCAGAGCCTTCTTGGCTATTTCTTCTCCTGCAAAGTGTCTATCATAGGGCTCATCATGGCATGCCTTTAGCATGATCTTAATTTCATCCTTTGCAACACATCTCTATAGAACTTTATCTTTGTCTCTCTTGTACAGAGCACTACCTACCAAAGTGTAAGGGGTTGATTCCAACATAAGTTTTTTCTTCTCTCTCCTAAAAATGCTAGAGGGATATTGTTGTGTATCCAAGAGGTTGCCTATGTCTACATACCATAGGATTACTACTTTGATCAGAAACAAGGAAGCATCAGGGAGATCCAAATCATCATGCACCTCTTCTTTAGTTTGAGGGGTCCGTGATAGATGATCCGCCAAAACATGGGTGCAACCGGGCCTGGTAACCACTTCAAAGTGAAAATCCTGGAACAAAAGGAGCAATTTTATCATTCAACCTTTCACATCTATCTTATTCATTGGAAAGGATAGTGCCTCACGGTCCACAAAAAATTTGAAGTGTGTCAACAATAAGTAGTATCAAAACTTCTCCAAGGCAAACACCATGGTGAGGCATTCTAGCTCCATCATTGTGTAGTTTCGTTCTCCATCAGTTACTTTTCGGCTTGCATAGTAGATGGGCCAATCTAGCTTTGAGGAGCCTTTTTGGCATAAGATTGTACCTAGCCCTTTGACAGATGCATTAGTGTGTGCATTGAATTCCTTTCTCCAATCATGGGGTTGTAGGATGGGTGCTTCGATCAGACACTGCTTCAAAGTAATGAAGGCTTTATCACAATCAGTACTCCACATAAACTTTGCATCTTTCCTCTTTAGGATCTTATGCAAGGGGGCTACCTTGTTGCAAAGTGTGCAACAAACCACATGTACTAGCCTACATGCCCTAGAAATCCCCTCAACTATTTGAGGTTGATTTGCACGGTTAGAACTGCAATCTTCATGGCGACTGTTGATATCCCTTGTACAGAGACAATGTGGCCTAGAATAACTCCAAAAAAGACTCCGAAGATGCATTTGTCGAGATTGAGGAAGATCCTATACTCTCGGCATCCATTTGGGGAGATTTGGATTCAAGTTTGGGCCTTTTAGTTTAAGAGAGAGAAAGTCTCTCAACCAATATGAGGAGAGCTACCATTATGGTAAAATAGGGTTTTTCCAATTTTGAAGTTTTTATCTTGTTTTTATAGATTTTTGAAAAGAAGCATTTTTAGGTATTTTTGGAGCATAAATTCATGGAGGCACAAGAAACAAGAGGTACTGACACAATTAAAGAGAGTAGATGGAGACATTTCTTGTCAGTCCTGCACAACATTGTAGTATCCCGATCATTTTTTGGAAATTCTTGAATAATAAACCCAAACATTTTCCCTCCAATGTAGTATCCCTACCTTTTTTCCAAAAAACTCAAATAGTTCAGCAAACTGCTTGTTATCCCTTCATTTTTGCACAATATTTTCTATTCTATTCTCTCTTTTCACTCAATGTCTTCATCTATTCATCTTCTATGTTAATGAAATTCTCACGTCCTCAATGTCCCTCCTCTTTTATTAGAGTAATCACAATCTACAACAATTTTGATCTTAACAACAATAGGTGGATTCCTACTATCATCTCTATTGGTAGTTGGGTTATATTGTAGACAAGAAAGAGAAGTCGATGTGAAAATGAATTGATTGGCACCTACAAGGGTGAGTCAAGGATTTTAAGGTCAAAGAATCAGGGAAAAAAATCAAGGAGGTGCTTATACAACATGCATATATGCACTCAGAACTGCATTTGCAAAACTGGCCTATTGATGTGCCACACCGTAGACCAAATTATAAGTTCAAAAAATTTCAATAGGCTTGAAATCTAGTTTTATGTTTTAGGAATTTTGTGTTTTGAATGTGTTCTATGTGTTCACAACACATCTTGGGGCCAATCCTCAAGGTGTAAGAGAGCAGTAGTGGAGCCATAGTGATCAATCGAGGGGCACTCCGTTTGTGTGTGCTTACGTGGTGTATAGCACCAATATGTTTAGGCACTCCCTTTGAGGAGTGTGGAAAAGAATATCCGTTGGACTACAAAAACATACAAATGCAAATTTCTTAGACGCTCCTAGTCGTGAGGCCATGTGGAGTGGTTGTAGATGAGTAGTCGAGGCCCCTGACTAGTGCCATAGAGCCAATGTCATGCCCGATTTAGATCCAAACAATTGTGCAAAACTGATAGCTCCACTTCTAGAAGATTGATACCCACCTTCAAGTGACGTTCAGTACCATTTGTATCCACAAAAGTTTACTTTTCACCTTCCACTTTGTAGATGAAGGTCCCACGAACTACTTCTGGATATAGATCCTATTGCTACCCTATCTATGAAGAATACATAATAGGATAGGCAGTGCCTCATGGGAAAAATACCTAATCTTATGTTAGACAACTCATAGAAACTCAAAGATAACCACATAGAGACATAAGAACATAGACTTCAGCACTCAGAATCAAAGAATGAGAAGTAGAGTACAAAGAACGTGCTAAGAATAGTACAAGAATTTAATGAATGATGGCGTCAACTACCAAATCTACTGTATAATAATGAAAATCCATCATACACAGGTCTTGAACATCAGAGAAGATCCCAAAAATGAGAATGACACACAAATGCCTCAGCAGGCCACGCTAAAAACTGCCTACCATAACCATAACTTCATGAGGCATTCACTTCATGAGGCATCTAAGGGCTGCCTCACACATAGAACTAACATGACTAAGGTAAAACCATACTAAGAGCATAATACATGAAGTGCGAAACCACCATGGCTAACCAGGTGCACAACCCGATGGATGGCTGGCATAGCCATAACTCAAACCCTAGCATGATCCATGGTGTCAAATGCCTTATCCAAAAACTGACAGATCTAGTGAGAAGAATTATGCCTTACTCATAGCCTTGCACCATGAAGTAAGCCACAAAGAGTAACAATAAGTAGAGCCTCTCTTGTAGGACACTTATAACCCTCTAAATGGTTGCATAATCCCCCCAAAAGTGTCATGAATCTTATCCACTGTAAACTCCATGATTTGCACTTGGTTATAAATATCATTCAATACATCATTAACATCAACCTCGATAATGTCAATATCAGAAGACCGATTTTCAACATGATCAATCTGCTAACACTATGCAAACTAGCAACCATGTCCACAAGTCTATGATACTCAACCTTTATCCCTTGAAGCTTTTCTTTTAAGATATCCTTCTCTTGAGTCAATGCTTCCATATTTTTAGACACAAATGATTGTTGTAATACTGCATAGGGCTGAGAAAGAGTGAGAGAATCATAAACAACCTTATGAGACAAAACCCCACTGTCTGCTCTATGAAGCAACACTGTAGAAAGTTGAATCAAATTGACTACAACTGTGGGCTTCTTGTGAACTTCTTGACTTGAATCATCATCTAATAAAGAATCTGTAAATGGAAGAGGGAATGGATCAATTATTGTTGCTACATTCAATTTTCTATAATCCTCACAAACCCGTATCTTGCCATTCTTTTTGGGCACCACTACAGTAGGTGATAGTCAAGTCACTTCATTCATAGGTTTAATAAAGCCAACTCTAATAAGTTTTTCTATGTCTTCTTTCACCTCTTTAGCATAATTTGGATTCATATATTATGGCTTTTGCATAATAGGTTTAGCATCTGTCTTTAAGTTGATTCTATATTGACATACTCTTGGATCAAATCCCTTCATGTTAGTATACTCCCAAGCAAAGATATCTTGAAATTCTTTACATAGATTGATCAATTGCTGCTTGAAGTTTTCCTCAACAAAAATACTAATTTTTATTGGCTTAGAACTTTCTTTAGCATCCAAATACATTTCCTGAACATCATCTTCAAACACTCTAGCTGACTTACTCATAGTGTGCTCATATTTCAACTCTGCATCAATAATAGCATGTTGACTTGTTCTATCAAAATCCTCCTCTATTTTTTATGAAGGCTTTTACTGCTTTGCTTGAGTGTCTCCATATCGATTCCCTTACTCCCCTTAGGTTTACCATTGCTCTCTGCCATCAATGTAATATCATGTTGTATCAAGTTACTATCTTGTTGTATGGGATCCTTATCTTGTTGTATGGGGTCCCTGTCTTGTTGTATGGGTTCCCTATCTTGATGTATGGGATCCCTATCTTGCTATATGGAGTCATTATTTGCTAAAAATGGTAAACCAATTGCTTCTAATGATAACCTTATTTTCTGTTGCAATAACCTTGTTTCTTTTTGCAGTAACCCTATTTTCTATAGCGGTGTTACAGTCTCTCGCAACAAGTACAATCACCTTCATCAAGATTGTAGTTTCCTGTAACATGAATGACATCTATTTTTCACATTCAAGACAAACAAATACTACCTCCAGAACTGAAAGATCACCAAGATAAGTGCAATGAGATATTGTCAAAGTTTGAGAACTATTTATCTCATACACTTGACAAATAACCATCATATCCATAGAATTTCACACTACTACTGCTTCAAGCACTGCAATTGTCACTTGCATAAAATTTACCAAACTTGTGAATCCTTCTATGGCTCATCACATTCAACTTGAATTAGCATTCGGAGCCTAAATCCATTAATAACAAGTTTAACAATGTTCCCTTACATTATAGATAGAATGAAAGTAGTTGCAACTGCTGACAGGTAATAAGCCATAGTTCTATAGTACAACCATTTCAATGAAATATGCCAAGGCTAAGAACTCATCATATATAATGACATCCATAATATATCATAGAGAATGAAAATATGGAACCATAACAAAATAAGTACATTACTGCTCCAATTGCAAAGAATAATTATATTGACTTGAGAAAATGTCAATGATGCTCTAGCATTTTCATCATAATAAATGTATGGCAATGTACCATCCAATTTGGATCTTGGATAAGACATTGCATCCTAAAAGAAATATGTAAGATAATCCACAATAATTTGTAACTATTGATTTTCAAGTACTTGGAACCAGTAATCATCATATGGTTAATGCCTTTGTTGTTTTTGAGGTTGTTGTAGCACTTCTAACTGTTTTTCAACTTGATGTAGTACATTTTGCTGCCATAGGAAGTGCAAGAATTTAGCTTGTTGCTGTAAATACTGTAGAAATTCACCTTACTGCTGCATGAAGTTTGGTTGCTACTGCATGAAGTCAAGATATTGTTGCATGAATTCTAAGTTCATCAGTAGAAATTGCTGAAATTTTGGTTCATGTAGATCATTCTGAAGCTTTCTTGATACAAAAAATAGTAACATACACTTGCTACAAGCATTCACCTCATACAGCATCAGCACTTTTATTGTTAAAAACCAATCAACGTGAATACAATCAACCATTCTTGCTCCAATATGAACTACATAGATATCCATTGTAGATACTTACATACTTCCATATACTACAACTTCAATGATACACTAACGAGAGTCCTCATAGACTTCAGAAATAATAGTTTGAATTGAAACATCAACAACCTCATCGTTCAATGCATAGAGATCCTCGAGAATAACATCTTGACTTGAATTAGGAGAAAATACCATATGTGTATGCAAATCAGTAATTTCATTGTCCTTCTATTGAACAACTTCCTCAAGAGCACTAATGACTTCAAAATAATGAGAAACTTGGAAATCCATTACATTCCTCACTTGAAAAACCTCTTGTTGTAGTAATGCTTTCTCCTCTTGAAGCTGATTGATAATAGACAAAGCTTCAATTGCTGCACCATTGGATGCATTTCTCTCATTTTCAAGCTCAATAGAAAACGAACGAATCATCTCCGTTGGAGATTGAATCGTAGAGTGTACTTCATGTGGAACTTCAGAAAAATCATGCAAATTGACTACAATCTACAATTCTTCATATTTAACCAACTCTTGCAAAGGAAATGTAGTGCAAATCTTACAATCTTACTCTTTTTGCAAAGGGATCATAATGCTAATCTTGCAAGTCCACAATTCTTGTAGTGGAACACTAGCTTGTTCTTTAGATTGAGTAGGGCAATGACCTGAAATAGTATCTTGCATGTTGGAAACATCAATATCTTGAACAAATGCATCCAAATATGGTGCATTTTGCACTATAAATCCAACTTAATAGGCGCATTATCTTCCTCAGCATCAATAAGAGAACCAAGAAAATCATGCACAAATGACATTTTCATTGCAAAAACCATAATCCTCAAACTTATCATCAATAACATCGTCATCTTCTTGAATACATAATTGAACTTCTTGATCACCAATCTGATCGTCTTCATTGTTCATAATTGTTGCCTTGCTTTCTTCTCAATTAAAGATGTCTGGAGATTGATTATGGCAATTTGAAAAATACCAAAATATGGAAAATACCTTGAGATTATTGATGCAAATTGTGTGATGATCCACTCTCCCATTGGCAAGTTGCCCTGTGGGGTTTAGGGCACTCAAGGATTCTTGGCTTCTTTGGCTCTTGTCCTCTCTCATTCCTTTTACCTCAATCTTTGGCAAGACTATGGGTAAAGAGCACCAATCATCACCATCATCATCACTTGAACTTGAATCAGAATCTGAATGGGAATCCAAAACATCTTCATATCTTTCCTTGAGCTTTTCAACCGCTGTAAGCAATCTCCCAATATGCTTAACACTGGAACAAGACCTGACTTTCTTGCCTTCACGATCATCATGCCATTCATAAGCATCATGAAGAATATCCTCAAAAGAATCCAACTTCTCCCATGCTTTATCCATCTTCAAACTTGAAGCCCTCTTTACTGTTAATGAGAACCTCTTGCAGATACCATCAAACTCATTGCACAAATCAAACATGCAGAAATGCTCACAAGATTTTCCTTCTTCACAAGACCCATGAACATAAGAACATCGCTTTGAAGTATGTCTAAACTCAAAGTAAACTTTGCACTGCTTTTACCTTTCTTTTGATTTACCCATTGCTTCGTGTAGTTGTCACTAGTTGAAGCAATTATCACTATTGCAAGTAGTCTACCCGCCCTGCTTCATGTCTTGATAAAAATTTCAGATCTAGGACATTTTGCTTCATACTGAAACTCTGCCTCATGCAAGAATTTTGCTTCATGCAGGAACTACTACTTCAAACACGAAATTTTCTTCATGCAAAAACCCTTGCTTCATGCAAAAAAATCAAATTGCTGGCCTCAACCTTTGCCATTTTTAATGGTGTTTGAACACAAGGATACATGGATGCAATGGCAAGGTACACAAATAGAAAACTCTTTAAACTCCATTCAGCAATTTTATTTTTCATCCATAAAACAAAGTCATTTTTTCTGGCATCAATTGAAGTTATTTTACTATTAAACTTCCACACCAGATATTCCAAAAAGCATGGCAGCATCGCCAAAGTGTTGCTACCCTATCTATGTAGAATACATAATAGGACAGGTAGTGCCTCATGGGAAAAATGCCTAATCTTATATCAAACAACTCATAGAAACTCAAAGATAATCACATAGAGACATAAGAACACAGACTTCAACACTCATAATTAGATAATGAGAAGTAGAGCACAAAGAACATGTTGAGAATAGTACAAGAACACAATGAATGATGGCACCAACTATCAGATCTGATGTATAATAATGAAAATCCATCATTACATAAGTTGTGAACATCAAAGAAGATCCCAAAAACAAGAATGACACACAAACGCCTCAGCAAGTCATGGTGAAAACTACCTACCATAACCATAACTTCATGAGGCATTCACTTCATGAAGCATCTAAGGATTGCCTCACACATAGAACTAACATGACTAAGGTAAAACCATGCTAAGGGCATAATGCATGAAGTGTGAAACCACCATAGCTAACAAATTTGACTCCTTCAAGAGAGTGGCCTCCTCATATGATGCTCCACTAGGAGCGACTTCTTCTTTCTAGGGGGACTCAACTAGCTCTTTAGGATACTGAAATGGTATCATGGTTGTTTTGGATTTTATGGAAAAGTTAATTATCTCTTGAATCAAGGACTATCTTTCAAGGATGCCTCCAAGAACATCACATAACAAGAACCATCTGAGCTCTATTTGGGCTGTCGAACCGATATTTGTTTGCAAGGTGCATCATCATTGTCATTTCTTAAAGAGAAGGGTAAATTAGGGTAGCAAGAGCCACCGCTATAAGAAGGCTTATTCTACTTAATCCATTTCTTATGGAGGTTTTGCGTATGATGCAATTCATTTACCGACCCAAACGATACTAGAATCATTTTGTCCAATAGCATGGGAGCTTTAGCTTCCAAAGCTTCTTCCATGTTGCTTTTTATTGTCTTCGTCTTAACTTGCATCATCATCCTCTTCAGACTCTGAATCTGCCTCTATAGGGGCTCTATATGAAAAGAACAAACTCTCTATTGTATCTTCTGCTTTCTCACAGTTAGAAGTAATTTCAGAATTCATTCCTGGTTCATGCAGCAAGTATTCACCCCATCGACAAGGACTTTGCTTCTTTTGAGAGTTAGCTTACAGTGCCTACTGTCAAGGACAATGCCTCTATTTTCTTGGAAAGGATTTGTTTGACAACTTCTTCATCTCTTGGTGTACTATATGTAACTTCATTGGAGGAGTCTGTTAAGACTTCGATAAAAGTGGATCCATTACTTTTTGTGAGCCATATGAGAGCTGGATTTTGGCGCCCATTTTTTAAGCAAAAACATGTTCAAGAGGCGTAAAATATCAAATTTTTATGAAAAATGAAACGATTGCAAATCAATGAGCTAGAGTTTTCCTAGATAAAGTTTGATGTCACGAACGCAAGATAAGTCTCCGTTCGTTGATCGGAGTCCATTTGACCCCCCATTTAATCTTCACAAGATTTCGTGTTATAAAGCATCTATGTGATACGAGAGCCGAAAAGTGTGTGATGGAGGCCAGATTGATAGATTTCAATGTTGCAAAGCCAGCCGTCTAGTTCTTTCATGAATGGGAGTTTGTTTGGGCCTCCATTCGGTAAAAAAACCACTTGCATGCAGTGTGAAAACCCAAAATTTAAACTAGTTATTTTAAAGATTAAACTTAATTCCTTGATTGAGGGCTAAAAAGCTCAAAACAGAATCATGGGGAAAAGGAAGGGGGGGGGAGCAGGGGGGCGCATTTTTTTCGGTGCCCCTCATTTCCCAATTCGATAGCTTTTCGAGAGGAGAGAATCAGGGGGAGGTAAGAGGGTAGCAAGATGAAGATTTTCCACTTCTTCCATCAAAAAAATCCGATAAAAAAATGATGCACTAAATGAAGAGATTTGTTTTTAGCCTTTCTCTCTCCTCCCTCCTCTCTTCTCTTATTGTGTGTTTCCATGGTTGATTCTATGAGAGAAGGGGATGGGCTGAGATGAGAGATTTTGATTGTGGGATGATGTTGGAGCGTTAAGAAGCATGGATCGAGGTTTGAAGGATCATTAGTGGCTGTTGAAAAGCATCAGTGGGCATGCAATCATGAGATATGTACAATATGAGGTGTGATTTTAGGAGTAAGTCGTAAATTTAATCGTTTTATGATCAATTATGTTGGTAAATGGTTGTATTTGGTTGTCAAAGCTATGATTGATCATAAATGTTAAGAAAATCAAGAAAAATTGGTCATTTAACAAATGATAAGGCTGAGGCATGATGTTTAGCCTCAGTTCAGTCCTATCTTTATGTTGAAGTAGGTATTTATTGTTTTTATGAAAGAAAATACATGTAAAAATGCTCTCTAAACCTACCCTTGAATGCACAACTTTAAGCGGTAGGGAGAAGGGGGTGTTAAGGGGGGCTGATAATATGCTAAATTTTGATTTATTTATTTTATGCATATCATATAGGACACATGTGGCTTAAAATTAAGAGGGTTCAGTAGTATGAGCATGCTCGGTGCTGGCCCTAGGTAACGCATCAATCTCGTTTAGAGTAAAGATATGAAAATAAATGTTTTTGTACCTTCACAATGCTGGTTGTCAATAAGGAAAATTGTTTAAGCACTACAAATCATACACAATTACATTGCACGCAACACATGGTATCATCTTAGATGCACAACAATCGTTTTCATGAACAATGATCTACATTGAGGGGGTGAGGTACCCTAAGTTGTAAGGTTAGTGGTTCGTTTTCCTTGGGGAATATTTAGTGAGAAATATATTACATCTCGTGGAATGAGTAATTAAAATAGTGGAGCATATGTCTTATGTGTTCTATGTATGAACAGCGCATCTTGGGGCCAATCCTCGAGGTGTAGGAGAGCCGTAGTGGGGCCACGGAAATCAGGTGAAGGTTGGGGCACTCCCTTTGTCTATGATTACATGGTATATTACACTGATATGTGCAAGGACTCCCTCTGAGGAGTGTGGGAAAGGTTATCCATTGGATTACAATTTTTATAAATGCAAAGTTCTGTATTACATGTTAGGGTAAAACACCCCTTAGACTCTCTTGGCCGCAAGGCCGTGTGGGGTGGTTTGGATGTATAGTAGAGGTCGGATTAGTACCATAGAGCTAGTGTCGGGCCCTTGTTATGTCCCAATAGGTAGTGTGTTTGCCACGAGCCACTAATAAGTGGTAGTTTTCAAGTCTTGATTGGTAGGGACCAATTTATTGGTGTATGCCAAAAGGCAATAATATAAATTCAAAAGACCATCAAGCCAAGCTTCAAAAGAAAGAAAGAGCTAAACGGGCTAGATAGTGGGCTAAGATTATTAAGAAATATTCTCCACAAAGAAGTAGTATGATATCCTTACAAGGAAGGGGTCTTAGCAACCCTAGTTCCACGAATAGTTTGTTAGGAGGAGGAAGTTCTTGTACTTTCCCTCTCCTAGTTAGTCAATCCACTTCAAGTGGAGTAACAATTCCCATCATTCAAACTCCTTTATCAAATCTGGTTGTTCCCATCGGGAACGCCAGAGTTGCTAACCTTATGATTTCCTCTACCCATTCTTTATGGGTTAGTAGAGGAAGATGCAAAACTTCATATTAATGAAATCCAAAAGCTAATGTTGAACTATCAAATCCACTATGAAGGACACTTGATGATGTTTTTTAATATGACTCTTAAAGGACGAGCTACAGTATGGTATCATAGCCTAGAGGCTAAAATCACAACTACAATTGATTTATTATTTGCAGCCTTCCGAAGAGAGTTTGTCCCTGAAAGGGGAGGTCAGTGTACTGGCTACATGTTCTCAATATAATATGTCAAGAACCTCACGAGAATATTCAAGGTTATGCCAAGAAATTGAAGGAAGTATTTCGTAAATTGCAGACCTATATTCTCATTCTAGCTGTTGCTCAACTCGAATACTTTTTGCATGGGCTAGACTTTAACATTCAGGTGCAGTTGAGTAGTGTTGCTCTTACTGATATTGATACGGCTATTACACAAGCAGAGGAGGCAGAGTCACGATTACACGCTGCCTATAGCTCTAGGGCAAACTAGAATCCGAGTCTATGTGCTAGAAATACTTTAGCAATGATGAATGGAGATCAAGGAACACCCATGATGAGTACTTCTAATGGGAGAGAAATCATGATTCAGAATGTGTCCATGTTGCCAACTCCTCCTACTGTGACCATGCCTATGGCTAGTTAGATGGCTCCACCAAGTATTGAAGGCCAAACAATAAATCCTAATGTTGTTCTAGGGAGTCAGCAGGAGCCGATTGCCAATTAAGTGGTTAGGCCAATGGAACGACAGGTCGATGATTGTGGCTATGAGTCAAGTGCCTCGAATGTCCTTGGCGAAGCTAAGAATATGATGAAGTACTATACTAACATGATCATCAAACAATATGGGAAAACAATTGTTGATGTCAATTTCCTCAAGAAGTAGAATAATTTGATAGAAAGTTGATGCCCTGAAGAGGGTGCCCCCTCAAGATTCAATTGTAAGTAGTGTGACGACCAACATTTCCCTAGGAATTGTCCAAATGTGAAATGTGACATATGTGAAAAGTCTGGCCACTTAGCTAGTACTTGTCGGAGCAAGGTTAGTTCTCTCTAGCAAGGAAGTAAGAAAAGTTGGAGATCTAGCCTACCAACTTGATTTGCCTTCAATCACCCATATTCACAATGTTTTTCATGTCTCTCAGCTCAAAAAGTATATTGGTCCTAATATTCAAGTTCTTGAAAAACTACCTCCCCTTGATGAGGATGGGTTAATCATCTATGAACCCGAGAGGATTGTTGACAAGCAAGAGAAGGTTCTAAGGAACCATATTATCATGGAATATCTTATTAAATGGAAGTGATTGCCTATGGAAGAATCTTATTGGCAACATGCTTCATATTTGGAACAATTTCAATAGCTTCTCCAAGAGGATACTAGCTCACTGAACAATGGACAGCTTGATGTATAAAATTTCTACATTGAAAATAATTGGCCTACTAATGTCAAAATAGAATTTTGAAGGCATGGATAGATATGTACTGAAGTATACTTCATTTCTATACCTCATAAGCACCAATTCGATATGTATATCCAAAGTTATGGGCTATTTTCTATAGCTACATTGTTCAAAATAGAATTTTAGAAATTCACTGTTTGATCTTGATGAGGCTACTCCAGCATTGGGCCTTCTCTATTTATTTATACCATTCACTTACCTTCTCCATCTTCAAGTTTTTAGGACAAAACTTTTGGATAGGGATGGATTATAATGAAACAAAATTTGCATCCTTTAGCTTAGAAAAAATTGGCCTAATTAGGGTTAGAGTATAAAAGGGAAGAGTGTACCATTGTAAACATTTTTTAGCATGTTTATAAACGTCTTCATTTCTTGGAGGTTGAGGGTTCTTGTCTTCCCCACTAAAATACTCAATGCCCACCATAGCAAGAGGTGGATTTCTTACAATAGCATTTCATCCATGATTCTCATTATATCTTTTATTTCTTCTAGCTATGAGTTCATTGTGCTATAGATTTAATACATTTTCATCTATGGCATGGCTATGGCCTATTGATTCAATCGTTGTTTATTGAATTTCTTGTTATTTTAATTCAGTCTAAGCTAAGTTCATTTCAAAAATAAAGATAATGCATTGTACTAGGGCAATAGTTTGCATCATAAGTTGTCATTGTGAATTATCAATCTTTGTTCTTGATAATTCTAGGCTCTCTATTGAATTGGCACTCCACGTAAAGCATGTTGGGGCCTTGCTTTTCATAGAGTGCTAAGAAGGTATGCTCCTTGTTCTTTTTGGGCATCCCAATGACCCATATGTCCTCATTATGCATGATGCAATTCAAAACATTCAGCATGCCTTCTTGCACTTTATGCAAACCTAAGTTGCTCCATTGTTGCCACTCTTTACACATATCATGATGCCAGGAGGCATATTTCACGGTGGATTCCGTGCCATAGTGGATTCCGTGAGGTTTTTACGGTTGATTCCGTAAACTTTTATTATCGGGGTTCATACACAAAGTGGATTCTTTGTGCGAGAAGTCGATGGGAACGCCTATCCTTTTCGGGTGTTTCGTTAATTTAGTATGTACATGGGTGATTCCATAGCGGGTGATTCCGCAAAATACATATTAAATTAATAAATGTTTTTGAGTTTAGAGTGCGCACTTGTAGTAAATTAAGGTTAGGATTGATTTCTAACCAATTGATTTATTTATGTAGCTGAAGACTGCTAGGTATTCACTTTTGTCGGTTTAATTGTATTATTTTACTAACGATTGTGAATGCTTCAGTTGATGTGTAGAGATAGCAATAGTGGCGGAGGAAAGCATTAGAGGATAGCGTGTATTTGAGTTATCATCTATATTTTGATGGGGCGCATACCTTAGGCATGGCGCCTACATTTTATCGTGCCTATTTATCAAGGCGTTGGATATTTATTTATTATTTTTGTATGTGCATGGGCACACGATTATGATATTTGTATTTGGACATTGTATTGGGTATGCCGGACTTCTTGGGCGCCCGCCCATTAGCTTTATTTCTATTTGGCACTAAAGCAAACTCAAAAGCCAAAAGCGTGCTATTTTTTGTAATTTGGGCTATTATTTGAGCTTGAAGATGATTAATACATAAAATACATGCTTTGTGGAGCGCTCACACAAGGCATGGGGGGAGATTGCACCCAATTGGTCTCTTGTTCATGTCGTGCATGCTTTCTACCTTGAGTTTTGTGCAAAAAATAGAGTTCTTTTGTTCTTGGGGACCTTCCGACGTTCACTACGCGCACTTACAGCATCCGAACTGTGCACCATATCACCTCTACACTCCTCCAACATGGGAACCTGTTAGCCATGGTTTCACACTTCATGTATTATACCCTTAGCATGGTTTTACCTTAGTCATATTAGTTCTATATGTAGGGCAGCCCTTAGATGCCTCATGAAGTGCAGTTTATAGGCAATTGTAGAAATGTGACCTAATGAGGCAAACTACTGTCATTCTTGTTTTTGGGATCTTCTCCAATGTTCATGACCTACGTATGATGGATTCTCATTATTATATAGTAGATCTAACACTTGACACCATCATTCATTGTGTTCCTATTCTATTCTCAGCATGGTCTTTGTGTTCTACTTCTTATTCTTCGATTATTAGTTCTGAAGTATGCATTCTTATGTCTCTATGCGATTACATTTGAGTTTCTAGGAGTTGCTTGATATAAGATTATGTATTTTTCCTATGAGGCACTATTTGTCCTACTCTACATTCTATACAGATTAGGGCAACAACACTTTCGAGATCCTTCCGTGCTTTTCTGAATCTCTAGTGTGGAAGTTTAATAACAAAATGACTCTAGTTGATGCCTAAAATTTGAAACTCTATCAAAAATTACCCTATTCTGGGGAAGAAAACTTAAATTCTTGTATGCAATTTGAAAGGTTTTTTGGATGCAAAATTTGTGTAGAGACTTGAAGTAGTACCTAAGATTTGTGAAAAATGACTTTGTTTTATGGACGAAAAATGAATTTGTTGTATGGAGTTCGAAGGGTTTTCTATTTGTATACACTACCATTGATTCTTTATATCTTTGATTTAAAACACCAGTAAAAATGACTTTGCTTGATGGTAGAAATTTAGATTTTCCTACATGAAGCAAAATTCATGTATGAAGCAAAATTCGTGCATGAAGCAGAGTTCCTGTATGAAGTAGTAATATATTTCTGCAATGACAACTACTTGAAGCAGTGACAACTACCTGAAGCAATAACAATTGCCTAAAGCAATTACATGCAACAAGATGATACATTTCATAGGGAGGAGAAGCATGAAGTTTTTTAATCCTGGCTGAAAATTGAGACAGATTGTCCACAAAGATATTTCAAAATGGAAGCAATATTTCAGGAATATCATCTTTGTAACAAACTCCGGCTAAATCTAGTGAGAAAGAGGAAGCACTATCTTTTGCCCGCTATAGAAAGCATATGAAAGATTAATGAGAGAGCATTCAGGTTTCATTTTCACTTCTAATGTTTGAATTTTCAATCTAATTAATTGCAATGGGTAAATCAAAGGAGAAGAAAAAAGTGGTGCAAAGTTTGTTTTGAGTCTGGACATACTTCAAAGCATTGTTCTTTTGTTCATGGGTCTTGTGAACAAGGAAAATCCTACAAGTATTTTTGCATGTTTGATTTATGCAATGAGTTTAATGGTATCCGCAAGAGGTTTTCATTAGATGTAAAGAAGGCTTCTAGTTCAAAGATGGATAAATCATGGGAGAACTTGGATTCTTTTGAGGATATTCTTCATGATGCTTATGAATGGCACAATGATCATGAAGGCAAGAAAGTCGGGTCTCGTTCAAGTGTTAAGCATATTGGGAGATTGCTTACAGTAGTTGAAAAGCTCAAGGAAAGATATGGAGATGTTTTGGATTCTGATTTCGATTCCAATTCAAGTTCAAGTGATGATGATGATGATTGGTGCTCTTTACCCATGGTCTTGCCAAAGATTGAGGTAAAGGGAGCGAGAGAGGACAAGAGCCAAAGAAGCCAAGAATCCTCGAGCACCCCAAACCCAACATATCAACTTGCCAACAAGAGAGTGGATCATCACACACTTTACATCAATAATCTCAAGGTATTCTTCATATTTTGGTATTTTTCAAACTGCCATAATCAATCTCTGATCAATAAGAAAGCAAGCCAACATTTATGAACAATGAAGATGATCAGATTGGTGATCAAGAAGTTCAACTATGTATTCAAGAAGATGACGATGTTATTGATGATAAGTTTGAGGATTATGGTTTTTGCAATGAAAATGTCATTTGTGCATGATTTTCTTGGTTCTCTTATTGATGCTAAGGAAGATAATGCGCCTATTAAGTTGGATTTCAACGAAGGAACTTTGCTAGAACTTGAAAAGTTGCCACTACTCCTAATGCAAAATGCACCATATTTGGATGCATTTGTTCAAGATATGGATGTTTCCAACATACAAGATAATATTTCAGGTCATTGCCATGTTCAATCTAAAGAACAAGCCAGTGTTCCACTACAAGAAATGTGGAATTGCAAGATTAGCACTATGATCCCTTTGTAGGAAGAGCAAGATTGCAAGATTTGCACTACATTTCCTTTGCAAGAGTCGATTGAATATGAAGAATTGTAGAATGCAATTAGTTTGCATGGTTTTTCTGAAGTTCCACATGAAGTACACTCTACGATTCAATCTCCAACGGAGATGATTCGTTCGTTTTCTATTGAGCTTGAAAATGAGAGAAATGCATCCAATGGTGCAGCAATTGAAGCTTTGTCTATTATCAATCAGCTTCAAGAGGAGAAAGCATTACTACAACAAGAGGTTTTTCAAGTGAGGAATGTAATGGATTTCCAAGTTTCTCATTATTTTGAAGTCATTAGTGCTCTTGAGAAAGTTGTTCTATAGAAGGACAATGAAATTAATGATTTGCATACACATTTGGTATTTTCTCCTGATTCAAGTCAAGATGTTATTCTCGAGGATCTCCATGCATTGAATGATGAGGTTGTTGATGTTTCAATTCAAACTATTATTTTTGAAGTCTATGAGGACTCTCATTAGTGCATCACTGAAGTTGCAGTATCTAGAAGTATGTGAGTACCTATAGTGGATATCTATGCAGTTCATATTGCAGCAAGAATGGTTGATGTTATTCATATTGATTGGTTTTTTAAGCATGAAAGTACTAATGTTGTATGAGGTGAATGCTTATAGCAAGCGTATGTTATAGTTTTTTGTATCAAGAAAGCTTCAGAATGACATGCAAGAACCTAAATTTTGGCAATTCCTATTGTTGAATTCTAAATTCTTGCAAGAGTATCTTGACTTCCTACATCAGCAACCAAACTTCATGTAGTAGCAACCAAACTTCATGCAACAACAACCAAACTTCATGCAACAGCAAGCTAAATTTATGTAGTATCTACAGCAGCAAGCTAAATTCATGCACTTCCTACAATAGCAAAATGTATTGCATCAAGCTAAAAAATAGTCAGAATTGCTATATCATCCTCAAAAATAGCAAATATGACAACTACATGATGATTACTAGTTCTAAGTACTTGAAAATCAGCAGTTACAAGTTGTTGTGGACTATCTTACATATTTCTTTTGGGATGCAATGTCTTATTTAAGATCCAAATTGGGTGGTACATTTTCCATACATTTATTATGATGAAAACACTAGAGCATCATTAATATCTTTTCAAGTCAATGAAATTATTCTTTGCAGTTGGAGTGATAATCTACTTGTTCTGTTATGGTTCTATATCTTCATTCTCTATGATATATTATGAATCTCATTGTATATGATAAGTTCTCAGCCTTTGCATATTTCATTGAAATGGTTGTACTATAGAACCATGGCTTATGACATGTCAGTAGGTTGTAGCCACTTTCATTCTGGCTATAATAAAAGGGGACATGGTTAAACTTTCAATTAATGGATTTAGGCTTTGAATGCCAATTCAAGTTCATTATGAGCCACATAAGAATTTATAGGTTCAGCAAGTAGTTGGAATCAATTTTATGCAAGTCACAATTGCAATGTGTGAAGCAGCAGTAGTGTAGAATTCTATGGACATTATGGTTATTTGTCATTGTTATAAGATAAATAGTTCTCAAACTTTGACAATATCTCATTGTACTTATGTTGGTGATATTTTTGTGCTTGCAGTAGTATTTATTTATCTTGAATGGGCAAAACACATGTCATTCGTGTTACAGAAAACTACAATCTTGATGAAAGTGATTGCAACCTTGCTGCGAGAGACTGTAACACCACTATAGGAAACATGGTTACTGTAGCAAGAAACAAGGTTTTTGCAACAAAAAATAAGGTTACCATTGCAAGAAACAGGTAAACTACTGCATGCAATAGGTTTATCATTGTTAGTGAATAGGGACCCCATACAACAAGATAGTGACCCCATACAACAAGACAATGACCCCATACAGCAAGATAGTGACTTGATACAATAGGATATTTGGTGCGCAGATCGGATGTTGTACGCTTGCGTAGTGAATGCCGGAAGGTCCCCAAGAACAATAGAACTCTACTTTTTGCACAAAATTCAAGGTAAAAAGCATGAATGACATGAACAAGAGACAATTGGGTGCAATCTCCCCCCCATGCCTTGTGTGAGCGCTCCACAAAGATGTATTTTTATGTATTAATCATCTTCAAGCTCAAATAATAGCCCAAATTACAAAATAACAAGCTTTTAGCTTTTGAGTTTGCTTTAGCACAAAATAGGAATAAAGCTAACGGACGGTGCCCAAAGAGTCTGGCATGCCCAATACAATGTCCAAGTACAAATAACATAATCGTGCGCCCATGCGCATACAAAATAATAATAAATATCCAACGCCTCAATAAATAGGCGCGGCAAAATATAGGCGCCATGCCTAAGGTATGCGCCCATCAAAATATAAGTAATAAATCGAATACTCGCTATCCTCCAATGCTTTCCTCCGCCACTGCTGCTATCTCTACACATCAACTGAAGGATTCACAATCGTTAGTAAAATAATACAATTAAACCGACAAAAGTGAATACCTAGCAGTCTTCAGCTACATCAACTGGTTAGAAATCAATCCTAACCTTAATTTATTACGAGTGCGCACTCTAAACTCATAAATGTTTATTAATTTAATATGCATTTTTCGGAATCACCCGCTAAGGAATCACCCATGTACACACTAAATTAATGAAACGCCCAAAAAGGATAGGCATCCCCATCAACTTCTCGCACAAAGAATCCACTTTGTGTATGAGCCCCGGTCATCAAAGTTTACGGAATCCACCGTAAAACCTCACGGAATCCACCGTGAAATATGCCTCCTGGCATCAATATTATATTGGTTGCAAAAAGCAATGGTAACCCTAAGGGGAGTGAGGGAACTGACATGGAGACACTCAAGGAGCAGCAAAAGCCTTCATAAAAAATAAAGGAGGATTTTGATAGAGCAAGTCAGAAAGCTATTATTGATGCAGAGTTGAAATATGAACACACTATGAGTAAGTTAGCTAGAGTGTATCAATATGATGTTCATGATGTGCATTTGGATGCTGAGTCTCATTTTAAGCTGATAAAGATTAGTATTTTTGTTGAGGAAGATTCTAAGTGATAGTTGATTAATCTATGCAAAGAATTTTAAGATATTTTTGCTTGGGAGTATACTAACATGAAGGGATTTGATCCAAGGGTGTGACAACATAGAATTATTTTGAAGGCAAATGCTAAACCTATAATTCAGAAGAGGTATCAAATGAATCCAAACTATGCTAAATAGGTAAAAGAAGAGATTGATAGACTTCTTAGAGTTGGCTTTATCAAGCCTATGAATGAAGTGGCTTGGCTATCACCTATTTTGTAGTAGTACCCAAAAAGAATGGCAAGATACGGGTTTGTGTGGATTATAGAAAATTGAATGTAGCAATATTAACTTATCCATTCCCTCTTCCGTTTATAGATTCTTTATTGGATGATGAATTAGGTTAAGAAGTTGATCACAGGAAGCCCACTATTGTAGTTAATTTGGTTCAACTTTCTAAGCACTTATTCATGAAAAGAATGTTCTTAAGGAGAAACTTGATGTTATGTAGGTTGAGTATCACAAACTTGTGGAAATGGTTACTAGTTTGCAATGTTAAGCAGATTGATTGTGCTGAAAATCAGTTTTCGAATGTTGTTGTTATCAAGGCTGATAAAAATGATGTATTGCATGACATCAATGAACAGGTAAAGATCAAGGAGTTTACAATGGAAAAGATTCATAAAATGGATTTTTTACCTCTTGTATCACATGAGCAGCATGCATAGAAGAAATCTATCACTAACTCTCATGATGCTCATGAGCCTATAGCTCATGAGGCACTCTCTTGCTCCAATGTTAGATATTGTTTCTTTTTCCAATCATACTTACTATGTATGCCTTTATTTTGCCTTGACTGTCTTTAGACTGGATTATGCAACCATATTAGAGGGCTATAAGTGTCCTACAAGAGAGGCTTTACTTATCATTTCTCTTTGTGGCTTACTTCATGGTGCAAGGCTATGAGTAAGGCATAACTTTTCTCACTAGGTATGCCAGTTTTTGGATAAGGCATTTGACACCATGAATTATGCAAGGGTTCGAGTCGTGGATGTGCCAGGTGTTAGCCATGGTTTCACACTTCATGTATTATGCCCTTAGCATGGTTTTAACTTAGTCATATTAGTTCTATGTGTGGAGTAGCCCTTAGATGCCTCATGAAGTGGATGCCTCATGAAGTGCAGTTTATAGGCAGTTGTAAAAATGTGACTTGATGAGGCAAACTGGTGTCATTCTTGTTTCTGGGATCTTCTCTAATGTTCACGACCTATGTATAATGGATTCTCATTATTATATAGCAAATCCGATAGTTGACACCATCATTCATTGTGTTCCTATTCTATTCTCAACATGTTCTCTGTGTTCTACTTCTCACTCTCTAATTATTAGTGCTGAAGCATGTGTTTTTACATCTCTATGTGATCGCCTTTGAGTTTCTATGAGTTGCCTAATATAAGATTACGTAATTTTCCTATCGGGCATTGTCTGTCCTATTGTGCATTCCATATAGATTAGGGAAACAACAGAACCTATCAACATGCCAACATGTTGATAGTGCTAGACCTGCTCACAATTGACTTCCAAGATACCTCTAATATATGGTTATGATTGTGATCATGTTGATGCTCCTCATGACACATTTGTTATTAGCATGTGATATTATAACAATTTTGACCTTAGACACCAAAAACAATTCAACAATAGCTACCCGACTTGGCATGGAATCCCAATTTCTAATTCTTTTCTCTAGTGGCTATATGAAAGAATGCTACAAAGTTGCATGGACTAAGAGTTGTTGTGATTCATTTCAAATAAACTCTCTACTTATTCTAATGGTCAATTTAAAGCTTCAAATTGTTAAAAGTGCACCTAAAAGTTAATTTGTGTCCATGACCTTACTAGGATTTTTCTATGATGGTGAAGATTTGGTGCTCAAGATATATTGCGTGAATTGAATTAAGGGGTGTTCATAGCAAGCCAACTATCAATTTGATTAAGTAAAATCATTAGCATGCTCTACACATTTCTGATATACATGGGTATAACCCTATAGTTGTTGCTCCTTATCGTCTTTTAGATAAGCCTCTAGCCCAAATTGCATCCCCTTTGCTTAGTTGATTACTTGAGGGGTACACCTATAAGAAACGTCTATATAGCATGAGTTCAAAGTGTATTAAGAAATACCCTTTCTTTACATGCTATAAGGCCATAAAATGACCCCTTTTACTTTGCTAAACTTATATATTTTTTCCAAACAATAATCAAGAATCCCTTATGTAGATATATCCTATAAGTTTTACTAAATAAAATACCCCTTTTATGAGATGAAGAGAAAATAACAAATACATAAAACAAGGATAATTCTTGTGACTTCATCCCTTAACAATGCTTACACGTGCAATAAAATAGCAAAGATCATAGAGAAACCTATGAAAAAAGATGTGGAAAATGGAAGAGAGGGTTCTCAGTGAGACGGTGGTGTGAAAATATGCCATTAAGCCAATTTTACTCATGAAAATCAATAATGTCTAGAATTCTCAATGGAAATGAACAAGACCCTAAACACATTTAAGTGCATCGCCTTATGGCCTAGAGCCTAGAGTGCATGCATCCTCTTTTGGGGGGGGGATGTTAGGGATAGGGGAGTTAAACATCACCATTTTACGAGTGTCCTAACGACCTCTTCTTGCGCAAAAGCGCTAGTTATAAAAAAAGAAATAAAATCAAGATAAATAGGGCTAAATTAAATTAATTATATAAAATTTAAAATAATCCAAATAAAATTAAAATTGTATAGTATTAACTCTTATTTCTTTCTTAAAAATAAATAAATTAACAATTAAACCATTTTAGAATATAATCACACATGGTAAGATTTTAGATTTTTTGGGCTTGTAGAATTTTGCATTTCACATGTGTTCATGTGCCTACAATAAATTCTTACACATGCATGTCTCAAGGGTAGTTCACACGGGAAATTTCTTATTCACTGGTCGAGTATGTTGCATTTTCTTCCCCTTAGAGAAATCGAGATCTCCTCATCTTGAGAAAACTACTAGGTATATTACACACCTTAACAATTTTACAAAAGTATAAACAAAGCTTTAAAAAACAACAAGAAAAGCCAATAGAAACCATATACTTTTTTTCTTGTAGATGTAGCACTTGGTTTCTAAATTAGCAAGCTAACAATTTGGTATCTCCCCTTAATTTTTCGCATCTCTAAGGGAATGGGCAAATAGCGACACCCATTTTCGATGTAAATTAGCACCATAGCAATGTGCACTACTATTTGCATCGTAGTAGCAAACACATTGCTTCTCTTTATTTTTGTTTGTGTAGGGATGCACAGAGATAGAGACAGAGTGACAGAGGAGAGAGAGAAAACAATAGAGAGAGGATGGGGAGAATGTGTGTGTGTGTGTGTGTGTGTGTGTGTGTGTGTGTGTGTGTGTGTGTGTGTGTGTGTGTGTGGAGGGAAAAAGCGAGGGAGTGATGAATTGAGAGAGAGAAGTATATTGTCTATTGTAGCATATATGAAATGGACAATGATGATGGCTGCAATGTTTAAGATCGAGAGATATATCTCAATCAATGTGTCATGTGTCCTTGCACTCAATGTAAGTTGCCAATTCAACAAAAACATCACTTGTCTATAGACCACATGCGATGCTTTCGTGAGTTTCAATTGGAAATCATTGACCAAGCAATCTTGGGCTTTGAGTTAATGATAAGAAAAGTGTGTATCGATCATGCTTTACATTCAAATTGTGATCGAACTAAACTTTAATAATATTAAATGTGCCCTGGAAATGTGTACATAGAGGTTTCGTTTCATCCCAAGGAATACACTTATAAGGAGAGTTCATGGACGTGCAATGGATGGAGTGCTTGAGCTAATAATCCCATTGGAGGGCACACTGCTAACTATGCCCTCAAAATCTGAAGACATAGGGGACATTTCAGACATTCCTCTAAACTTGGAGCTTGAGATGGAGGCAATGATCGATGCATTACTGTTCACGGATACTCGGTCACCCGATCCATTGAGAGAGGAGGCATTCATACCATTATATGATGGGTGTCGGGCCTCTTGCTTGAAAACACCACTTGGACTCCTAAGTATATAAGCAAAGTATGGATGGAGCGACATGAGTGTGACTAAGTTGTTATGGTACATACTACACTCCTTCATCTTTAACTCCATTACAAGAATGGTTTTTACTTTCTTCAAAGGTATTTGGGGTTTTTTAAAATTAACGTTGCTAAAATATCACATACTGCCACTTGAAAATACAATGCTTGAGTCTCATGATGATGCGCGACTAGTGTTCCAGAAGCTTGGCATGGACTACAATAGCATTCATGCATATATCAACAATTGTGTGCTATTTCAAGAAGATTATGAGACCATGGAGACATGCCCAAAGTATGGTACTCACAAGTATCGACATGACTTGCAAGGATAACCTGTCTCTCAAAAGATTTTTAAATACTTTTCACTTATACCATGCATTTATTACATGTTTCACACATCAGACATGGTGAGCTTGACGACTTGACATACATAAAATGGGTCCACAAATGGAAACTAGAGAATACTAGCAAACTCATAAGCATGGAGTCACATTGATTCCACCTTTCCAGGCTTTGTAAGAGAGACAAGGAATCTTTGGCTTAGTCTTGCTATGGATGGAGTGAATCCATTTAGTCTGTCAACTTTTTACAAGTGTGTAGCGAGTAGTCCTTTGATGAGCTCAAGATTTTGTGGAAGGAGGAGATTGCTGTGGAAGACATGAGCAAGCATGTTGGCAAGCGGTCCATTAATATACAAGCCATTCTTATGTCGAACATGCATGACTTTTTGAGATTAGAGGAGTGCTTAGGTAAACGAGATTTCATTCTCAGTGCTAATATCTAACATGGCTCGTTTATGTTTGTGTTGACTCGATAGGGATATTGTGGCAGGTCTAGTTACCTTAGGTTATCATATGCATGTTCATTGTGTGGACCATAATTGGACTCTTGAATATCATAAACCATAAAGAAGATGGTATATCAAGAGTATGCCACATTTTTACCAGAGGACCATGATTTAAGGGCAAGTTTTCTTCTATGACCTTTAGTACGAATGAATGCCTAAAGCTGGTATGAGTGGAAGATGGTCCATGAGGAGTTGCTTCCAAGCAGAATGCGATTGTTCTTAATTTTCTATGAGTTTCCATATTGTACCTACTTATAGATTAACCATTTATTGGATCCCATACACATTTTTAAGAATGTTAGCAACTTATTGTGAGACTATATCGCAAGAAAGAGAGATACTCTAAGGGCACGGATGGATTTGAAGGAGGTAGGCAAGACGGAGGCACTTTGGCAATAGTTGAGCTCTAATGGTTATATGCAACTACCTTGTGCTCCTCAGGTCGTGTCCACTAAAGAGAAGCACTTAGAAAAGTAAATTATTAAGTCTATTTGCACATCAACCGGGATGATACATTCTCTTAGATTTGCATTTTCTAAAGATGACCAAGTAACAGGACCAAAATCCCATGATTGGCACCAGATATGTCAGGTTTGTCCCAACCTTAATAGTAGGTACAATCAATATTTTACTATTTTGTGTCAATCCAATGTTTGTAGTGCTTTAAATTTCTAGCTATTCATATTACCGATTGCGATTGCGAGGTATCTCACTCTAGAGATATGTTCAAAGATTTATAAGTTGTCAATTTTAGTACAATGGATCTCATAGAAGGAGATCAAGACATCCTCCATTGAATCCACAAGGCAAGGAGTAGTGAAGATAGTTTGTCTCTTTGAGAAGTACATATCCATGAGCATGCTCACGATATAAACTCACCTCTTAGTATATATCATGGATGAAGTGGAGATTGTAGGACTTGTCTATACCTGATGGATAGTCTTCTTGGAGTGCTTCATGAAAATTGTGAAGGGCTTTATGCAACAATGAGCTCGTCCAGAGGGCAGCATGGTTGAAGGTTGTTGGTTGGTATTGGAGGCATTGGTATATATTTGGGAGTGGCTACTGATGGTGGATTCAGATTATAGGATGCTATGGACGCTAAAGGACGATGATACATTGATAGAAGATATGGTAGTTGAAAATGGGATGGAAAAGAGGATGAATGTGCCATAGTGGAGAAAGTGAATCGTTTTTGTATGTTACACCATACATCCATGGAGAAGTGGCTCAGTAGGTACAAGCATGCTAAAAATGAATGAGAGGCAACGCAATCAAATTTTTGGTGTACAACACACGCCATCAACTAGTTCGATGTCCCGAGGGCATGGAGGAGTTGTCAAGGTTCATGTCTATGAGGTGGTTACATGATGCCTTGATCGCTTTGTCATGTAAAGGGGTAGAAGTCTTTAGGAAGGAATGGGAATTCTCGAGGGGATACAACTCGAAGGTGATCGTATGCTTTCTTCGTTGTTATACCTAGATTTTGTATAAAATAATTAAATTGGCCATTTAGATGTACATTATAAAATCTACAATGCGGCATGGTCACATGGGCAACATTTTCGAGTTGAGCACATCGACAATATGGGCTCCAAAACGAACTATGGTGTCATGGTGAAGTTGGAGTAAGAGAGTCGACAGCGAGCCACAGATCCAAATAATATAGTAGATGAGATGGAGTATTTTGGCAACCTACAAAATGTTATTTCATTTGATTATTATAGCTTTTCCATGATCATATTCAATGCACAATAGTTTAAAGTG
Organism: Lygodium microphyllum; assembly: GCF_053477565.2. Classification (NCBI taxonomy): domain Eukaryota; kingdom Viridiplantae; phylum Streptophyta; class Polypodiopsida; order Schizaeales; family Lygodiaceae; genus Lygodium; species Lygodium microphyllum. The sequence continues at coordinate 63,791,386 of NC_141137.1, read as the reverse complement.
GCATTGGAAGGATCAAGGGCAACCGTTTGGTGACGAGGACCATTTGGATTCCTCGAGGTAGATTCTGAGAAGAGATGGAACAATCTATGTGATACATTTGTCTTGCCAAGTCATTGTGAACACGTGCATGACCTTTTTTTGTTTTTGTTTTTGTTTTTTTTTTGCAATATGAAATAGTCACAAATGTTGGTTTATTTTTTGTAGCACACTTATATATGATATTAAACACATAGTCTTCTATCCAAACCCTTGACAACCTCGTTGGTGGTATTTTATGCCATCAATACCTTGGAGCACTCGAGTGTATGATGAAAGTAATGTTCTTAATGTGTGCTACTTTGAGAGATACCACCCTTAAAGGTACGTCAAGTGGATTGGGGTCTCTTGGTTATGCCCAAGAGCACAATCGTAGGTGGGAGAGGGCGGATACCTATTGGATGAGAAAATTGGTGCCATGCTCATGAATGATGAGGAAAGGAGGGTTACGGCACACGTGAGAGAGCTATGCCAACAAGCATTTTAGGCATAACATTCTAAACCTTATATTGAAGGGGAGTAATGATTATGTGGTAGCGTCCTTGCATGAGGAGTTTCCTGTATCTATAGTGAAAGACTGATTTTCCATAGAATGGATGATGGATTGTATGTGTGCATACATGCCACATAGACGATTAAATGTATACAATGCAATTAAGAGTGGTACTCCAAAGCTTAAGTGATTGAACATAGAGGATTGGGAGAGACTTAAGAAGGAGGCCACAGATTCTCTAGGACCGTGGTGGTAATAGTGGGAGGCAAGGATGGCACGACTAGGGACAGGGGTTGTGCATCATTTGGGGAGTGATGGACATAGAACTTATTTAAAAGATTTTGCAAGTTTTCTTTTGGTTGTGTTCACTTTCTTATTTGATATACTACTTGTACTAAAAACTTTATTTCTAACAGTGTTAGTTTGTTTTCCTTGCAGCACTCGATCTCAAATTGCGATCCTATAGGTTTGGAGACTCAATATGATGAGAGACACAATTTTATTGCACTCACCAATAGATTATATGTGCATGGTGGCCCAATAAGTTATATATATTTCTTATTTTTAATTATTAGTTATTTTGTAATGCATTATGTATTGTGGATTAATCTCTAGTTGTTTATATTGTAGAGTCCTTTCAATGCTCCATTGCGTCGGGATGAGCTCTCAAATAGTGAGGAGCTATAGTAGTTACTTGGATGCATGGAGCGCACATCCTTTTTTTTTTTGGCCTTATGGTCCATGCATGCTCTTTTCTTATAACTTTCCTTGAATGTATTTCTTATTCTTTGTATGTACTCACATTTTGTGATATTTATGGATACATTTCTTTGTTTGTTTTGGATTCTCCTCCTTATCATTCCATGTAGTTTTATGAGATATCATTGTCGATCTTGTACTTATTTGAATATTTAACCAATGACTCTTTCTTCCTTCTAAGCATCTCATGATGTATGTGTTTTGATGGCAATTGTGTACTCAATTTATAAATGCTTTATGGAACATTGTTGAGCACACAGAACTGGAAGGTGTTGCTCTGTCACCTAAATATTTTTTCTTTGTAACCATTGCTATTAGCATTTCAACCAATCATGTACGCATCGCATTTACGTCATTAAATGCATTGAAAAACGTTTCTATCTATATTGCACACAACAACTAAAATAGTGACAAAATTTTAGAGATGTATATATTGATGGTTTTAGCGACGATGGGGGTAATTTTTTTAATGAATATATTTATCGCTTTAGACATCGGTATATTGCCTATATCTTGTAGTGGAGCATCACCTAAAGATATAATCAAATTTATAATCTTCTTCTTCATAGTCATCATCTTTCCCTAAGTGTGTTATCTTTAGAACATTTCAAATTGGCAAGTAGGAAAAGGAGACAAATACAATACAACTCAACTTTATCCATTGGGAGTGCTTTAGAACCAAGGCAATTAATGGTTTCTATGAAAATTTTCTTAGTGAAAATTATTGAATCCCTACTCATATGGAGGGAAGAAGTCGGCCAAAAACTATAGCTTGAGGAGTGTTCACAAAAAATCCAAGATTTAATGTAAAGTGAATTGTAAAAATTTCAAAAAGACCCTCGAATTTTAAAAAATAAGGTTTAAAACCTTGAATTTACCCTTTAAAAATTTTAATTATAAAAATAAAAAAAATATGTAATTTGATTCAAAAGTCTTTCTAAAATTATAAAATTTAAAGGTTTTTGTAATTCCTACCAAAAGTATTTTTCATGAACACTGAGGCCGATATATTTTGCTACTTGTGACAGACATTTCATGAATATAACCAATGAAAATTCTTTCATAATTTAAATAATTTTGCTAGTTAAAATATGGTCGCATTAATGTTGTGTGCTACAAATGACGTAACCTCAGAGCTGCAAGGGTATAAGGCTTAAGCGAAGTATCGAGATCTGCTGGGTTTGACATCAGTTTGTTGAGCTGACGCTGAGAGAGAGAGAGAGAGAAAGAGACGCCGAGAGAGAGAGACAGAGAGCCGCCATGGACGATCTCTCCGAGCTCGACAAGCTGGTCCTGGCTCTTCATGACGCGGAGGCAGTCAAATTCGGGAGCTTCAAGCTCAAGAGCGGCATCACCTCTCCCATATACATCGACCTGCGTGTCATTGTCTCCTTCCCTGCCCTGCTCGCGCAGGTCGGACAGGCCATCTGGTCCACCGTCTCCTCCCTCCGCTTCGACGTCATCTGCGGCGTCCCCTACACCGCGCTCCCCATCGCCACCGCCATCTCCCTCGCCCGGACCGTTCCCATGGTCATGCGTCGCAAGGAGGTCAAGGACTACGGCACGCGCAAGGCCATCGAGGGTGTCTTCCTCCCTGGTCAGTCCTGTCTCGTCATTGAGGACCTTGTCACCAGCGGCGCCTCTGTCCTCGAGACTGTCGCTCCGCTCACTGACGTAGGGCTCACGGTCACCGATGCTGTTGTGCTGATCGACCGACAGCAGGGGGGCCGTGCAAACCTGCACCAGAATGGCGTGACGCTTCATGCTGCGCTCGAGCTGACTCAGATGGTGGAGGTGCTCGTGCAGCATGGGAAGCTAACGGAAGATGTGGCTGCCTCTGTGCGGCAGTTTTTGACAGAGAATCAGACTTCCTTGCCAGGCCCAGCACAAGGGCAGGTTCCCCATCCTCCAAAGAGAAGAATGTCTTACAGCCAGCGTGCTCTTCTTGCACAGAACACAACAGCAAAGAGACTTTTTGAGCTCATGGAGAGGAAGAAGAGCAACTTGTCATTGGCTGCAGATGTGAACACAGCAGAAGAGCTGTTGGCTATTGCTGAAAAGGTATGTATAAGCTTTTTGTTTCAGTTAGAACAACAGTGAGATCTGATGGTATAACTTAACCAATAACACAAGCAATCGATCTGTGTGACCTTTTCTGTCCTTTACATTGATTTCAAGTTACATAATTGGAGAACACAGCAGTTCAAGGAAAAACAAAATGTATGCCTTCTAATTGTTCCTTGGAACTTAAATACACCAACACTTCAAGTCCAGAGACCTTCTTGATGCAGTAATTTGCTCCTCATGAGTACAATCATCTAGCCAAGGAGGAGCATTTCTTCAAGGAGCTGTCTGATTGGACCTGAGAGTGTGGTATAATTGAAGCCATCTTTACATGTCTCAGTTGTATATATCTATCTGGTGGATGCTGTCATATATAGGTTATGCGAGTCTATTATTGTTAAGGCCTTGGTTAGGAACGGCACCACAATATTTGATCAAGGCAGTTGCAGCACGAGTTATGAGAGACGCAGGCACTCACCATCACTTGCCAAATATGTAATCAGTAGGCCCACCTCTTAACTATGGGCAGCAAAAGACCACAGCTAGGCTGCACGGAGTCAGTTGTCAGTGCATTAGTTAGTCAAGTGCATCTATGTCTAGTAGGTGCATTATTTGCATCCAGAAAAGATGAGGTTGTCTAATAGGCTGCTCACTTTTCTAGATGTAAAAAAGCACCTACTATAGTGGTTGCACTTTTTGCATCTATGTCTAGTAGGCTACTTATTGGAGTGGTTGCCAAAGCAGCCATTGGATAGACTCCAAAGTTAAAATACTATGTCAAAGGGATATTGGAGAATGTCAATGCATGTGACTGAGTACCTTGTAAGTATCTAAAGATTTGCTTAATAGCTTACTAATGTATAGTTTGTGGGCTATGTATATATCTGTTCACCTGTGATACTGCATACTGAATGTCAGGGCATGTGTTGCAAAGATAAATAAGAATGCCAACAACTTGGTTGTAAATTGTAACATCAGACATCTCTTCACGAGTATGCATAGATAGCTTTAAGCCTAGTTCCATAGGAATGCACATAGGTTTCCAATCTTGTATATTAAACCTATGTAACAGCTTATCCACATACTGTGATTGACATGATGATACCATGCTGATTTGGGGTGAATTGAATCCCCAAATAATAGTGTAGACAACCGATATCTGACATAGCAAAAGCATGTTTTAATTCAGCCTTGAGATTTGCAATTTTCGTGTGAAGGTCAATTGAACAGCATGTCATCTACGTAAAGAATGATAATTAGCAAGTTCCCCCCTTCATTCTTAATGTATAGAGTGGGAGTAGTTGGACTGTTTTTGAACCCTTTGCTAACCAAATATGCATTAAATTTAGCATACCATGAGGAGTCTGTTTGAGACCATAAAGAGCTTTGCTTAGCTTGCATATCATCTGCTCTTTCCCCTTAATCACAAACCTTGGAGTTTGTGACATATAAAAATTCTAATGCAAATTCCCATTCAAGAATGCTATCTTAATGTCCAATTGATGTACCTTCCAACCGTAATTTGCAGCCATAGCAATTACACATCTCACCATACTCATACGGGATATAGGAGTAAAAGTCTCTTCATAATCTATACCCTTTTTGTGTGCATATCCTTTTGCTACCAACCGTGCTTTGTACCTGTCAATGGTACCATTAGCCTTGCGTTTGAGTTTAAAAACCTATTTTGTGCCAATGGCTTTCTTGCTAAGTGGTAAATCCACAAGATCCTATGTAGAGTTAGTGGCAAAAGAGTTCAACTCATCCTGCATGGCTTGCAATGTACATCTTGCTGAGCTTCGTCCAAGGAAGTAGGCTCATCATCATCCAATAGTGAGCTCATAAATATATGCTTATCACAATCATCTGCTTTTGTAAAATCAGCCAAATGGGCTTCCCCTACATCATGTGCTGCATGTCTAGTAGGCCTTCTAGTGCGTTGAGCTTAAGGAGCATCCATTTTACTCTCCTGGAGAGTTTGTAATAGCCATCTTGGGATTGTTTTTGCTGCATTTACAGCAACCCTTTCATCATGTATTGCATCTTCCGCTGCATGTGGCAAACCATCATCAATACCCTATTGTTCAAGTGTATATGGTACAACAACTGCTGTCTGTATTATATTTGCTTGGTTATTTACAATAGGCACGGACTCCAAAGTAAGTGGCAAGAGACCCTCAAAGACATTACCAATGTCATGGGTGGTTGGCATTTGAAACCGATTGTGTGAAAATACAACATTTTCAGCAAATATGACTTCCCTACTGATAAAAACTTTCGTTGTGCGTGGGTCATACAAGCGATAGCCCTTGCTTTCCGAACTATGGCTAGTAAATATGCATTTTACAGCCTTGTCATCAAGCTTCCCACGAAGCTCTTCAGGAACATGTGCATAGGCTATGCAACCAAACACCCGAAAGTAGTCAACCTTGGGTTTCTTCCCATACCCAACTTCAAACGGGGTGATTGTCTTTAGTGCCTTAGTGGCTACACAATTCAACACATGATTTGCACACCGAAGGGCTTCTAACCAAAATTTATGAGGCAGCCTCGTGCTTTTGAGCACATAAAGAGTCATCTCCATAAGAGTGCGATTCTTCCTTTCAACAACACCGTTCTTTGAGGAGTCATTCTATCAGTGGCTTGATGCGTAATTCCATGATCAAGAAAATATGTCTCAAAAGCATGAGACATGTACTCCCCCGCTCTATTTGTGCAAAGTGTTTGCACTTGCAAGCCAGTTTCAGCCTCAAGCTTTGCAACAAGATGTTTAAAATGCATAAATACATCAGATTTTGCTTTCAACCCATACACCCATGTATACCGAGAGTAGTCATCAATAAATGTAACAGACATAGAGACAGGGAACGCCCGTTTCGACACATAGGAACGGATTAACGCGTTCCGAGGGGTTTGAGCCAAGGAAACACTGGCGAAACGTTCTAGCCCGTTTTCTGACCCGTTCCCTCTCGTTCCAATCCGTTCCCTGGCCGTTCCAGGGCCGTTCCTTGTCTGGAACGGCCGTTCCAGCACAAGAGTTTTTTTTAATTTTTAACTTTTAAGTTTTAACTTTATTGTAGGCGTTTTGCGCCGACTGCCCGTCTGTTGCCCGCACTGTCGCCCGTTTCGCCTGCTCTCTCGCTGGCCTGTGGCTTTTCAACTGCTCTCCCGCTCGCCTGCGCTGACTGCACTCCCGCCGAGTACTTGGTCCGCCCACTCCGCCTGCCCTACCGACTGTCCTTGCCTACTCCACCTGCTCCGCCTGCCCTTCCGACTGTCTCGCCGACTATCTCGCTTGCCCCATCTGCCCCCACTGCCTACTCCCACTTGCTCTCGGGACTCGTCTCTCTCTCCCGCCTGCATGGCCCGCCTCTCTTGCCTAGCGTGACTCCTCCCTGCGATCAGGTGAAGTCTCGAGGATCATTATCTCGATTCTCCCCCAAATTTGGGGCACTTTGGGTCAGTTGTTGGTAGTTGCCCCAAAATTTGGGCCTTTCTCAAGGATTGGATTCTGGAATTTGGGACTTAAATTTGGCTGCAATGTTCCCAAATTTGGGGCATTGGGATCCATCATCCCGGGATCTAAAAGAGCCCCCAAATTTGGGGCATTTTAAATCAGTCATTGTCCCAAATTTGGGAGCTGAAAATGCGCCAAATTTTGGGGCATATTCAGTAAGGAATTGTAGGCTGGAATGCCCCAAAATTGGGGCATTTTGAGTCTGTCATTGCCCCAAGTTTGGGAGCTGAAAATACTCCAAATTTTGGGGCATTTTCAGCAAGGGAATGCAGGCTAGAATGCCTCAAATTTGTGGCATTTTCAGTAAAAGGAATGCAGGCTGAAGTAGCACCAAAGTTCTGGCGTTTTTAGCATTGCTAAAAATTCAACACACACATGTTGAAATTTTGGCTTTAAATCTCTGCAATTTTATTGAACTTTACTGATTATTTGTCACTTTTATATAGATGGCAGCATTGACATCTATGGGATCTTCATCATCCTCAGCAGGTACTTTGTCAACAACTGGACAAAGTCGAAGCACTACTTGGTCATGGTGGGATGAGGTAGATGCAGGGGTGCCATTGAGAGGTGGAGGGGCTTGCCCTTGGAAATGCAAACTTTGCCCTTATGCTCGCACTAGTGGGGCTGATAAAGTGAGAGCCCATCTTCTACATGAGGAGGGGAAAGAGGTGCGTTTTTGCACCAATGTATCAATTGAGAAAAGGCAGAAGTTACTTGACCGCATAGCCACATCTATGGGGAATTTGTGAGAGTGCGCTACGGAAGAGGAAATACGAACACGGAGGAGAGGAGAGAAAGCAGAGAATGAAGGAAGAAAATCTGCACTGACTGAAATGAATGCTGAATACACTGAAATGGACTGATCAGTCCCTGCACGCAGCCCGAAGCGTCAGTAAGGGAATCAGATCAGGCTGATGACGATGGCAGCACCAAAGACGGAGGAGAAGGACGTCGGAGTGTGCACCTGCTGAAGAGAGATGATCAGCCAAGTGTGGGGGGCTGGCTATATATAGCCAAAAGAGTCCAAAACTGGCCGACCTGCCCCAGGGGCCCTAAAAATGGGCCGACTGCATTTAATGCAGTCCCACTGCATTAAATGCAGTCGCAAAATGCTGACGTGGCACATCTGGGGCCAAAAAATCCCGAAACAGGGGAACAATGCCTGGCAGGTGTGGGCAGCCTGGGAAATGTAGAAACTGCCCTAAAAATGCACACTGGACCCCGACAAATAAAGGGAATGCATAGAAATGCTAACTGACAGCCAGTCGAGACTGTGACTAGCCTCCTCCATCATAACACATGACGGACATGTCAGAGCTCCTAATGTCCTCGTCTGACTCAGACTGAGGCTCACAGGCAGGAGATGACAAGGCATGACAAACATGACTGCTAACAGAATTCACATGCCAGGAGGACGCCAAATATAGCAGTGGATCCAACAACATGGACTCCAAGACCAGAGGGCATGATGCTTCATGGAGAAGACCACCAGGATTAGTGGCTACGTAGCCTTCTCGTGGGCCATCAATGGCAACAGGTCGTGGTGCTAAACAGAGTTCATTGCACACTTCATGGGAACCAAAGAAAAAAGAGGAAACAGATGCAGCAGTGGCTTGCTTTTTTTACCATGACCATATTGCATTCAAATCAGCCAGGTCACCTTATTTTTTAAATATGGTGACACAGATTGCAGAGCATGGACCCACATATAACCCCCTTCATCAGAAACTATCAGGACTACATTGCTTCAAAAGGAGAAAGTAGCCATAGAGATTGCAACAACAAATATTCGCAATCAATGGAGTGACATTGATAGCAGATGGATGGAGTGACACACGCCATAGGTCCATACATGGTGTTGTTGCATATTCTCGTGGAGATGTATAATTCATTGGTAGTCATGATGCTTCAGAGATTGGAAAGAGTGCAGATGTATTGGCATCCGAGTGGTGCGAGGCAGTGCAGGCTGTTGGGGCAGAAAATGTAGTGCAGTTTGTGGCAGATGGTGAACCTACAAACAGGGTAGCAGGAAACATTTTAATGGCAATGTATCCACATATCACCTTTAGTCCATGCATGGCGCATTGCTTGAATAACTTGTTGAAGGATATTGGGGACTTGCCATGGATTGCATCTCTTGTTGCGAAAGGCAACAAGATTATCACATTTATATGTAATCATCAGTACTTGCATGCTGAGTTTCGCAAGAGAAGTGACAAAGAACTTCTTAAATACTCGGATACACTATTTGCATATAACTTTCTTATGCTTGGTCGATTGCACTATTGCAAAGGTGCAATTAGGGAGCTATTTGCTAGTGATGAGTATGAAAATTGGACTGGGGCTGCCACTGCTATTGCTGTGTTATGTAATGCATATGTTTCTGATAGAGATTTTTGGGATGAGGTTAATCGCACCAGCCAAATGGTTGATCCTATTATGCACATGTTGAGGCTTGCAGATGGCATGGATCCATGCATTGGGAAGATCTATGAAGGTATGGATTGCATGATTGAGAGATTGGAGAGTTTGGAACCAAATGCAGATAGGTATGAGCAGATCAAGGAGTTATGCATCAGCAGATGTAATGAGTATGACTCTCCTATGTATGCTGCAGCATATGTGCTTGATCCTGAGTTTCAAGGAAAGATGCAAGAAAGAGACCTTGAGGTGGTCAAGGCTTGGAACACATTGCTTGCAAGGCTTTATCCTAGCCGTGAAATGCAACGCAAAATTAAAAATCAGCTCTTTGTATATCGGCAAACATTAGGGATGTTTGGTACAGAGGATGCACTAGAGGACAGGACATATATTGGGGCTGCTTTATGGTGGGAGGACTACGGGGCAGAAGCTCCAGAGTTGCAGAGTTTGGCTATTCGTATTCTTAGCTAAACAATTAGCTCTTCTTGTTTAGAGCAACTATGGAGCTCATTCAATCACATTCACTCAAAGAAGAGAAATCGTCTTGGTACAATGAAGACGAATGACCTAGTTTATGTGAGCTCCAATCTTCGCTTGCTAGCTCGTACATCAGTTTGCAAAGGCTGATTCTTTTATATGTTGGGAAAAAGATGACGATGATGATGATGGTGATGATGATGGGCAGGATGTTGTTCAGTAGGATGAGCATTCAGGCACAGTGGAGCCATCTTCCATGAATCAGAGCACTTAGTAGCTAGCCTTTTGGAACTTTAGAGTATTGACTTGGAATTTGGAGCTCTTGTAACTTGGATCTTTACTATTTAGGCTTTAAAGTTTACTGTTTAGTGCATATTTTGTGTTTTTGCAATGCACACTTGTTGCCAGTTGGACTTATGCAACATTGTTGATTACAATGTTGAATTATGAATGCGACAATCCATTGTTGGTTACAATGTGTTGAATCTTTATTATTGTTGAAAGTTGAAACTTGATTATTATGTCTCTAGAGTCTAATTTCATGAATTATAATTTATGGTTGATATGATCTGTCTCTCTAGATTCTAAGATACACACACACACACACACACACACACACACACACACACACACACACACACACACACACCGTTCCCTCCGTTCCCGTTCCCTCACTTTGGGTGTTCCCTCCGTTCCAGGGGGTCTCGTTCCCGTTCCCGTTCCCCGTTCCTGGTAACTATGGTAACAGAGTAAAGATGACCTCCAAGTGTACGTGTATTGCAATTTCCAGATAGCATGTACTGCACCATTCTTTTTGAAGGAAAATCTATGCATCTTGCCCACAATACATTCCTCGTATGCATGAGGAGGTGGAGTCTCCATTGGAGGCAATGCATCTACAACATATGACACCTTTGACGGGTCATCAAACTTCCAAAACTTATATGTCCATAGCAGGTATGCCATAGCTCCACATTATGCATAGTGGATGATAAGAGTAGTGATTGCCAGAGCATCATGAGACTGTGCATCATAGTTATCCAACAAAAACAAACCCTTATACAGGGTCCCAGACAGCGTGAGTGCATAATCCATTTCCTTGTCTCTGGCAATGCATTTGTCATTCTCAAAGATGGCCTAAAAGCCATGCTTGTTAAAAGCAGAAATAGACAACAAGTTCTTTTAATGCGAGGCAGAGGAGGTGGAGTCTCCATTGGAGGCAATGCATCTACAACATATGACACCTTTGACGGGTCATCAAACTTCCAAAACTTATATGTCCATAGCAGGCATGCCATAGCTCCACATTATGCATAGTGGATGATAAGAATAGTGATTGCCAGAGCATCATGAGACTGTGCATCATAGTTATCCAACAAAAACAAACCCTTATACAGGGTCCCAGATAGCGTGAGTGCATAATCCATTTCCTTGTCTCTGGCAATGCATTTGTCATTCTCAAAGATGGCCTAAAAGCCATGCTTGTTAAAAGCAGAAATAGACAACAAGTTCTTTTGTAATGCCAGGCACAAATAAGACATTTAGAAGCATGAAGTCAGAACCATTTGCAGCAGCAATAGTGACTTTTCCAATGTCACAAACATTATAATTGATGCTGTTTGCATATGTAATACGCTTCCCAGCAGGCACTGAATGCAAAGAGAAAAACAAACACTTCCTATAAGTGATGTGCTTTGAAACTCCACTGTCAAAATACGATGTTTGTTGCATTTCAGTAGCACTAAATGCTTAATCAACCATTGAAGAATCATAACTGCAAGTTAGAAATGCTTAGTCCTTCTCCACAAAGTTGGCTAAAGCATCATCGTCAGTAGATTTGTTGGCTGATGTCTCTTGGACAACCAAACCAGAGTCCTTTTTCTTCTCTTTGACTAATCTCGGTATTCATCAATATAGTGACATGGCTTTTTGTAATAATGACATTTTCCCTTCGTTTTAGACTTTTCTATGTCTTGGACAGCCTTATTTAATGGTTGTCCAACATCACCCTTTTGTTGATTTTTTGCATTTTGCTTGACTTTTCCTTCATTATTGGGGTTTGGGTCTCACCCATTTAGTTAGTTTATAGCTTGGGGAGAGAGAGAGCACTATTGGTCCATTTTTTGAGCAAAGAATAACAATTTGCTACAAGAGACCGCCATCTAGGGGCCTTAGTAGGTAGGGGACAGCAAAGAGTCACCTTTGAGGGGTTGGCAACAACATTGCTGATGAGGTGACATCATTTTGGAGGTGTTTGGCAATAGGTGACTGCATTAAATGTAGGTTGGAGTAGACAGTAGGCAGAATTTAGGGGGTTCTCGTGAAGAAAATTAGATTTCTCTCTCATCTTGGCTTTCTCTCACCTTCTCCAACCCATTCTCACAAGATCTTAGCATTTCTCAGCCATTTTGAATAGATCTTGGCCAAATTTGGTGGATAGCAGAGAGATCACTGCAATAAACCCTAAATTTTTGCAGAAGTTAGGGTTTAGCAATTACCTTGGGACTTGTGCCAATAGGGGTGCATCGGATGAAAAATCAAGGGGCAATTGGCCCGAATTGATGGCTGATTGTTGCTACATACAGCAAGGGGCTTTTGGAACAACAAAGAAGATTGTGAATCTCAGCTTGTACTCATTCCATTAGCAATCGAGTTAAAGAAATATGGAAAGGGGTGCTAGTTTTGGGGCCAATAGGGTGTCCATTTTCCAAGATTATTCAGGTAAATTGTGTGTTTAAAGTTTTCATTTGCTGATTGCTGTAATTAAGGTAAATTTCGCAAACTGACGAACCTTTTGAAAAGAAAATGTGATTTTTGTCAAGAAAAAAGAGATGTGGACTGTTGATGGCTGCTATGCTAGACCAGCACCTGACCTGAGAACTGCTGCTGAAACTGTCATCTGACTGCTGGACAGCTCCGCGTGACCTGTGCTGAACCTGCAGTTGACTGCAACCAGTGACCTGGAATCTGCCTGTGACTTGTGCCTGGTCTACATGTCCTGCAGACTGATCAGAACTCAAGGTGACTTGCTGCTCTCTATGAGTGGGACGAGCTGACAGCTGGAACGAACTCTGGGAAGCACGCTTGTGATGATGGACACTCTGATACCAGTTTGAAGTGCCTGATGTGCAGTGGAGATGCAATGGTCAGTGATGGCAATGGCGGAGAGTGAGAAAAACGTGAGCAGTAGTAGAGAGTAGAGAGTGAGAGATGCACGATGTGTGGGTACAATAGAGTTGTACCTCTTTTAGGTTTAGAGATAGATATATGTAAAGTACAAGTGCTAAGGGTGTGGTCACACCCGTGCACATATAAAAGGCATGGCGGCCTTTTATTCCCAACAATTTTCATGTAAGCCCATCTTTTATTCATTCTGTCTATATGATGTGCTTGATATTGATCAATAGATGTGTTTTAAACAAACCATTGAAGCTCCAAGCTACTTGCCTACATCACCCTGGAGCTTAAGTTCTACCAGAGTTCCATTATGGGTGGGCTTAAGGGAATCGACCACTGATGTGACGTTGATCTGGGTGATTGTAAGACAACCTTGCTGCAGATGAGCTTTCAGTCTGATGATTGTCAAGGACAAGACTGGCTTATCTATGCAGGTTGCGAGTCCTGACTAATGTGATTCCTTTTCAACTGCCAGTCTGTCCTATTACCTGTACCTGGATTAATGTCCTCTCCAAAGTACCTAACATGTAATGTGCTTAGTCCAAAACTCATAAGTGCAAAATGGTCAAGTTTTTGATTTTCCTTTTTCAGATGCTGGCTGAGCACAAAAATAGTGGTCAAGTTTTTATCTGAGAAGAGTGGATAATTTTTTTCAAAGCTGTTTGCACTACCCACTATCTTTGTGTTAGTGTTTTGACAATATTTTGTTCCCAGGTTGGACCAGAGATTTGTGTACTGAAGACCCATGTGGACATATATCCAGATTTTACACCTGATTTTGGTGCAAAGTTGAGATCAGTAAGTTGTATTTTGTAAGTTTGTTTCTGCGTTCTATTGTTAAGATGCCCCTGTATTTGGTGGGCTGGAATTACGACAATACATGCAGTGCTCAGTAGAGTTTCTTGCATACGGCTTTTAGATTAGTGATTTTACTTTTGGGTGCTCCCTTTAACATGGGATCTGACTTCTGTATCAATCTGTTGTGTACAACTCCAAAGATTGCAGAAAAGCATGATTTTTTGATATTTGAGGATCGTAAATTTGCTGATATTGGGAACACAGTGACCATGCAGTATGAAGGGTATGATTCCGAAGACCTGCTTCTATCTCCAGGCCAAGTTTTGATAGTTGTCTGTGTTGAATTGTTAATTTTATGGCAGTGGCATGTTCAAGATTGCAGAATGGGCAGACATTGTTAATGCTCATGTGATACCAGGCCCCGGTATTGTGGATGGGCTAAAGCTCAAGGTATGTTGTGCCTGCTCATGTCCAAAATATAGGATCGCAGATCTGTGATTATAGGTTTAAACGGGTCCAAAGATACTTGAATTTCTGGGAATTGAGTTTCCATTCTAGGTTTTGTATTAGGCTTTGTATCCTTCTAACAACAAATGTTTTTGCTGATAGGGTCTACCACGCCATCGTGGATTACTCCTTTTGGCAGAAATGAGTTCCAGTGGAACATTAGCTAAGGGTGATTATACAGCAGCTACAGCAAAGATAGCTGCAGATCATCCTGATTTTGTTATTGGTTTTATTTCAATAAATCCTGCAGCATGGCCTATGGGGCCAGGGAATCCTGCTTTGATACATATGACTCCCGGAGTACAAATTGGTGGTGGTGGAGACTCTCTTGGGCAGCAGTACAATGCTCCAGAAAATGTGAGTGTTTTTGTTGTATTTTGTTTTATGTATGTTTCAATTAGTGAACTTTGTTTTTGGGCTGAATAGCAACATAATGGGGAGATCGATGCAAAGATACTATCAGAGTACCCAAAGGAAAAATGGCTGGAAAAATCTGTTTCAATTAATCAATTTCAAACATTGGATGAAAGCAGTAGACAGAAGGCAAGAGGAAAGATACCATATGAAAAAAACTGATAAGAAAGCCCCCAGGTTTGGGGTAAGAAAAAAACTGATAAAAAAGCCCCCAGGTTTGGGGCATGAGAGATTCTCCCTTTGAAAGAAGGCTTGAAAAAAGTTGTATTTTCCCAGTTAAGCCCATGAACAGCAGATATGAAATGTGAACACTCATATATCTGCTTTTGGACTTTTGTTTCAGGTTATTGGAGAAAGGGGCAGTGACATAATTATTGTTGGTCGAGGGATTCTGAAGGCAAGTGATCCTTTAGCTGCTGCTCATGCTTATCGTCTCGCTGGGTGGGCGGCATATGAAAAAGCTCTTGAGTCATGAGGTGGGCAGACAACCTAGCTGAGTTGAGTTGCTTTTGGAAGTGTGATGCTAGAAGGCTTCCAATAATAAACATGTGGGATATTGTTACCTCCAAGATGCTGAATGTCCTTTCAGTGATCTTGCACGGAGTAGTGAGATTACACAAATATCACACAACGATTAGCAGGCCAAGCTCCTTACTGAAATGGTGTTTCGCTGTTTATGTTACCGTTCTCGTGAAGAATGATGAGCTGCTAGCTTGTAGGCTGCCTTCAGTAGGGTTGTTTTCGGCCTTGCTGGGGTGCCATTTTTTCTACTCTTACTAAGTAGCTGTAGGCCCAACTGATTATATATCAGGCTATCTTGGGCAGGGGCATTTTCTGCCTTGCTGGGGCACCATTTTTGCTACTCTTACTGAGTAGTTGTAGGCCTAACTGATTATATATCACCATATTGTAGTATGTATCGGTCAGATCTACACCACTCTGGAAAGCAAAAATTTAAGCAAAAATAAGAGATCATGCAAAAAAATGTTGTATTTGCCTCTTATATGGTGGCCTTTCTCATTCAATCACTATTTGGTATGATGAAAAGTGTAATCATCTTAAGAGATTGCATAAAAATGTAGTGTTTTGCTCTGCCAAGGTGGTCTGTCTAATTCAATCATTATTTGGCACGATGGAAACTGTGAACTATTTCAATTCAATGAAGAACTTGGACCTTTTGAAAGGTAATTTGGGTAATCCTGAAAGTTAGTGTGCGGGTAGGATGTGGGGCATTCTATTCCCAAGTAGCAGGCCACAATGGTGAGGCAATATACATTGGCTTTCTCTTCTCAAGGATATAATTGTAATTGTCAAGAATACTGCATTGTATTGGGTGAAAGGTGTAAGTGTGCGTAAGCAGTGCCTTGAAGGCCACCTCTGGCTGAGAAAGAAAGAAAGAAATATGTATCCATGTCCTTCAAGATGTCTAAAAGGCACATAGGATAGAGCGGCATGCATAAAGATTATAGTTACAATCCATTGTGTGTCCTGGGAACAAATAAAAGAAAAACCAACTAAAGCTGTAAGTCTCACTAAATATATCATGATGCTAAAGCAATTCAATGGTTAGGCTTTTTGAACTCATCTATGATGGCTGCATCACTTTGATAATTTGCCGTCTTTCCTATTTTCTTGTCACCTTTTTGACAATTTTATTTGGTTGTGCTTTGACTTATGTTGGCATAGGCTTATTTGTGGTCCACATTTTGGGTCTCTTGAAACATTTTGATTGATTTAATATTTCAACTCCATATTCTATGTTTGCAAACTCCAAAGTTGCTTGATTCTTCCTTGCTTGATGATATGCTATATACCATCCAATCAAGCCCTTCTCGTTCTCATATGGACATGAGTTTGGTCTCTTGTTGCATGACTTTGAACATGCTTTGACAACCTTCACAATCGAGTCTTATGTGCTTTGTTTTGCTTTCTTATGTATCTATTGTGCATATTTTGTAATTTGCCAAAGTTTATCTTTAATCTTCTTACAATAACTATTGCCATCTTTCTTGCTAATCTTTTTCTAGCTTTGTTGAGCATGTGTACTTTGGCAAGTGAGTACTTCAAAATCAAATTCTCTACTTCAAGTTTCGAACTTGTTGATGTAGATCTTTCTCCATGCATTTGAGTTTTGGGTTGGCTTGGGTAGTGCCGCCAAGACTGTTGATGAAGTCTTTTGATACATCTTACTTTTAGAAAAGAGTTTAGACTAACCCTTCGAGATATTGCATGTTACTATGGTCTCCTAGCATAGCTTCAAAGATATGGGTTAAAACATTTCTTTCTCATGCCAACATGTCTTTTGAAAGTGGAGATAATACACGTTGTCATTGTCAAAGCAATTGACAGTTATCTTCACAATGAGGTGGCTTTAAATTTTGAAGGCATATTGTTTCACTTATCCACTTGTTATCCCATCATTCACTCAAACATTTGGTTGAGTAAAGCATTTGTACCATGAGAGACATATATTTCTTCTCCATGTGCATGTAGAATTGTTGTTCATTGGGAATATAGGGTTTGATAATCCTAAAAGACCCTAAATATCTAGAGTATTAAGGATCAATAGAGTCGATCGTATTCGGAAAGCCATGTTGACTACAATATGGTTAACCCTTGTCACAAGTACATAACCATTTTAAGTACCATGTTCAAATAACATTATGGAATTTGGTTCTATGTATAGATTTATATCAATGTGGTTGTACATTACCTAATTGCACGAATGTAATCATACATGTGATGGCTTTTAACATTGACTTTTAGGATATGCTTTCTATGGTCAATGAACTTTAGTGTCTTATTTTTTCCTATTTGAGGACCATTTTTTCGATCCCTCATTGAGCTTAAGGGTTAACTTTTGTTTTACGCTCAAATTATGAGGATCATAGAATTTATTGCCATATACTTTCTAGCACTTCAAAGAACTCAAACTAGATGAAAATTCATGCATTTCTTATGAAATTTTTTATCCTCAAGGGGTAAACAGACTTTGACTTTGCAATGATATTACTATCCACCTAGATGTTGCTAGAAGATGGTATTTTTGCAAATGTTTAGTAATCTCTTTATCATGTATTGTCATAATCTCCCATTATAATTGCATCCCTTTTTAGCTTAGTTCACAGTGCACCAATAAGAAATGGCTAGAAGCATTCACAAAAATATTCAAATTCACTTTTAGTGGCACTT
Source organism: Lygodium microphyllum (assembly GCF_053477565.2). Taxonomy (NCBI): domain Eukaryota; kingdom Viridiplantae; phylum Streptophyta; class Polypodiopsida; order Schizaeales; family Lygodiaceae; genus Lygodium; species Lygodium microphyllum. The sequence goes on along the minus strand of NC_141137.1, from coordinate 63,773,528 downwards.
TAGACATGCAACTTTGTTTCGTTTGATAGTTCTAATATGATCCTCAATGTTTCATAAAATGAAGCAAGGAGCTCATTTATTCATGTCCTTAGCAAGATTAGCAATAGCCATGGTGTTATCCCACATATCTCTAGCTTCATGGTTTCAAGAATAAACATGAGAGTTCTATACTTTTCTTTATCTTGAGCTTGTTGGGGGTAAAGACATCTGTGCTTATGTTGCCCTATATTTACTTCACACACTATGACTACACACTTGTACATTGCAAGTGGCAGACATTCATAATTACTACTTTATTATTTATTTTTTTAGTGACTATCGAATAAGGGAAGGCGGGTTACACATTGTGATTGTTGGAGTTTCTCCATACGCTCTCTCTCTCTCTCTCTCTCTCTCTCTCTCTCTCTCCATTTTCCACACTCTTGCTTTGCTCTTGGCTTTCCTTGTGTGCATTAGAGCCAACCATTCGAGGAGATTTTTTGTCATTTGTTTTAGCGTGGACTTAAAGCTTCAACCCATTGACAAGGTTTCATGGCACCCATTGTTTCTTCCTCTTGAGGTATGTGTTGAGTCTTCCATTCTCCTAGCTTGTTCTAGCTTGCTCCCTACTTGTTAAGGAGCTTCCCCTAGGGCTTAGCTGAGCCTTGTTGAGTGCTTATTGAGATGATGAGTAGCCATTCTATCCATTTTGAGTGGATACAGAGCATGTTGTGGAAATTGTGGACAGTTATGACAGCTTGACAACATTATCGTATTTTGGCCATAACTTTTGCATATAGTATCGGATTTAGCTATTGTATAGCTAGAAATGAAGAGCGCGATGAGAGCTACAGATTTGGACACTCATATATTTGATTTTTTTTTTCATTTTTTTGTTCTGTGTTTTACACAACAGTTCTGGTTCAGACATCAAACAACAAATTCCATAATGCATGTTTGATGCTTTGAGAATACTATTTTGGTGCCCAGATGGTATAATTATGACTTTGGGATGCTATTTGGATTTTTTAGAGCTTGATTAGCTCAATTTTACAAATTTTTTTAATTGTCATAGCAGTTTGGACAGCAAGTATACACCAATGAACTTCATGGCTTTGAATTACTATTGCACCTATATGGTATTTCAGGTATGCTACATGTCTATGGTAATGTCTAGCATTGAAGTATGAGCCCAAATATAGTTATGATATTCTTTGATACTTGGATTTGAGCTACATTTGATATACTTGGGCTTCGATCAGTTGCTTTGAGCTTTTATGCTTAGTCACTTACAGATATTGAAGCTTCATTTGACACTTGTACTCCTAGAAATATTTGTGATGTGGTTGGGCGGATTCTTTGATGCATATATCTTGAGCTCTGCTTGCTCACTTTGCATTCTGGATTTGCTTCCAGTGGGAGAGGCTTATACTTACGTGGTAGAGCTTGATTCTTTGAGACATTGGGACTCTTGGTTTATGTATATGCTCTCTTGTATCCTATTGGATACAATTACCTTCACTTGTGGGTTGATTTGATTCTGTATGCTTTGGACACCAACACTTACCTCTGTTAGTATTTTGTCAGTGATGTATATGCTTATGGGGTGTATAGCTAGAGTTCTCTAGAAAACACCAAAGAAAGAGGGTAAATACTACAAGAAAATCTATCTTATTACACCAACAAGCTTTTCTTCATGCTTTATCTAACCACAAAAAGAAAAAGAACACCATGAACAACAAATCTTTACACAACATCATACCTAAGATCTCCCATGGATTCATCACAATAAAAGTTATCATATTCTTCATAGAAACCACTAAAGAATCAAATGAACACAAAGGAATGGTTAACTTTGAATGGACTTGATCACATAGTATTCATATTTCATAGTTTGGAAAATGAATTATACCCTGCAGGCTTAAAAACTAGCCAAACACTTCTATCTTCAATATCGATTAATCAGCATTTATATTTCATAGTTTGGAAAATGAATTATACCAAGATTAAAAACTAGCTAAACACTTCTATCTTCAATATCGATTAATCAGCATACACGAACCAACCTTGACCCCGTCAGGGTCCAAAATAACCTAGATTCATTAAAAAGATTGACAAAAGGAAAACACCTGAAAGGATGAACCAATTCTTATCTTACAAAAGATAATGAAAGAAACTAGTAAAGGATAGAAGAGGTTCGTTAATTTCACCGTAGTTCTCCAAAACTTCAGTCATATTGAAAAAGTAGCTTCTTTGAATCTCATTAGCTCGCTCGAACCATGTCTCCATAGGGATACAAATCAAACACACCCAATCACAGACACATAATATATACATTTGAATGACACCCAAATAAAGGAGAATGAAAATAGATTCCATTAAATATCATCCACCAAATACATCCAAGAAGAAACCATCAATGAAGATGTTTTCTTTTAAATGCCTCATGCTTTCTGAACCTATCCAAGAAATATGCCTCATCAATAAATGTCCAGAGAGGATTTTGTAAAAACTATAAACAATACATCCTCTCCATAAGTACAATACAACGGCTAGGAAAAGAATGAGCATGGAAATACAAAATATCCAATTGTTGAAGGTCAATATCAATATTGGGATTACGACATAGCTTTGGAACTAGTTTTGGATCATTATGAGAGTGTTTGTGCATAAAAGCCAAATACCATGAAAAATGAGTAGTTGCACAAATTGAAGGATTTGTTGATTGGTAATGAGTCTTGGAAATTGAATATAATTATTAAATGCTTTTGAAGGAACATCCTATTCTCCTAGAATCACATGCTAGTTAATCTAAGGACCGGTTAAACAATCTTTCGGACTACACGATTTTCTTCTAGGCACTTGTGAATCAAACCCAATATATCCATTGACCAACTAAGGTGAATTATAAACAAGAGAAGTAGGGGAAGAAATGGGAATAAGTGCCAACGAATGAAGGAGAGGATAAGCAATGTCATAGAAGGAAGAAAGTGATAGAGATAGTATTTTAGAAAAACAAACAGAATTTGACAAAAATGGACTAAGGGCATAAGCTAGAAAGGAAAGAAGTGGGAGTTCATTGAAAAGGAGTAGAAGAAAATGTATGATCAGTAACAGATAGACAATGGGTGAAAATAGGAATATGAGAATCAAAAGAGGGGGAGTAATAGATGATGGATTTGTGACAAGGGAAAGATAGGCTTCAAATCTATGAGAGAACTATTGGTAATACATTAAGGAGGGAATTGAAGGTCCTAAACATAAAGGATGGGAATAAGCATCAAAGAAGGAAGTTTTGAAGGATTTTGGGCAATGCAGGAAATAAGATTCGATGTCGGTTTGCCAAGTTTTTTGTACCAAAGTAGGGAATGAACATTTAAAGTTACCTGAAGGACTACATCCTCTACATACAAAGAGAGATCCTCATAATTCGGAATCAACAGATCACCTCTAATATACATGAAGGATAGCAACATGGTGTTAGGCATCACAAAATCCTCAAAAACCATAGTGATAACTTCTAACCAAGGACTATCCAACCCATCCTCAGGAGGAGACAAATCCATAGTGGATAACTTAATATAAAACTCCAGCTTTTGTTGTTGGTACATAAAGAACGAATGATTCGGTGGTATATATTCCACATATTCCTCAAAGTTTGTCCACAACAACTCCTTCTTGGATTGTAATCGTTCCACCTTATCTTTAAACAAAGGACACAATGCATCACTATGTTGAAGAGATGCCAAGTCATTGGGGGAAAGTATGGACATTGTAAGAGCAACAAGACTCAGGGGAACAGAATGGGAATGAGCTGATTGTTCTTTCAAGTCTTTAAACTTGGTAGCTTGACTATCAACAATAGTATTGGTGGATTGGAACTCCTTAGTCTCAACAGATACCAATGCGTGTAGTTCTTGAAATTTCATGAAAGGACTATCCCTCTCCCTAGTAACAATATGCAAGGCTCTTGCTATCACTAAGCACATACTAGTGTAGTGGATTGCCGAGGACAATGATGAGCCCAGAATGGAAATTGAGATGAACAGAGAAAAAATCCATATGGCCGTCAACAAGGAAGGGTTGATCACCAATTGTTAGTGATTCAAAGACTTGTAAATCATCAAGGTAAACCCTTCATAGTTTTGATAGGTTATAAAAGCACTCATTTCTTCATTTCTTTTAGATACGCAAAGAAGCTAGGCTTAGAAATTGTACAAATATTCAAACTCTTGAGCTAGCTAATTGAAAAGAAATTGTGTCCTCATTGTGGTCAAGATATGTAAATTTAAATCTAGGATGTAAGCCCACTTGCACAAGGTTCCAAGTCATGAACTTGGGCATATTACAACGTGGATCCCAAGAAAATGTTACTAGTAATATAACTCAAAAAGATGATGAATGACATCCCAATTTGATTATCCTGACACACTTGGGGAAAAGGACACAATTTGTAAGGAGGATATCTTAGCCTTTTGATCTTCTAGCAACTGATGGAATGCTCCATTTGTTGAAAAGGATGAGATAAAGTCTCCTTTGTGGATCTAAGTTCAATAGTAACTTTATATAAGTCATCTTGGATTGCTACATATTCTCTTAAAAAAACAAGCACAAATGTGGGACACAAGTTGTAACCATCACCTCAATAGAGCACTGAATGTCACGGGCATAGGAAAGGAATACCCTCTCTTGCCATAAGGTGATGAAGAGTGAATCTTGAATCTCCACATTATCCTATCTTTGTGACAAATTTTTTTTAGGGCAAGTGAAGAATGCAAGAAGAGAACTTCCTAATGTGGCATGAACAATGAGAGGAGGAACTTGATCAAGAACTATTTCCTAGCCACCATATTTAACCCTTTGTGTTGGATTACCATAGGGGGCAAAGGAGTAGCGTCATCCTCTTCGATAAGCATAGAATTCTCTATAGGAGGAGCAAGAGGATTGATAGGAGGATTTGCAAATGGAGGAGGCAGATTCTATAAAGGGATAGAATAAGTAATGAACATGTATAGATAGGAACCGTACATCACATTGGTGACATTAGCTCTAGTGACCTTTAGGAAGTGTTGGTCCATCTTTATAAGGAGGTAAGAACTCCAATAAATTTTAATACCCTTCAACACTATCCAGGAGGGAGTGAAGAACTCCTTAGACAGATAATTTGTAGGAGTCTTAGTTGGCATGAACTTGTCCTTGTAGTTGGAGGAGGCAGATTCTATAAAGGGGTAGAATACATAACGAACATGTATAGATAGGAACCATACGTCACATTGGTGACATTACCCTGAGTGACCTTTAAGAAGTGTTAGTCCATGTTTGTAAGGAGGTAAGAACTCCAATCAATTTTAATGCCCTTCAACACTATTAGGGAGGAAGTGAACAACTCCTTAGATAGGTAATTTGTAGGAGTCTTAGCTAGCATGAACCTATCCTGCAAAAATTGGCATATTTGCTACCAAAAGGGATTTGAAATCATGGAAACATAGACATCCGAAGTAGTGATAACTTGTTTAGCATCTAGGGTATCTTTGGTTTGTTTCTGTAATAGCTTCATGATTTCCTCATAGCTAACATGATGCTAGAAAGGTTCTCCTCGATAGGGAAGAGACAATACCTTCCCTAGACATCTGGGGGTCAATGTGAGGGTGGTATTCTCAATAGGACCTACACACTTGCTATACGATGAGAGAAAAGTATCAGAGGGTAGGATCAGTCAAAACAAGTGGAAAGGAACGAGCCACAAAGTCAGATAAGTTATCCTTTTGAATAAGGTTCGATTGTGACAAGCGAGAGTAGTCCCTGGAAACTAGGGGAACATATTGGATAGGCTAGCGTGCCATTCAGATTTGCACAAAATGCACACACTATAGACATGTAGAAAGATGCTTGAAAATAGCAAGCAGAACATTGATAAGATTTCGACCAAAGAAATTCCATAGACATGAAAGCAAAACTGGAGTCCTATGAAAAAAAATTGACATGACCTACACATACATGCGATCCCGATACTTCATGGTATGCAACACACATGCATCGTGTGATCCCTGTATCAGGCAATAAAAGCAAAAGAAAATACAAACAATATCCCAAACACGATCAACAAAATACCATTAAACTAACAAGCCACAACGCATCAACTCTGTATAGGCAGCTAATTGAAGGAGAAGGGGGAGGAGAGGGGAGGAAGAAAGAAGACATGAGGAGAAGATGGAGAATAAGGGAGGAGAAGGGAGCAAGAGGAAGGAGGAAAAGGAAAATGGGAGAGAGAGTGAGGGGGAAGGCATGTAGAGGAGAGGGTGAGGAGAGAGAAGAGGGAGATAGGGAGGGGTGAGAAGGGTGTTGGGGAGATAGAGGAATGGAAGGTGAGAGAAAGAAAGAAAGAAAAGAAAGAAAGAAAGAGAGAGGGACAGAAAAGAAGAGGAGAGGGAGAGAGAGTGGAGGTGGGTGGTTACGGGCGGTGGGGAGAGAGTGTTGTTTTTTTGTTTTTGTTTTTGAAATTAAATCACGTGTATTATGTTTTGTTTGTTTTGTTTTTTGTTTGTAAACAAAACCAAAAGAAAACATGCCCTTGTCTTATGCATGAACGTGGGGCAGGGTAAATTTTTTTGCAATGAGGGAATTAGATAGGAGAAAAATGTCACACGAGTATGGGTGGGGTTAACACGGCATGTCAGACACAATGGCGTGCAATGTGGAAAAAAATGCAGACATTCATGCAGGCATGCAAGGGCGACATCTAAAAGATCACGAAAAAATTAATTTTGAAAAATCTGTGCATCTGATTGATGCACAAGAAAAAGAAAAAGTGGGCAAGACAAAATGAGGAATGAATTGGATGATTCGAATGACATTGCTAGTGTCAAAAAGGGGTGTTCACATGAAAACATTGTCAAAAAACACATGTGAAACCACAATGGGAACTTTATAACAGAAAATCCATATGCTGGAATGAAGTGTAAAAAGAAGCGAAAATGTCTAATTCAACGAATGGCACATGGCTATTATGTCAAAACACACTTCTGATGAGAAATGTGGATGTTCACCTGGAAAAATATCATACTGGAGACTCATAAAAAATTAATAATCGTCAATTCATGCATTGAAATGGTGGCTTGTAAAAAGCAAAAATGTTCAAGGGAAGGGAAGGATTGGGATTGTAATGTGAAATCCCAGTTCTAACAAGAAAAAGGAATGTTTGCATGGAAACATGTCCGATTTGTGTAAGATTTTTTGAAAATTCATAGCAGTCAAACTATAAGTTGAGATAGGAGGACTATAAAAGAAAAAAGTGTCTAGTTCAAAGGGACAAATAGGCCTATGATATCAAATGGTGATTCCAATAAAATTAGGATGTGCTCACATAGAAAACCAACAAAATAAAAACATCGCAAAAAGAAAAGGGGAGAACCCTTAAGTAAGGGAAATGACATGAGGAATGGGTGGGTATAGAAAAGAAAATTTCTCAGTTGTAGATTGGGTAGAGGTGTTTTCATGATAATATGCAGAATGGACGTGTAGGGATGCGTCTTCATACTTAAGACTTTAACATAATGGTTTACAATGACCAACAAGGGCCGAGATACAAGTAATCAACCCAAGCCTTACATCCCCATACTTAAAACATGACATACACTCATAAATGCAAGAGGCAAAGCTAGAAAAACTTGGCCCATTCAATAGTTGGTTGTGTCTGAGAGTCATTGGCACATTGGCTATTAAAGGCGCTTGTTGTCGCTTGAAGGACCAGCATTGGCTGTTGAGATATCGAGCTCCACTTGTGATATGCCAGGGTGACTGTTGTGCATTTAAATCACCGACTTGTTAGCTGCAGATGCGGTTGATACACCGCCCATGAATAATAGCTAGATGACAGCTATCCTTATCTACTCTAGTTTGTGGCTCAGTTAGTATGCCACCTTAGTTAGTTGAGTTTGGTTTGAGACCCATATATAGGGTTCTTCTATTTCTCTGTACTTGAGTTCTTTTGGCTTACACAACTAAGAAGAGGAAAACTGTTTTCAGCCTCCACCTTCGTGTGTATTCCCCCATTGTGTAAGTGAGAAAGCTACAAATGAGACTCCTTCCTTCTCTCCCGCAATCTTGACATGGTATTAGAGCCTAGTTCGTGGTAAGGAGCTCAAGAAAGCAAACCAAGTTTGTGGTGTTTTGGTAAGAGGACCAGTGTTGCTTTCATTTTTCGAGTTTGGGAGCAAGTCTCTGCAGGTAGTACAGTCGGAAAGTGCAAGAGTGCATTGTCTCAGATTGAGACGCCCTTCGCGGTGTAGCAAGAGGGCAGTATATGCTGCGGGCAAGGGCTTTAGACCTTGGTTGCCCTATTTTTTTGATTTGAGGCCATTTCGGGGCTTGTTTTAGAGGCGAAAGTTTTTCGCACGCTCTCAGGAAAAGGCCTTGTTTTTTGCTGTGCGACCACTGTTCTACAGGTCGGTGAAAAGTTACCGTAGAAATTGCATCATATGCTTGTGCACAGAGACATTGGGAGTTACAAAATCATCCTTGTTGCCTGTTGATGCAAAATCGTCACTAGGAAGTGACTATGTGGTCAAATACCACTTTCGTCAGTTTTGCAGATTTGCCCTTGTGAGGCTGAAGCTGTGTTTTTTGCAGTGACAAATTTTTTTGCAGTGTTCTGTAATGACGTCTGATTCTCTTTCACAGATTGTCACTGAAAATCTTGACAAGAACAACTTCCAAGCATGGAAGTTTAGAATGAAGAATTTTCTTATGGGAAAAGGATATTGGGAATTTGTTGCAGGAAACGAAGAAGAACCAGTTCTTCCTGATGTTCCCAATCAACAACAAATGCAGGCATTTAAAGGATGGCATGAGAGAGCCAGAAAACTTATGTACTGGCTGTCTATCAGTATTTCAGACTATGATTGTGCATATTCAGGATGCAAGTACACCAAAGGAGGCATGGGATACTTTGTCAAAAATGTATAGCACAAATACGTAAGCCAGGAAAATGCAGTTCAAGCAAGAGTTGCACAATGTGCAAAGAGAAAGTATGAGCATCAATGACTACCACATGAAGGTGAAGAAGATTGCAGATGCACTTGCTTCCATTGGGTCGCTAGTGGAAGATGATGATTTAGTTTTTGTGACCTTGAATGGTCTAGGAAAGGATTATATACAGTTCCGCACATCGATTTCCATCCGTGAAAGATTTCCTGATTTTGAGGAGTTGATTGCTCTTCTAATTTCTGAGGAGTAGAGAAATGGTGGTGCATCTTCTTCAGGAGGAACTTCAAAAGAAGCTGTCTTCTACTCAAATGCTGGAAGAGGTAGAGGCAGAGGTAGAGTAGGCCGATCTGGAGGCCGTGGTAGAAATCAAAATATGCAGCAAACTCAAGAAAACCAGTCCTATGGAAGAGGACGTGGTAACTCTAGAGGCAGGGGGAGCCAAAGAGGTCGTGGTGGATGGCAAAGAGGCCAAAATGCAAACAACAATTTTGAATGCTACTACTGTGGTAAAATGGATCATATGGCTAAAGACTGCTATAAAAAGCAAAATGACATCATGAATGGAAAATTACAACAAGGGAATTATGCATCTTCTAGTAGACAGGGTAATGACAGAAATGAGCATTTGTTTATGGTGTAGCACATGCCCAATTCTATGATAAGTGCAGAAGAAAGCAACGATGTGTGGTATGTTGACTTAGATGCATCAAACCACATGACAGGTCATGCAGAATGGATGCAGGATGCAAGGAAAATGGAAAAACCAGGATTTGTGGAGACTGGTGATGATACTGCACATCTTATTGTGCAGATTGGAAAAATTCCTTTGTCTATGCAGGATGGGAAAAAGAAATACCTGTCGGATGTATTTCATGTCCCGAATATCACCAAGAACCTGGTTTCTATTGGTTAAATGGTTGAGCAGGGCTTGCAGGTCAGTTTTAATTCTCATGGATGCTTTGTTGAGGATATGAAAAATAAAGGTCACTTGATAGCAAAAGGAAAGAAGAAGGGCAGAATGTTTATGTTGGATGTAGACATGCCTGAATTGAGTGCAGCAATGTTTGCACATGGGATCGGTGTAGTTGCAGATATTGATATCTGGCATAAACGCATTGGTCATGTTAATGTACAATGACTTAAATCAATGCAAGCCCAAAATATTGTTGCAGGATTGCCTAAATTCAAGGTTGCAGAAATGCATAAGGTATGTGAAGCCTGTCAATTTGGAAAACAGGCAAGGAAACCATTTCCTAGACATGTTCAAGAGAGTAAGAAGCCATTGGAATTAATCCACTCTGATGTGTGGACTACTAAAGCTGCATCTATTGGAGGCTATCATTATTTTGTTACTTTTATTGATGACGATAGCAAAAAAGTTTGGGTGTATTTTATGAAAAAGAAAAGTGAAGTGTTTGGGCATTTCAAAACTCTTAAAGCTATGGTTGAAAAAGAAACAGGCCTGCAAATAAAATGCCTAAGGTCAGATGGAGGGGGAGAGTACCTCTCAAATGAGTTTGCAAGGTTCCTGCAGGAGCATGGCATAAAGCAGCAATATTCATGCAGTCATACCCCACAACAAACTGGAATTGCAGAAAGGAAAAACATGCATATTGGAGAGGTATCTCGTGCTATGCTCAACGAAAAAGACTTGTCAGATTTTTACTGGGCTGAAGCAGTTGCTACAGCAGTCTACATAATGAACAGGACTCCCACTGCAACATTACATGGGATGACTCCAGAGGAGAGGTATACTGGTAGAAAACCAGATATTTCTCATTTGAAGATTTTTGGTTGCATTACCTATGTTCATGTGCCAGATGAGTTGAGATCCAAGTTGGATCCAAAAGCTGAGAAGTGCATCTTTATTGGTCACTCTTTGCAGACAGAAAGGGTATAGATGCTATAACCCTTCTACTCGTAAGTTTACAGTGAGCAGAGATGTTGTTTTTGATGAGATGAGTAGCTGGTATAAACCAGTAAATGTGATTGATGATGTAGATGCACAAAATGGTAATGCTGCACAGAATTCACAACAGCATTCACAAAATATTTGTGGACCTGGAGTGTCCTCTAGCAGTGGTTCACATTCTTCGCCATGGATAGGCAGATTGAGATAAGGAGAATCTCCTCAAAACAATGCAGATAGTGGTATGTAGGTTTCACGAAAAGGAAAAGAGAAGGTAGATCAGCCCATGTTTGATGTGAATGCAGGTCACTCTTATGTGGATGGTGAATCCAATGACTCAGAACAGAGCATTGATGATGAGTTGGGTATTCCCTCTATTGTTACACCTGGAGTAAGGAAGACCAGGGATGTTTTGAGAGCACCTGGGAGTGAACCTACTTTGCGCAGGTCTACCAGAGCTAGGTATCCTGTGGATAGGCTGAAATATGATGGATTTGTAGCCATTCACTATGCCTATATGGTCAAAGTGATACATGAACTAGAACCCACTTCTTTTGACCAAGCCATGGAAAAAGAAAAATGGGAGAAAGCCATGGATGAAGAAATGGATGCCTTGGAAGCAAATGCTACATGGGAATTGGTACCTTTGCCTAAAGATAAGAATGTAATTGGTTGTAAGTGAGTTTATAAGGTGAAACACAATGCAGATGGTTCTATGAATAGATACAAGGCAAGATTAGTAGTCAAGGGGTATGCACAAACATATGGCATTGATTATGAAGAAACATTAAGTCCGGTTGCAAGGATGGCAACCGTAAGAGCAATCATTGCTATGGCTGCATCAAAGGGATGGTCTTTACATCAGATGGATGTAAATAATGCCTTCTTGCATGGTGATTTGCAAGAAGAGATCTATATGGAGCAGCCACCAAGTTATGTGCATGCTGTTCATCCTGAGTTTGTTTGTAGGTTGAAGAAAGCCTTGTATAGCTTGAAGCAAGCACCTAGAGCATGGTCTGACAAGATAGGACAGTATCTTGTCACTATTGGCTTTTAGATTTCCAAGACAGAATTCTCACTTTATGTGAGAAAAATAGAGAAATGTATTATGCTACTTGTCATTTATGTTGATGATTTGATTACAGGTGATAGTGATGAAGATATCCTTCATGTGAAAATGCTATTGAAGCAGAAGTTTGAGATGAAGGATTTGGGAGAGCTGCGTTATTTCTTGGGCATTGAGGTGATTAGATCACCAAGTGGGATACGGCTCTTGCAGAGGCAGTATGGATTGGACATGTTGTCCAAATATGGGATGATAGGCTGTAAGCCTATTTCAGTTTCTTTGGAGCAGAATGTGAAGCTGAGCGCAGATGCAAGCGAGCTTCTAGAAGAACCTACTATGTACAGACGCATAATAGGAAGTTTGATTTATATGACTATTACCAGTCCAGATTTGAGCTATGCTGTTGGATTGGTAAGTCAATTTATGCAGGCTCCAAGGAAACCGCATTTGGATGCGGCTAGACGCATACTCAGGTGTGTGAAGTCCACATTGCAGTATGGACTATTTTATGAGACTGGGGTTCAGATACAGTTGCATGGATACACTGATACTGATTGGGCTGGTAGTATTTCTGATAGACGATCTACCAGTGGATATGTGCTCTCTTTTGGGAGTGCTGCAGTCACTTGGAGCAGCAAGAAACAGCCTACAGTTGCCTTGTCGAGCACAGAGGCTGAGTACAGGGGTGCAACAATGGCTGCATGTGAGGTAGCTTGGTTGCATAAGCTACTTTACAATATGCATCAGCCTACAGATGGGCCAGTTGTCATTTATTGTGACAACATGAGCAGTATACACTTGGCAAATAACCCAGTCTATCATGCTAGAACAAAGCACATTGAGGTGCATTATCACTATGTGCGGAAGAGGGTTTTACTAGGTCTTATTGATCTAGTTTATGTCAGCACAGAGGATCAGGTAGCTGACATATTCACGAAGGCATTGGACGTAGAGAAGCTGCGCAAGTTCAGAGACCTGCTTGGTATGCAGGAATTGGGATTGAGCTCCAGGGGGAGTGTTGAGATATCGAGCTCCACTTGTGATATGCCAGGGTGACTGTTGTGCATTTATGTCACCGACTTGTTAGCTCCAGATGCGGTTGATACACCGCCCATGAATAATAGCTAGATGATAGCTATACTTATCTACTCTTGTTTGTGGCTCCGTTAGTATGGCGAATAATAAAGGGGCTTAGTTTGTTGAGTTTGGTTTGAGACCCATATATAGGGTTCTTCTATTTCTTTGTACTTGAGTTCTTTTGGCTTACACAACTAAGAAGAGGAAAACTGTTTTCAGCCTCCACCTTTGTGTCTATTCTCCCATTGTGTAAGTGAGAAACCTACAAGTGAGACTCCTTCCTTCTCTCCCACAATCTTGACATTGACTACAAAAGGTGTCACAGCTCATCACATCATATATCATCATAACAGGGACAATGCAACATCACCCAAGGAGGTAGTACTATTGATAAAGACCGCCATTTTGTCATTGACAAAGAATATATCACTCAGCTCACTAGTCACTCATATTGGAATGATAGATTAGTCTCTCACCCCATGGCTCACATCACTTAAGAAGCACTTGAAAGACCCATAACTTAGAACCACTTTAGAAATTGACAAGATTGAGGGGCTCAGAGTATGCCAATGTACACACTTGATGGTGCATCAATGTATCCCATCCTATCTAGCATAAGTGTAAGAAGGAATGCCAAGGAGCCTTATAGTACAGTGCACAGAACATAGTAATATATCATATTATGACTGCAGAGGTCCATCTCATATGTGTAGAAGGAAAGAAAAACATATAGTACAATGCACAGAAAAGAGTGACGTATCATATTGTGATTGCAGAGGTTCATCCCGCGTGTGCATAGGGAAACATGAACATACCTGTCACCATTGTCGTAATGTCCCTCAATCCTCACCTCTTAGGTAATTAAAAGAAAAAATAAGTCACCATCAACCCCCCCTTTTTCTCACGTTTGTTGATAGATATAGGAGGGAAACCCAATTCCTAATGTTCAATAATGTAATTCTCATTGTCACTTGTGCGAAGGTGGTATGCCTTGTACGCAATTGATGGTGCAATCATGCATTTTGAGTCTATAGTGTGAGAAAGGAAGGCGAATGAGCCTTATAGTGTGCACGAGATAGATCATGCTTTGTGTATTGAGAGGCCCAACTCATGTATACAATGCTCCATTCACACATCTCACCTCTCATTTGGATTTGAAAGAAAAAAGACTAGTCACTCATCCCATCCTTTGTCTCACTCATTCCATCCTTTGGCTCATACAAAAGGCAACCCATGCTCACATCCCCATCTAGTTAGGATGAAATCTCACATCACTATCAGTGCTTTTTGCGGCTTTAGCTTATCGATGATATCAAATATTGTCTACTGATAGGAAGAGGTGTACCCAGGGGGTGGTAGTCGACAAATCAGAAACTTTGAATGTGTGTGAGAATATTCCATCTACTGTAAGAGTTAGATGCACTGTGGAATCACATGATCTAGCACACCAAGGGAGGTGGCTTTAAAACTGAACCTTAGAAAGATCATAAGGTGTAATGTATCTGGTGGATTATAAAGTGTCACCACCTTTTCTATAGCTAGCTTCCTATCCAAGGATGCTTGTCACCTTTTCTTGGAACGAGACCTGTTATGATTAGTAATTTTCTTTCATTTCTCCATAACAGTTTATAATTTTAGTTTTTTCTTTTTCTCCCTAGTCTCGAGAGTGTTTTCATATTTTCTTGAATAATAGGTTAGCATGATGGGGACTGAAGTCCTTTCTCCCATGACAATTGTTTTTTTCCTTTTTGGTTTTGTTATAAATTAGTAAATGGTAGAAATACCATGCACTAGAACCATCCATGCTATGTTTGCTTGATTGAAAGGGAAGGTAATAGAACAAGGGTAGGAGGTAGAGCTGCATCCTCAGAGAAGTTTCGACACTACTTATAGTCAACCCACTTCAAGTTTTATGTGGATCATGAGGCGTTATCCTTCTTGATGAAAAAAGAAAATGCAAATGAAATAATGGTGAGATGGTTACTACTATTCCAAGACTTTGATTTTGAAGTGGTCACAAAGCCTAGTCGCTCCCAATGTACTAGCCGATCATCTCTCATGGATCCCTCAAACTGAAAAAGAGATGCACAATGATCCAAACCTTTTAGATGTTTCCCTATTTCTGGTCGAGACTATAAACCCATGGTATGCAGACATTGCCAACCTCTTGGCTACTCAACAATATCCTCCTAGTATTTCTAGTTGAGAGAAGAAGAAGCTTCTATTGACAACCCCTTATATTATATTAGGTGGTACACTTTACAAGAAAGGCAAAGATGAAGTGCTACAAAGATGTATTGTAGGAGATGAGATAGAGATTGTCCTGAAGACATGCTACAACAAGCCATGTGATGGACACTTTACAGGAGAAGTGAGAAAGGCTCTACTTGCAGGATATTAGTAGCCTACACTATATAAAGATGCCTATGATTACTGTAAGTGTTGTAATATACGTCAACGAATGGGAAAGACCACAAAAACCAGTGCCATGCCACTGCATCCTCTCCTTCCCCTAAATCCATTTGAGAAATGGGACATCAATTTTATGGAACCAATCAATCCTCTAACTAGAATGAGAAAAATAGATACATTTTTGTATGAGCTAAAACCGGGACAAAGTGGCGTGAAGCCAAATCTCTCAAGCGTGATGATGGAAATAGCATGGCTTTGTTCTTGTATGAGAAAATTATCACCTACTTTGGTAGTCCCTTAATAAAGCCTGTCAATGACAAAGGCACTCACTTTCTAAACAAGCACCAAGCACTAAAGCTCAATCAATGTATAATTTTGCTCCCTATGAATGACTTTTTGGCTTGTATAATAGATGGGTTGATTCAACTTTAAGATGCCTTTTTGGCAAAGGACTACCCCTAGGCCTTCGACTGATACATTAATATGCACATGAAACTCCTTTGTCTAGTAAAGGAGACTGCAAAATGGGTGCTTTAATGAGACATTGCTTTAAGGTGTTGAAGGATTCTTCACAATCATTTGTCCAAATGAAATTTGTATCTTTACTCAGGAGCTTATGTAGTGAGGTTTCCTTTGTCATAAAGTGTGCCATGAATTGCTTGTAATAGCCCACATGGTCAAGAAATCCCTTGAATTGTTTGAGGTTGATTGGAGATGTTAGAGATGCTATCTTCTCAATCTTTGCTGGGTCTATCGCTATCCCTTGTGTGAAGACAATGTGGCCCAATTGAACTTCTAAAGAGACTCCAAAGATGTATTTATTGAGGTTGAGGGAGATCCCATACTCCCGAAATTGATCAAAGCATTGCTCCAAGTATCCGAGTGCTTGTGAATCAAACTATATACACAAAAGTAATCCAAGCAAACTTCAATGAAATCATGCAAATGATTTTGAAAAGTGGCCATCATCACATGCTAGAAAGTGGTAGGGTATTGCATAGTCCAAACAATATCACCCTTTTAGCATAGGTCTCTCATTCTATAGTGAAGGTTTTCTTGCCATCACTGTGTCTAGCAGTTGGTATGTGATGAAAGGAATAGGAAAATGATCCTTCTTTATTTTGGAATTTAGCTTTTGGAAGTCCACACATATTCATAGCTTTCCATTGTTCTTGGGCACTACAACGGTGGGTGAGACCAATTTATTATTGGTGATAGGATAAATAAACTCAATTTCTAAAAGCTTTGGCAACTTGGCTTTCACCAAGGTTGAACAATTTGGATTTATGGACCGTTGATGTTATTGTACTAGCTTGGTGTTAGGCTTTGAGTTGTTATGATGCTAACATACACCGAGATCAGTCCCCTTCAAATCTTTATAAGATGATGCAAACACATCCAAGTTCTCCTTCAATAGGTCATGTAGGATCAATAGCTCCTTGTTTGGAAGGCTACTACCCACTTTGAGATGTCTTTTCATGCTATCTATGTTGATACAAGTCAACTTCTTTTCACCTTCTAGCTTTCTAATGAAGGTTCCACGAATTGCTTCTAGATATAGATTTGACTCCTTCAAAGGAGTAGCTTCTTCCTCTGATGCTCCACTAAAACCATATTTATCTACTTTTAGTTGTAACTATTTTGATCCTTCTGGATATTGAAATGATATGAGGGTTGTCTCTCATTTGGGTCGTGGGACACTCACTTCTTAACTTAAGGACTCATCTTCTGAGGATGCATCTAGGAATGTAACATGACGGGGACCTTTGAAGGTTCTCTATAAGGGTTGGTGTCTATTGGTATGGTTTATCATCATCATTCCTTTTGAATAGTTGTATTGGGTGATAACAACTATTGTAGATTATTGTTTGTCTTTTCCACTTTTCATATATCCTTTGCATATGTCATGAACCATTAATGACCCCAAAAGGAACCATTATCATTCCATCCAATAATAGAGGCTCTTCATCTTCTGAAGCCTTAGTCATGTCCTTCTTGTGGACATTCTCTTTGAATGAAATAGATTCTTGCTCTTCATTCCTTTCATTATCTTCATTCTCACTTTCATCACCTTCCTCTTTAGGCTCTATCTTTGATTCTGTATAGGCTCTATAAGAGAAGAATAGGCTCTCTATTTTTGCTTTCGCTTTTCTCTAGGTCTGTTGTTATGGCCATGTAATGGGAAGAATAGTACATCCAAGATTTTATCTCATTGTTAGAGTTGATTTTAAAAGTCATTCCTGGGTCTAGAGATATTCATCCATTGACAAAGACTTTGCTTCTTTGGGAGTTGGATCACATGCCAAGGACCATGCCTCTTTTTTCTTTGAGAAAATTTGTTTGATTGCATCTTCTTCTGCCAGTGTTTCATTTGCAACTTCATTGGAAGAGTTAGACAAGACTTCTATGGAGGTGGATCCATTTCCTTTTTGAGAACCATATACTTTAGCACCACTTTATTACGTTCGGTGGCTAGGGTTAGGATTTCTCTAAACCGATCAATCCTTGCTCTTGCTTCAAATATCCAACCAACAGAGGATAAGACATCCCATAAGAGTTTGGCTTTACTACCAAGTAAGTGAGCCAATAATCTCTTCCTGTCAAGGTGGTCTTGACATACAAAAATATGCCTAAGGGCTTGATTATGCTCTGATCTGCTAGCCTGATGAGCCATCGAGTAGGTTGTATGCCTTGTAGACCTAGATCTTTCATTGTCACATCGATCATTAGATTCACAAAACCCCCATCCATCAATGCACTTGCAATGAAGCCGCTTTCTATCTAGATGTTGGAGTGCCAGGATCTAAAAAGACATTGGCCACGTCTACTTCTTTAATAGGCTTTGGGGCCTTATTAGTTTTGGTACCACTTTATTAGGTTTTCAATCCTTAGATCATGTCTTCACATGAGGATGCTTTTGAATCTATTTCTGCAACTCGGAGATAGCATCAATAGTTGTCGAAATGTCAAATTAGAGCAGAAGTTATCTAAATCCTTGACCAAGTCATACACTTTTATGGGGTCCACTAGCTTTAGCCAACTTGGGAATGAAGAAACACCCAATTTGGTTTTTCCTTTATCTTTAAATAGTGGTTGCATCACCACTTCTTCTATCATTGGAGGTACATCCATCTCTTTTGTCTCTTGGACTGCCTTTGTATCCTTCTGTGGCACTAGAGTACTATGCATTATAGTATCATGTTCTACACTACTCTTTGGCTTTGTTGGGAGCTTGAATGTTATGGTTTTGATAGGGGGATTGATTTCTTTTGAATGGTTCTCTTTTCTTGGCACATGTAATTACAAATACCTCCAATTCCACTAAGTTGGATGCTAGCTCCTAAGCTTTCTCTAACCTATCAGTAGCACTAGCTTTTACAGGGTCTGGATTGGGACAATCCTTAGAAGTGTGGCTTTCTCCTTTGCATTGATTGCATAAGGGCTTGTAGTCCATGAATCTTTCAGGGTTTGGACAGTTTGGGGAGATATGACCTTTCTCTCTATATCCATAATATTCCACTTTCGATCTCTATCCACACTTGATTGTTTTCCTTTGTAACTTTGGGCGGGGAACCTCTTTGGGCCAAAATTAGGACCAAAATCTCTACGCTTTGGGCCAATGCCCTACATTGTCATCTTGGATTCTAGTAGCTTGAACCTTACTTCTTTATCTTTCTTCCATTTGTCATGCATCTCTTTTAGAAAGTAGATATCCTTTGTGGGTCCTTCTTAGGTAATAAGAACAAAAGACTTCAAGGATGGTTGGCTTTTGGGTACATTCAATGACTAAATTTCCTGCTTTATGGCACTTTCCACACCAAGTGTTTGATCACTTGACATCTCTTCTTACACTTGCAATATTAGATAGACTAGTAGTATTTTCTTTTAATGTTCGTAACTGTTTTGTAATCACATCTATAAACTCTTTTTTTATGTTTGCAATTGAATTGGACAAGTAGTCCTTGAAATTTTCTCCTTCTAAAGTACTTGGAATAGGATTTTGGGGCATCTATATAATCACTATATAAATTGGTTGGGTTGATGCAGAGGGTCCTTTGTTTTGATTTTGATTCAAAGCTCCTATTTGGATGGTTGGCTATTGATTCGAGTTGGTAGGGTTTCACTGTTGTTGTTGTTGATTTGCCATTGGGAGAATTTTTTGAGGCCACTATTGTTGTGGTTGGACCATCATTTGAGGCACTATTTATGGCCACTATTGATTCAATGCATTGTACTGAGGTACTATTGGTATCTATGGGTAGAGGTAGGAAACACCCCCTGGGATTGCATTTGGTGGATACACCATTCCTAGCATTGGAGGAGATGGGAATCTCTTACTAAGGTCATAGACAATCTAGCTTCCACTTTGTCGTACACAGTCTTGCACCTTCCATTGCAGTTTGCAGGTTGACTTGACTTCTCAGCTTGATGAGCTTTTGAACCTCTAATTGTACACCTCTAAGAAAAACTCTCTTTTGGATGCCTTCATCCAAGTTATGGTTAGTCTATCTCTTCAGTATGGATTCCATTTAGAGACATATGCTTCCACTATTCTCTAGAGGACACTTAAATTTACGAACTTCTCTTGCATTTGCTCTTCCAAACCTTTACGTCTAAATTTGGTGAGAAAGGCCACCTTCAATTCTCATCCTATGCACCGAAAGTTCCTATTGCTTGTCTATCATACCAATGAAACACCACACCTTTGAAAGTGGCAGGGAATATCATCAACCAATGCTTTAGGATTATGGCATTCTAAGCCACACAACCTATCATAAACTTGGCTGTATGAAGATCGAGGTTTTCATTGTATTCTCCCTTGAAAATTGGCAATAGGAATGCATTCATTAGCCTATCAGCAACATTTCTTAGATAGATCTAGCTGGGAAGGGACCTTGATTTGCCATTGGGACTTCTATAAAGAGTGTCGAAAGGGCATCAAAGGAGGCTTCTATTGCTAGCTTGTTCTCATATTTGATTTTTGCCTTCTCTCTTCTTATGTACCTTTAGATTCGTTCTAATGCTTGCCTCTTTATTGTCATTCATCAGGGAGTTGGCTCCACCTAGTTTGGTGGTGCCCCATAGAAGTGAAACATAAGGGCTTTAGTCTCTAGAAGGTTCTCTTGCCAACATTTCTTCTACTTTTTTCTTTTCATAGTCTTTAAATTCAGTTTTCATTCCACTGCAAAGAGGAAGATATTCTATTTTGAAGGTATTAAAGTTCATTTTTTTGAGAATTGCCAACCATCATTTTGGTAGTATCAACTTCAGAGGGTCCCAATGGTATACGCTATGTGAACAATGCTCTATCCACTAGCTTCTAATCGGTTGCTAATTGGAAAAATAGACATGTCTTGTGTTATGCATCCATGACAAGTCCCAACTCTTTTCCTTCTTATTCTTGTGGACCTCCACTGACCATGACTCATGAAACTTCTTCACTATCTCCTACTTGATAATGTCTAGAAACTCCTCAATGAAAGTTGAATCTTTCATTGATGTTCATTCTTTTTGTTTCTTGATTTTTCAATTTTAAGGGAGATAGCTGGCTAGAACGATACAACTCTTTGTAGCTTTAGAATATAGTGGGAATAGTTTGTCGTCGAAGAGAGTCCACATCAAGATGATAATGTGTTTCTGCCAATGAGGGATGAAATTCTTATAAAAAGCGTATTTGAAAATGAAAATTTCTAACTCTTCAAGGGTAGCAAGAATTCAACGCTCTTTCATTGGTTTTCTTCTTCTTCAATGGTGCCACTGCTTCATTTCTAGCCTTTTGTTGGGTGCTTGTTGATGGCAATGTTCCACAGCGTGGCTGCGCACCATAATATGGAGCTATTTAGAGGATACCAAAGAAATAGGGTAAATACTGTAAGAAAATCTATCTTGTTACACTAAAAAGCTTGTTCTTCAAGCTTTAATCTACCACAGAAAGAAAAAGAACACCATGAATAACAAATCTTCACTCAGAATCATATTTAAGATCTCCCATGAATTTATTACAACAAAACTTATCATATTCTTCATAGAAGCCACCAAATAACCAAATGAACACAAAGGAATGGTGAACTTTGAATGGAATTGATCACATAGTATTCATATTTCATAGTCTCCATAGTCTCTCTCTCAATCTCTCTGATATAGATATAAGGTTTCTTCAAAGAAATTGGCTATCTCTCATACACAATCTCTCTCACTTATGCTCTCTCTCAATATTATATGAGAATAACAAAGAATATATCTCAATAGTCCTCTCTTGGTCGTGGATACATCTCCCAAGAGGTATACTTGATATGAATAGATACTAAAGCCATTAGAGCGAACCTTCATAGCTTATTAGTGTCACTATCACTTCAGTCTTCACTTCAAATCTTCATCATCTACTTTTTTCACTTGAGTTAGCTAATTTGAGCTTGTATCATACTAACTCTTCAAGAATGACAAGTGCTCCAATATGCCCTTATATTGTATCTATGTATAATGGAAATCAAGCAATGCAATACCACCTAAAAAGTGAGGATTGATCTCAAAATATTAAGCAAAACACAAAGCCTACATACAAAAAGATACATAGAAGAGAGGCATGCTTTGGTTTTTTTAGAGAATCTACTTCAACTTAGTAGAAGAGATTATGTAGATAAGCTTGATGCTCAAAATTCTACTTACTCTCAAAACAAAGATAAACATTTGATGAGAATTTAGCAACAAGGAGAAGATAGGAGAGTGCTACTAAATTATTAGGTGGAAATGAGTTTGGGTGAGGAAGGAAATGTCAACACTGAAAACTAGCTAGAGGAGGGGGAAAGCAAGGGATGATAGCTTTTGTACAAGATCTCATTCACTCAATTTTCTAATTGAGATCCTCCCACTCACCTGCTTTTTTAAATAATAACCCAAATTTTGGAGAGAGAATATTCTCTTGACATAACTATCAACATCTTGAACAATCCAAAAATAACACATATTAAATTAGATTGCTTTAAGGGCCTAAAAGCAAGTTTGTTCATTTTCCTAATGTGGCAAGTGCGTTTCAAAGTACTCACCAAAAGAGGGGTAAAGTGAATAATGGATTGTAGAAACCCACAAAGTCAAGCAAAGGAAAAGTTGTAGGAGTGGAGGAGAAAATGTTAGATTAGGAAAGTTGACTTGCGAGAGTGGAGGATAAAAAGCTACATTAGAAAAGTTGGATTCCAAACTAGCTAAATGCTTGATAAGAAAGGTTGGATTCCAAACTAGTCAAATTCTTAATAGAAGAATTGATCCAAGACTAAGCAAGGGATATATTAAATAATGAGAATGTGAAACCTATCTACTTGAGGGTAAAATTAAGATATCTAAAATAGTTTGCAAGGAAGCCTCTATTGAATAAAAATATACATGCAAGGGGGTATATTAAATAATGACAATGTGAAACCTATCTACTTGAGGGTAAAATTAAGATATTCGAAACAATTTGCAAGGAAGCCTCTACTGAATAAAAATATACATGCAATCTTGGAGGGTTTTAAGTGTGAGGATAGTCTAATATGGATAAGTCTCACACGGTTCGCAAGGAAGCCTCTATTACATTAAAACAATGCATGCAATCTTGGAGAGTGAGAGGATAGTTTGATATGGATGAGTATAAATGTTCAATATCTATATTTTGACAAGAATACATAGCCTTACATAAGGTTAATTGAAAAATGTAAGCCCAATATTGTAACCCTACAAAAAAGTGAAATAGGTCAAAAAAAGGAAGGTTTGGATATTCTTTAAGGCTAAGTGTTATTCTTTTGTAGCACTAAAAGATAGAGCCCAAGTAGAAGTTGTCAAGAATCACGTGGTGTGGAGACTTGCTCAAGATGTTGCGCCGAACACACACAGAATGCACAAGGAGAAGCTCACTCAAGAGACAAGAAGAGAGATGGAGGCCAAAACGTTTTCTTACTGGTTTCTTCTTCTTTTTCCACACACTTTACAATGTACACAAAGTATAGATAAGATACAATATAAAGGAAAGTGGCCTACTAAGTCAAACAATGCATAACCGACTACACTAGTCGACTGGCGCTATAACTATGCCAGCTGTAAATAGGTGTAACAACTTGAATATAATAAGTAATGAGTCAGTGGCCATGTGAGAGTCATAATGACCACCGATGTGCTAAGTGTAGATGTGTGGACCCATCTAACGAGGCGGTCCATCATCAATGTCCACATATGTTGAGCTTGTCATCTCAACACTCCCCCTCAAGCTCAACTGCATATCTGCAACTCCAAGTAAGCTTCGAAACTTTTGAAGCTTCTCTGTACCCAATGCCTTCGTGAAGATGTCAGCTATCTGATCATGTGTGTTGACATACACCAAGCCACAAAGAGGTAGTGTACCTCAATATGTTTTGTCCTAGCATGGAACACAGGGTTCCTAGCCAATTGTATACTGCTCATGTTGTCACAATAAATGACAACTGGACCTTCCACCTGCACATCCAAATCAGCCATTAACTTTTGTAGCCATACTACCTCACATGCTGCAACAATAGCACCTCTATACTCAGCCTCTATACTCGACAAAGCAACTGTAGATTGCTTTTTGCTGCTCCAAGCAACTGCGGCACTACCAAGAGAGAACATGTATCCACTGGTAGATCTTCTATCAGACATACTACCAGCCCAATCTGCATTTGTGTATCCAAACACCTGTACATCTATACCTACCTCATAGAAAAGTCCATAATATAATGTGGACTTCACATATCTCAATATGCGTCTGACTGCATCCAAATGTGGCTTTCTAGGTACTTGCATAAACTGACTCACAAGACCAACAGCGTAGCTCAAGTCTGGCCTTGTAATGGTCATGTAGATCAAACTTTCCACTATCCTCTTGAACATAGTAGGGCCTTCTATCTCATCCCCAACATCAACACTCAACTTTACATTCTGCTCCAACGTGACTGAAAGTGGTTTGCATGCTGTCATACCATACTTGGACAACATATCCAAGCCATACTGTCTTTGGGACAACCATATATCATCATCACATCTGATCACCTCAATGCCAAGGAAGTACCTTAGCTCACCTAAATCCTTCATCTCAAAGTCCTTGACTTCAGCAATCCCACTATCACTATCACCTGTAATAATCAAGTCATCCACATAGATGACTATGATGACCAAACCTGCATCTCCCTTTCTCACATAAAGTGAGTGATCAGCATAAAAAACATAAAAGCCAATATTGACAAGATACTCTCTGATCTTGTCAGACCATGCTCTAGGTGCTTGCTTGAGCCCATAGAGCGCATTCTTCAACCTGCACACATACGTGGGATGCTCTAAATCTTCATAACCTGCTGGTTGATCCATATACACTTCTTCTTGCAAATCACCATGCAAGAAGGCATTCTTCACATCCATTTGTTGTAACCTCCAACCTTTGGCTGCTGCCAAAGCAATCACACATCTGACAGTTGCCATCCTAGCAACTGGACTGAAGGTTTCATCATAATCTATGCCATATGTCTGGGCATAGCCTTTTGCAACCAGCCTAGCTTTGTACCTACTAATAGAACCATCTGCATTGTGCTTAATCTTATAAACCCACTTACATCCAATAGCTTTCTTGCCTTTCGGCAATGATACTAGATCCCAAGTCTTATTGGCCTCTAATGCAGCCATCTCCTCATCCATTGTGGCATCCCAATGAGTATGACCAACAACATCCTCAAAACAAGTGGGCTCAATATCCTCAACTAGTTCACCATATAAGCATAATGGTGAGCTGCATAACCTTCAAAAACAAATCTTTTAACAGGGTATCTGACCTTGCTAGATCTGCGTACCATCGGATCACTCAATGGAGCCTTTACATTACTATGAGCTCTCTGTACACTTGGTGTCCTGACAGAAGGAATACCAAGCTCATCATCCAAGCTCTCTGAGCCACTGGAGTCGCCATCAAGAACTGCATCACTGCCATTTGACACTTTATTCTTTCCTTTGTCTTTACCTGTAGTGCTACTAGATGCACTCGAAGATGTAGAGCTACTCCTTAGTCTCCCAAACTAAGGACTACCAGATGATGTCTCTGGTCCACTAAGAGTTCGTGATTCTTGCTTTTCAGCCTGCACATGAGTGTCATGATCATCATCATCATCCAATGCATCACCACTAGATGCATACCAACTGCTCATTTCATCAAAGATGGCATCCCTGCTCACTCTGAACTTACATGTGACAGGGTTATAACAGTGATACCCTTTTTGCTCTAAAGAGTATCCAATAAAGACACACTTTTCAGCCTTTGGATCTTGTTTCTTCTGCAACTCATCTGGCATATGAACATACGCAATGCAGCCAAACACTTTCAAGTGTGAGACATCAGGCTTCTTACCTGTAAAACATTCTTTGGGGGTCATACCATGAATTGCAGCTATGGGAGTTCTGTTCATAATATAAACAGCAGTATGAACAGCCTCAGACCAAAAATGCTTAGGCATATTCTTTTCAGCCATCAAGACGCGTGTAACTTCTGCAATATGCATGTTTTTCCTTTTTGCAACCCCATTTTGCTGTGGTGTATATCTGCATGTGAACTGTCTCTTTATCCCATGAGACCTCAGAAAATCACTGAACTCATTCGAGAGGTACTCTCCCCCTCCATCTGACCTCAAGCACTTTACTTTCCAGCCTGTTTCTCTTTCAATTGCAACCTTGAAAGTTCTAAAGTGCTCAAACGCTTCACTCTTTTCCTTCATAAAATATACCCACAGCTTTCTAGAACAATCATCAATGAATGTGACAAAGTATGGACTGCCTCCAAGAGATACATTTTGTGTAGGCCCCCAAATGTCTGTATACACAACATCAAGGATATTTCTGCTTACATCTCTGTTATGTGAAAAGGGTTTGTCTTGCCTGCTTACCAAACTGACATGCTTCGCATACCTTATGAAATTCTGCAACTCTAAATGTAGGCAAACCTGTAACCAACCCTTTGGACTACATTAATTTCAGCCTTTGTACATTTGCATCTCCAATGCGTTTGTGCCAAATTTCAATATCTGCTACAACACCTTTTCCTTTAGCATACATAGCAGCATTCATAGTAGGAATTCCAACATCCAGAGTAAACATACGTCCAACTCTACTTCCCTTTGCTACCAACCTGCATTTGTCATTGAAGTCTTCTACAAAGCAGCCCTTTGCATTAAATCTGACTTGCAGCCCTTGCTCTACCATTTGACCGATTGACACCAAGTTCTTTGTAATAGATGGCACATGTAATACATCTGAAAGACTCTTTGTCTTACCATCATGCAAGGACAAGGGAACTTTTCCAATATGTGAAATTGGGTGGCATGAATCATCACCCGTCTGCACATAACTTGCATTTTGCAAATCTTGCATCTCTCCAAACCATTCTGCATGGCTGATCATATGATTGGATGCACCTGAATCAACATACCAAACATCATCATGTATTCCCTTTCTTGTAATAGCATTCAGCATATGCTGCATAACAAACATACGTTCATTTTTGTCTTCATTCTGTCGTGAAGACGATGCATAGTTTCCTTGCTGCAACTTACCACTACGGATATCATCTTTCTTAGCATAACATTGGGCTGCAATATGACTTGTTTTGCCACAGTAGTGACACACAATATCAGAGTTGTTAGAACCTCTATTTTGCCATTCACCTCTTCCTCTAAAGCTCCCCCTGCCTCTAAAGTTACCACGACCTCCTGAAACCTGCATATCGCCAAATTGTTGATTCAATCTGTTACCTCCTGATACCTCTAAAATGGTTGCCCAGATAAGGAGGTGCAAAAACATTCTTTCTCTCTCCTCCGTCTCTCTCCCCTCAAGGGGCAGTTCATGCCTATGAAGAAGAATGAAGACCGATTGAAGAGTGCTTGCCCGGCATGAATCGGATTGCTCCAAGATCAAGAAGAGGTTGAGGGAAGGTGTTCAACACTGAAGATTGATCACCGGATGGTCAATTGGCAGTCCGTAACAATTATTAAAAAACCTGCAACATGCAAATAAGCGGTATGCCTCATTTTTACAAAGGAAATTTGCTTCTTTTTAATGTTTGTTGTTGAAATGGAATTTATATGGAACAAAAAATTGTTTGGATTTTTTTTCATTATGATTGAGGGCTATGCATAAAAAAATTGTAGACCCGTAATGATCAATAGTCGTAATAATTAAATTATGGCCCAAAAAGCGTATTTTTAGTGTAAAAATGAAGGTTTTATTGGTTTCGGGTGGGAAAAAAAGAAGTGCATGGAATAAAATTCTGAGACAAAACATCTTTCATCTTTCATGATCAGCCACTAATCATAAATCAGAAAATAACCTATTTT
This sequence comes from Lygodium microphyllum, assembly GCF_053477565.2. NCBI lineage: Eukaryota > Viridiplantae > Streptophyta > Polypodiopsida > Schizaeales > Lygodiaceae > Lygodium > Lygodium microphyllum. Next base: position 63,745,744 of record NC_141137.1, on the reverse strand, counting down.
TATGCACAAATAAATAGAGAAAAATAGCTAAAAATGGGAAAAAAAAGGATTTTCATGTTATAAAAATCTAAAAAATTATGATTCGTGGTTGTTGCTATATAACAAAGTTGTGGCATGAATTTTGGCATCATTTCATCTTTGTTTATGCGTTATAGTTCATGTTTTTTTTGTTTTATGCAAAAAATACATACAAAATAATACCGTTACACCTACGCAACGCAATATAACCTAAAAACGTTAGAGGGAAAGGGTGATGTTAAGAGATTAAGAGGGCTGAGAGGGTTTGAAGTTTTGAAACATTTGATTGGGCATTCACATACAATAAAAGGAGCGCATTTCTGCTTGAGAACAAATATAAATTAAGGGAAGCAAAAAGAAAAAAAGAAGGATTTTTAATCGATATTTGTAATGAAATAAAAATAATAATATATATTATTAAACTCTTAAGTCTTTATACAAAAGATTATATGAGTGACTATCCTACAAAATAATATGATGAAAATCACATATCTCATACAAATTCTCATGGTATTAATACTTTTCTTCATTTTAAGTTAGTGTGTTTTCTTTACTTTGTTGTCTATTGTCTAATGATTTTATACATTGAATTCTATAAAAAGTGTTGAGTATCTTGAAGAGTGATTTTCTTTTTCCTTTGCTCACCACCACAACTTGTGGTTTTGAAGTATAGCATCCTTGCTTAGTTTCTCTATGCCTTGTGTGCTCCATATTAATAATAGTTCATAATTGTCAACAAAGTATTGTGCCTCAACAAAATATGCTACACAAGAAAAATCTCATTAGTGCCATAAAGAAAGAAGGTTATGAGAGAAAGTGAAAAGATATTATATTAACTAAATAAAATGTGATTTCCTTCTTTACCCAAGCTTTTATCATTGCTTCCACTAATCTTTTTTATTGCCATCTTGAAGTCTAAACAATAGTTAGCATTCTTTCTATTCTCCCTTAACAGTCATATGGGGTCATCGAGTCCTATTGAGACCTTCATATGATCATTTGCTATCATTGGTTACTAGCCACATTTGTTGTACATTCACACAATTTCTTTAACACTCGTATTGCATTTGGCTTCTCAAAATTGGAGAGAAATCTTCTAGCATTTGCCTCTCCCATAAATATAGCATCTTGTACATCACTTGATTTTCCACATTATTATATGTTCTTTTGAAGTTGAATATGACCCTCGTGAAATCCCATTTTGAAAGAAGTTATTCACATTTCTTGATGAAAGTGTCTTAAAAAAATGCAAGTTTGATAGAGTAGGCATCGTCCAAATGCAAACTTAAGAGTTCAACAAGAATCCTAATGTTTGTATGTAAGGTACAAATATATACTTTTATTTGCAAAATGGCAACCCAATTTGGATCTTGAAATGTTTGAGTGCACCTCTCTATGTTTATCTTCCTTCATAGTTCAAGATCATAACTCAACTCTTCACTTTTCCTCTTGAGAATGTAACTCCTAGGCTTCTTATCTTAGACCTACCTAAGGAATTCATTCCATCCATACAATACCAACACTTTAGAGTTTCATGGCTCTCATTAGGCACTTTTGATATACCTATCCACTATAGATCATATGCATATTGTAAAGCTCTATTCATGAGTCTAATACTTGTATGCTATATTTTATATTCTTTAAAATATATGCCTCATCTATTTTTAATACAAAGAGTTTCCCCTCTATATCCTCCAATGTCATGTTATAATGTGTACATTGCAACTTGCACCCTCCCAAGATCCATCCAACAAACATTGTTAAATTTTGTATACTAAAAAGCAAGCATATGTTTTTCTCTACCTTTATAAAAGGCATCGAATCTACAATGTGATATTGTCACCCAAAATCTTCACGATTTCCAAATTTTTTTGTGTCTCTTTTTTGCATGTATGAACTTGGAACTTTATTTCTTATTTGATGGACCTGACACCTGATTTCTTTCGAGTTGATCTATGTAGGGATTGAAGGTGAGTTCATGCTTGAAAGCTTGTGCATCTCCTAATTTAGCAAAAACTTAGTATCCTTTAGATGAGCCTAACCCTCTTTGGCTTAATTTCTAACCTTCTCCACAATCTTCATTCGATGGTTGGGATTAGATTGTTTGCTTAGCTTTGCATTACCTTTTCCTTTTGTCTTGGGATCTAAGGTTGAAGAAAATACATTCTAATGTTTCTAATAGCATTCATGCCTTCATTCTTTCAATTTACTAAAGATTTCTACAAAGAGAAGGATGCCTTGTGGGCCAAGGCACAAGCAATTAAAAATCTATGATAAGCATGTTGGGCTCCCACTAGTAGACCCAAACTCTCTAGAGATTGAGAGAGAGGTTGCTACAAAAAAGGCAGTTGCAACTAAGAAGCTGAATGTAGCAAAGAAGCCATCTACTTCAAAGAAACCTTGTTTTGCTGAGAAGCCTTCTATTGCCAAAAAGCTAGGTGCAACCAAACAAATCAAGCTCCTAAAAAAGGCATGGTAAAGAGGATCATTGGAGATGAGGATGAAAATTATAAAAGATCCAACAAGAAGTAGATGTAAGATGAAGAAAATATTGTAGAAGGAAAGAAGTAAGAAAGGGAATAAAAAGGCCGGGAATATTTAAGGAAAGCACCATAGAAGGCCCAAGAAAGACTCAATACAAGGCCCTAGAAAAGACCACGCAAAAGGCCTCAAAAGAAAATCGTGAAAAAGGATAGAGAAACTCAAGCCATCCCTAGAAGGACTTCCATGAGGACCAATGAAGGACATAGATGCTAGGGAATCTCCAAACAAACCCCAGCTAGAGATATTTGAGGAATTTATGTAAAACATATCCGTGTATATACATTGCCTTTATAATTAAAAAAAATCAATATAATCTTAATGATTTTTATTAAGTAATTTATTTGTTCTTTGGTTTTCCTATGACTTGTTAGTTTTGAGAGTTATATCTTTGTTTATTCTATAAGGCAGGTCACCATTGATATTGTCAAAGATCTCACCAAATATTTTAAACTATGCAATGAGAATGTTATGTATCTCATAAAATTGACAACAATGGTAAGTTTATGGCACATGAAAATTGACAACAATGGTCAATTTAAGGCTTTATAAACCTTACAATTCCCTGTTGGGACAACTCATCACATACACAAGCTTTTTCTACCCTTCTTTCAATCAAGTTACTATTGATGCTAAATAGATCTCTCATATCTATGGTTGGAGATAGACTTTGAAGGGCCTCTCTTACATTTTCCAATGTCCATTTTCTATACTTTGGATCTTTATCCTCTCAATAGATAGTCATAGTAAAATGGAAGCTACATGTAGTGTTTGTCTTAGAATGTTGTATGACAAGGTAATGAGGCCCTTTGAACTTTTGTAGAGAAACAAATCACCCTTATGTACTTTCTCCATTGACTTCCAATATGATCTAAAGATTGTTACCAATGTGGTGGATGATTGTTTCCTATCTAACCACATGGTTTTTGTTCTTTGCAAACTTGTTTCTTGAAATATTGATCTAAAGACATAAACTAGGATAAATCAAGATAATGTGACTCTTCTTGATATTCTCCCAATCTTCATAGATCTTTGAATATTTTCAATTATCTTTAACGTGAAGCCCCATATGGTTCTAATATCAATATCTCAATTTGTAAATGCACTGAGATTAGGTAAAGGAAGGTCTTGGAACCTTCTAAATGCCTATGAATTTGAGGAAACAACATAAGTTGAAAAATAAAATATTAAGTTCTTTTAAATGATGAAATGATGAAGGATGGTGAGGGTAAATAACATTAATGAATTTAACATACACAACATTGATTGTACTTGTGATTTGCTCTACTAGCTACCATTCCACACTTGTTGATGGGAAGACATCTACACAAAGTTCTCAAAATTAGTTTACAAGCTCAATAAAATAATAAAAACTAAAATACAAGTCTATGCTAAATGTGGAACTTCCTTGAAATGTAAACTTTCTTGACTTACAATCGGTTGGATAGTCTTGATGTATCTAAGAGCTTGAAGTTCTTAATCAAATGAAAGAGCAAATTACATTTTTCGCTCAATTTAAAGGTATAGCATTGCCGATACAATGCGAATATGGGTATCCGAGACGCTCGGATACCCATATTCGCGTTGTATCGGCAATGCTATATTTGGGTGGTTTTTTTGTTTTTGGTCAAGCAATGAAATGGGATGCTTGCTTTAATCTCTAATCGATGAAGAAGAGAGATTGAAATCTTTGTGTATGGCTTATTTAAGAGCTTGAAGTTCTTAATCAAATAAAAGAGCAAATTACATTTTTCGCTCAATTTAAAGGTATAGCATTGCCGATACAACGCGAATATCGGCAATGCTATATTTGGGTGGTTTTTTTTTGTGATTTTTTGGGTCTCTTTTAGGCATTTTTTGCTTAAAAATATTATTAAAATAGCAAAAGAGCCCAAAAAAATTCAAAAAAATTTCCATGAGTTTATAAGGCTTTGAAAAAATTTTAGAAAATTTTTTAGATTTTTTTGGGCTCATTTGCTATTTTTAAAAATATTTTAAAGAAAAAATGCCTAAAAAAGACCCAAAAAACCACCTAAAAATAGCATGGCCGATACAACGCGAATATGGGTATCCGAGATGCCTTTTTTGCTTAAAAATATTTTTAAAAATAGCAAATGAGCTCAAAAAAATCTTAAAAAATTTCTAAAATTTTTTCAAAGCCTTATAAACTCATGGAATTTTTTTTGATTTTTTTGATAGGTTTAAGATCTCACAAAAAATAAGTTATTACAAGGGGGGTGTACTTTGCACGCACATGTTTACTCCTTCACGATACTGAGGGAGGAGGACCCCTACAGAGATTTTGTTGTGCCACTCTTGCACCATATCAAGTCATCCATGATATGCAGCGAAAAGTATAGTACCAAACATTATGCTTTTTGCCACGCTCGCGCCGTATGAACTGCTCCATGATACGGTGCGAATATGACCCTACGAAAATTTGGCTTTGCTGCTCTCGCGTCATATCAACTTATCCTCACATGGTTGACTTTATGAATTTATGAATTATCCTTACATTGTTGCTGCTCATGCTCATAAGATCACCCTAATGAATAAAGATTTTAATATGATTAGCAGAATAAGGTACCGAGGATGATGTTTGCAAGAGAAAAATCGATGTACTTGGACCTGTTAATTATAAGAGAATGGGTGAGGTGTATGGGCAAATGGTTATTAATGTTTCTTGCACTTCTGAGGAAGAGGACTATCTTAGCATATCTCATGAGGACAAGTCCATGCTAGTTGTAAAAATGATATTTAATTGTTAGATTCTGTAGTTTATTATTGCATAAGGTAAGGCATTTTGACTCTTAAAAATTTTAGTATATAGAATAATTGTGCTATTGATTGCAAATAACACTCCTTTATTTTTGCTATTAGCTTTAGGATATTGATTGCATCTCTTAGCCAATAAATCTCTAAAATTATGTGTATTGTTGATCCACTGTTATCAATGGATTTTTTTTTGAGATTTGGTTCAAATATAACAATGTCTTTCAAAGCTTTTGATTCCATCACAACTACCATAAAATTTTTTATTACATCGGATACACTCACCAGAGAAATTATCCTCATGAACTCTCTAAGTGGTATCCATGGCCAAGGAAGAATGTGGGTTGAATGGAATACTGCTTGCTTTTTGGTTAATTATTTATTTTATTTGATTATCTATTTTAGTTACATGTCTCCATTTGCAGTGTTGGCAGGCTCCTGACTACCTTCTTGGACACCACATATGAGGATATTGTTGATTCTAGAAAACCATATAACTCTCTCTAACAAGAAGTACCATTGCAAAGTCACAAAGTCATACATATACTTATGGAAAAAGAGTGCTTTTCAAATGTCTGAAGGACAATAGATGCAAAGATACTTAAGATAGATGGAGTGAATGTAAGTCTCTTTCATATTGTTGGTTTTTTTAGGGACCCCTTTTTACCAACTTGTTACATTTTTTCTCGCAGTGCTGGCAGGCTCCTCTTCCGAAAAGTTTCTACTTAGCCAGGATACCTTCGTTCTTTGTAAATTTGCTGTTTTGAAGCAAGCCACGAAGATATGGAGGGGTACAAACCATGATAAACGTATTCTTCTTGAGATCCTTCCAGCTGTCATGGACTTTTTAATATCCTGAGATATTTTGAATTTGAAACTCTGCACCGTTACCTTGTCAGGAATCTCCCAGTTTAGAGATGAAAGACTTGGCAATGGCAAATCTTCGATATTCCCATACCTATCCGCTTTAGAGGGAACCACATACTGTGCATAATATGTAAAAACCTTGCATTCACTAAAAAAAGACACAGTTTGATCGGCATAAATAATGTCTGCCAATACCTTATGAATGGCATGGAAAGTCCCACTTAGGCTTTCCACAGGTTGCCATTCAATACTTGTTGACGGAAAGATATCTACAATGACGAACCGTTTGTTAGAACTTGCATAAATGGAAAAGAATTTATATACGTTATTCAACTAATAACTTACAATGTGTTTGTTGGGGAACACATTCGTTTGGAGGCAAGTGCATATCCTTGGCCATGTAAACATGTTGCACCTTGACAAACCAGCATTCGGGCATAATTTTGAAGGCAATGATACGCACCTTCCAGTGATGTTTTATATCATCTCGTTTTCTTCTTTTCACCTTATGAGAGCCCTTGCAAGATGGCAGCATGGTAACCCAATCGTTTACAGCAAAGGTTTTGGGCTCAAAATTTCCATCTGCTCCCTGGCTATAGACTGTGCAAGAGTGTATTAAACGAGAAGGGCGCTTGGAGGAAGCCATGAAAAGAATGAAAGCGCAGAGAAAGAAGCTCAAAGAGGGGTGAATGAACTAAAAAGTAGCGCCAAGAATACAAATGAGTATGTATTGAGCGCCAAAAACAATATTGAAAGATCTCCCGACTTTCAAAAAACTCATTATTAATTTCATCACATCTCTGTCACGTATTTTGTCAGATTTGTAAGTAAATAACGTCTTTGGGACTCCAAAACATGTCAGACTTTAGGGGTTTTGGCTAAAAAAGAAGAGAGAATCACGAAATGGACTCCACTATCTCTAAAAACGAGGAGACAAGAATACCATATTCTTGCACATGTGGCGAACTCTCTTTGGCCCTTTCCTTAATCCCGTGATTAACAAAAGTGCATTTTTTGAAGCGTTTTTGGCCCTAATGGTATTTGTGAGGTGTCCGCCAGTCTCAATCCAAGGCGCACCTTTTATTATTCCATCAGTAGGTTTTCCAAAATGACGCCGCCTGGTGCTCCCTTGGAGTATCACGAGGTTTGTCACTTAGACCCTACTGAGTCTACATTGCAATGGAAGAGTTCTGGCCAATCCCAGTAGGATCGATCTGAATTTCTAGGTTCCTAAAATCAAACGGGTCTCTTAACAGCCAACTAGCGTCAGTAATTTTGAGTTCCCACTTCCTAGAGGATTACTCGAATTGAAGCAGACTTGCCATTGCACTTGGTTCAAAGAGAATGGGAGATGGAGGGGAGTGCGGTACGTCAACCCTCCTGCCCATAAGGCAAAATCCAATTCTGGCCCCCTAAGACAATGCAAGTCAGTTCTACCTAATGAGTAGCTAGTCAATTTAATGTCTTCCTATTTCTATTGTGGATTTAGAAGCTCCTAGCTAAACTATCATTGGATAGACTTGTTGGGGGTCATGCCCACCCAGTTTCCTTTGATGACGGTATCATCTTTAGTTTTTGAATTACCTACAACACATTTATTGAAACATACACAACCATCTTCCTTAATTAGTCTCTTAAATCACACGTTCCTTCACGTAATTTATTTCATGGATACAGATACAATTCAAACAACCATTGAATAAAAAATAAATTCTTTTATTATATTGGAAGTTTATTACAATTTCCATCTTTCCAATCCTACAGAAGATATATAGAATTCAACAATGGTATTCTATTCACCAAGATTCTTTCCTTGTAACTAGTATTAGGGTCCAGGATCCCATCCTAGGTCGTGAAGGGGCTCCTCAGATTTTAGAAATAATGCGGAATTTAAGGCTAGAGACCCCCCTAGCATCCACATTTCCTACTGCTCGAGGCTATCTCTATAGACACACCTTTCCGCTACATTTTTAAGCATGAATCAACTCCTAACCATTGTCGCATTTGGCAATAAATATACAACGTTATTTTACTAATCTCAAGTGAGCATAACATCCTTTACTCATTTCATGCAAAAACCTTCTACAACTATTTCCATCATGATTCTATGAATTATAATCTCGATTAATCTATCTACAAATCATAGGTAATAGTTAACCGTTTGTGCATGTATTAATATGCTCTCTAGATGAAACTGACATCTCGTGTAAATGTAAATGCAAAAGCTACATTTAACGTACTTGATTTTAGAAAAAATCTTATTATTTTATGTGGCAATATGAAAATAATAGCCTATTTCTGAGTTGTGAACAACCTAGTTTGGCATGATGTCATTGGGAATTTCGTCTTTGCTTGTGCTTGTGCTTGCGTTTGCCACACCCGATGTTCTGGCGGGTAGTGGCAATTCCAGCAACCTCGGGCATTCCCGTATCTCTAGCAATACCCATTCTTTGACCGATTGCGATGGATTTCATGGTATTTCCACCTTGTTGCTTTGGAGCCATTGTTCGCGATAGGATTCGAGAGATAGAGAAGGTGGAATGAATTCGGGATGGGAGAGCGTGAGAGCAACTTGCTGAGTTGAAGACCGAGGGAGGGGGAGGTTGAGTTAATTTATTTCCTCTCTAACCCCCTCTCTAATTCCCTTTCTCACAGCCTCTCAGGATCTTCTTCCCTCTCTCTCTCTCTCTTTCTAATTCTTCCCCTCTCTAGCTCCCTCTCGCAGCCTCTCGAGGGGGAGGGTATCCTTCTACCTCCCTCTCTTTTCCTCCCTCTTGCTCTATACTCCTGATAAGGGCCTCTCCCCTCTTGCTCTGACCTCTCTCAATCGTTCCCTGTGCCTCTTATTTATATCTAAATTAGAGAAGAAGGGTTGTGGCTAAGAAGAAGAGCTCTTTATGGAGGGGATATTGGCAAAATCAACAATCTAAAGCTTCCAAGATGCAATCTGATGCTCAAATTGCAAATCTGATGGTTCCATTGGCTTTGGAAGGGGGGTAAAACTTCAGGATATCTCCTCAGAAATCTTCCAGATCACTCCTTCTTCTTCTTCCCATTTTCGGAGTGCTAGTTGCTGCCTGTAAACTGCGATCGTGACACGCGTGATTTTGCCAATCCTTCTTTTTGCATTAAATCTCCAAAACTGGCTAAAAAAGCCACTTTCTTTTTTTACTTGACACCCTGTTCTAAAAGTTTCCATAGCTTTTTAGGATATTTACAATAAATAATATCCAAAATATAAAAAATATGCTAGTTTTGTCCAAAAATCTAGTATTTTTGGACCATCCATACTTTAAGCATTGACACTAATGACTAGTATGGCTAATTACTATCATTCACGTGGTAACTTCCATGACAAGTGGCTAGAGTTTTCTTGGTAACTCGACACGTTCAAATTTTACCCTTTGGAAATTTAGATATTCAGTGAAATAATTAAGTACATCACCCTTGAGTCTTTGCCAGTAATAGCTTTTCTTGACAGCATTAAGAGTTTTTGCATACCCCGGGTGTCCTGAAAAAGGAGAGTCATGCGCTTCCCAAAGTGTCCTTCTCTTGAGAGTTTGACTTGAAGGAATGCATAGGCTCATTTTGAAATAAACAAGTCCTTCATCTTCATTTGTAGAGAATTCTTGATACTTAGTCTTGAACTTGGGATCTTGTTCCTTATTCTCAACTTCCCAATACAATTGTTGATAGTCTAGGTCCTTATTTGCTTCATCCTTAGTCAACTCAATGATAGGATTAGTTGGAATTGATACATCGTGGCCAAAGTTTCTGCCCTAGATGGTTCTTCAGGGATAAGAGCATCAAGGAAGGCTTTATGACTAAGGGCATCTGCTACTACATTTTCTTTACTAGTTCTGAACTTAATTTCAAAGTCACACTCCTACAGAATTTCGATCCACCATCGTTGCCTCATATTAAGGTTAGTAGGGTGAGTAAAAATCCACTTGAAACTTTTATGATTTGTGACTAAGGAAAAATTATTTCCAAGCAAGTAATGTCTCCATAATTTGAGAACGTGAATCACAGCTAACAACTTCAGCCCATGATTAGCATATCTCTTTTCACGGGCTTTCAATTTTCTCGAAGAGCAAGCTACAGGATGACCTTCCTACATTAGTATGCATCCCAATGCAAGAGAGCTGGCATCTGTGACAACTTCAAATTTCTTGCTTAAATCAAGTACCCTTAAGATAGGAGCAGTTATCAAACTATGCTTTAGTTGCTCAAAGCTAGATTGTTCAATTGGTGTCCAAATAATGGCAACTTGCTTTTTGAGTAGGTCGGTAAGAGGTATTGCAATTTGGGCATAGTTTTTTATGAATATCCTATACCATCCTATTAGACCTAGAAAACTTCTCACTTCCTTGATAGTGGTTGGGGGTGGCCAATCTTGCACAAAGTTTGACCTTGGTAGGATCTACTAATATACCTTTAGCAGACACTATGAATCCTAAGTACTCAATCTTCCTTTTGAAGAAGGCACACTTCTTCTTTCTTGGTATACAATTTGTGTGTTCTCATCGTCTCCAGGACAATGCGAAGATGTGGTTCATGTTCTTCTTCCTCCTTAGAATAAGTTAGGATGTCATCAAAGAATACAAGTACAAAATCATCAAGATGAGGCGTGAAAATGTCCTACATTAACCTGTTGAAGGTAGCTTGGGCATTTGTCAACCCAAATGACATCACAATGAATTCAAAATGACTGTATCTTGTGTTGAAGGCGGTTTTAGGAATATCTTCATCCTTGATTTTGATCCGATAATATCCTAACCGAAGATCAATATGAGAAAAGATCCTTGCTCCTTGTAGATGATCAAGAAGCTTGTCTATTCTCGAGATTGGGTACTTATTATTCACTGTTACTTGGTTTAGCCCTTAGTAGACGATACAAAAATAGAGAGTTCCATCTTTCTTCTTCTAGAATAATACTAGGGCTCCTCATGGTGAACTACTTGGTCAAATATACCCTTGATCTAGCAATTTTTTGAGTTTCTCTTTTAGTTCGATGGCTTCAGGGATAGACATTTTGTAAGGTCTTTTTGCAACTGGAGCGGCTCCTGGAACAAGTTTGATTTCATGATCAACTTCTCTTTTTGGAGGTAACTCAGTTAGATCTTTAGGAAATACATCGATGTATTCTTTTAACTAGGATGGTCCTTCTTCTTTTGTCTAACCATTTTGATTTACCTTATTAAGCTTGATCAAGTAAATTTGTAATCCTTTCTTCAGGCCTTTCACAATTTGAGAAGCTTTTGCTAGTTGAACTTTAGGTTTCCCTATTTCACCTTGTGTAGTTGCTATTTCACCATTCAAATCTTGAAATGTGACTTGACCTTTTCCACAATGGATATGAGAATCATTGGGAATCAACCAATCCATTCCCAGTAAACACTCATAAGCTTCTAAGTTTATTATCCCGAACCTCATACTTGAAAGGTTTTCTCCTAGACTAAACTCTACCTTGGCAAATTGCTATGTAGAAAGTACTTCCTTTCCATTTGCTAACTCCATAAGCAACTTTGATGCATTTACTGTGTCTATGCCTAACTTCTTGGCACACTTGGGTGAAATAAATGTGTGTACTTCCACAGTGACTAGCTGGTGTCTGTATTGACAAACATTGACGATTTGGACCCTTCTTGTGAAATGCAATATGAACAGTCACTTTTTCAATATCTTCTTCCATAGTAGGGTCTTCCTCCTTATTAATCTCTTTAAGGGTAATATTTGATGTTCTTCCTCTTGCCATAGCTACTTGACCTCAACCTTGGGAAGCTCTACCTTGACCTCAAAATTGGCCTTAGCGATGGTTTCCACCAAGATTTGGACAATCTCTCTTGAAATGTCATGGCTCATTATAATGAAAGCACCTAAGACCATCCTTGCTTCCTTGGGTAGGAACAAAATTTCCAACTGCATTGGATTTTTCATTTTTCTTCTAACCTTGGTGAAATTGACCTTGGGTTCTCTTTGCTTGACCTTTGTATCCTCCTTTGTTCTAGTTATTGTAGCTCCAAAACTTATTATTTTTAGGCTTTGATTGTACTTCTTGTACAATAGGAGTAGCTCGAATCAAAACATCTTGGAGGTCTGTTGGGCGCACTGATTCTAGACGAGTGTTCAAAGGAGAATTAAGCCCATTGCAGAATTTGGGCACTTGTTGAGCAATATCCATGGAGGATGCATGTTTAAGAAGTGAAACAAACTTGGAGTAATATACCTCCAAGGTTAGTCCCAATTACTTCAAAGTAAAGAACTCATTCATTTTCTGGGTGCAATAAGCTGGAGGTAAATACCTTCCTCTTACAGCTTCTTTCAGCAAATCCTAAGTAATAGTATTTTCAGGGATACCTTGATCTTGGCACCACTACTTCTACTAGAGTCAAGCCTCGCCAATTAATTTTAGCTTAGCTATCGTGGCTTGGTTGGTTGGGATAGTTCCAACAGCAGTAAAATAATCTTCCATGGATTCGATCTAAATTTTTGCATTAGCTTCTACATTCTCGCCTTTCCTGTCAAATTTCGAAGGTTTGACTTGCTTCAAAAGATTTTTTTTCTATTGGGCTTTGTTGGGAATTATTGTGGGTGTGAAATTATGGGAAATTTTCAATAATTTCCAAGTTAAACTTTACAAAATTTATATAGTTTTAGTGTTATAGTTTGATACTCAATTTATTTCTTGCTTAATTTATTGAAACAATTTCAAATAAAACTCTTTTCCCATTGCTAAAGTTAAACTGCAATTTTAGAGGTTCCAATGGAAAATAAGGTTCCATTATTTCTCTAATTGATAAAGTATCAATCAATCTTTATTACAATGGATGTACAAGGTAATCAAATGGAAAAAAAAAATACATTATTTAGATAGCTCACAAGTTCATCCTATTTTTTAAAGAAAAGGATTCCCTACTACAATCTAAGTATGACACTCTAATATATCCTTTATGAAGTAACTGGGATTCTGAGAGTAGATATGTAGGAATCTATATTTTTTAAGGAGTTTAGGAAATCCATCCTTTTTGAGTAGATATCTAGGAATCTATATTTTTCAAGGAGTTCAGGAAATCCATCCTTTTTGTAGTTGCGGGGGCTAGAGCAACCTATGACTTTTATTTTGTTAACTGGAAGAATCTTTGTAACTTCCTCATAAATATATGGGTTTAGTTTGATCTTCTTGCCCCTAGTATACAGGGTTGAGTTTACACTAGCTTCACAAAATGGATAGATCTTGACAACTTTAAGATCTTCCATCTATTTTACCCTTTTTAGATTATTCTGAAGATAAGCTAGGTGACTTGCATCGATATAGCAGTATCCTCCGCTAATCATCCACCGTCTTTCATGATATAGAGGTGAGGGGTTGTACAACTGATCTAATATCCGCATCATCTGATTTCTCCAAGTAAAACTTGATGAATGCATAACTGATATAAACATTACTCGAAAGATTAAGAATCATTTCCAAGATTTTTTATTCTGCCATAATTCAAAAACATACATTAACAAGATAAGAAAACATGTCCTAGGCTATATTTACCATCCAAGAAATTGTTTTCTTAAGCTTATGTCATATTCTATTCTGACAAGCACTTTGATATCAACTATGAGGTGTCTGCCAGTCTCAATCCAAGGCACACCTTTTAGTAGTCCATCAATAGGTTTTCGAAAATGACGCTACTCGGTGCTCCCTTGGAGTCTCACGGGATTTGTCACTTAGGCCCTATTGAGTCTACATCGCAACGGAAGAGTTCTGACTGAATCCACTATGATTGACTTGAATTTCTGGGTTCCTAAAATTAGAGGGTCTCCTAACAACCAGCTAGCATTAGTAATTTTGAGTTCCCACTTCCTACAGGATTACTCGAACTGAAGTGGACTTGCCATTGCACTTGGTTCAAAGAGAATGGGAGATGGAGGGGAGTGCGATACGTCAACCCTCCTGCCCATAAGGAAAAATCCCATTCCAGCCCCTTAAAACAATACAAGTCGGTTCTACCTAATGACTAGTTGGTCAATTTATTGTCTTCCTATTTCTATCGTGGATTTAGAAAAGTTTCCAGGCTAACCAAGACCACCCTACTATTGGACGAACCCATCGGGGGTCACGCCCACTCGCTTTCCTTTGATGATGGTATCATCTTTAGTTTTTTAATTACCTACATCACATTTATTGAAACATATACAACCAACTTTCTTAATTAGCATGTTAAATCACAGGTTCCTTCACGTAATTTATTTCACCATGAACAAGAATAAAATTCAAAGAACCCTTGAATAAAACATAAATTCATTTATTATATTGAAAGTTTACTACAATTTCCATCTTTCGGATCCTGTAGAAGATATAAAGAATTCCACGAAGGTACCCTCTCCACTACCAAGATTTCTCCCTTGTAACTTGTATTAGGGTTCCAAGATCCCATCCTAGGTCATGAAGGGGCCTGTCAGATTCTAGGAGAAATGCAGAATTTACGGCCAGAGCCCTGTCAAGATTATGGGAGAGAAGGAAGGAGTCTCACTTGTAGCTTTCTTGATACCAGGAGGCATATTTCACGGTGGATTCCGTGAGGTTTTACGGTGGATTCTGTAAACTTTGATGACCGGGGCTCATACACAAAGTGGATTCTTTGTGCGAGAAGTTGATGGGGACGCCTGTCCTTTTCGGGCGTTTCATTAATTTAGTGTATTAATGGGTGATTCCATTGCGGGTGATTCCACAAAATGCATATTAAATTAATAAACGTTTATGAGTTTTGAGTACGCACTCGTAATAAATTAAGGTTAGGATTTATTTCTAACCAATTGATTTATTTATGTAGCTGAAGACTGCTAGGTATTCACTTTTGTCGGTTTAATTGTATTATTTTACTAACGATTGTGAATGCTTCAGTTGATGTGTAGAGATAGCAGCAGTGGCGAAGGAAAGCATTGGAGGATAGCGAGTATTCGATTTATGGATTATATTTTGATAGGCGCCACACCTATATTTTGTCATGCCTATTTATTGAGGCATCGATTATTTATTATTATTTTGTATGCGCATGGGCGCAAGGTTATGTTATTTCTATTTGGACATTGTATTGGGCGTGCCAGACTCTTTGGGCACCGTCCATTAGCTTTATTCCTATTTTTGTGTAAAAGCAAACTCAAAAGCTAAAAGCTTACTATATTTTTGTAAATTGGGCTATTATTGAGCATGAATATGAAATATACATAAAATACATGCTTTGTGGAGTGCTCACACAAGGCATGGGGGGAGATTGCACCCAATTGGTCTCTTGCTCTTGTCGTTCATGCTTTTTACCTTGTAACTTGTGCAAAAAGTAGAGTTCATTGTTCTTGGGGACCTTCTGGCATACACTACGCGAGCATACAGCGTCTGATCTGCGCACCAGTGCTATCAAAGCGAAGCTGAGATCAAGAGCTTCCAATCGCTACCCATCTCGTGCGAAGGTGGAGCTCCTGGAACGATCGGGCTCTACGGTCAATCTTGTCGCGAACCGTCGATACAAGCAGACTTCTGACGATCAAGAACCTCTGTTTCTGTTATTGGATCGCGAAGGATCGGGCTACAGCGAGACAGAGGACCACTTCCAAATCTCCTTCATCAAGTTGTGGATAAACAGAGATAAGTCATCAATTTCATACTTTTCAAGCTTTAAGCTTTAAAGCTTAGAAAGCTTTAAGAAGCTTTAAGCTTCCAATTCTCAACGCGAGGTCTCTGAGGACCTCCAAATTTTTCGCGGCGTCATAAAAAATGCCCCCCCCCACGATTTGCGCCGTTTCATATTCATTAAGCTTTAAGCTACAATTAAGCTTAGTCACCTAAGTTCTACAATCTTGCAAGTCACAAACTCCAGGTCACACCCAATTAATCAAGTTCAGCAAGTATCTTCAGATCAAGTTCAGCAAGTTTTGTAAAGCGACTAAGTTCTGCAAGTCTACAACTCTGCAAGTCACATAAGTCTACAACTCTGCAAGTCAGACTAGTCAACTGGAGTCAGAACTGACTTATGCTCAAAACTCCTAGAAGGACTGTTCCCGCGCAGAAACTCTGAACTGCAAAGTTGTTCATTGGAAGGTACTCTACCCATACGCAGGTTTGCTGAAGCATTTTCAGCATACAAAGAAGGATAAAACACAGATTTTTCGAAGATTGTGAAAGCTATACCCCAAAACACATAAGCCTTGTATTTTCGAACTTGAGCTACACTCATCTCACTAACTTGATTTTGAGTGAGAAAGGTCTTTTGAGTTTTGTAGGATGACAGAACCACATATGGATGATCTTATGGCTGAAGGCGACCTACCTGAGCCTACGATGGAGCAAAAGCTGGACTTAATCATGATGCAATTGGAAGAAGAACGAAGGGCTAGGCAAGCATTGCAAGCTCAACTGGCAAATTTACAAAGAGCGTCTATCGACAAAGAAGAACCTCAAACTGAAGATCTTATTCGACGTACCATCGACGCAACTCTTGAAGCTCAAACCATCCGCAAGGAATCAAAGATAAGTAAAAGAAGTTTCAAATTCCGTACTTTCAATGGCATACGAGAAGGAAAAACTGTTCTAGCATTCATTAGTCAGTTTGATGACTATTTCCATGAGGAAACCTACGCAGAAAAAGATAAAATCAAGTGTGTCACTAATCATTTAGTAGACAGAGCATCTCTTTGGTGGACTGTAGTACGCAAGAGCATAGAATGTCCTGATACTTGGGAGAATTTCAAGAAGAAGTTCAATTTCCTTTCACCACAATTTCATGAGAAAGCTATTAAGCAATGGGATCTTCTCCAGCAATGGGATCGTGAGCCTATACCTCAGTATACAGAGCGTTTTTGGAATGCATTACTCCAGCTATGCATGCTTGAAGACGTACCAGAATCGACACACAAGCGCAAGTATATGTCTAGACTCCTTGGGCATTACTACGCTGAAGTTAACATATTCAAGCTTGCTACTCTTGAAGACGCCATTTCACTAGCTCACGACACTGAAGATAAGCTACGAGGTAGAGACAGACGTCCACAGCAATTCCAAGCTAATGGTAACTATGGATCTAAACAATTCAATTCCAATTTTAGAAGATTTAATCCAGGTCGTTTCTCTTCATCATCTTTCCGCAAGAATCGGGCAAAACCACCTGCATTACCATCCAATCTCAATCAAAACCCTAAGCCTATTCCACAGCCAAATTCTAATGTACCTAGACTTCCCGCCATTGCGAACAATGTAACCAAAGCCAAGCCAATAGTATGCTATAAATGCCACCAGCCTGGACATTTAGCAGCAAATTGTCATTCAAAGAAGCCACCTGCCCATATCAACTACCTTGGAGCAATGGACGAAGACGAACATGAAGATATGCCTGACTTCACTGAAGATGAGGATGACACTACTACTACTTCCGATACTTTACCAGGTCTGCCTACTCCACATTCTTTATTGACTATGAAATGTTTGGTGCATGGAAAGGAAAAGACTATTTTGCATGATGATGGTAGTACTCATGATTTTATTTCAGCAAAATTAGTAAAAGAATTGAAGTTACAGACTGTACCTACGCATTACCGCATCAAAGCTGCATTTTTAGACACTAGGTATAATGGTACATAGGAAGTGCATGACTTAGAGATTCAAATTGGTCAATACACTGAAAGAAGAAATTTTCTAGTTGTTCCATTACAGTCGAGTGACATTATTTTAGGTATGCCTTGGCGTTACCAGCATAACCCAGATATAGACTATTCCACACACTCAATGAATATTAATTTTCAAGGAAAATCTATTACATTATATGGTATGCATGCATCTAATGTTTTTCCACTGCTTTCGCATACTCAAGCTAAACGTGCATTACACAAGAGTAGTAAATCTTATCTCATTTGGGTGAATGAATTGCAAGTAAAAGAAAGTCATATGCACCCTAGGCATAAAGAATTTCTTGCACATTTTAAGGACTGGTTTGCAGAAGACCTACCACCTGGTTTACCTCCTTCACGTCCAGAAGACCATAAGATAGATTTGATCCCTGGCACACAACCACCTTGCAAAGCACCATATAGGCATAACCAAATAGAGCAAAAAGAAATTCAAAATCAAGTTGAGGAATTACTAAATAGAGGATTGATTCGACCTAGCAGTTCTCCATTCGGTGCACCTGTTCTGTTAGTCAAGAAAAAGAATAATACCTATCGTATGCGCATTGACTATCGAGCTTTAAATAAGATCACTGTAAAGAATAGGTATCCTATTCCTAGACTTGATGACCTTATGGACAAATTGCAAGGATCTGCTATATTTAGTAAAATAGACCTTAAGTCTGGTTATCATTAGGTGAGACTAGATAAGTCTGACATATTCAAGACTGCATTTAGGACACAGTTTGGTCATTACGAATTTTTAGTGATGCCATTTGGATTGACTAATGCACCTGCTACGTTTAGTAGAATGATGAACCGTATATTTCTGAAATATCAGTATTTTGTAATTGTCTTCTTTGATGATATTTTGGTGTTTAGTCAAAATGAGAAAGAACATTATGAGCATTTGTCATTGGTTTTTCAGTTATTGAAAGAAAATCAACTGTATGCAAATCCTGAAAAGAGTGAATTCTTTAAAACAGAAATTGAGTATTTAGGTCATATTGTATCATCTGATGGAATTAAAGTTGATCCTAAGAAAATTGATACAATATTGAATTGGCCTGTACCTAAAAATGTGCATGAGTTACGCTCATTCCTTGGTCTTGCTAGTTTCTATAGGAAGTTTGTACGTAATTTTTCATTACTTGCATTACCATTAACCAAACTTCTGAAGAAAGGAATTGTTTATCATTGGTCCGAAAATCAACAAAAATCCTTTGACTTACTGAAATATGCATTAACCCATGCCCCTGTCTTACAGTTGCTTGACTTTAATAGACCATTCTTTCTAGTAGTGACCGATGCTAGTGGATCAGGAATAGGAGCTGTACTTATGCAAGACAACCATCCCATAGCCTATTCTAGTTGTAAGCTGAAACCCTCTGAGCTGAAATATTCCACATATGACAAAGAACTATTAGCAGTTGTACAAGCATTAAGACAGTGGAAACACTACTTAATGGGTTCATAATTTATGATTAAGACCGATCAGCAAAGTATTAGACATTTACTTAGCCAACCTCAAATCTCTGACCGACATATCAAATGGGCCTCCTTTATTCAAAGTTTTCATCCTATCATTCAGTACCAACCCGGAAAAGAAAATGTAGTAGCTGATGCATTGAGTAGAAGACCTGCCATTCATAATATTTATGTCATATCTTTTGATTCTTTGATTGCTATGAAAGATACTTATCATCAGGATATTACTTTTCATGCTGATTGGAATAAATTAGTTCAAAATAATTTGATTCCTATTGATTCATTGTCATATAATGATGGATTTATGTTTTATGAAAAGAGATTGTGTGTTACAATTCCATTCCGATCTTTTGTTTTGAATGAAATTCATTGTCCCCCATATCAAGGTCATAGAAGTATGATATCTACCTTACGTACATTAACTGAAGATTTTTATTGGCCGCATATGGATGCTGATGTATCTAACTTTGTTTCTGAATGTTTGATTTGTCAAAGAGTTAGGAGACATCATGGTAAACAGTATGGATTACTTATGCCTTTGTCTATTCCATCTAAGCCTTGGGAACAAATTTCTATGGATTTCATTACTGGTTTACCTAATACTAAATCTAACCATGATATGATTTGGACAGTTGTAGATAGATTTAGTAAACAAGCATATTTCATTCCATGTAAGAAAACTTTAACAGCATCACAAGCAGCACAATTGTTTTTGAAAACTGTTTTTACTAACCATGGATTGCCAAAAGTTATTATTTCAGATCGTGGTTCTAGATTTTGTAACAACTTTTGGATTACTCTGTTTGCTAACCTAGGCACAAAGATTGATTTCTCATCTGCATTTCATCTAGAAACTAATGGACAAACAGAAGCCACTAACAGCATAATTCTAGATCTTTTACATACATATACTATTTCTAAACCTCAGACATGGGACACACATTTGCATTTATTACAGTTTGCATATAACAGTACACCACACACATCTACAAAGAAAGCACCGTTTGAAGTCATTTATGAATATAGATTATCTACACCTATTGCATCTTTGTCAAATAGAATTCAAAGTGCTGATGATATTGCTAGTATACATAACAGTATTTTTGATGAGGTTAAACATATGATTGCTAAAGCCCAGCAATCATATACCAAACAAGCCAACAAGAAAAGACAAGCAATGAAATTCAAAGTTGATGATTATGTTTGGTTGAGAATAGAAAAACGTAGATTACAAAGTGTAGATAGACACCCAGTTGTCAAATTAGCCCCCAGATTCTATGGACCATTTAGGATCATTCATAAAATTAATGATAATGCATTCAAGTTAGAATTACCACCTCATTGAAAAATTCACAACACATTTCACATTAGTTTATTGAGACCATTTAGAGGCCAATTACATGTACACCCTGTTTATGAAAACCCACCTTTATTAGAGGAAGAGACTGAAATACTTGAACCAGAAGCTATTATAGACACTGACTTTATGACCACTAGAACTGGCCGAAGGTATTCTAGATATCTAGTTAAATTTAAGAACCATCCTGTAGAGGAAGCACAATGGATGCACGCTAGAGACTTAAATGCTTTCTCCACTCTGTTAGCTCCACATTGAGCTAATAGCAATTGAGGTCAATTGCTATCCCACCCCGGGGGTATGATGCCAGGAGGCATATTTCACGGTGGATTCCGTGCCACAGTGGATTCCGTGAGGTTTTACGGTGGATTCCGTAAACTTTGATAACTGGGGCTCATACACAAAGTGGATTCTTTGTGCGAGAAGTTGATGGGGACGCCTGTCCTTTTCGGGCGTTTCATTAATTTAGTGTGTACATGGGTGATTCCATAGTGGGTGATTCCGCAAAATGCATATTAAATTAATAAACGTTTATGAGTTTTGAGTGCGCACTCGTAATAAATTAAGGTTAGGATTTATTTCTAACCAATTGATTTATTTATGTAGCTGAAGATTACTAGGTATTCACTTTTGTCGATTTAATTGTATTATTTTACTAACGATTGTGAATGCTTCAGTTGATGTATAGAGATAGCAACAGTGGCGGAGGAAAGCATTGGAGGATAGCGAGTATTCGATTTATGGATTATATTTTGATAGGCGCCACGCCTATATTTTGTCATGCCTATTTATTGAGGCATCGATTATTTATTATTAATTTGTATGCGCATGGGCGCAAGGTTATGTTATTTCTATTTGGACATTGTATTGGGCGTGCCAGACTCTTTGGGCACCATCCATTAGCTTTATTCCTATTTTTGTGTAAAAGCAAACTCAAAAGCTAAAAGCTTACTATATTTTTGTAAATTGGGCTATTATTGAGCACGAAGATGAAATATACATAAAATACATGCTTTGTGGAGTGCTCACACAAGGCATGGGGGGGAGATTGCACCCAATTGGTCTCTTGCTCTTGTCGTTCATGCTTTTTACCTTATAACTTGTGCAAAAAGTAGAGTTCATTGTTCTTGGGGACCTTCCGCATACACTACGCGAGCATACAGTGTCCGATCTGCGCACCATTTCTTGCTTGCACAATGGGAGAATACACACAAGGGTGGAGGCTGAAAACAGTTTTCCTCTTCTTAGTTGTGTAAGCCAAAAAGAACTCTGGTACATAGAAATAGAAGAACCCTATATATGGGTCTCAAACCAAACTCAACTAACTAAGGTGGCATACTAACTGAGCCACGAACTAGAGTAGATAAGGATAGCTATCATCTATCTATTATTCATGGGCGGTGTACCAACCGCATCTGCAAACTGACAAGTCGGTGACATAAATGCACAACGGTCACCCTGGCATATCACGAGTGGAGCTCGATATCTCAACACTCCCCCTCGAGCTTAAACCCAATTCTTGCACACCAAGCAGGTCTCTGAACTTGCGCAGCTTCTCTACGCCAAACGCCTTCGTGAATATGTTAGCTACCTGATCCTCTGTGCTGACATAAACTAGATCAATAAGACCTAGTAAAACCTTCTCCCGCACATAGTGATAATGCACCTCAATGCGCTTTGTTCTAGCATGATAGACTGGATTATTTGCCAAGTGTATACTGCTCATGTTGTCACAATAAATGACAACTGGCCCATCTGGAGGCTGATGCATATCATAAAGTAGCCAAGCTACCTCACATGCAGCCATTGCTGCACCCCTGTACTCAGCCTCTGTGCTCGACAAGGCAACTGTAGGCTGTTTCTTGCTTCTCCAAGTGACTGCAGCACTCCCAAAAGAGAACACATATCCACTGGTAGATCATCTATCCGAAATACTACCAGCCCAATCAGTATCAGTGTATCCATGCAGCTGTATCTGAACCCCAGTCT
Organism: Lygodium microphyllum; assembly: GCF_053477565.2. NCBI lineage: Eukaryota > Viridiplantae > Streptophyta > Polypodiopsida > Schizaeales > Lygodiaceae > Lygodium > Lygodium microphyllum. The sequence goes on along the minus strand of NC_141137.1, from coordinate 63,723,063 downwards.
CATAAAATAGTCCATACTGCAATGTGGACTTCACATATCTGAGTATGCATCTAGCCGCATCCAAATGCGGTTTCCTTGGAGCCTGCATAAACTGACTTACTAATCCAATAGCATAGCTCAAATCTGGCCTGGTAATAGTCATATAAATCAAACTTCCTACTATGCGTCTGTACATAGTAGGGTCTTCCAGAAGCTCACCTGCATTTGCGTTCAGCTTCACATTCTGCTCCAAAGGAATTGAAATAGGCTTACAGCCTGTCATCCTATATTTGGACAGCATGTCCAATCCATACTGCCTCTGCAAGAGCCATATCCCACTTGGTGATCTAATCACCTCAATGCCCAAGAAATAATGCAGCTCTCCCAAATCCTTCATCTCAAACTTTTGCTTCAATAGCATTTTCACATGAAGGATATCTTCATCACTGTCACTTGTGATAATCAAATCATCAACATAAATGACAAGTAGCATAATACCCTTCTCTGTTTTTCTCACATAAAGTGAGAAATCTGCCTTGGAAATATGAAAGCCAATAGTGACAAGATACTGTCCTATCTTGTCAGACCATGCTTTAGGTGCTTGCTTCAAGCCATACAATGCTTTCTTCAACCAGCAAACAAACTCAGGATGAACAACATGCACATAACCTGGTGGCTGCTCCATATATACCTCTTCTTGCAAATCACCATGCAAGAAGGCATTCTTTACATCCATCTGATGTAAAGACCATTCCTTTGATGCAGCCATAGCAATGACTGCTCTTACGGTTGAAATCCTTGCAATCGGACTGAATGTTTCTTCATAATCAATGCCATATGTTTGTACATACCCCTTGACTACTAATCTTGCCTTGTATCTGTTCACAGAACCATCTGCATTGTGCTTCACCTTATAAACCCACTTACAGCCAATTGCATTCTTACCTTTAGGCAAAGGTACAAATTTCCATGTAGCATTTGCTTCCAAGGCATCCATTTCTTCATCCATGGCTTTCTCCCATTTTTCTTTTCCCATGGCTTGCTCAAAAGAAGTGGGTTCTGGTTCCTGTATCACTTTGACCATATATGCATAATGAATGGCTGTAAATCCATCATATTTCAGCCTATCCACAGGATATCTAGCTCTGGTAGACCTATGCAATGTAGGCTCACTTCCAGGTGCTCTCAAAACATTCCTGGTCTTCCTTACTCCAGGTCTAACAATAGAAGGGATACCCAACTCATCATCAATGCTCTGTTCTGAGCCACTGGATTCACCATCCACATAAGAGTGACTTGCATTCACATCAAACATGGGCTGATCTACCTTCTCTTTTCCTTTTTGTGATACCTGCATACCACTATCTGCATTGCTTTGAGAAGATTCTTTTGATCTCAATCTGCCTGTCCATAGCGAAGAATGTGAACCACTGCGAGAGGACGCTCCAGGTCCACTAATATCTTGTGACTGCTGCTGTGAATTCTGTGCAGCATTACCATTTTGTGCATCTACATTATCAATCACATTTACTGGTTTATACCAGCTACTCATCTCATCAAAAACAACATCTCTGCTCACTGTAAACTTACGAGTAGAAGGGTTATAGCATCTATATCCTTTCTGCTGCTGCAGAGAGTAACCAATAAAGATGCACTTCTCAGCTTTTGGATCCAACTTGGATCTCAACTCATCTGGCACATGAACATAGGCAATGCAACCAAAAATCTTCAAATGAGAAATATTTGGTTTCCTACCAGTATACCTCTCCTCTGGAGTCATGCTATGTATTTTTGCAGTGGGAGTCTTGTTCATTATATAGACTGCTGTAGCAACTGCTTCAATCCAGTAAAAATCTGGCAAGTCTTTTTCGTTGAGCATGGCACGAGATACCTCTTCAATATGCATGTTTTTCCTTTCTGCAATTCCATTTTGTTGTGGGGTATGACTGCATGAATATTGCTGCTTTATGCCATGCTCCTGCAGGAACCTTGCAAACTCATTTGAGAGGTATTCTCCCCCTCCATCTGACCTTAGGCATTTTATTTGCAGGCCTGTTTCTTTTTCAACCATAGCTTTAAGAGTTTTGAAATGCCCAAAAACTTCACTTTTCTTTTTCATAAAATACACCCAAACTTTTCTACTATAGTCATCAATAAAAGTGACAAGATAATTACAGCCTCCAAGAGATGCAGCTTTAGTAGTCCACATATCAGAGTGGATTAATTCCAATGGCTTCTTACTCTCTTGAACATGTCTAGGAAATGGTTTCCTTGCCTGTTTTCCAAACTGACAGGCTTCACATACCTTATGCATTTTTGCAACCTTGAATTTAGGCAATCCTGCAACAATATTTTGGGCATGCATTGATTTAAGTCGCTGTGCATTAATATGACCAATGCGTTTATGCCAGATATCAATATCTGCAACTACACCGGTCCCATGTGCAAACATTGTTGCACTCAATTCAGGCATGTCTGCATCCAACGTAAACATTCGGCCCTTCTTCTTTCCTTTTGCTATCAAGCGACCTTTATTTTTCATATCCTCAACAAAGCATCCATGAGGATTAAATCTGACTTGTAAGCCCTGCTCAACCATTTGACCAACAGAAACCAGATTCTTCGTGATATTCGGGACATGAAATACATCGGACATGTATTTCTTTTTCCCATCCTGCATAGACAAATGAATTTTTCCAATCTGCACAATAGGATGTGCAGTATCATCACCAGTCTCCACAAATCCTGGTTTTTCCATTTTCCTTGCATCCTCCATCCATTCTGCATGACCTGTCATGTGGTTTGATGCACCTGAGTCAACATACCATACATCGTTGCTTTCTTATGCACTTGTCATAGAATTGTTCATGTGCTGCACCATAAACAAATGCTTATTTCTGTCATCACCCTGTCTACTAGAAGATGCATAATTCCCTTGTTGTAATTTTCCATTCATGATGTCATTCTGCTTTTTATAGCAGTCTTTAGCCATATGATCCATTTTACCACAGTAGTAGCATTCAACATTACTGTTTGCATTTTGGCCTCTTTGCCATCCACCACGACCTCTTTGGCTCCCCCTGCCTCTAGAGTTACCACGTCCTCCTCCATAGGACTGGTTTTCTTGAGTTTGCTGCATATTCTGATTTCTATCACGGCCTCCAGATTGGCCTCCTCTACCTCTGCCTCTACCTCTTCCAGTATTTGAGTAGAAGACAGTTTCTTTTGAAGTTCCTCCTGAAGAAGATGCACCACCATTTCTCCGCTCCTCAGAAATTAAAAGAGCAATCAACTCCTCAAAATCAGGAAATCTTTCACGAACTGAAATGGATGTCCAAAACTGTGCATAATCCTTTCCTAGACCATTCAAGGTCACAGAAACTAAATCATCATCTTCCACTTGGCGATCCAATGGAAGAAATTGCATCTGCAATCTTCTTCACCTTCATGTGGTAGTCATTGATGCTCATACTTTCTCTTTGCACATTATGCAACTCTTGCTTGAGTTGCATTTTCCTGGCTTGCGTATTTATGCTATACATTTTTGACAAAGTATCCCATGCCTCCTTTGGCGTACTTGCATCCTGAATATGCACAATCATAGAGTCTGAAATACTGATAGATAGCCAGTACATAACTTTCCTGGCTCTCTCATGCCATGCTTTAAATGCCTGCATTTGCTGTTGATTGGGAACATTAGGAAGAACTGGTTCTTCTTCATTTCCTGCAACAAATTCCCAATATCCTTTTCCCATAAGAAAATTCGTCATTCTAAACTTCCATGCTTGGAAGTTGTTCTTGTCAAGCTTTTCAGTTACAATCTGTGAAAGAGAATCAGACGCCATTATAGAACACTACAAAAAATTCTGTCACTGCAAAAAACACAGCTTCACCCTCACAAGGGCAAATCTACAAAACTGGCGAAAGTGGTATTTGACCACACAGTCACTTCCTAGTGACGATTTTGTATAAACATGAACCAAGGATGATTCTGTAACTCCCAATGTCTCTGCACACAAGCATACGATGCAATTTCTGTGGTAACTTTTCACCGACCTGTAGAACAGTGGTCGCACATCATAAAACAGGGCCTTTTCTTGAGAGCATGCAGAAAACTTCCGCCTCCAAAACAGACCCCAAAATGGCCTCAAAACAAAAAAACAGAGCAATCGAGGGCTAAAGCCTATACTGCCCTCTTGCTACATCGTGAAGGGCGTCTCAATCTGAGACAATGCACTCTTGCACTTTCCAGCTGTGCTACCTGTAGAGACTTGCTCCCAAAACAGAAAAATGAAAGCAACACTGGTTCTCTTACCACAACACCACAACCTTGGCTTGCTTTCTTGAGCTCCTTACCACGAACAAGGCTCTGATGCCATGTCAAGATTGTGGGAGAGAAGGAAGGAGTCTCACTTGTAGTTTTCTTGCTTGCACAATGGGGGAATACACACAAGGGTGGAGGCTGAAAACAATTTTCCTCTTCTTAGTTGTGTAAGCCAAAAAGAACTCTGGTACATAGAAATAGAAGAACCCTATATATGGGTCTCAAACCAAACTCAACTAACTAAGGTGGCATACTAACTGAGCCACAAACTAGAGTAGATAAGGATAGCTGTCATCTAGCTATTATTCATGGGCGGTGTACCAACCACATCTGCAAACTGACAAGTCGGTGACATAAATGCACAATCGTCACCCTGGCATATCACGAGTGGAGCTCGATATCTCAACAAGCCCCCCCTGGCATCTACATTTCCTATTGCTCAAGACTATCCTTACGGATAGACCTTACCACTACGAAGCCGGTCTAAGCCTCTCGAAGCAATAATCATGATCCCCTTGGAGTAGGGTATCGTAGCTAGCTTGGGGATAGCCTAGCATGACCTCTCCTTGTATCCTATTTGTCAATGTCTTTAATCAAATATCTAGATTCTAGCAAACACAAACAATCCTTTTAAACAATGGCAATCACACTACCGTACAGTCCACATCTTCACATAGCCAATGTAGATCCTTAACCCAAGGTAATCTTACATTCTAACGAGGATTCTATTTTCCATAAAGAAGTGTTGAGTGCAAATCTTTCAAGGTTGTTAAGCAAGACACTAATTTCCTGTTTATGGCTAACTTACCCAACATAAGCAAATTTTCTTTAGTGGATACTTAGAAAAATATTGTGATAATAATTTAACAAGATGATTTACAAGATTATTTAAATAGATTTTTACTTTTTAAGCATTAATCGACTCCTAACCAGTGTCACATTTGGCAATAAATATATCGAGTTGTTTTACTAATCTCGAGTATGCATAACGTCCTTTACTCATTTCGTGCAATAAACTCATGCAACTATTTCCATTATGATTCTATGAATTATAATCTCGATTAATCTATCTACAAATCATAGGTAGTAATTAATCATTTGTGCGTGCATTAATACGCTCTCTAGATGAAACTAACATCTCATGTAAGTGTAAATGCAAAAGCTAACATTTTATGTACTTGATTTCAGAAAAAAACTTATTATTTTATGTGGCAATATGAAAATAATAGCCTATTTTTGAGTTGTGAACAACTTGGTTTGGCACAACGTCGTTGGGAATTCCATCTTTGCTTGCGCTTGTGTTTGCCACACCCGATGTTCTATTGGTAGTGGCAATTCCGACAACCTCGAGTATTCTTGTATCTCTAGCAATATCCGTTCTTTGATCGGTTGTGGTGGATTTCATGGTCTTTCTGCCTCATCACTTCGGATTCATCATTCACGAGCGGGTTTGAGAGATAAAGAAGATGGAATGAATTCGAGATAGGAGAGCGTGAGAGCAACTTGCCAAGTTGAAGACCGAGATAGGGGGAGTTTGAGTTGATTCGTTTCCTCTCTAAACCCCTCTCTAATTCCCTCTCTCACAGCCTCTTGGGATCTTCTTCCCTCTCTCTCTCTCTCTTTCTAATTCTCCCTCTCTCTAGCTCCCTCTCGCAACCTCTCGGGGGGTATTCTTCTACCTCTCTCTTGATCTATAGTCCTGAGATGGGCCTCTGCCCTCTTGCTTCGACCTCTCTCAACTGCTTCCCATGCCTCTTATTTATAGCTAAATTAGAGAAGAAGGATTGTGGCTAAGAAGAAGAGCTCTTTATGAAGGGGATCTTGGTAGAATCAACGATCTAAAGCTTCCAAGATACAATCTAATGCTCAAATCGCAAATCTAATGGTTCCATTCGAAAGAGAGGTAAAACCCCATGATGCACTAGATGTCTAATAAAAAATCTTCTAGATCACTCCTTCTGCCTATCCGGAGTGCTATGCTGCTTGTAAACTGCGATTGTGACGCGCACGATTTTGCCAATCCATCTTTTTGCATTAAATCTCCAAAATTGACTGAGAAAGCCACTTGCTTTTTTTACATGACACCTTGTTCTAGAAGTTTCCATAGTTTTTAAGGATATTTACAATAAATAATATCCAAAATATAAAAAAATGTTGGTTTTGTCCAAAAATCTAGTTTTTTTGGACCATCCATACTATAGAGACTGACACTAATGACTAATATGGCTCATAAATCTTGTTCATGTGGTAACTTTCGTCAAGTGGCTACATTCCTTGTCAATTTGAAAAAAATGTTGGGTTACGATCCTCGAGTTTTTTTTAAACTCGAGATATTCTCTATTTAATGATTTTAGAGTTCTTCAAGTCCATTTTGTGAGAAGTTTGGAAGATTTTAAATCAAAGTCGGGATATCACAAAAGTATTATTATCGTTCCATTAAATATTTTTTACTATTTTAATTATATTATAATATTAATATATTAATGTTAAATATATTAATATCAATGATAAAATTACTATTATAAATAAATATATTATCAATATAATAATATAGCAATAATAATAATAATAATAAAATTATGATACTCAAAATATATTTTAATACTAATATTAATATATATTAATATGGAGAGAGAGAGAGAGAGAGAGAGAGAGAGAGAGAGAGAGAGAGAGAGAGAGAGAGAGAGAGAGAGAGAGAGAGAGAGAGAGAGGCACTACTCTCTCTCTCTCTCTCTCTCTCTCTCTCCCTATATTAATATATAACAATATCAGTATTAAAATGTATTTTAATATTTTAATATCATACTTTTATTGTTATAATTAATATAACTATATTACTATAATGATAGTAATTTTACACACACACACACATGATAATAGTAAAGTGAACATTGATATTAATATATTTAATATCAAAATAGTAATACCATAATGTAATCAAAATAATAATATTATTATGTTACTATAACAATAATGACAATTAAAAAACTAATATCTATATTAATGTAGTTGATATTGGATTAATGTATATTATTGCTAATTTGTATATGTGTGTGTGTGTGTGTGTGTAGTGAGCACATAATGTGACATCAATGAGACAAACCACTTAATGGTTTTTGAATCAAACAAAGAGGGACACATGCTCTTGTAAAACATTCCTATGATATAAAATAACTCCTTATATTATATAAATACCAACTATAGGCACATAGGGAAAGCCTGAGAGAGAGAGAGAGAGAGAGAGAGAGAGAGAGAGAGAGAGAGAGAGAGAGAGAGAGAGAGAGAGAGAGAGAGAGAGAGAGAGAGAGAGAGAGAGAGAGAGAGAGAGAGAGAGAGAGAGAGAGAGAGAGAGAGAGAGAGAGAAGGGAAGATGGAGAATTGGAGGTTGAAAAAGTTGGGAGGAGAGAATAAGAGATAGGTGGTTGTGGTATTGGCATTGGTGGTATTAAGGAGCAGGAGAAGGAGGAGATAGTGGTGGTGGGGGTGGGGGTGGTTTCGATGGTGGCAGTGCTAGTGGAGGAGGAGATGGTGGTGATAGTGCAAGTGGAGGTGGTTGTAAAGGGGTAGTTGCAATAAAAGGTGGAATAAATGAGCTATGTGGAATAAAAATAGGGGAGCTACCAAAAAAAGCTCACTTCTTGCACACACTTAGTTAAGTGGAATATAAGATTTTGGATTAAGGCATGTTTTAAAATTGGTTCTAATAAGGAATGGATGGTGAGAGCTTTACATATCAAGAGTAAGGATATGAGTACCAAAACCTTCTATATATTGGAAAAAACTTTAAGCCTTTTAGAGAACAAACAAATGCATTCCATGCTAATGTCAGAATCATTACTAAAGACTTCTCTAGGTTTATATACCATTTTGCTAAGACATTTAGTGTATTTCCACCCAACTTTCAATCTTGTATAATTGATTATTTGATATAAGTCAAAGTGACTAGCCACTTCAATAAAGACATTTCTTGGTTTAATAAAATCAAATCCTTGATTACTAAAAGGTACATTTGAAAATCTATTACTTTTTTGCATATGTAATTTTACTAAATTATTATCTTTAAATTAAAAGTGTCTTACTTGCCCATTATTTTTTTAAAAAAACAAGTTTTTAAAAATGTCATTAAATAGCCCATTCCTTTCTATTGCCTTGGTTTTTTCACTAAAGAAGACCTTAACTAAAGGGGGTGTCAGAAGTAATCACTTAGTATTAGACATCCCACTATCCTCCTTCTAGGGTTTTAGTATCATGTTTATAGTATTAGAAAGGAGCATATTTGCAATTTTGGGTTATAAGGGAGAGCTAGTGGGAAAGATAAGATTTTGAAAAGCATACCAAATTAAATTATCAAACCAAACAATAGATGTTGCACAAATAGAAGCTCCACATGGCATTTCAAAAAATGTCTAAAGTATTCCAATAATTATTAAGATATTTTTTGGTATTGGAAATCTTATCCAAATTGAATGGTCCTTTTGTTCTAGCCATAAGAGATTGATTAGAACGCCTTGTAGTATCTAGGTCACATAATTTAAGCACTTGCAAGTCAAAAGAAAAGCTATGCATAACATCTCTTTTGCATGAATGGCCAAGGAACAACATTGATCCATAACATCAAACGAAATGCTGCAAGTCAATGCTAAAGATTGAATGGTAAAAGAAAGGATTGCATTGTTGTATTAGCTCAAAGTCCCAAAGCTTATGATCTACACTTATTGAATTTAATTTAAGGTACCTGAGAGGTAATAATGGAATACAAGAACTAAAACTAGAAGCAATGGCTTTAGAGGAAGACTTACTTACACTAGAATGAGGGATTCAATCACTTTTCCCTCTTTAGGGTCAACAAGATCTAGATCAAAGAATTCCACCTTTTGAGTTTTAGCAACATTGGTCGGTAGAGGAAGCAAGGGAATAGAGTTGATTTGACAAAGCTTGTTTACAATCATTGGCAAGGAAGATATATAGGAATCCAAATCATAAGCATCTTGGAAATTTATATTTGATAAAGATATCATTAAAGTAGTTGTTTCTTTTCTAGCTTTAATTAATAAGGATACCTAGTCGTTTGCCAATATTACTTCAAGAGCTGACAAGGAATTGTTTTCAAGAGCAACAATCTCAAAATCGAGTAATATTTTGTGAAATTAACCTTTAAAACATCGAGGAATCTTTTGTGAAATCAAGTTTAGTAGAAAAATAGAATGTGTGTATTTGAATTATAAATCCCTTTAGGATAAACGAAACATCTTTTTAAAAAGTACAAATGAATTTTCAAATTTACTACAAATAAAGTAGAACTAGACATTTATAAGAAGATGGAAAAATCAAGGCAAAAAATAATAGAATCATTACTCAAGAAAAACAAATACGGTCATAGTGCAATTAGGTGCACTAGGATAAGCATGATAAAGGCAAAGGAAAAATGTAGGATAATGATAAATCATCAAATTGTCAACACATCACTAAATCCACTATCAAGATTGAAGAGATTAATACATTGGAGTACAAGTAAGGTGACAACATCTTGGCTAGCTCTTCACTTGCTACCACACAACTGACTACCAGTCAATTCTCATTCTCTCAGTGTTGGTTACTTAATTTGGGGACTTCCTTTCATGTGACCCTACATTGTAGTTGGTTTTATACCTATTGTACCATTTTAGCTTTTGTACAATTGGGGGATGATGTTCAAGTGTAGTTTTCTATAGATACTTTTGTTTTGGATGATCTACATCATGCACCAACTTTAACCAAAAGTGTATTTCTAATAGACAATCAAATGATTCTCATTATCATGTCTCTTTTGGTGAGTCTTCTTGGAAGATTACTTGTGGAAATCTCATTTTTTCTAGAGGTGCCAAAGTTGGTATTCGTATCCCTTGCTTGCTTCTGGATCTATGAATCATGTATTGGCTATCACTAATGTTTGTCATGTATCTCTATCACATCCTCGCCTTGGGCACATGTCACTTAAAGGAATGAAAATTTTAACTCGTTTGCAATATATCCCACCCCTAGACTATCTTTGTTTTGATTCTTGTGATCATTGCTTATATGGCTAGCAAACTCGTAATGCTCATGGCTCTATGCCCACTCTATGCACATGGGTGAGACATTGACTCTTGTTCATTATAATGTTTATGATTCCATGCCCTATGCATTTTTGGATGGTGTTAAGTATTTTATTATGTTCATTGATGATTTTTTACATAAAGTCTAGGCCTATCCCATAAAGTAAAAATAAGATGTTTTAGTTGTTTTTTAAGCAATTTGTATATTTGGTTGAGAACTAGTCTGGGCATAGACTAAAATACCTAAGATCAAATAATGGGGGTGAGTATGTATCCTGCACTTTTGAGAAATTCTATAATGATCGTGGCATTAAGTGTTTTTTGATTTCTCCTTATATCCTACCCCAAAATGGTGTTGCCAAACACATGAATAGGGATATTCAAGAGAGGGTACATATAATGCTCAATCATGTAGACTACCTTGAGTTGATGAGATTAGGTGGAGACCTGGCACACATGGTGGAGTATTTAAAAATAATAATAAGTGTCATTAATTCATTTATTACATGTGCTAGGGGAGACTACCATGTGGCAAGTCTCCCCTCATGCAAGCCTCCTCCTTCAGGAGCAACACAATGGGATCAACCATGATGTTGCACTACCCAAGGTGGGCAAGAATGGGGAAGCTATGGAGGTCTATTTTTTAGTAGTTGTCATCAGAGACACATTGGATATGAAAACTATTGAGAAGGAGGTCCAAGATGAGATCAAGGCTATCTTCCATAGAAGGAAGGAGCAAATCTAGGAGCACTAGAAGGCCCCCTCCACCTTTTCTCCTTAACAAATCAAGCTTAGGTATCTGACTTTGGCTCTACAAGTCTTTTCTTTTTCTTAATGGGTCGAGTCCCCTCTGAAGATGATTTTGGATGTTGGTTCCTATTGATGTACTCATCTAGATCCACCCTCTTGTAGTTTTGGTTTGGGGCAAAGGCTTGTTCTTTGCTCTCATGGGCTCCAAACAGGAGCGAGAGTGGATACTTGGCTCCCAGCCATGTGTAGAGGCAACTTCATCCAAGTCCTACCTTGGACTTTTCATTTCTCCCTAGTGGATTCTTTGGTGTATGAATGCCCCATATAGCTCTCCTTCATAGGCCTCCCTAATTGGTTTGACAACAAGATCCTTGTCTTAGTTTAAGCCCTTGGCTAGGTGCTCTACCTATTGGCTTCCTCACATGGAATCTTATGAGCTAAGAAGCACCCTTGCATTCTCTAGGATTGCCACAAGTGGATCCTTGAGTTCTAGGAACTCTTTGACATGCATGGGATTGAAATAATTGTCAAAGTTAAGTTTACTTTCTTCCTTTACATTTTTTATCTCTACCATGAGACTTGGCACTATGGGAAGAATTGTCTCTAGAAGGCTGCAAGTTCAAACAAAGGCAACAAGCAGCCAAAGTAGCTAAGGTGGATAAGGTGGTCAACATTGCACCTTAAAAACAAGAGATTGCCAAAAAACTTGCTAGGTAATAAGGTGACAAACCTGAAAACCCTCTCATGACTAAATAATGTGAAGCACTAGCAAAGGCTATTGAGGGTGCTACATCCACCCCCACCCCACCCCCCCCCCCCCCCCCCCCCCCCCCCAAGCCATCAAATGATGTTGGAAAAGAGAAGGAAAGTGCCCCCCCCCATCGAGTAGGCAAGTTCCAAGAGTCCGAAGCAAAAGGTAGAAAAGAACCCTCCATCAAGGACTTGGCCCACCAACTACTAATTGATCACAATATTTATGCTACTATTGATGATGTCGAGATCATGGATGATGGAGCTGAACTCTTCTATGACATCTCTCACTAAGCTTTCCATCCTTTCTTGGAACATGAGGGGTGTTTGTTTCCCTGCAGCCTACATGGATATCCTTAGGAGGAGAAGGAAGCCTGATGTCCTAGCCCTTTAAGAAATTAAATTAGATGATGGTGATTGGTCTTTTGAGATACACTTGCTTCATAGTGGCATGCAAGCATGGTAAAGGGGGCATTCTCATGCTAATCAAAGACAAACAAAAGTTGAAAGTAAGGTTTAAGGATGAGAAGGGCTTGTTCTTGGCATGCAAGCTCAATATTTGGCAAGAATCAATCGATGTAGTCTCCATTTATGCCCCTAACTCATCAAAACTTAGAGCAACTAAATGGTGGAGGCTAGAGGCACTAATTACTGTTGGCCCAACATTTTTGGTGACTTAAAGTCCACCTTAAGACCAAGTTTGACATTGAAAGTGAGTCTAATCATACTACTTTTTTCTAGGCACTCAAGTTGAAGAAGATGAAGGAGATCATAATGGAGAACCAAGATATAGATACCGTCCTCCATAGTGATGATTTTTTTATCACTTAGGCCTTCACCTCGCAACCTATCAGCTATAATTGGCACCCCCCTTGCTACCACGATGGTTATGGGGAAGAATTGGTGAGACTCCTGACCCCATGCATTTGTTAGTAGTCATGATTGTCATGCTTTGTCATCTCTTGCATGTAAGCCTTAGTTTGACTCAAAAATTCAAGTTTGACAAGGACTTTAGGAGCTTTAACATGTATGTCAATTGTTTTGATCGAGGAGGCAACTCTATTTGAGTATGAATTTCTATGCATTTTATTTAGTAGTCAAGTTTCTGTGTGCATTCCTAGGGTAGTTCCTACATTCCCTAGTTTGTCTCCACCTATTGGACATTGTCCATGTTTGTTAGAATTTTTTCATGCCCATCTAGCATTTTTCGTTGCATTTTTTGTAGTCAAACTAGCATTAAATGTTGGTTGGCTACTTTTTTTGGATCCTAGAGTGCAATCTGTCAATTTTCATGATTTGTGCCTATATATATATATATATATATATGGAACTTTTGCCACTTGGTATAGACACATTCTTTTATCTTCCACTTGGCAAGTACACACTCCAACTTTGGTTTTCTCCTTAGCTTCTAGTGTTGCCATCATCATCAGCTTGATCTAGTGCCCTCACGTTGACACTATGAGCTATTTGGAGGGATTGATTAGTCATCTTCTGGTATTCAACATTCTTTCTCGTTCAATGCAAATTTCTTTTCTTCTTTTCTTGTAGTCTCTCTCTCTCTCTCTCTCTCTCTCTCTCTCTCTCTCTCTCTCTCTCTCTCTCTCTCTCCCCCTTCTCCTATTGTGCACTCTTGCATGGTATCATCACCAAATGAGAGGACAGAGTGGAGATTGTTGTAGATTTGACCACCCCAGGCTGAAACATAAGCATCAACATTTGCATTTGCTACACATGCAACATCCTATGCATCAAATAATCCCTTCTAGCTATTGGTGATAGCCCTTCTTCCCCAAGTAAATAGGTTTTCAAGTAGCATCTTGGGCAATGACAACCTATCTTGGCGATCAAGGCATCTACACAATGCTTGAAGCTAATTTCTCCTATCTATTGCAGATTTCAGACCTTGTGAGTATCTTGCAAGATATCAGAGAAGTCTTATAAATAGTTTTGAGGCTGTGATGATACTAATGAGGAGCATTCTCATCAGTCCTCTAAACAACAACAAGGTTATTGTGATGAAGAGTGTATGGAGATACCACGTGACAATGATCGTGGAAGAAAGATGGAGGTCACCTAGCCTATTTGTACTGGATTCTCTCCTCCTCATTCTCTCCATGTTTTACAAAAGACCCATTCTACTGGCCCCAAAATGCAACCTATGGCACCCTCTATACAGGTGCCCATAATCCCTTCTTTTACCAAAGAATATTAGCTTTCTGATTCAAACTATTTTTTTGGTCATGCAAGGTTGAAGTGTATCCTTGATACCTTCAATCGTTGGAAGTCTATTAGCCACCCTATTCCCCGTCCTATGGAGGATCCCACTATGGGATCATCGATGGATCAATGGAGCTCTATGGGATCGTCTCAACTTAAGAGGTTGATATTTTCTCTTTATGAGCTTAGAAGATTTTATCCTAGTGCATGTGCATAGGTTGCAAAAAGCAGCAGAGGTGTGGAAAAAGCTTGCTTCTTTGTACCATCAAAAGACATTTACCCACCGGATTACTCTCGAGAAGAAATTATTGATAGTCAGTATTGATGACTCTTCCACACTAAAGGACCACATCAACACGTTGGAGCCATGATTATTTTGACTGAGCTGTTATCTCCCCAATTAGGTGTCTTCTATACTAGCCTTCTTACATCAAGGACGCATGAGAAGCTTCTATGGGAGGAGGTTGCCCTGCTTGTTTTAGAGCATGACAAGTGAGCCAAAGAGGTAACTAGTGGATCCAACTCCACCAAAGCTTTTATTGAAGGTTCGAGAGGGGGGAAGAAGAAGAAAGGGGAGTCAAAGGCTAAACAATAAGAGAGTTCTTCATGCTCTAACTCCGATTCAAAGAAGCCTAAATGCCCATATTGTGGGAAGGGGACACATCTAGAGGAGAAATTTCATAAAAAGTATCCTCACATTTCAAGAGCAAAGGATGGAGCTAAATCATCTAAGCCTTCCTCTACCTCTACACTAGATGTTGCCCATGAGTTTGTGTTCCTTCATATCCATGTGTTGGAGGATCCTTCTTCAACGATTGACATGTCTTTAGAGAGCTCTTGGCTCATTTTGATAATGATGCATTGTGGTTCCCTTGTACCCCCCATCCCTTTCAAAGGGGGATGGTCTTGGTGATGCGATTGTGGATTTCCTAGCCCCTAGTGTTCCAAAGGTGTTTCCCAAGATAGTGAGGAGCTTCTTCATTGGTAGTCTATATCAATAGACTTCATCAACATTGGAACTCGTTTTTCCACCAAGATATGTTTCTTCTTTAGCCTTCTACCATATCTAAGATCTAAGAGGGGGTGTTAGTAGTCATGATTGTCATGCTTTGTCATCTTCTACCTATGAGCCTCAGCATGCGAGCCTGATTCAAACTAGGACTTTAGGAGATCTAACATATCTATCACTTTTTTTGAGGAAGGAGACCTCTCTATTTGAGCATGCATTTCCTTCAGTAGTTCGATTATGTGTACATTCTTAGGGTAGTTTTTCCATTACCTAATATGCCTCCACTTTGTTGGACAATTTCCATGTTTGTTCAAGATTTTTTCGTCTCCATTTGGCATTTTTTCTTGCATTTATTGCAATCAAAATAGCATTAAATGTTGGTCAATCACTTTTTTGGGCCGCCTCAGAGTGCATTATTCTTGTGATTTGTGCATACTTGTATGTTGAAATTTATGCAATCACACTCGTAAGACAGCCTCTTTGTATGGAGGGCAAGGGATATGCAATATCATAGGAGAAGTTGCATGAATCCCATAGGCACAATGAGAAAAGGGGAACCATCTTACAACTATAAAATCATGTACTTGACATTAAGTTAAATGATGAGTGCTATTGTACTTTGTAGTTTTAGTCTTGTCTCTCTACTCAAGATTATGTTTATGAGTCCAAGCTAATTTATCTTGGAACCTAATTCACTTGAGTAACAGTCAATATCTAGTCTCAGTCATCATGCTTCTTTGTAATTGACTTCTGTCCTCCATAGCTAGACCTTGCTCAAGTATCTGTGTTTCTCAACATGGTATTGGAGCCATGGTGAGCTCAATATAGCTCAACTCACTACTCCTTCAGCTCCCCACAACCTCTCATTAGCTCATCTCCACAAGAATCTTTCATCTTTCACTTCATTTTCACTCTACCATGCTTGAACTCCATAGCCAACAAAACTTACCTCTATTGGAGCAACGATATCTCTTCAACCAAGCCATATCTCTTCAAGCTTTCTTCTCAAGAGTTGTTCTTCAAGCCAAGGAGTAACTTTTTAGCATAAAATTTGAGGAAATTGATGCACATCATGCCTACATTTACATTTTCCCAAATATGGACGCAGTTTTGACAGTGACCACTTTGAAGGCTTAGATCTCTCAACTCGGACAAAACGAGTACATACCCTCTTTGGGGTACTTAGACCATTAGTCTAGGTCCTTCATCTCAAAGAGTTTGAGTAGATTTGACCTGTGGAGCTCGTGGGAGATGATTTAGCAGTCAATGGTCCCTGTTTTAATAGGACAACCATAGTCATTTTGATCTCACTTCATTTTCTCACTCCCTTAGCTCAAACAACCCACTGCAACTTTGATCCACTATACCACTAAAATTACAACAAGTGCAACCCTCAAACTCAACAAGAAGGTTTACGAAGATCAAGCATCAACATCCGATATTAAGCTTCAAGATAGTTTCTCTTAATACTAAATAGTGTTGTTTAAACACTAACAGCTATTGTGTCTTTTGGCACAATTTTTTCTTTTCCAACTCTCTTACTAGATTTACCTCAATTGTTGAAGTTGATTTGCTGGTGCTACTCCTGCCATCCAATATGGGAAAAGATTCATTGTTATGCCACTTCAAAGGAATGGGCTTCCACACTTGGCCGACAAGGATCAAGTTCATCCTAATGAAAAAGGGCCTTTTTTCAATCACCAATAGCCAAGAAAAAAAACCTAGAGATGCTGCTCTTGTAGTAGTATAGCAAAAGAATGATGACAAAGCCTAACCCATCATCAAGCTTGAGCATAATGATAGTTATATCCACCATGTAGACACATATGACACATCTCATGTCACTTGGAAATAGTTGGCCACATTTTTTGGTGTCCAATCTAAATCTTCAAAATATGGATTGTTGACTGAATTCTTCAAGTTGGATATAAAGACCAATACATCTCTTGCAACCCATCTTAATTATATGGAAAGGCTACTAACTCAACTTGTAGGGATTAATTTAAAAATGGATGAAGATGTATGCATTAGAGTTCTGTTGAAGTCTTCCTCCAAAATTTGGTAATGTCTCCACCACACTAATTAATATGCCAAATCCAAAGCTAGTAGACATTAAAGTATCACTCCTAGAAGAAGAGAACAAGCTCAAAGAAAAAAAAGAAGAAAGTACTTCAAAGAAAGAACAAGTTCTCTATGTCAATAACAAGTACAAATGGAAGAAAGACATTGTTTGTGACTTTTGCAAAAGAACGGGACACATTGAAAATTTTTGTTATGCCAAGAAAAGATCACAGAAGGCCTACCTAGCAACTGTCAAAGAAGAAGAAGACCATGAAAAAGAAGAAGAAGACACTCAAGAACAAAAGGAAAAGCCTCATCGGTCCTTTTATTCCCACTATTTAGACTGAATTTTCTAAGCCTTATATGTACTTGTATGCTCCAATCATAAGCTTTATAATTCTCATGTAACATGTGCACTATAGCCTCTACACACTTAGTGAGGCCTTGTGACAGTCTCTAGCTTTATATGGTTGGTTTTTTCCATGTCTACACTTACCAAGGTTCTACCCATAACAACCTTTGTATACTCGGTGTTTTTTATGGTTGTGATGGAGGAGGGTTGTTGAGATTTATGCAATCACACTCCTAAGATAGCCTCTTTGTATAGAGCGGTAGGGCAAGGGACATGCAATAGCCTAGGAGAAGCTGCCTCAATCCCATAAGCACAATGAGAAAAGGGAAACCATCCTACAACTATAAAAGCATGCACTTGGCATTAAGTTAAATGATGAATGCTATTGTACTTTACACTTTTAACCTTGTCTCTCTACTCAAGATTTTGTTTACGAGTCCAAGATAATCTATCTTGGGACCTAATTTACTTCAATAACAATCAGTGCCTAGTCTCAGTCATTGTGCTTCTTATCATTGACTTCTATCCTCCATAGCTAGATCTTGCTCAAGGATCTGTATTTCTCAACACTATATGTATGGCACTTCCCTCACTTGGCAAACACATTCTTTTATCTTTCACTTGGTAGGTCAAAGTCACCAATCACATCCTATATTCAATTGTCACAAGGGTGATTGTCCCACATCATCACGATTGGGATGATCAACTTACAGAAGTCCTTTGGGCGTATAGAACCTCTCTAGGGTAATAGGGTATGGACTTACCATGGAAAATCTTGTAGATCTTTGTTAGCTTTTCTATGATCTTGTTTAGAAAGAACGTATCTCTGTCACTTACAAGCTCCAAAGGACTACCAAAGTAGGTGATGATATTCTCATACAAGAACAATGCCACATTGTTTCCATCATCTCATTTGAGAGCTGTGGCTTCACATCACTTTGTCACATAATTTGTACAGAGATTAGTATGTATTTATTTTTCTTCCTTTTGGTTGGAGGGTTGATTGGCCCCACAAAGTCAATGTCCTATTTCTCAAATGGATTCAAGGGAATGATCGACTGTATCAGCATGGCATTTGTTTTTGTAGGCTTTCTCATTCGTTGACAGGTGAAAACACTTATAGTAATCATATGCATGCTTATAAAGGGTTGGCCACGACTATCTTGTGATGAGTGAAGGTTATTTTACTGTTGCTTCTCCTGCAAAGTATCCACCTCATGGCTCATCATGGCATGCTTTCAGTACAATCATGATCTCATCTCCTACTATGCAACACTTCATCTTTGCCTTTCTTGTACAAAGTGACACCTAACAAGGTGTAGGGGACTGATTTCAAGAGAAGCTTCTTCTCTTTGCTGGAGACACTAGCGGGATAGAGTTGTGTGGCTAAGAGGTTTGCAATGTCTGCATACCATGGGGTCACAGTCTCCACTAGAAACATAGCTACATTTGGAAGGTTTGATCATCTTGCTCCCCTTCATCACTCTTAGAGATTTGTGATAGACAATCGACCAAGACATAGGAGTGACCATGTTTAGTGACCACTTAAAAATTAAACTCATGGAATAGAAGGAGCCATCTCATCATTCTACTTTGTTTATTAGGAATGATAGAGCCTCACAATCCATGTAAAATTTGAAATGTGTTAACGAAAGATAATGTCGAAACTTCTCCAAGGCGAACACCATCGCTAAGCACTTGAGCTCAATCATTGTATAGTTCCTCTCTCTATCATTGACTTTTCATATTGGGTAATAAATTAGTTGGTCGAACTTTGAGGAGCCTTTTTGGCAAAGAACTGTGCCTAGCCCTTCGACTAATACATTAGTGTGCATATGGAATTCCTTCGTCCAATCATCAAGAGGTTGTAAGATAGACACTTTGATCAAGCACTGTTTCAAGGTATTAAAGGCTTCTTTGCAATCATCTATCCAAAGGAACTCTACATCTTTCCTTAGGAGCTTGGTAGGGGGGTTGACTTAGTTGCAAAGTGTGCAATGAATCTTCTATAGTAGAGCACATGGCCAAGAAATCCTCTCAAATATTTTAGATTGGTTGGTGCAATTAGGGCAATGATCTTTTCAATCTTGGTAAGAGTTGTTTCATACTCCAAAAATATATTTTTCAAGGTTAAGGGAGATTCCATACTCCAATATTGATCAAAGCACTGCTCCAAGGGTCTTTAATGCCTATAGAGCAGACTGAAGTCACAAAAATCATTTAGATATACCTCAATGAAATCATACAAGTGATTTTGAAATGAAACCATCATAACTCATTGAAAGGTAGAATAATGACATCACCTTGTAATCATAGGTCCCCTATTTTGCGGTAAAGGTTATTTTAGATTGGTCTTCTTTGACATTTTGTGCATGATTGCATCCACTAAAACCATGCATGACCTCCCATTGTATATAACAGTTTGTCAGTGAAGGGGATAGAAAAACAATTTTTCTTTGTTTTGGAGTTTAGCTTGTAGAAGTCCATACAGATCCACAACTTTCCATTCTTCTTAGGTACGACCATGATGGGTGAAACCCATTCATTGTTGGCCACTGGATATATGAATTCAGTTTTTAAGATTTTCAACAACTTTGACTTGACTGAGGCAAAATAATTGGGATTCATATGTCTCTAACATTGCCATACTAGGCTAGCATCAGATTCCAAGTTGATGTGATGTTGACACTCATAGTGGAATCAATCTCCTTTAAGTCTTTGTAAAACCAAGCAAAAACATCTAATTTCTTTCTTTAACAAATTATGAAGGGTCAATAGCTCCTCTTTTGGACTGTTATCCACTTTGATATGTCTTTTCGTGCCATCTGCATCATTAAAAGTCAACTACTTTTCACCTTCCGCTTCTCAAATGAAGGTCCCGCGGACTACTTTTGGGTACAAATCTAACTCCTTCAAGGAAGTGGTGTCATTGTTGTTTTATACTCCATTAGAAATAGCTTTAGGGACTCATCTGACTCTTTAGGATGTTGAAATGGTATCAAGGGTGTTTCAGATTTTGTTTAAGAGTTAATTACTTCTTGACTTGAGAACTCATCTTCTGAGGATTCATCTAGGAACATCACATAACAAGAATCATCTATTGCTGCAAGATTGGTGCTTGTTGGTAGGGTGCATCATCATCATCCTTTCTCGAGAAGGGTAGATTAGGGAAACAAGATCTATTGCTAAACGAAAGGCTTATTTTGCTTAATCTACTTTGTATAAATCTTTTTCATATGATGAGATTCATTTACCAATCCAAAGGGTAGCATAGTCATTCTGTCCAAGAGCATGGGATCTTCAACTTTTGTGGCCTTTAGGACTTCCTCCTTTTTAGTATCCTCTACTGATTGAATAGCTTCTTCCACTTTGCTTTCATAATCTTCATATTCACTTTCATCACATCATCCTCTTCAAACTCTATCTATGTAGGGGCTTTGTAAGAGAAGAATAGGTTCTTTGCTTCATCTTCTAGTTTTGTATTTGGCTCTACTATGGCCGTGTTATATAGAGAATAGTACATACATGCCTCTATCTTACTATTTGAGGTAATTTCAGAAGTCGTTTCGAGTTTTTCCCGGAGGTATTCACTCATCGACAAAGACTGTACTTCTTTTAAGAGTTGGCTTACAGTGCCCATTATTAGGGATTGTGCTTTTAGTTTCTTTGGAAAAAATTTCTTAACAACATCTTCTTCTAGTGATGTTCCATTTATTGCTTCATTGGAAGAGTCAAATGAGACTTCTATAAAGATGGATATGTTTCCTTTCTGTGAACAATAGAGCTTCAACACCATTTTGTTGGGTCCCCTATCTAGGGTTGGGGTTCCTTCAAACCAATTGGTCCTTGCTCATGCTTCAAATAGCCATGGTCTTTTGATCAACGTGGGGTAAGATGTTTCATAAGAGTTTGGCTTTACCACTAGGTATGTCATCCAGTAATCTCTTCATGCAAGTGTGATCTTGATGTATGGAAGGATACCTAAAGGCTTGATTCTGCTCTGATCAGCAAGTCTGATGAACGATTGAGTAGGTTACATACCTGGATCTTTCATCGTCACATTCGTCATAATGTTCACTAAAGAGCCTCCATCTATCAATGCACTTGTAATGAAGTAGCCTTCTACCCAGGCACTAGTCTTTGGAGTGCCAGGATCTAGGAATGCATTGACCATGTCTACTTCTTTCACAAGCTGTGAGGTCTTCTACCCAAATACTAGTCTCTGGAGTGTCAGGATCCAAGAAGGCATTGACCACATCTACTTCTTTCACAAAATCTGAGGCTTTTTTTTTTGTAATAGTTGCAAGGTTGACAATCTTTAAGCCATGTCTCCGCGTGAGAATGCTTTTGAATCTCTTTCTACAACCTAGCGAAAGCATTAACAGTTATCAGAATGTCAAATTAGGGTGGAAGGTATCCAAATCCTTCACCAAATCATACTCTTTTATAGAATCCATGAGCTTTTCCAACTAGCTAGGGAATGGGGCGATGCCCACTTTCATTTTCCCTCTTTCTTCAAGCAAGGCTTATATCATTACTTTATCTTTTACTGAAGGTACATCCATCTCTTTTGTCTCCTAGTCCTTTGATTCTATATCCTCGATTGTCCATATATTCTTCTGTGACATTGGACTATTGTGCACTATATTTTCTTGTAGTGTACTACTTTGTGGCTTTGTTGAAAGCTTGAACTTCACAACTTTTATAGGTGAAACATTCTCTTTTGGAATTGCTTTTCTTGGTACATGTAATTGCAGCTACATCTAATTTTACCAAATTGGAGGTAGGGTCCTAATTCTCTTGTTGGTTGTTTATGGCATTAGCCTTAATAGGGACTGAACTGGGATAGTCTTTAGTAGTATGGCCTTCTCCTTTGCATCGTCTATAGAGGGGCTTGTAATCCATGGATCTTCTAGGGTTTGGGCAATTTGGGGATATGTGACCCTTCTTTTCACATTTGTACCATGCGCACCATTAGATTGTTAAGGTCACTCTCTTAGAGTAGTCAAAATCTCTTGTTGCACAACATGATCAAACTACATGTACTTACAAGAGATTTAAGAGTACTTTAGCCATGCAACAAGAGAAATAGACTTGCTACTCCAACCATAGACTTCATGAAATATTTGTATGTAAACCAACCATATCCTTGTTTCATTGATAACCCAATTGAATCCATTCCCTAACTGTGAAAGGTACAACACGAGTACACAAGTGGAAGCAAGAGCTATGGTGAATAGAGCAAGAGAGCAAGAAAGAGAGAGAGACACTATATGTGAAAATTCCAATAGTCACGATATGTGACCAGCCTTGCCTTATTCAATAGTCACTCAAAGAATAAAGGATAAAGTGATAGTGATGGACACCCGCCACCTACAATATAGATGTGTGCAATCATAGTGTTGAAGTAAATATAGAGTGAAAGGTGAGAAGGATCGAAGCTTGCACGCGAGCTATGGCGGGAGAGCAAGAGCAAGAAAGAGAGAGACAAGAAATGGGAACTCCAACAGTCACAATGTGTGACCGAGCCTTCCTTTATTCAAATTGTCACTAAAAGAATAAAGAATAAAGTGACGTGACGGGCGCCCGCCACCTGCAGTGTGCAGTGGCGGGTACTGTCAGTGTAGTAATACACGAGGTGGCACGGCAGAGGCGCCTTTACCCCCAACAACCTCCCACTTAAAGGCGAATCTGCCCTAGTGAGAGAGAAAAGAAAAAAGAAAAGACAGTACAAATGTACATAGGTACAAGGGATGAGGAAAGGCAACATCTCATCCAATGCCCATCAATCTCCTGAGGAAGGCAAAGCGCTCAGTAGTGAGGCTTTTCGTGAGCAGATCTGCAGGATTCTCGTCAGTGGAGATCTTGACAAGGTCAACAGACTTGTCCTCCACAACACCACGTAGGAAGTGATACCTCACCTCAATGTGTTTTGTCTTCGCATGGAAGACCGGATTCTTAGCCAACTGAATGGCACTCATAGAATCCGAATGCACTGTAGGTATAGCATCAATCCCAAGGTCAGCAACTAGACGGCCTAGCCATATGGCCTCCTTGCAAGCCTCAGTGGCTGCAACATACTCGGCCTCAGTGGTAGACAAAGCCGTACACTTCTGAACCCTGGACATCCAAGAGATAGCCCCTCCAACATAGGTGAATACATAGCCAGAAGTGGACTTCCTACTATCTGCATGTCCTGCATAATCGGAGTCAGTGTACCCCACGACCCCTGTATCCTAGCTGCCATAGCAAATACACATATGTGCTATGCCCTTCAGGTACCTCATGATACCCTTCACGGCATCCCAATGTCTGCTGCCAGGTGTAGCCATATAGCGTGCCACAACACCAACTGCTATCATGGCATACATCAAACTGCCCATGGCTGAAGCATAAGGGATCTTGGCCATCTCGGCCCTCTGCTCATCTGTCTGCGGACAATTGGCCTGTGATACCTTCACATAAGAAGGTAATGGACAGCCAATAGGCTTTACGTCCTGCATGCGGAAGCGCTCAAGGACTTTATGAATGTACTCCCGCTGTGAGAGATACAAAAGCCCCTAATGCCTATCGCGCTTAATGCGCATCCCAAGTATATGTGAGGCCTGTCCCAAATCCTTCATCTCAAAGCTCTTCTTCAGCTGAGATTTAAGAGCATCTAGCTCATCATGAGCTTTCCCTGCTATCAGCATATCATCAACATAGAGTACCAAGATAAGCAAACTGCCATCACGAGCTTTCTTCGTGTAAAGACACGGATCCATAGCACTCCTACTGTAGCCCTGTGACTGCATAAAGGCATCAAACTTATGATACCATTCCCTAGGTGCCTGCTTCAAGCCATACAAGCTCTTCTTCAACTTGCACACTAGGTGCTCCCTGCCAGGTTCTGCAAAGCCCTTAGGCTGATCCATATAGATCTCATCATGCAAGTCCCCATGTAGAAAAGCCGTCTTGACATCCATCTGATATAGATCTAAGTCAAGCTGTGCAACCAAAGCCAAGACTGAGCGCAGGGTGGTCATCTTAACCACAGGAGAGAAGACCTCATCAAAGTCCACACCATGTTCCTGCTTAAAACCCTTTGCTACCAATCTAGCCTTGTATGCCGGCTTGGGGTGTCCAGGGGTACTTTTCAGCTTGTACACCCACTTGCATGGCAAAGCCTTCTTGCCCTTAGGCAAGGCAACCAAATCCCAAGTCTCATTCTTATGCAGGGAGTCTATCTCAGACTGCATAGCCCTCTCCCAGGAGTGACTGTCACCCCTGCACATAGCCTCATCATAAGTGAAAGGCTCTCCTGCATCTGTAACCAAAACATAATGCATAGAGGGCTGAAATCTGTCAGGTGGACGTCTGTCTCTAGCAGACCGTCTCACCGCAGGCTCTGCTGCCTGTCTAACTGCCTGTCCAACACCCTGGCCCTGTGGAGGAACTACTGCAGGCTGTACTACTAGCTGTGCTGGAGCTCTAGGCTCCTCCTGAAAGATCACTCTGCGGATCTCAACCACCTTCTCAGGCTGCCTGTGCCTCTTGTCTTCATGGAAGACGAGATCATGGCTGCGTACTATTTTCCGCGCCTGCGGATCCCATAGGCGATAGCCCATCTCTCCTGACTCACCATAGCCAAGGAATATGCATTTAATGCTCTTTGGATCCAATTTACTCTTGTCCTTGGGCACATGGCAGAATGCCTCACATCCAAAGACACGGAGATGCGTATAAGAGGGTGGCTTACCAGCCCAAACTTCCTCTGCAACCTGGAAATCCAATCCACTAGAAGGCGATCGGTTTATGACATGCACTGCCGTACTAACTGCCTCAGCCCAAAAACTCTGGGGTAGGCCTGCATGGCTAAGCATAGAGCGCACACGCTCCTGAATAGTCCTGTTCATGCGCTCAGCCAAACCATTCTGGGGTGGGGTGTAAGGGGCGGTCAACTGACGCTTAATACCCCTGTCATCACAAAACTGCTCAAAAGCATGCGAGACATATTCTCCCCCATTGTCAGTCCTAAGGCATTTCAACCTATACCCAGTCTGGTTCTCAACAAGAGCAAGCCAACGCTGAAAGACTGCCAAGACATCGGACTTTTGCTTTATGGGATAAGCCCACACTTTCCTAGAAAAATCATCAATGAAGGTAACAAAGTACTTCGCGCCACCCATAGACATGCAAGGCATAGGCCCACAAACATCGGAATGTACCAATGCCAAGGGCTCACTCATGCGTGGCCTACCCGATTTCTTATGCGTAGACCTATTCTGTTTACCATAAAGACAATGATCACACGAGTCAAAACATGCATAATCCAAAGGCGGAAGATACTGCAAAACAGATAATATTTTCATTCCCTTCAAAGACATGTGCCCTAAACGAGCATGCCAAAGTGATACATGTGGGATAGAACCCACTGCTAAAACATGGTCAACTGAGGACCCACATACAACAAGAGGATAGAGGCTGCCAGCCTTGGCGCCTCTAGCAAGCACAAGTTTGCCACGAGTAATCTTCCAGGCAGAATCCCCAAAACATACATGAAATCCTGCATCATCCAGCTGTCCTGCAGACATAAGACTGCGCGTAAGCGCAGGTATATGACGTACATCCCTAAGCATTAATGAACTGCCAGTGGAAAACTGCAACTGAATATCACCCATGCCCACAATGTCAAGAGACCTGTCGTCTCTAAGTCTGACTGAACCAGATATAGTGCGGTAAGAGTGGAACCACTCACGGTAAGGCGTCACATGGAAGGATGCTCCTGAATCTAATAACCAGCACTGTGCATACATACTAGATGTCTCAGTCAAGTGTGAAGCATCAGAAGAACTAGCTGCAAGTATAAACTCATCACCACCATCGGACTCCTCAGTTTGCGTGACATTAATTTCCTCAATCTTGACGCTGGACTTCGCAGGTACTATGCTGCGATCAGAGGACTTCTCCTGCACTTTATCTTTCCCCTTATCCTTGCGCTTCTCATTGCGCAACTCATGACACTGTGGTCTAATATGGCCCTTTTTCCCACAATGATGACAAGTGACATTTGCATTGCGCCCACGCAACTTACTACGCGACTTGCCACAAGATTTAGACCGACCCTTCTGCGAGTCACGGCCACGGTTATTACCACGATCATTCCTATCATTCCTGCCTCTAACTGTCAAAGCATGACTACCACGAGAGGCATCCAAGTTTTTGCGATTCACCTCTTCCTGAAGAAGAGCACTCTCAACATCTGCCAATTTTAGAGTAGCATTAGAGGCACAAAGAGCAGTGCGGAATACATCCCATGACTCATTCAGAGTCCCAAGCAAGAAAAGAGGAGTTACTTCCTCTCCAAAGGTGATATCCTGCGAAGTCATGTTCTTCAGTATAGCATGGAACTGGCTCAAGTGAGCAAACATAGTCGCATTATCCTTCATGCGTAGATCCATAAGCTGCTTCAACCAGTACATCTGACTCGACGGACTTTTCTTATCATAAAGATTCTTGATCTTATTCCATAGATCCCATGCACTCTGTGCTTCCTCAAATACATTATAATGTACCTGTTCAGTGAGAGACAATACAATCGTGGACTTGCATAGCTCATCAAGTTCAAGCCAGTCGTCATTGTCCATAGTTTCAGGCTGCTCCCCACTCAACCGAAGTGGCTTAATCTGAGATTTCTGCACCAAGACCTGCCAAATTTGACTCTTCTAATAAGAGTAGTTGGTACCATCCAACTTTGTAATGTTAAAGATGGCACTATCATGCGAAGATGACGCCATTATGCAGGCTGGAAATGCCCAAACAGTCCAAAACTGCTTGTTGTTTTACTGCAAAAACTGCCCAGAAATGACCAAAACGGGGTCCAAAGGGCGAGCAAAGTGTGCCAAAAGTTTCTGCCCACTTAGTACTAGGTGCTGTACACCAAATCAGGATATTTCAGCATGAAAAGTACACCTCAGTCCACCAATAACTGCTTGCTGTAATAAATTGCAGGTATGCAGTCTAGAGAGCAAACTGTCCCAAAATAGGATCCAATGTCAAGCAAACAATGCTAGGTCCAAAGCCGGCATGAAACGGACATAAGCAAGGCCAATGACAGTGAAAAGAACATGAGCTCAACACCGAAGCATGTCAAAAATAACATCTGCCAATGAAAGGCACACCCCCAGACACTCTAGGCAAGGTGTTCCTGTAACTACCAAAACCTGACACAAATAGGTGTCTGCTCAAAGAGAAAGATTCAAATATGAGACTCAGCTCATAAGCATCCTGTGAACCAAGAGTGCATCAATGCATATCCATAAAGATCGGAGTATGATCCCAAAGTCTCAATGCATATGTAGCTGCTCAAGACATAAACTGCTCCAAATACATGTAAGTGCTCCAATAGCATGCAACTGTCAAAGGTCAAGCAAGCATGTAAAATGCTCCCACTGGCACAAAAGGCATACAAAGCGAGCTCAGAAGCTCAAACAACCCAAGAGAAAGCACCAGTGATAAGTGACCCTGTCAATGCATCAAGCGCATCCAAGAGAGCATGACATACATGAAGCACCGGTCGTATTAACCATGAAGCAATAGATAAGCCCAAATAAGCTCTCGGTCAACTCAATGACATCCAAATAGCAACCAAGATCAGTGATCAAGTAAGCCGGGATTGCTCAAATACATCCAAATCCAAGCTCCAAATGTCGGTATGGCATACATAAGCCGGGATTGCTCAAATACATCCAAATCCAAGCTCCAAATGTCGGTATGGCATACATGAACCAAATAGCATATGTCACGAACCAAAGCATGTAATGCAAAAGCCTAACTGTCAAGCAGAGACATGAGGCATAGGCGGTCCACGAGCATGCCAAGTCGGTCCAAATGCCAGTGAAGACGGAGCTAATGCAAAGCTCAAAAGCATCCCATAATCTCATACATATGCTCCAAGTCGTCCCCAAATGTCAGAGACATCATGCCAAAGCTCAAAGCATACATCCGGTATCGGTAGGTAAGTGCCAAAGCATGTAAAGTACCTTCAGCCCACTGTTATTCCAGCATGTATTTACTATTCTAAACAGTAGATTTCAGCCCCGAATTCAAGCCAAAATCATGGTCAAACCAAATGCATACATCCCCAATACATCCGAGTAGAAAGTAGACCGCATACGGGCATCAAATAGCTCCAATGGAATGAGGCATAAGCAACAAATGTCAGTGTCAGGGGTGCTGCCCTGTTTCCAGCACTGTTATGCAGTGAATGACGGTTTCAAAACTGAGAATGATCAGCTCCCAACCTCAATGTGAAGCCAAAGCATCAAAATGACATCCAAAAAAAGGCTCAAATGCCCTCCAAATAGGCCAATGATGAGTGCTCCATGAGCAACAAAGCATTCAGCTGTAAAACGTGGAGGTCAAAGTCTGAAAATGGGCGCCATATTCAGCGTGTTGAGGCCTGGAGTGCTGCTGCCAATCACGTGGAGTTATGATGGTTGGGGGGGTTCAATGATGGCCCAAGGTAGGCACATACCAAGCCATGAAGGCCCAATGCAAAGGGGAGGGAAGATATGAGCTATGGAGCTCAAGAAGAGTGGCTGCCCTTTGTTCCTGCCCTGTTTCAAACTGAGAATACACTCAAATGCCTACAAATGCTGAAGCAATACCTCAAGGGCAAGGCCCTGATGAAGCTCAAGAAGGCCGGGATGGAGCTCGGGAAGCCGGGGAGAGTCGGGAGCTCGAGAGGTCGGCTATGGCTGCCAGGATGGAGACCCAATGCGTGAAACGAGTAGATGCAAAGGTCGAGAAGCACCGAGTCGAGCTCGAGCAAGAGAATGCCAAGCTCTGATACTAGTTGAAAGGTGAGAAGGATCGAAGCTTGCACGCGAGCTATAGCGGGAGAGCAAGAGCAAGAAAGAGAGAGACAAGAAATGGGAACTCCAACAGTCACAATGTGTGACCGGGCCTTCCTTTATTCAAACTGTCACTAAAAGAATAAAGAATAAAGTGACGTGACGGGTGCCCGCCACCTGCAGTGTACAGTGGCGAGTACTGTCAGTGTAGTAATACACGGGGTGGCACGGCGGAGGCGCCTTTACCCCCAACATAGAGCACCATAGGCATAAGCACCTTTACCCCTAATAGCCTCCCACTTTTAAAGGGGAATGTGTCTCTAGTGAGAAGAGACATAAAAAAAGTGACAAAGTACAAATGTACATAAAATGCAATAGAATGATGAATAGATGTCATCTCATTCTATGCCCATCATCTTCCTAAGGCAAAATGTTTCACTTAGAGACTTTTAGTGATATGGAGATTTCTCATGAGTCAAGATCTTGACAAGCTCAACATACTTGTCCTGTATCACCTCCCTAATGAAGTGATAATGCACCTCAATGTGCTTTGTCTTCGCATGGAAGATAAAGACTATTGGCTGACTGAATAGCACTCATAGAATTCGAATGCAATCTAGGAATAACAGTAATACCAAGGTCTACTACCAAACGGGCTAACCATAGGGCCTTCTTACAAGCCTAAATGTCTGTAATATACTCTTCCTCAGTAGTAGATAAGATAGTGTATTTTTGTACCGTAGACATCCAAGAAACATCTCCAACAAAAGTAAAGGCATGCCCAGTAGTGGACTTCCTACTATTTATATGTCTTGCATACTCGAAGTCAATGAAATCTGTGACTATAGTATCTTGATCACCATAGCAAATGCTTATATCTATTAGCAGTCATGTTTGTCATGTCTTATCACCTTGTACCTAAGAGCCTCAGTTTGAGTCAAATGAGGACTTTATGAGCTTTGATCTATCGCTTGTTTTTACAAAGGAGACATCTCATTCTAGAGTACCCAATTTATTGCATTTCAGTGCATTTTCTCCTCCAATTGAGATTTTATGTGCATTTCCTAAGGCAGTTTCTGCATTCTTTAGCATGCCTCACCGTCAAACGTTGTTCACCATTTTCGAGATTTTTTTGAGTATTTGTGGCATTTTTACCAACATTAAATATTGGTCAAACTAGCATTAAATATTGGTCAATCATATTTTGGGCCCCAAATTAGGTTGACCAATTTTTGGAATTTTTTGCTATGTATAGCCATTTTTTACTTGGTAGTCAATTAGATTATCATCTTGCCTCTTTCCTTAGCATGTGCACACTCTGACTCTATCATCTTTCTCTATCTTCGGTATTGTCATCATCATTAGCCCTAATCTGGTGCCCTCACTGATGTTGTGGACTACATGTAGGGATTGATGGGTCCTTGTATATTCAGTATTTGTTCCTTATTCAGCGCATGTTTCTTTTCTTCTTCTCTTGCTAATTCTCTCTCTCTCTTCCTTTGTGTTCAAGTTCTTTCTTCCATTGCGCACTCACATGGTATTAGAGCATGGTATTTGAGAGTGACAGAGTTTGTGAGGCCATCCACATCTGTATTTGCTAAAAACACAAACTCTTGGTAGTAGCTAGTGACTGTATCCAGGATCAGGCAACATTAAGTCCATCAACATTTTGCTCAAAACACAACCTACTAGATGGAGGCAACTATCTGTTGGTTAGGCAACTGCCTTCTACAGCCAAACGAAACCTTTGAGAAGCAAGTGACAACATTCACATCAACGTTTTGGTGCTTTTGTATCTTTCATGAGCAATCAATAGTATTTTCTCCCTTCATTGGACCTTTTACATTGAGATCTCCATCCTACAACTGATTCTTCCTATTTCAGGGTTGCAAACACAACTTTTGGGAGTGTTTTATAGGTATATATGAAGATGTTTTATCACCAATTCTTCACTGACTCAAGGGATGAGTTCTATGTTCCTTCCTCTGAGAGATGGAGAGATTTTCATGCTAGTTTACGTGACAATCGGAGGTTACCTAGCTTGTTTGCATGGGATCCCTCTCCTCCCTATTCTCTCCATGTTTCACATAAGGCCCGTTCTGTTGGGCTGCCAAACGTAACTTTTTGTCAGTGTTTTGTAGGTATATACAAAGATGTCTTATCACCACTTCTTTGATGACTTAGAGGATAAGGTCTATGTTCCTTCCGTTGAGAGATGGATAGATTTTCATACTAGTTTAAGTGGCGACCAGAGGTCACCTAGCCCATTTGCACGAGATCCCTCTCCTCCACGTTCTCTCCATGTTTCATAGAAGACCCGTTCTACTGGCCTTCATATGCCATTCATGGCACCCTCTATACAGGTGCTAGTACTCCCTTTTTTGCTTAAAGAAAACCCACTTGATGGTTCCAACTACTTGTCGTGTAAAGTGGAGTGTATCTTTGATACCTTTGATCTTTGGGAGTTTGTTATCTAACTTATTCCCCATCCAGTGGAGGATCCCACCGATGAATCATCAATGGATCGTGCCACCTTATGGGATTGGCTTCCATAGGTTGTAGAAAGTAGCGAAAGTGTGGACAAAGCATGCTTCTTTATACCATCAAAAGACATTTTCCCATCTAATTACTCTCGAGAAGAAATGACAGATGCTTGTTATTGATGATTCTTCTTTCATGAAAAATTATATCAACAAATTAGAGGACATGAGGGATGAGCTTACTTCCCTTGGCATGATGATCTCTTTCAAGGATATGGCATGATTCTTTTAACTCGGCTACTATCTCACCCATTTGATGTCTTTACACCAGCCTTCTTACATCAAGGACCCGTGAGAAGCTTCTATGGGAGGAGCTTGCCCTGCTTGTTTTGGAGCATGATGAGCGCACCAAAGAGGTAGCTAGTGGACCAACCTCCACCAAAGCTTTTGTTGCAGGTTTGGGAGGGAGGACACAGAAGAAAGGGAAGTCAAAGGCTAAATGACAGGAGAGTTCTTCGAGTTTTGATTTTGACTCAAAGAACCCTAAATGCCCTTATTGTGGGAAAGTGACACATCTAGAGGAGAAATGTTGGAAGAAGTACCTTCATCTTTGTCCCAGAGTGAAGGATGGAGCTAAAACATCCGAGACTTCTATCTCTACTTCAACGATTATCCATGAGTTGGTGTTCCTTCATATTTTTGTGGAGCCTTCTTCAGTGTTTATCTCATCTTTTGAGAGGCCTTACCTATTAATAGTGGAACTTCTAGTCACATGACTCCACAAGGTGATTTGTTCTAGGATCTATGTCCTTCTGAGAGGGTTCAGTCACTATTGGTGACATTGTTTCTGTGTCTATTTGTGGTGTTGGCGCTTTGTCTTTATTTCCCGATTGCGTATCGAGCTCCCTCTCACATGCCCTTTATGTTCCGGACTTGGGCTTTCCACTCCTCTCAATTTATAGCCTTACTATTCTTGGTACATGGGTTATCTTCACCGAGTAGGCCATTTGTATTGAGGATTATTCTACAAGGGTTATTATCGCGACATGTTGGCACGGGCTTTATCGGCTCCATTCCCCTTCTCTTATCCAGGGTCCTCCGAGGCAATTGTGTATTGCTACACCCATTCCCACTTGTGCACCCTCTTTTCCACAAGTTTCTTCCCATCCCCCACCCTCTCCTTCGATAGTTCCCTCATACGCCCCATCCCTTTCAAAGGGGGATGATCTCAATGATACAGCTATGAAATTCCTAGGCCCTAGTGTTTCATAGGGGGCTTCCCAAGATCATGAGGAGCTTCTTCATCAACAGTCTTCATCGATAGACTTCATCAACATTGGCATTTCTCTTATCACCCCAATATCCATTTCTCCCTTGGCCTTCTGCCACATCCAAGATCGGTGTTAGCAATCATGTTTATCATATCTTGTCATCTCTTACATGTGAACCTCGATCTGAGTTAGATGAGGACTTAAGGAGCTCTGACCTATCTATCACTTTTTTTAATGGAGGTAGCTCATTCTAGAGCACTTAATTTATTGCATTGTCTCCTTTAGTCAAGATTTTATGTGCATTTCTCGAGGCAATTTTTGCATTCTTCAACTCACCTCACCTATAAAACATTCTCCACCCTTTTCGGAAAATTTTTGAGCATTTTAAGTATTTTTACTAGAATTGAATGCTAGTTGATCATATTTTTTACCCCAAACTTCAAGTTTGCCGATTTTTAGGATTTTTGGCTATTTATAGCCATTTCTCACTTAGCACTTGATTAGATTATCATCTTCCCTCCTTCCTTGGCAAGTGCACACTCTGACTCCATCATCTTCTTCCATCTTTGATGTTACTATCATCATCAGCTTGATTTGGTGCCCTCACTAATGTTATAGGTTGTGTATAGGGTTTGACCAGTCCTTCTATATTCAACATTTGTTCCTTGTTTAGTGCAAGTTTCTTTTATTCTTCCCTTGTAGATTATCTCTCTCTCTTTCTCTGTGTTCAAGTTTCTTCTTCCATTGCGTATTCTCACAATATTTGATGTGCCTTTCAAGTACCTTATGATACCCTTTACGGCCTCCCAATGTCACTGATCAGATATAGCCATATAGCATGCCACAACTTCCATTATAAATAATATGTCAAGGGAAATTACTATCATGGCATTCATAAAATTGCCCATTGCGGATGCATAAGAATCTTTACCATCTTGGCCTTTTGCCCATCTGATTAGGGATGATATACATGATTAACCCTCACATGGAAAGATAAAGGACAACCAATAAGCTTAACATTCGGTATATGGAAGCCCTCAAGAACCTTCTGCATGTACTCCTTCTCTGTGACAAATAAAGAAGTCCCTAAGAGCAATTGTGCATTATGCATATCCCAAGAATATATGAGACATGCTCTATGTCCTCCATCTTATAGCTCTTCTTGAGTTGAGTTTTCAAAGCATCCACCTCAACATGTCCTCTCCCAACAATCAATATATTATCCACATAAAGTACCAAGATAATAAGGCTACCATCATGAACCTTCTTCTTGTAGAGGCACAAATCCATATCGTTGTGGGAGTAAGACTACGACCGTATAAATACATCAAACTTATGATACAAATTTTCAAGTACCTATTTAAGACCATAAATACTCTTTCTCAACTTGCATACTAGGTATTCCCTGCCATTTTCTTAAAAGCTGTTAAGCTAATGCATATAAATCTCATCATACAAGTCCCTATGTAAGATATTCATCTTAACATACATCTGATAGAGATCTATATCTAACTGAGAAACCAAGGCCAATACTAAGTATGGGGATAGTTATCTTAACTGCAAGAGAAAAGATCTCATCAAAATCAACACCATACTCTTGCTTAAAATCCTTAGCAACCCATCTGTCCTTATGTGCTGGCTTGGGGTATCCAAGAGTACTCTTCAACTTATACACCTCTTACACAATAATGTATTTCCGATTGGGCAAAGGAACCAAATCCCATGTATGGTTCTTTTGCAATGAGTCATACTCTAATTGCATGGCCCTCTCCCAAGAGTGGCATTCACATTTGCACATGGTATGGCCCTCTCCCAAGAGTGACTTCCACATTTGCACATAGTCTTCTCATAAGTAAGGGGCTCACCAAAATCTATCACCATAACATAGTCAATGGAGGGTTTAAACTTATCAGGTTGACATCTACCTCTAATAGACCGTCTGAAAATAGGTTGTGGGACCTATACCTCGTATCCATCTCCTCATGATTATGAACCATTGCAACATCAATTGTAAGCTACCTAGCGGATTATATGGTAATAAGAGGCTCCTCCTAAAATAGAAACCTATGTATCTCAATGATATGCTCAAGCTACTTATGCATCTTCTACTCATGAAAAATATCATGGCTATAGATAACCTTTCTAGCATGCGGATTCCATAAGCAATAACTTAATTGCATCCCCATAACCAAGAAATATACACTTCACTTATTTAGGATCCAACTTATTATATTTGTACTTGAAAACATGGCAAAAAGCCTTACGTCCAAAGACATGCAAATAAGCATATGACAAAGACTTTCCATACCAGACCTTTATAATCTAACAACCAACGACAATGAAAATTTGTTTACCAAGTGTACGACAAAAGTAACTACCCCAAAAACGTTGCAATAAGCATACCTAGCTAAACATATTATAGACTGTCCTAAATCCTCTTATTTATGCGCCCAGCAACACCATTTTAGGATGGGGTGTAAGAGGCAATCAACTAATGCTTAATATCTCACTCATTGCAAAATTGCTTAAATGTTTTAGAGACATATTCACCCCTATTTTCTGATCTTAAGCATTTCAGTCTATACCCAGATTGGTTCTCAACAAGAGTAGAGCCAACACTAAAATGTAGCAAGTACATCTCATTTCGACTATATGAGATATGCCATCTCATTTCGACTGTATGAGATATGCCTAGACCTTATGCGAATAATCTTCAATGGAAGTCACAAAATACTTCATGCCACCTAATGACTAATAAGACATGAAATCACATACATTACAATGAACAAGTACTAAAGACTCATCCATGTGCATAATGTCAGAATTCTTATGAGAACTGTCTGCTTGCCATAGACATGATCACATGAATTAATACATTTGTAGTTGAGAGACAAGATTTTACAAATAAAGCATTTTCATTCCTTTTAAGGATATGTACCCAAGGTGACGATACCATAAAGACATGTGGTACGTCAATCATAGCCAAAACATGGTCAATAGATCCAAATACAACCAATGGATAGATGCTATCAACATTGGTATCTCGAGCAAAGAGAAGATTCCTACGAGTAATCTTCAATGTGAAATCACCAAAAGATACATGATATCCTACATCATCCAACTGTCTAATAGAGAAAAGACTTTGGGTAAAAGCTAAAACATAGCATACATCATACAAAACAAAAGTGATGCCCGAAGCAAATTACAATCTAATATCACCAATGCCGATAATATCCAATGCCAAGTCATTTTCTAATCTCACAAAATCTTGTCATACTCCAATAGAAAGAAAACTAATTTCTATGCAAGGTAATTTGAAAATAAGCCCTTGAATCAAACAACCAACACTCAAACAGTGAACAAGGCATCAATCAATTGACTAGCATAAAGAGAAAAAACTACCAAAATATAATTATCATCAAACTTAAGCTACAAGACATTTATATCCTTAAATGTCAGTTTACAATCATCAAACTTTTCATACATTTTGCTCTTATATTTCTCTTTGCGCTTATCATCCCATATCTTTTGACACTGCAGCTAAATATAATAATGCTTTCCACAATAATCACATGTAAGAGAGGCATTGCAACCATAAGACTTACTGCGAGACTACCCACAAGACCGAGATCTTTGTGAGTCTCTGCCACGACGATCATTACGACTCTTGCAATTATGTTTACCCCTAATAGTTAATGCATGAGAAATACAATCTATATCCACATTCTTCGTGTTCATCTCCTCTGTGAATAAAGCACCCCCAACATCCTAGTGTTTCAAATCATCCTTAGATATATTAGCATACATGACAGTACAAAAAGTATCACATGACTCAAGAAATATCATAAGCAAAGAATAAGTAAAATAGATAATTCTTAAACTCAATGTCTTGCGAAGTCAACTAGCTTAAAATAGAGTGAAATTCATTCAAATGTATAAACACACTAGTCCATTTTTTCATGCAAAGATACATGAGCTATTTTAACCAATACATTAATGCAACAAAACTTTATTTGTCATAAAGATCACAAATCTTTTCTATAATTATTATGCATTATCTTCAAGTGCCACAACATTGAAATAAACTTGTTTAGACAATAATAATGTAAGAGTGGATTTACATAGCTCATCCAACTCATTCCACGTATCTTAATTAATGTCTTCCCACTTTACACTCTTAATTTTCAATGGCCTAACCTGCTTCTTTTTGAACCAATAGGTATCATATCTTCATCTTCCAATAGGTGAAATTTTTGCTACCTAGATTTTCAATATTAAAAATAGCACTGTCATTTAAAAAAGCAATCATAATGACACTATACCAATGTAAAGTCCAAGAGAATTAACTATTATAAATGACTACAAATCAACCCGCAAAAACCAACTAAAATAAAAACAAAACAAAAGAGAATACCAAAGTATATAACTGTCCACCAACAAGAAGTACTAGACCACCAAAGTACAGTCCACTCTTTAAAAGAATATTGAAAACTATAATTATAACAATGTTGAAATAAAAACAACAATATATATCGATCTAGCTATATGCAAATTGCTAAGAAAGCAAGCTCCCACTCTTAAGGATATCCAACTAGCAACCGAGATATAAAGAATATAACTAGCAGTGACCAAGCATAGACCATTGATACCAAACACAATCACGAACTCAAATGGTCAGTAAGCCATACATCCCATAAGCATGTTTGACCAAAATTGTTAGGGGTGCCCAAATATGGGTGGGCCAGAGAGAGATTCTGGATTTATTTTTTTTGTGCCCCCACGCATGCATGTGCATGCACATGGGTGTGCATGTGCACATGTGGGTGTGTGTTGCAGCAACAACATATATTAGTGAGCTAGAAAATAGCATTTTTTGCAAAAGAATGTGAGATAAAAGACAAATTCCATTAAAAGACAGATATACAAGAGTTACCTCGAGCAGGACACCCACTGGAAGAGCTATACCAAGAATGAGAGCATAACTGAATGCATTAGTGAATGAGTGACCCAACCTCCCAATGCTGAGTATGAAGATATTACGTGGAAATCCAAAATGTGCAGGACCATGGATAACCAAGCCCAGACCACAAACTCAAGCAATGCAACGTCAATCATGATTCACAACAATACAAAGTCACACATGTTCAGATTAGCTCATAAGCATGTCGCATGAAATCAAAACCACCTTGTTCATGCAAAACACCATAAGGTCGGTCAAGCCGACAGTTTGTGGAGCCCCTTTCAGCATGCTCATGCACAACTTGCACTAGGGTTATGTACACCAACTAGTCTTCAGTCATTCACTGACCTCTTGCATGACCAGGACCTTGCATAGTTGTAACTTGGTGGAGACAAATGTAAGCCGTACTAGGTTCCATAGTTCCAAAGGTTGTGGCAATTTCGAGCGTTGGCAAATGAGATCCCACTTTGTGATGGCTAGCAGACTGAGACTGGCTATGGTACTTGAGGGAATCTGCCAAAGCCTAACTGAATGCCATCAACTACAGCAGCCTGAGGATTTCGCTGATCTGATCCTCTGGTAGTATTGCTGGCATAGCTAGGAGGGATCATCGCATCTGTTGTGCCAGGGTATGACTCTGAGGGCATGGCGTGCACATTGCCAGGCTGAGATCCAACATAACCAGAACCATCCATTAAACTGCTGGCAGATATAGACTGACCAGTTGCCAAATGCTGAGAGTGGTTGTTAGCTTCAATCACATAGCTAGGAGGGACTGTCACATCTGTTGGGCCAGGGTACCACTCCGATGGCATGGCACACGTAGAGCCAGGCTGAGCAGAACCATCCATAAGACTGCTGGCAGATATAGACTGACCAGTTCCCACATGCTGAGATAGGTTGTTAGCTCCAATCACATAGCTAGGAGAGACTAACTCCGAGGGCATGGCGTGCATAGAGCCAGGCTGAGATCCAACATAACGAGAACCATCCATAAAACGGCTGGTATATATAGACTGACCAGTTTCCACATGCTGAGAGTGGGTGCCAGCTCCAATCACATCTATCACATCAGGTTGAGATGCTCTGCTATTGCCAACAGGTTTATCATCAGGATTCCTTGTGCCACTAGTATAGCTCGATGTTTTTCGACTCCTGCGACTGCCATAATCCTTGTAATAAGGACGCTTCTCGACAAAGTCCATACGAATGGAGAACCCCTTGAGCTTGTAGCCATCCAATCTGATGATGGCAACGCAGGCATCACGCTTGGTGGCAAACTCGACAAACCCGCCAATGCCCTGCGCATTAAGCACGGGGTCGTGGGTGAACTCGAGTGATATGACAGTAACATTGATGGCATGGAACCATTCGAGAAGGTCCTCCCGGGGGCAATTAGGGGGCAGGTTCCACAGTTTGAGCTTCTTCCCGACAGGGATGCCCTCCACATAGGGTATTTGATAGACATCGGGGTCAGAAAAGGCAGAGATGGCAGTCTGTCTGCCTCTTCTGAAGCTTGACGAAGACGATGATGATGACAATGATGGTGATAATGGAAGCTTGAAAGACTCACAGATGCGCAGAGTGTTATTGAATGCGATGAGAGGTGCTCCGTTGCGTGCGGTGGCCCCCACGCCAAGCACCTCGGGCGCCAGTGCCGAACACGAGCACCCTCTTAAGGCTGCCATAGCCCTGCGCGAGACAGGTTCTGCCTATGCGGGAAATCTATTAAACATATAATTCAGGAAACTACCGAACCTGACTCCCAAGCCTACAATGGCAACCAAGCAGGGTTTTTCTTTTTGAGGTTGCATAGCCCTTCTAGAGAAGGGGCATTTGTCCTTCAAGAGAAGGTAAATATTATTAAAACCTTGTTCTCGAAGGGCAAGTAAAAAATTTTGCCCTTCCTAGAGAAAGGTATGATTTTACAAACCTTGCTATAGAAGGGTAGTTATGGCATGTATGCTTGGTCATTGTTGCAAGCATGGTTGATTGTGAGAGAGGTTTCTCCAAAATGAATCATATTAAGTCCAATGATTGCAATAGATTGTCACTCGAGATCTTGAATCAACTCATGTTCCTTTCATACAATGGTGCTAAGGACCTTACACATATTGATCGGGATGCCATCTATGCAACGTGGGATGGATTAAAAGCTCATCACAATGTTAATGTGATAGCAACAGAGTTGATATAAGAAAGTATAAGTAATGGTGTGCTTTGATTGTATTGCTATTCCATTTGAGACTATGGATGATTATAGAGCTATCTTGTTGCCTTTCTAGACTTTCTTAATTGATTGAGCTTTAGCCTCAACTTGGCATTGCAATTTTATTTTTGGTGATAGCATTATAATTTTTTTAATGCTTAAATAATTACTCATATGTTGTACTAAGTTTTAAATATTCTATCATCATATCATGTCGGTATTATGTTTTTCTAAGTTAATGGACATGAAAAACCAACAAGATGGCTTATATAAATGTCATAGTTATTTTTTTTTCTTAAATACTATTCTATTAGCTAGAAATGCAAATTTTAGAATACATATCTATTGAAGGTCAAAATTTTGAAAAAGCCCTTCCACAAGAAAGGCACTTGTTCACGAGTCCTTCAATGGAAAAAACCTACTGGACTTGCAAAAATAAACACTACAACCAAGCAAACATCCCGAAGCTAACTTTTAAAAAAGGTATTCTAGGAAGTAGGTGGCTTGCAACTTGGAAATCAATAAAAGTAATAGATATGGTTCAGGATATACAAAAACAGGATAGAAAGTTATACCGGGCTTGAATGTCAAAAAAGCATAAGAAGTTAAAGTAGCCTCAAGCTTGCTTTTTCTAGATGGAGGCTACTTATGAGGGAAGACAGGAGTGTGAGAATGAAGAACAACCCTAGTTTCCACTATAAAACAAGGCAACAACGTACGCACGCAATTTTGTTGTCCTTCCTTTGTCATCAAGTATGTTGTTGATTGTTGATTGTTGATGTTGACTCCATTTCAGCAATGTCATTTCTGCAATGCAAATGTTGATTGATGTTGACCACGTCTTTGTTGTTGACTCCATTTCAGCAATGTCATTTCTACAATGCAAATGTTGATTGATGTTGACCACGTCTTCGTTGTCAGGTGATCTTTAACACTCTCCATGCAATAGTGTCTTTAGCACCAGTGTCTTCATTAACAAAAGATACATTTCCAACTTTCCTTCTTCTCTGCAAAACCATGAAATGCAAGCACAATTCTATGTTGAATAATGCATGTGAGAGAGGGAGTTAGAGAGGATGCATCAATGCATTAACAGCCTGATTGAAACAATTGAGACTGACTAGCTCATGGAAGCCATTTTGCAACCAAGTGCATCTTTGTGATAGATCATGGAAAAGACACCACACAATGTGAAAATACTAAGCATCTTTATGATAGATAACTGTCAATGTAAAAACACTAAGCATCATGGATATTTCTAGCCTAGATAGCATTTATGGAAATTTATGGAAAAGAACTATCAATGTGAAAACAATGTAGGCCGACGTGCACTGCATGCCCACATTGCTTGGATGAAGTGCGCTTGTTGCCTGATGAAGTGCACTTGATGCTCCTAACTGGAACATCTTTCCTAAGATCTCTTCATATTCAAGCTCCCTCTCACAGAGGTGATTGTTGTACCCCCCCCTTAATCTACAATCTTCTTCAATCATCCTATCTTAGGTGCTAGTTATGGGTGGCTCTCAACTGTAGCAATAGATGGCTCCCCTTCTCCTGTGAAACCTCCTTTGATCCCAACAAAGCTCCTCGAACACATGTCTTCTCTCGAGCCCCCTCTCCTGCCTTTAAGGCATATTTTCTAAATATAAAAAGAGGAGACCTCTTAGGAGAGCTCCTTCTGTAATGTGCCCTCATGTCTAGCTATCTTCACAAGCTCTCCTTTGGCTATAGAGTGACTAACCTGCTTCCCTCTTGAGGAGCTACAAGCTTTAGCATAAATGAAGAAAAGTGCCTCTCCCTCCTCTTAAGACACCACCATGGCCTGTCCCCCTCTGCCCAAGTCAGTGATTGCTTTGGGAGCTCGTGAGTGCCTTCTATAGAGTCCGGGAAGGAAAAAGGAGAAAACCTCTCCA
Organism: Lygodium microphyllum; assembly: GCF_053477565.2. NCBI lineage: Eukaryota > Viridiplantae > Streptophyta > Polypodiopsida > Schizaeales > Lygodiaceae > Lygodium > Lygodium microphyllum. Next base: position 63,680,877 of record NC_141137.1, on the reverse strand, counting down.
AAGAGGAAGGAGGAGTAAATGAGGGCCAAACCCCCTACGCCTAGGTCCACGATTGCTTTGGGAGGATGTGGGTGCCCTCTACAAAGATTGGGAGGGAAGAAGGAGAAAACCTCTCCAAAGAGGAAGGAGAAGTGAATGAGGACCAGTCCCTTGTGCCCAAGTATGTGATTGCTTTGGGAGCTTGCAGGTGCCTTCTGCAAAGGCCGAGAGGGAAAATGGAGAAAACTTCTCCAAAGAGGAAGGAGGAATGAACGAGGGGCAATATGAGGGAGAGAGAGAGATTTCCGCATGGGTGCCACATGGCATAGCTAAAAGTGAGTGTTTACCAACAGTTACTCTCACATGAGAGATTGCCGCATGGGTGCCACATGGCATAGCTAAGAGTGAATGTTTACCAACATTTACTCTCACATGGCAATCTCTCTCTCTCTCTCTCTCTCTCTCTCTCTCTATATATATATATATATATATATATATATATATATATGTGTGTGTGTGTGTGTGTGTGTGTGTGTGTGTGTGTGTGTGTGTGTGTGTGTGTGTGTGTGTGTGTGTGTGTGTGTGTGTGTGTGTGTGTGTGTGTGTGTGTGTGTGTGTGTGTGTGTGTGTGTGTGTGTGTGTGTGTGTGTGTGTGTGTGTGTGTGTGTGTGTGTGTGTGTGTGTGTGTGTGTGTGTGTGTGTGTGTGTGTGTGTGTGTTAATGACCTTAATACTATCACAAAATCTTCAATTAATCTTATTGCTACACTTAATACTATAGCTAAACAATGAAAAACACTATAAATGTCACTAAGTAATTTTTTTTCTTTATTTATTATGTTAAGAATTTTTTTTGGGAAAGACTTGAAGTTTGAAAGAGCCTAACATCATTAACTATCACTATAGCTAGCATGGCCTAACATCATTAACTGTCACAATGAATGCCAATATCCATTTCAACGTGTTAACTAAATCCATGATATATGATGATTACAAATATCCAAAGGCATTTAGGGTACAACATAAGTTTAAAATAGGTGTCGAGGGTAGATGTGAAACGAGTTCCCTAACCTTATGAGAAGGGTTTCTTTGCAACTATGCTAGCCCCTCCTTACTTTCTCATTCTTCCTTATCTAGAACCTTAAAAGGAATTCGAGACCCAACTTATATGCAAACCTAATCATACATTGAATAAACTTTTGTATCACTCTAACATGCAAATATTTGCATGCATGCTTAGTAATGGACAAAACCTTGGTTGTCAATGGTACAATGATGAAAATTTTGGAACAAAATAGTGGATCAAGGGATCTATGGACAAGGGACTAGATCCACTTGATAGAAAGGTCCAGTATGTAGTGTGTAGCAATTCATGAATTGCATATTTGTCAATGACTTGCTCTATGTCTTTGCATATTCTATTATAAGGTGGTAACTTTTTGGGTGTATTTATATGTATACTTTAAAAAAGAGGGGTGTGTGTGTGTGTGTGTGTGTGTGTGTGTGTGTGTGTGTGTGAGATTTCATGTGAGCACCTACTAGTATTGTTCTTATAGGATGGCACTAACATCGCATACTTTGTCAAGAGAATGAATTCTATAGTTGCATAGACTATGGTTAAAATCAACAAGACTGAGTCGAAGACACAATGCTAGGCTTTGTACTCAACTCTGAACCTTCCATTTAGGTCTTTATTCTTTGTATTCTACAAATTTTGTTTTTTTTGTATGTTATTTCTTGAATGATTCAAAATCACAAATGTGGTTATTGGTAAAGTAAGCATGGCATAGTTGAGACAAGGTGCACTCTATTCCAAGTGCTTTGGTGTTGGTGTCTTCCACAATGTTGGTGGCTTTACTCCAATTCCTTTCAAATACATGATTTGTATTCAAATATTCAAATGTATTTATGTATTGCAAAATGCAATTACATTTTTCTTCAAGAAATCTACTTGTTTGTGTTTTATCAAATATGAAGGTTCGAAATCCTAATGCCATAATGGAGACATCTGACAGTGATGCTCTAGAGGTTGTGATATCCACTCCACAAAGGCGTATTAATATCAAGTGAGCTAAGGAAATTGCCAGGGATAGAGCTATTAAGAGAGCCTTAACTGCTAAACGCAAAAACCATCGCTCATGTCTAGAGTTGGATGGCTTCCTCACACATCAGCTTCAGTGCCTGCTATAGGAAATTGAGCATTGTTGTGCACTAGAGAGATCTTGTAGTGCATCTCTAGTGTGTGGCATAGCATGACAACTCTTAGAGGTTCAGGGTCGATGTTGCACTTCAAGGCTTGTTGTTGGACATTGCCTCAAATATTCAAAAGGACACCATTGAGATGTTTGGTGACGTGTGGGGTATACTATTGATGTCGGGAGGCATATTCCATGGTGGATTCCATGATTATATTTATTTGCTAGGGCATGTACACAAGGTGGATTCCTTGTGCGAGAAGTTGACGAGGATGCTAGTCCTTTTCGGATGTCATATTAATTTAATGTGCACGTGGGTGATTTCATAAAATACATATCAAATTAATAGATGTTTACAAGTTTAGAGTGCGCACTCGAATTAAATTAAGGTCAGGACAGAGTTCCAACCTATTTAATTATTTTGTAGCTAAAGACTGCTAGGTATTCACTTTTGCTGGGCTTTATTATATCCTAACAATTCTGAATGCTTCAGTTGATGTGTAGAGCAGGCGACGATGGCGTTGGGTAGCACCGTGCCATGACGTGAATCCAAATGCCTAGAATAATTACTATTTTTGATGGGCGCATGCCTTATCACTAAAGGTGTGTCACCAATATTTATAAAAGCACTTGACAAAACATTTATTATCTTGTATGCGCATAGGCGCTCGGTTAAATATTTCATTATTTGGTATTTGTATTTGGGCACAGCTCAACTTTTGGACACCAAAATGCCTTACTCTATATTTGGGCAAAAGCAAAAGCATGCTATTTGAAAAATGGGCTATTTTTAAGCTTGAGGATAAATAAATCTATAAATGCATGCCTTGTGAAGCTCTCACACAAGGCATGGGGGGAGATTGTACCCAATTTGTCTTTTTGCCTCATGTCATGCAAATTCCCCTTTGCTTTTATGTAGGTTTGTAGAGTTCTTTATTCTTGGGGACCTTTCGGCATTCACTATGCACGCATACATCATCCGATTTGCACACTAGTGGTATCAGAGCAAAGCTGAGATCAAGAGCTTCCAATCGCTTACCATCTCGTGCGAAGGCGAAGCTCTTGAAACGAAAGGGCTCTATAGGCTTAAACTGACAACACAAGTGTGTTCCTGGCAGTGAAGAACCCCCTGCTGTACCCTTTGTTCGCGAAGGACCTTTCACAGTAGGTACAGGACCACTCGGGAAGCTCCTTTGTCAAGTCGTTTTTTCTCATAGAAAAAGCAAGTGATGTTATGGGAATTATTAAGCTTAATGCTTAAGCTTAGAGAGCTTAAGCTCTAAACTTTTCCATTTCGTAATTCGGCATGAACTCATTGATGACAATTTTGTTCAAAACATGCCACCATCCTACACGTTGATTCCATGAATTGCTTAAGCTTTTTTAAAAAAAAGCTTTAAGCTATGAAGCTTAACTAAAGGCTTAAAGTTTCAATTATCGATCTCCTCCATAGCAGGTGTTCACATTGTGGTATTCCCCAACCAGTTTTGAAGCTTTAGCAAGCCCCTATTCCCACCTGCAACTTGGCTGAGCGGATTTATAGCAAGTAAGTTGTTATGTGCAGTCTATGCTGAAGACTATTTTGCTTGGAAGAAGGTCATTATCAATTGCCGTACTCGGGAAAATCAAGATTGTAAAAGCAAAGGCATCCTAATAACCAAAGCAAATTTGTGGAGATCTTTTCACTTTTGTTAGGTTTTATTATTTTCTAACAATTGTGAATGCTTCAATTGATGTGTAGAGCAGGTGGCCATGGCATTGGGTAGCACCGGGCAATGACGTGAATCCAAATACCTAGAAGAATTACTATTTTTGATGGGCACACACCTTATCACTAAAGGTGTGGTGCTAGTATTTATTCAAGCACACTTATTTATTAAAGCACTTGATAAAAAAATTATTATCTTGTATGTGCAAAGGCGCTCAATTAAATATTTCATTATTTGATATTTGTATTTGGGCACAGCCTGACTTTTGGACGCCCAAGCACCTTACTCTATATTGGGCAAACGCAAAAGCAAAAGCATGCTATTTGTAAAGTGGGCTATTTTTGAGCTTAAAGATAAATAAATCTATAAATACATGCCTCGTGAATCGCTCACACAAGGCATGGGGGGAGATTACACCCAATTTGTCTTTTTGCCTCATGTCGTGCAAATTTCCTTTTGCGTTTATGAAGGTTTGTAGAGTTCTTTGTTCTTGGGGACCTTTCGACATTCACTACACACGCATACAGGATTTGATCTAAGCACCAGTGGTATCAGAGCAAAGCTAAGATCAAGAGCTTCCAATTGCTTGCCATCTTGCGCGAATGTGAAGCCCATGGAATGAACGGGCTCTACAAGCTATCTCATGAAGAACACCTTATTGTATCCTCTGATCGCGAAGGACCTCTCACAGTAGGCAAAGGACGACTCGGGAAGCCCCTTTGTCAAGTCATTTTTTCTTAGAGAGAAAGCAATTGATGTATGGGAATCATTAAGCTTAATGCTTAATCTTAGAGAGAGCTTTAGCTCTAATCCCTTAAACAAGTAATGCGGCATGTACTCAATGGCCACAAATCCAACAAACGCATGCAGTCGTCCTGATTGAATTAACAAAATTACTTAAGGTTTTATTAAAAAGCTTTAAGTTATTTAGCTTAACTAAGCTTAAAGATTAACCACCAATTACTTGACATAGCAGGTGTTCATACTATGGTACTCCTGAATCAATTTTGAAGCTTTAGTAAGCCCCTGTTCCCACCTGCAACCTGACAGAGCGGATTTATAGCAAGGAGGCTATCATGTGCAGTCTATGCAGAAGACTATTTTACTTGGAAGAAGACAGTTATCAATTGCCGTACCCAAGAAAAGCAAGATCGTAAAAGCAAAGGCATACTAATAAACAAAGCAAGTTCGTGGAGATCTTATTCATATGTGACTAGAGGATTAACAATGGATCTTCAATCAAATCCAGGATGTCGGATCATAAGATGGATGATTTTATGGGCGAGGGTGATTTTCCAGAGCCAACTATGGAATAAAAATTCGATCTAATCATGATGCAGCTTCAAGAAGAGCGAAGGCAATGTCAAAACTTGTAGGCACAATTGGCTACACTTCAACAATCCACTATCGAGCAAGATTGAGCGCAACCTGAAGATGTTATTCAACGTACTGTTGATGCGACACTCGATGTACAGGCTCTTAGGAAAGAGGTCAAGATAAGTAAAAGAAATTTTAAATTCCACACTTTTAATGGGCAACGTCATGGAAAAATTGTTATTGCTTTCATTAGTTAGTTTGATGACTAGTTTCATGAAGAGCAATATGCTAAAAAAGATAAACTTAAATGCGTCACTAACCATCTAGCAAACAAAGCAAATTTTTGCAAAATTTCCTTCCACCTCAATTCCATGAGAAAGCTATCAAAAGGTGGGATCTCCTGCAACAAAGAGATCGTGAATCCATCTTGCAATACATTGAGCGTTTCTGGAGTGCCTTACTTCAACTTCGAATGCTTGAAGATGTTGCTGAGGCGAACCATAAGCGCAAGTACATGCTCGGTTTGCTTGGTCACTTCTATGCACAAGTGAATATGTTCAAGCCAAAGACTTTGGAGGATGTGATTTCTTTAGCGCATGATGCGGAGGATAAAATTTGTGGATGAGAAAAGTGACCGCAACAACTTTCAGTTAATGGTAACTTTGGTACAAAGCAATTCAATTCTAACTTTCGAAGATTCAATCAAAATCACTTTGCTCCTTCTTTTCATAAACCCTGGACTCGACCTCTTGCTTTACCATCAAACACAAATTCAAACCCTAAGCCTTCCCTCCAGCTAAATCCCAATATAGCCAAACTTCCAACCCTTACCAACAATGTCTCCAAAGCAAAGCCTATGGTTTGCTACAAGTGTCATCACCCTAGACACTTAGCAGTGAACTATCAGTTCAAGAAGCAAGCTATTCAAATCAATCACTTGGGAGCAACTGATGACGAGAACCATGAAGATATGCCAGACTTCATTGAAGATGATGATGATATCAGTGATGCTTTAGATACTTTACCAGTATGCCAAATCCTCATTTGTTATTAACAATGAAATATTTTCTGCATGGTCAAGAAAAGATTGTTTTACATAATGATGAAAGCACACATTATTTTATTTTCGTGAACTTGGTAAAAGAATTGAATTTATATGTTGTTCCAACTCATTATCGCATAAAGGCTGCATTCTTAGGTACTAGATACAATGATACACAAGAAGTTCATGATTTAGAGATCAAAATCGGTGATTATGTTGAGTGAAGAAATTTCTTGGTCGTGCCTTTGCAAGCTAGTGATATTATTTTAGGAATGCCTTGGCATCACAAATATAACCCTGACATAGATTATTCCACACATCCCATGAAAATTCATTTTAACGAAAACCAAATCACATTACATGGATTGCACACCTTTGATAATTTTCCACTACTTAGTCACACAAAGGCTAAACGTGCATTGAGAAAAGATAGTAAATCATATTTAGTATGGATGAATGAAATTGGAGCTAAGAAAAATCAGATGCATCCTAGGCATGCACAATTTCTTTCACAATTTAAAGATTGTTTTGCTGTTGATTTACCACATGGTTTACCACCTACACGTCTTGAAGACCATAAAATAGATTTAATCCCAAGTTCTCAACCACCATGTAAAGCACCTCATAGACACAATCAGATTGAATAAAAAGAAATCCAAACACAAGTTAACGAACTGTTGAACCGATGAGTCATTAGGCCCAGTAGTTCTCCTTTTGGTACACTTGTCCTATTAGTTAAGAAGAAAAATAATACCTATAGGATGTACATTGGCTATCGTGCCCTAAACAAAATCACTGTTAAGAATAGATATCTGATCCCTAGGGTAGACGACATCATGGATAAACTACAAGGGGCCACTGTTTTTTGCAAGATAGATCTCAAATTTGGATATCATCAAGCATGCTTGGATACCCCTGACATTTTTAGGACTGCATTTAGAGCTCAGTTTGGTCATTATGAATTTCTTGTTATGCCTTTTGGTTTGACCAATGCACCACCTACATTTAGTCCTATGATGAATCCTATATTTTTGAACTATCACAATTGTGTGATTGTTTTCTTTGATGATATTTTGGTTTTCAGTAAGGATGAGAATGAGCATTGTGAACATCTATATTTAGTTTTCAAATTGTTGAAAGAAAATCAATTATATGCTAACCCTGACAAGAGTGAATTTTTCCAAATCCAGATTGAATACTTAGGTCACATTGTTTCTTCTGATGGTATTCACGTTGATCTTAAAAAGATAGAGGCAATTTTGAATTGGCCAATCCCTAAAAATGTGCATGAGTTACATTCTTTCTTAGGCCTTGCTAGCTTTTATAGAAAATTTGTGAGAAAATTTTCATTGCTTGCATTGCCTTTGATGAAATTGTTAAAGAAAGGTGTTGTGTATCATTGGTTTGACAACCAGCAAAAGTCTATTGATTTGTTAACACATGCACCTCTCTTGCAATTACCCGATTTTAGTCGACCATTCTTCCTAGTAGTCACTGATGCTGGTGGATCAAGAATAGGAGCTGTCCTTATACAAGATTCACATCCCATAGCCTATTCTAGTTGCAAACTTAAACCTTCTAAGTTGAAGTATTCCACCTATGATAAAGAATTGTTAGTTGTAGTTCAATCCTTACGTCAATGGAAACACTATTTAATGGGATCCAAATTTCTGATTAAAGCTGACCAGCGAAGTATCAAACATCTCCTTAGTTGGCCACAAATTTTTTACCGCCATATTAAATGGGCTGCTTTCATTCAAAATTTTCATCCACTTATCCAATATCAACCAAGAATAGAAAATTTTGTTGCCGATGCATTGAGTAGAAGACCGAGTATCCATAATATTTCCGTTCTATCTTTTGATTCCCTTACTCCTATGAAGGATACCTATGACTATGACCCCTAGTTTTCAAGCTGATTGGAACAAATTAGTTGCTAATAACTGGATTCCAATTGATTCTTTCTCTTATTCTGATGATTTATGTTTTATGAGAAAAGATTGTGTGTCACTGTTCAATTAAGATCATTTGTGTTGCACAAAATTCATTGTCCTCCATATCAAGGTCATAGAGGTATTATTTCCACTTTAAGAACATTGATTGAAGATTTTTATTGGTTGCAAATGGAATCTGATGTTTCTAACTTTGTTTTTGAGTGTTTAATTTGCCAAAGAGTCAAGCGATACCATGGCAAGCAATATGGTTTATTAATGCCTTTACCAATTTATGACTGTCCATGGGAGCGTATTTCAATGGATTTGATGACCGGTTTGCCTAATAGACAAGCTAATAATTATATGATTTGGACTACATTAGATCAATCTAGTAAACAAGCATATTTTCTACCATGTAAGAAAACATTAACTACACCTCAAGCTGCACAATTGTTTTTGAATACTTTTTCACTAATCATGGTTTGCCAAAAGTTATTATTTCATATCATGATTCAAGATTTTGTAATAAGTTTTGAACTACTTTGTTTGCTAATTTGGGGACTAAGATTGATTTCTCATCTGCATTCCATCTTGAAACCAATGGGCAAACAGAAGCTACTAATAGTTCAATTCTAGATTTTTTGTGTGCATACACAATTTCAAAACCACAAACATGGGACACACATTTGCATCTACTTCAATTTGCATGCAATAATACACTACACATAGCTACTCATAAAGCACATTTTGATATCATTTATGGACATTGATTGCCTACACCTGTTATACTGTTGTCGAATAAAGTTAAAGCTATTGATGATATTGCCAATGCACATGCTACTATTTTTGCTCAAGTTAAAGATATGATTGCGAATGCCCAACAATCATACACAAATCAAGCTAATAAGAAAAGACAGGCCATGAGTTTCAATGTTGGTGATTATGTTTGGTTATGCATTGAAAAGAGAAGATTGCAAAGTGTTTAGAAACACCCTGTTGTTAAATTAGCACGTAGATTTTATGGACCTTTCAAAATAATTCACAAGATCAATGACAATGCATTTAAATTACAACTATCCAAACATTGGAAGATCCATAATACTTTCCATATCAGTTTGTTGCGACCTTTTAGAGATGAATTACCTATCCACCCTATCTATGAAAACCCTCCTTTGTTAGAAGAAGAAACTGAAATCCTTGAACCTAGAACTATTCTAGACACTGACTTTATGACTATTAGAACTGACCGTAGATATTCTAGATATTTGGTTAATTTTAAAAATCATCATGTTGAAGAGCCCCAATGGATGCACGCCCACTACTTGCTCCACATTGAGCTAATAGCAATTGAGGACAATTGCTATCCCACCCTGGGGATATGATGCTAGGAGGCATATTCCATGGTGGATTCCATGAGGAACTATTTATTTGCCAGGGCTCGTACACAAGTGGATTCCTTGTGTGAGAAGTTGATAAGGACGCTTGTCCTTTTTGGGCGTCAGATTAATTTAATATGCACATGGGTGATTCAATAGTGGGCGATTCTATAAAATACATATTAAATTAATAGACATTTACAAGTTTGGAGTGTGCACTCGAATTGAATTAAGGTCAAGACAGAGTTTTGACCTATTTATTTATTTTGTAGTTGAAGATTGCTAGGTATTCACTTTTGTTGGGTTTTATTATTTTTTAACAATTGTGAATGTTTCAATTGATGTGTAGAGCAGGTGGCGATGGCGTTGGGTAGGATCACACAGTGACGTGAATCCAAATACCTAGAAGAATTACTATTTTTGATGGACACATGCCTTATCACTAAAGGCATGGCGCCAATATTTATTCAAGCACTCTTATTTATTAAAGTGCTTGACACAAAACATTTATTATCTTGTATGTGCAAAGGTGTTCGATTAAATATTTAATTATTTGATATTTGTATTTGGGCACATCCCGACTTTTGGACTCCCAAACATCTTACTCTATATTTGGGCAAATACAAAAGCAAAAGCATGCTATTTGTAAAGTGGGCTATTTTTTAACTTCAAGATAAATAAATCTATAAAAAAATGCATTGTGAAGTACTCACACAAGGCATGGGGGGAGATTGTACCCAACTTGTCTTTTTGTCTCATGTCGTGCAAATTCCCTTTTGCTTTTATGAAGGTTTGTAGAGTTGTTTGTTCTTGGGGACCTTCCGGCATTCACTACACATGCGTACAGCATCCGATCTACACACCTCTATGTGTGTGCGTGTATGTATGTGTGTGTATGCGTGCATGTGTGCGTGCGTGCGCGCACGTGCGTGCAAATCTTTTTCTCCTTCTCATGGAAATTTTTCATATCTTTTGCTCACAGCCCTCGATAATATTATTATTTGAGGATGGCACCAAGTTTACAAGGGAGCCAATTCTACAATTGCATAGATTATGGTTGAACTCAACAAGAGTTAGTCGAAGACACGATGCTAGGCTTCACACTCAACTACAAAGCTTCCAGCTAGGTCTTCTTTCTTTGCAAGAAACAAATCAAAATGCTAGACTTTATTCTTTTAATGCTATACATCTTCCATTGTGTAGATTGAATCAAGTTTCTTAAGCACCCTCCATTCCTCAAAATACAAATCCTAATGAACCCTATAATGTCCCATCATTCATTGCACCTATGCATGCAAGTCCAATAGAAGAGGTGCAAAATTTTGGCTCTAACATTGGTGGTGGTTTTCCACCACATTGTTTGGTATTGAAAAACAATGCATATGTGATGCTCTTGAGAAACGTGAATCCTACTATTGGCTTTTGCAATGGTACAAGATTAGTATGCAAACAGTTTCATAGAAAAGTGTTGGATGCTGAAATTATCACTAAAACTAATGTCGGTGTTACTATATTCATGCCTAGGATTGTCTTTGTTCCAATGTCTGCAAGGTTGCCCTTTGTCATGCATAAGAGGCAATTTCTTATTAGGCTGGCTTTTTCTATGACTATTAACAAGTCCCAAGGACAAACATTATTCTTCTTGGGTCTGTATCTCAAGACACTAGTATTCTCTCATGGCTAGCTCTATGTTGCTTTCAACCAAGTGAGATTTGCAAGTTCCATGAAGGTTTTGTTGGAAGGTAGAAGTACAAGCACTCCTACCACTACAAACATTGTGTACCTTGAGGTGTTGTAGAAAGCTATATAATCTTGTGTTTTGCCATTCCATTTCGATTCAAACCATTTTGGTTTCCATCATGTGAAAAATCTTATCACTATAGAAGTTTATTACAAGATGTTTTGGAGGGTATCTTTTAATTAATTGTGATTTTGTTTGCATTTCCATCTTATATATGTCCAAATTGCATGTCTTGTGTTAAGTTCATCCCCTTTTTTCTTGTTAAATATGTATAAGTGTCGAGTTTTTTTGTGTTGATTAGCCGCTTACACAGCAATGGAGGGTGGGCAATCCTCTATCCCTATTGTGTGTGTTGCAATGTCTCCCAATTCAATGGATGTATTTAATGCAAAACATGCTGGGAAAACCATGTCTCTATGATGGTTACCTTCTTGGTGCCGTTCAATAGGGTTTGTGCTTCTTCTATCTTTGTTTGGATTTCTTGAACACTTTTTTGCTTTATGTTCTACTTGAATTCTCTATATGAGGCTTGATGTGTTGTTCTAAGATCTGTTTGAAAATGTTGCATATACATGTTTCTCAGGACCATGTCTTCTCTGTGCCAGTAGAGGAGGGGTTGACACACCCATGACCAAAAGATGAGGCAAGGCAAGGTGCACGGCCTTTCTTCCCAAAGAGTCAAAGAACTACAGAGATGTTTGAAAAATTGATGCTAAAGTTGAGAATTTGATAGGTCAATTTGGCCAACTCATGCAATATTTTTCAAAGGAAATACAAATGCAAAGTATATGCCTACATGATGTTATGTGGGAGTTGCAAAGTGCACATCTTGGCCTGCATAGCATTGCTAGAGAGTTGCAGTATGAGTTGAAAGGTGCACTAGAGGGGGTGTATGAAATAAGGCGATTGGCGGATAGCATGATGAACAGAGAGAGGCATGATTCAAGGCAATTAGAGAGTGAGACAAAGAATTCAGTAAATGAGGAGAATGTTGAACAAGCTCTGGTTTTGAAAAAGGAAGTTGTATCCTTGAAATTGTTATTGCTAGGTTTAATGGCCCATTGACATTGATGAGTCAATGTCTCTAGTTGAATTGAGCCATGAAATTGACTCCTAAAAAACAATTGTGAATATCTCTTTGTTGTAGTCTCATGTTATTTCCAGTTTGCAATCATTGCGTTGCTTTTGCAAATTTGGATTGGCGTTCATATACATATGCTTTTCTTGACATACCCTTGTAATTTTTTAAGTATTATAATCACATCATTGAAACAGTTTTTTCATTTCGACTAAAATATTAGTGCCATGAAAAGATTGGAAGCAAGGTCATCTCTATGTATATGTTTTAATGTTGACTTCACTATTTGCAATTATTATTTAATGTTAGGTTTGATTGTATGTCCTCCTAATTTTAGCATAGATGCATTGAGCGGTGGGAAATTTCATTTTGCTTTCCATATGATGGGTTGAATGATTTCATACATGTTTCTCCATAGAGTCTTCTTTCAAAAGTTTGACCTCTCTTGCTTATTTATGCACTTCTTGCTATGCTTAGCATCTCACCTTTTTTCACTAGCTTCTTTAGATGTCTACCCCTATGTACACATATTACCCAACATAAAAAACTCAATTGCATCTCTAAGAACAATACACATCTATGTAGTTAGATCCCATTATACGCAAGAGCCTTGCTCGCATTATCGAGTGTTTGCCAACTCTCCCATAATTGGGTTCTTCCAATCCAGCATTTGTAGAGATTCAATATGGGTTTTATGTCTAGTGTCTTTTTGTTTTCACCCCATTGGGAGCATTTCGGATTCAAAAAAGACATTCTCTACACATCTCACAATATTGGGAGAGTCATGAGTTTATGGATCTTTCGTGCCTGGTTAGGGTGCATGAATTGCAACTTGATGTTATTGTGTGTGATGGAGTTGAGATTCACGTGCCTTCTTCTGATTCTGGTATTTGGAAATACATTTTCTATGTTTTTAAATTCTCCATTGATATAGGTCTCCATTGATAAGTGATTAACATATTCGTTTTAGGTAAAAAAAGCTTAGAGAGTGTGGTTGTTGCACAACCATTTGTGTGGAACAAACATGGGAGTATCACCACTACACAATGTCACAGATGCTCTAATGTCACAGATGAATTGTATTATAATTATTTGTGTACTTGTTGCTTTCCTTCATAGGCTATGCTACAATATACTATTGGATGTAGGGGCCAAATACACTTTCACCTTTGAATTACTCTATTTGTCTATGACACTCATCCAAAATGTGTACTTTTCAATGTGTTTTTAGAGAACATCCACACTTTTTTGAGCATGCAAGCTAATGCTTCAAATAAGCCTTTAAGTTGGGTCATTTGATGGGTGCTTGGCCTTCCAATAATAATAATGCTATGGAAAAAATGCAAAGCAAGCGAGGCATAGCTTGCGAGCTTCACAATTATTCACATCGTGCGAAGTGGGCATGGACAGCAATGTTAGCCACGCTGACTAGTGTTTATTAACACACATCCATATCTCATAAGATTTCTTGGACTTGAAATGGTACACATTCCTCCTACAATATCTGGTTTCATACAATTTCTTGGACTTGAAATGGCGCACCACATTCTTTTGGGTCCTGCTCTTTTTTAAAAAATATGCATGGAAGATATTACCATCAAAGAAGTATTTACATTGCACCTTAGGGGCGCCATAGGAAAAAAACTTAGAGTTTAATGGCCATTGCCCAAAAACCAAGAAGTACAATAGTCCTCTTCAAGAGTTTGCAATTAACTTAAAAATATGGGCTTTTCTCCTAATCTTCCTAAGAAAAGTTGGAATCTCTCTCACTAAATTGGCCATCAAGGAATTGGGTTGGATTCTCTTCTCCTTGGCCATCACTAACTTATCTCTATTTCTCCTTATAGCTCACAAGCACAGAGCCCTAATGATATTCTAGAGTTTCAAAGATTTTTTGTCAAGAATGTTGGTTTCATTTTGATGTTAGAATTGAGGCCGGATCTCTATGTCCAAGCCCTAATGTGGGAGCTTTTGCTCAACCACCAAGACCCACGGACTGCTTATTGCTTAAGCATTTTGAGCTGAATGCTAATGGCTACCTCTCACATAGTTGTATGCACCCTCTACCCTACGAGTGTAGGGAGCTTACCTCCATGCCCAATTGAGTACCCTTCTCTCTCAAACCTTCTGGTAGCTCCACAATCCGAGTTGCAAGCTCAAGCAACCTCAATCCTCCACCTTCAACCTCCATGCTCCATAGCCACGATAGAGAAGAGATGAGAAGAAGATGGATCATTCATATCCTCTAGTAGAGCCATGCAAAAAGATGGGAGAAGTATTGCTCACATCATGAGTCTAGCCATTGCATAGCTGTCTATGCCAGCATTCAAGTCAAAAAAGAGGGGCGGTATGCGATATTCTTGAGTGGTAGGATCCTATTTGAGCAACACCCTAAGTAACCTAAGGTAGTTGCAAGTTGTAATGAAGGTTGGATCATGGCAAGAAGAGAACTCACTAAGGAAGTGGGAGATGGAGGGCCTAAGGTCATCTATGGAGAATGTGAGGGCTTCTTTTGGTTTAGTGGCATTTACATTATATAACTTGGGGAAGTCATAGCAGCCATGGATGTCGGAATTAAAATCTACTCCTACCCTTCTTGGTATATGGCATGTAGGTCGGGTCAACTCTCTCATAGGGTAGGGTGTTGCAAAAAGATATCCATGCATCCATGTTTGGATCTCAAATCCTTCTCCTCCACTTGGGTTATGCTTCATACCCCTTCATAGTCTTGGGCACTTCCATGACATCATCTTCCCAATAATTTGGTGATTCTATCCTCCATAGTGTTGGGTTCTTTTCTCTTTTTTTGTTCCATCGATCCCCAAGTCTTTCGCTTGTGTTTATCACCTCTTCCACCACTCTAGGGGATAGCACTTGGCTCATTATTGGTGGGAATTGGAAAGTAAACTCAAAGGGTTGGCATTTATTTTCCCTTTGTTCCCTCATGGTGAGTTCCATGTTCTAATTTACAAGAAACCACTCTTCTCTCTATGGGATAGGGACTTTTGGAACTGATAGAGTTGCGCCCTTAGCCTTCTTCATGCCTGCTCCAACATCTTCTTTCTCTTCCTTCTGACTTTGGCTTTTCTTTCTGGAGTTGGATCTTCTTGTGGAACTTCCTATTGTGCTTCTGATTGGGGAGGGCTTAGTTGTGGAACTTTTTCTTCTTCTTGTTGGCCCACCTCAAAATCCGGCCCTCCTTTAGTAGGTGGCACCTATTGGTCTTCTCCTCTTGTGGACTCCAATGGTCTTTGTTCTTCCTTATACCCTAGCAATTCTACTTCTTGAGCTGTCAACCCTACCCTTAGCAAGTATTCTTTTTGCTCTTTATTGCTACCTTAGACTGGTTTCTGCTTCTTGCGTTTGGGCACACAAGCCATGCCTTATAGCTCTCCAGGCAATCTCTAACTTCTTCTTCAGAACTTCTGTGGCCTCCTCCTCTTTTGGTCTAGAATGGTGTTGAGGAAAGCACACTATTGGCACACCATGGTTGTCTCCACGGCCTTTGCCTTGCTCTTTGCTAGCACTCTCTTGCTTTCTGCATGGGCTAGATGGCTTGCCAAGTCCTTCAGTCTTTCCTCACTCTTAGCTACCCATTCTTCAACTCTTTGCTTCATTTCTTCTAGACTTTCATTTTGTATTTGGGCTAAAGCCACCATTCTTAGCTCTTTCTCTTTCCACATTTGGGTTGCTTTTTCTTTCCCCTCTTCCAAGAGCTTCATCTCACCTTTCAAACTTTCTTGCTCTTCCAACTCTGACAACAACTTATTCTCCATTTCCTCCATTTCTTTACGATGCTTTTCCTCTTCATGAGTTTTTGTGGTGTCTTTTGGTGCATGTCTATATGTTGCCTTCTCTATCCTTTTTAATTGCCCTTTCGATTCCTCATGTGGCATAATAAGGAGCTTATACTCTCTTTGTAACCCTATCAGCTCTCATCTTTCTTCCTCAAACCTTTCTTGCCAATTTTCTTCCTCTTCATTGGCCTTGAGTTCTTCCTTTAGCTCATGTATCTCCTTTTGATACCTTGCTCACGTATCTCCTTTTTAGCCTCCAGCTCAGTCCCACCACAGTAATCTTCTTTTCTTCCTTTGCTTTTTTTAGATGCGCAAGGAGCTCCTTGGCATACTCATCATACCCCGTCGATGGCGGCATTGTTGTAGGTATTGACATTGTTGATGCCTCTACTTTCTGCTTCTTAGGATCTTTTCGTGATTCAGCATCTGCAGCTACCTGTCTCTTCATTCCCGCTGTT
Source organism: Lygodium microphyllum (assembly GCF_053477565.2). Lineage (NCBI taxonomy): Eukaryota > Viridiplantae > Streptophyta > Polypodiopsida > Schizaeales > Lygodiaceae > Lygodium > Lygodium microphyllum. The sequence continues at coordinate 63,664,252 of NC_141137.1, read as the reverse complement.
GAAGCTCCTCCACTTGAGTTTGGGGCTATTTCTTGCACTCTACCCATTAGAAACTACACCCAGGCCATTAGATTACTTTTATTCATTGTGTTTGTGGTGCCTTGGGGTGGTTTTTGTAGTTGTAGTTGGAGCCATGAGAATTGGTGGGATCGGATGTAGCAAGCCCTTGCCTTTTCCTTACTCAATCTCTATTGCCTTGGCATTGGTGCTACTGTTATGCGAGCGGTGATTGAGAGCAAGCCTCTCTCACAACTCAATAGCGAGACGTTAAGGAGTGCCGATTGGGATAATTGACTTTGTTGGATACACAACACAACTTGAAAAATTCAAATATTTGACAATACACCACGAAAAATAAAACAATAAAGAACTGCCTCTTGTAGCTCAAACAACTAAAACCCTAATTTGGGTAGAGCATCACACAACCACAACTCAACAAAAACAATCAAACAATTTGAAAATAAACCAAGTGAAAAATATTCTCGTACCTTAACAACCATGATCTGACACTCGGCGCTTTGACATCCAAAGGCTTCGACTTTCAAATTAGCATGACAAGAGCTCACTCTAGTATGCGACCCTCCTCTCTCCTCTCTCACAAAATACAATTGTACAAGAGGAGGAAGGCCCTTAACTCTCCATTCTCATCTCCTTTTATATTTTTCTATCCACACTCACACACATTAGGCTTTTTGCTTTTAGCTTTTGGCTTTTGCTTTTTTACTGCTTTTCACTATTTTCATTTTTTATGCCCTATGCCTATTTGCAACTTGTTTGGATCATAACTTCGTCATTTGAACTCCGAATATAGTTGTTTGGATATTCAAAACAATCGGAACGCATCTGGTCGACAAGCCTACCGTGGGCAGAATTATGAAAATCCATCAGAATTGAGCAAAATATTGATTTTCGTAAATCACATCATTTTTCTCTATCTTTTAACTTGGACGACTTATTCCCTTCCTTGGCCTATTATTCTTGTAATTGCACACACTTTCAGCACACATGTCCTCTTTTGCTTCAAGAAATACTCGCTGATGATGTAAAACGTATGATCTTTTCCTTTGATCCTTGAGTCTTCAAAATAAATATTCTTTGGATATGAACTTATTTTTTAATGCAGTGTGCCCCAGCATAAATATGGTTTTTTGAAATGAACTCCGTGCCCAATCATTCATGATTTGGAAAAATATGCAATGTTGGATCCATGATATGCAACCAATCAATCGATGCTAGACAAAAAAATAATGTATGCATTGAAGAAATTGTGCCTAGTCTATCTACATGTGATCGTGCATCATACAAATGTAAACAAAATTTCTTGATTAATTTAAATCTCACAATCACTCTAGAAAATGATGGTCCTCAAGATGTTGACCAAATATGAACAACCCTTCTCACAATTGGTGGCGTCCTTCACAATCCTCTAACTCACCCAACCACCTTACACTCTCAACTAGAGATTCCTAACTTTGTGATGAGCATCCCAATATATTGTACGTGCAAGAAATGTGCATGCTCAATGACAGGTGCTCTTTCATGTGTGCGTGCATCTAAAATTTACTGCATATAGTTGCAGCGGACCTCATGCCGTGCAAGTGCTCAATGATGGTGCAAAACATGCATAATCCCAACCCATGGCATGGAAGTATTTGATAAGAATAGGAGACAACCCCCAAGTGTAGTGCATCAACAAGTGCAATGTGAAGTGCTCGTGAACCCATAATCCCTGTGATGTGCAAGAGTCTCGACAAGAAAACATACCTTGTTCCACAATGTTCGGTAGCTAATAGCAAACACAAGCTTCATCCTGTTCAAAAAAATACCAAGCTCGACCAAGGCTATCGAGTTTCACACTCAACAAATCAAACAAAATGTCAGAAGCAAATCCTAGGCTAAACAAACACAAGAAATCCAATTACGAAATAACAAAACAAACTGTCACGCAAATAACTAAGCTAGTAAAAATCAAACCTAACTACACTTCGACTAGGGCTTTTCAGTTTTTAGAAAAACACTTGACATTGCCTACCTTTGTCTATTAGAGCGAGTTCATGGTGGCTAACTCCTTCTCCTTGGCACACTATTCTATTGACATGTGAATAGCTTTAGTAGTGTCTTCTTCCCCTTCCTTGCATAGTCTTTTAGCTTATTCTTCCAATTTCCTCACCCTCTCTTCTTCGGACTTTTTTTGACTCTTATTGCACCTTTTGCAGCTTAGCCTTTTATTTTTTAGTCATCCTCTCCTTGGTTTCCTCTTGCTTCTTCAAAGAAATCTCAATTTGTAGCTTCTTCGGCCCTCCTTGGCTAGATGGTGTCCCTTGTTCTTTGCCCTTGCTTAGTGTTCTTTCACTTAACTGATCTTGTGCGTGGATTGATGATCTCTCAAGGGTCTCCCCACTTCCTCTTTACCTTCCACCTCTCCCACCACCTTTGGATAATAGCAGTTAGCACCCTACCAAACCCTACAACCAAAGCTTTGGATGCAGGCATTCTACGATCGAATTTGGAGGTGGTAGTCGGTGACTCATCCCCTGCCAGTTTTTGGCTGGATGCTAGCACCTTGGTTGAAGATTCAATGGTTCTCTATACATAAGCATTCAATTTGACTTCATCTAGGGCTCTTGCTACGATGCTTTCAAGCATAGGAACTTGGATTCTTGTCATAAGCGCATTGTATTTATGACTGGAGAAGAGTGCATGCATTGTTTTTGCTTGTAGCTAGACGGTAGCATCATGAATGTCTACTAAACTAATTCCATTGTTAGTGTGCATCCTTTCCTTTGTCATCTTCAACATGATATAGTCATCCCTCTTCGGTCTTTTTCCTTGGACATTTGCTAGCCCTAATGCTTTCTCCACCAATTTTGGCCTTAGTGCAACTTTGACCTTCCTGGGAGAACCTCCTCACCTGATAGTCACTGTGCCGCTACCCTTGCTTACATCAAAGGTTCTCAAAAACTTCATGCATTTGCTGTGGTTGATTTCTTGGCTAGCTTTTTCCACACATTTGTGAAGGTTGTATTGGTCAATCATTCTCTTCATCACATCTTCAATATCTATTAGTTGCCTCAAGTTGTCAATGTTACGATACTTGAGTTGGTTGAAGACTCTTGTCTCGACAACCAACCAATACCTATTATGCTCTTCTTCTGAGAATGGAAGTTGTGATGTCATTTTGGGTTCTTGCCAAGATGCAACAACTTCTGTTAGTTCACTTGCAAGGTCATTTTCCAACATAAAGGTAAAAAGACAGCAACTTTACGCAATGAAACAAAGCAACTTCAAAGATAGAATGGAAATTTTTGCTTCAAATAGTCAATAAATTCCAAGCAAGCATTTCTTGAATGTTCTTCTTAAGTGCAATGTCTCTTTATCCATCTTTTTACTTTCGAGTTTTGATTTTAAAGTTTTCTTCCAATTTTCTTTCCCTTTTTATGCTTTTATTATTCGTGATTCTATGAGGTTTTCTTTTCCACCTTGCCTCTTTCCTTTCCACCTTACCCACTCCCCCCCTGAGAACGATGCAAATCCTTCCTAGGATTGGAGGATAAAGGGTTAAGGGCATTAAGCACATGGGTGTGATGCTTTTACTTTTTCATGAGCCAAGTGTAAAACTATGGGTTGTAATCTAAGGTTGCATGATGGTCCATGTCTTGAGGTCTAATGTCAACATGCATAATGTAGGTCAAGACATTAGTTAGGAAGTCACCAGAGTTGATCCGACATTAGTTAGGTCTAATGTCGACATGCATAATGTAGGTCAAGACATTAGTTAGGAAGTCACCAGAGTTTATCTGATTGTAGCTCTTCCTCACTCACGATGTGATCCAAGTAAGGATGGGCCATAACATTATCTTCTAAGGGTTGACTATGGGTGATGACCAATATTTTGAATGAGGTAGGAGCCACATAAGTTCGATCATACTCTATGGTTTTGATGGCATGTCTTTGCTTGGCATTGGTCATGATTTGGTAGCCCTCTTGTTCCCATTGGTGATGGAGAGCATACCATTTTCATAGAAAAGAAGAGTCAAAGTCGGCCAGTGTTTTCAGCTCTTCTAGTTCCTGATTGGTTGCAAAGACTTTGCTCTTGCTATGGGATGTGATGAGTCGTTGTTTGGAGAATTTCATTGGCAATCAACTCCTCAGCTATCATAGGGACTTTAACAAATATGAATTCTGATTCTTCCCAGGTGCATGGCAACGTGTGTACTTCCATTTTGATAAAGGCTCGTCTAGGAGACCTAAGTCCAACTTGTCATATCTTTTAGCAAGCATGCTGAAGGTGGCATCCAAGTGTCTAATGCATGTGACCAAGTCACCCCCGGTGTTCTTAGCTAGATTAGAGGCCAATGTAAGAATGGATCTCCATTCATAAGAGGGTCTAAGGCCTACAAGAGGTTAGGGTTTGAGTGGGCGAGATAACTCAACAATTAGTGTCTACTGCTTCCGCTGATCCTTAGGGCATGTGTTAGCCACTTGTGTGATATGTGTGGTTTGCGGCACAGATATTGTATTGCTTGCTGCTTGTGAAGACATTGGGACACTAGTAGCATTAGGTTGAGTCGGTTTAGGGGCTGCAGGTTGCGGTATTGGTCGAGAGACCCATTGTGGTTCTATGGGTTTGGTGGCTTTTGGCTTAAACAACTTGTCAGTTCCAGGTGGCTCACAAGGTCTTGGAGATGGGCTAGTAGTAGACAACTAAAGATATGCCACTCACGGGCTTAGGCAACCAAATCCAGTTGTTGCCTTCATAATAGCCTTGGGCATGCAATAGGGCTTTACGCACCCATTGGCCATTCATTTGGTTCTATAGTGCAAATTGTGTCTCCTAGTTTTAGGCATGATGTTTTGGGATGATGGACCCATTAGGGTTGGCTTTTGGGTGGCTGTGGGTGTCGTTTAGGTACCCATTAGAATTGTGGCTTTGTGGGCTTGCTTGTGTTTTCTTTGGGTTGCGGTTGGTCGATCTTAGTAAGGCGGGACAAGTCATGACCCCCCTCCTAAGACTTTGCACTAGGTACTTCTATCGGTGGCACTACAGGCTTAGACGGGGCCACGCTACCCTTGTTGAAAGCTGTTGCTATTCACACACTACCAACAATAAGGTGAATGCATTGCTAGTCATAGTTAACATTGCAATGTGTTTGCTTTTTGAATGCACGTCCTAAGCAACGATTTCTTACTAGCGGCTTTAGACTTAGGCAATACATAGAAAATCATAGGTAGGCTTTTAGTCTCGATGGAGACTGCTACTTTACACTTTCCTAGTAGTGAGGGTAGGATGGGCTGCAATTGGGGCTGGCCAATGAGAGTCCAATGCTCATGGGTAAGGATGTTGAAGTCAGCTTTCTCATCGATAAGTGCATCAAAGGTGTGCATTTTTTGAGTAGTGACCGTGATTCGCAAGTAAGCAAGTTCCACTTCTTCCTCATTTGTATCCTCGATTTCTGTGATGGTGGCTACTCTCACATTGACAGGTGGTTGCAACATTGGCAGCTCATGCAATGGATGGGTTGGAGGGTGGTACTTCTTGAGATGACTACCATTAAAGAAGCCCATGCCCTTCGCCTCTAAGGTCTCGAGCTCTACGTTGTTGGTTCAACTAATGTTGTAGACTTTGAAAGGCCCTAATCCTCTGAGTTTCATCTTTTTCTTATGATCCTTTCATTGAGTATAGAAACACTAGGTTTCCTTGCTTGAAGTCACGTTGTTTGACATGCTTGTCAAACCAACTCTTGCATCTTGCCTTCTCATAGATTAGCGCATGAGTAGCTAAAAGTCATGTCTCAGAGAGATGTTCTAGCTCTATTAGGCATTCCATCCATGCATCCTTTCCATCCATCTCTCTTGCACTGCTACTTTCGGGCTAGGAACAAAAAAATCCACTAGCAAGATTGCTTTGGTCCCATAGGTTAGCTTTAAGGGTGTTTGCATGACTGTCATCTTATAGGTTGTCCTATAGGTCCACAGTGTTGCCATGAGCTAGACTACTTTAGTCAACACATTCACTAGGATCTTGTTCGTGGATTTTGCCCAATCATTAGCTTGAGGGTAGTATGGTGATTATTTCCTATGGATGATCAAGAAGGTGGAAAATTACTTCATCAATGACGTGAATGCCTTAGTCACTAACTAGTTCAATGGGGCAGCCGAATCGTGAGATCACCTACTCCCAAAGGAACTTAGCCGTAGTCCTAGAATCATTCTTCCTGCTGGTGGCTCGAGCTTCAGCCCATTTTGTGAGATAATCTATTCTACAATTATGTACTTGACGTGGGAGTACTGTGCCGTGGGGTTGATTGGCCCAATGAAGTCAATGCCCCATTTTTCAAAGGTTTGTTGTGCTATGACTGAGGTCAATGACTCAGGTCAAGTTCATCTTATCTTTATGAATAGTGTTGAGAAACACGGACCTAGAGCTAGTTATCTATGGTGGACGCAAATCAAACACACGATACATCATTAGTATGAGAGATTGTAACTCAAGTGAATTAGGTTCCAAGATAGATTAGCTTGGACTCATAAAGACACTCTTGAGTAGCTCAAATTGATAGTTCCATTACACTTGAACAAAGTGTCAACCAAGTACATGCCTTTATAGCTTTTTGGATAGTACCATTGTACCTCACTGTGCATATGGGATTTTGGACATCTCTTCCCAGAGCTTCTAGAGCATACATCTTTGTCATATCTCTCATACAAAGCCACTTATGGGCAAGCCTCTTTTGGGCACACATTTGGCCTCTATGGGCATACATACCAAGCATCATTTTCTATTCTCAACACCCCCCCTCAAATGATGAGTTCCTACACTTGCTGGCTTTTGCCCCCCCTTCCTGATGACATGGTCCAGGAGACTAGCTCATAGGCAGCCTAGTCAGGTTAAAGCTTGAAACTTTACATATTTGGCAGGGGTTTTGTTTTACAAAGCAAATCCACTAAGGGAAAAAAAAAATCCACTATGGGAAATAAGGATCCACTATGGGAAGGTTTTGTTATCAACGGCGGAGAATATTTTCTTCATCTTCTTTGGCATCCTTCGGTCCTTTGCTCGATCTTCTTAGTCTTCTTTGTCTTCTTGCTCTTTTCTTCTATTGTTCTCTTTATCCCTTTTGTTGATGTGTGGTACATGATACTTCTCTTTTTTTGCTTCAGTCTTCTTAGCACATTTTTTCTGCTTAATGAACTTGAGATGGATACACATGAATACGTTGTTTTGACTTAGCAGATTCTCTCTGACATACATGGCTTGATTATTCATTACATTGGTCTTGGGATACATAGGATTGATTTTTGGCTTATTGGCTATATAGGTTGTCATTACATTGACATTGGATCTTCTTTCAAAACCACACATCTTCTTAAGGTGATTATATAAATCAGCTCAAGGCAAAGGATAGTGTGAACAAGGGTTGAATATAAATTCTTCTTTAAGCCTTACTAGTAGGATTATAAGGCGTTAATTTAAATATGCTTATCTATACCTCTCAACTTGCACCTATGATTGTGCACTTGATGGCGTTGACTATCCGTCAGATTCTCGTGTGAGCAGGGAACTCATGACCCAGGCCAAAACTGTGATCTTTTCGCTATAAGTTGGAGGATAAGGAGCTTGTTTTCCAGTCGGTGGTATCAATAGCTGGAGATTCTTACACTAAGCGCAAGCTGCTTAGGATCTTTCTGTGCTTGACGGACAGAGCTCCGAAGCTTTTCGCCACAGTTGCATGGGATACCAGAGAAAGAATGGATATTATTTGTACCCTCTAATGTGTAGGCATTCGACTTCTTCTTTTCCTCGACTTGTAGAGATGGGGGTGATGGCAAAGGTTGTGCCACTGGAAACTCCTCGGAAGTAGATTTCAGCTCTTCCTAGGGGGAGACCACTGTGGAGAACGCTTCGCAAAGGAGAGAAAACTCAAGTGTTTTTTGCCGAGTGTCCACTGCAGAGTGTCCAGCACAAATCCTTGATATCACCAAAACTTTTTAGCAACAGATGTTAGTGATAGGTCTCTTCTTCATTCTCTTCCTTTTCCACATAATAAATCTCTGATCTGGACCACGATTCACCAGGCTATGAAGGTTCCCCGAGAGTGTGGTGTGCCACAGTTGGCTCTAAGATAAAGTAGTTGAGTGTGATCAAACTCGTTTGCAGTAGAAGCCCTCTTCTTCTTTCTCTTCTGTAGCTCACTAATGGTTTTGAATCAAGGTGACTTCAGGCCTGAAGTAGATCCCTCAACTTGCCCTCTTACTTGAGAATAGCCACCAACCAATTTTAGCTAAGGACCAGCCTTCCTATCTTGAGCTCTATGATGTTGGACCTCTTGAGCTTCTTTGCTTCGTATGCAATGGTAGATGGCTTTGAGGGATATAGGAGATGATAAAGAAGGAGTTTGAGAAAGGACACACACTAGCTAAGTAACTCGATCATGGCTCTGATACCATGTTGAGAAACACGAACCTAGAGCTAGTTATCTATGGTGGACGCAAATCAAGCACACGATACATCATTAGTATGAGAGATTGTAACTCAAGTGAATTAGGTTCCAAGATAGATTAGCTTGGACTCATAAACACAGTCTTGAGTAACTCAAATTGATAGTTCCATTACACTTGAAAAAAAGTGTCAACCAAGTACATGCCTTTATAGCCTATTGGATAGTACCACTGTACCTCACTGTGCATATGGATTTTGGACATCTCTTCCTAGAGCTTCTAGAGCATACATCTTTGTCATATCTCTCATACAAAGCCACTTATGGGCAAGCCTCTTTTGGGTACACATTTGGCCTCTATGGGCATACATACCAAGCATCATTTGCTATTCTCAACAAATAGGAACCTTGGTTCTTTGGCACTCGACATCACAATGCTTAACAAACTTAGCAGCATTGCAGAATAGGGTGGGCCACCATAGTTGAGATTGTAACAACTTGCGTGTTGTAGTATCTTGAATGAAGCGCCCTCTAGCAATTCCACCATGTGCTTCATTCACAGCACATCATGCATTTCATACTCACATATGCATCTTTGCAATAGGCCATCATGTCCTAACCTATAGAGCTAGTCAGTGATCAATTGACATGATTGAATCTTAAGGATAAGGCACCTTAGCCTAGTCTTCTCAATAGCTCTTTCAAGAAATCCATGCTCTAGGATTTGGACTATGTCATCTACCCACCCAATAAGGTGTTAAATCGTCTTTGAATAGGTCCTTTTCACTAGACATGCTAAAAAGGTGTGTATAAAGTAGGTCATCTACAATTCCCTAGCCCCAACAACTTCTCCTATGGGTATGCGGAACATGTGGTTTGCCATGTAATGTTGCTTGCCCTTGCGTATAACCACATAGAAGTCAAACTCTAAAAGCAGCAGCAACCATTGAGCTATGCATCCTTTAGTACAAGGTTTGTTCACAAGATAAAGCAAGGCTTAATGGTCAACAAAGAAGGTGAAGGACGTAGCCAAAAGATAATGCCAAAATTTCTTCATAGCAAACACCATGGCTAGGCCTTCTCTCCTTGTCATGGAGAAATTCATATAAGTATTCATGAGTTGTCTGCAAAGCTCATTGGATAGTCAAGGTTATGTTCTCTAGGGTGGCACAAAAGAGCTCCCACAGCAAACTTTGATGCATCAATATGAACATGGAATGTTATGCTCCAGTCTGGGGCTTGTAAGATTGGTGTTGTGGTAAGAGCCTTTTTCAATTCCTCATGCGTGCATTGACACTCCTTGGTCCACTTGAATACAATCAGCAACTTGTAAAGTGGTCTAGCAATCAATGCATAGTTCAAGATGAAGCATCGATAATATCCTATGTGTCTCTTATAGTTTGTTGGGGGTGGCAAGTCGACAATGACCCCGATCTTGGAGAAGTCAGTGTAGCAATGCCATTCTTGGACACTAGATGCCTTGAGATACATCCATGTTTCACCGAACGCTGACAGTTTAAGGGGTTCAAAGAGAGACTATACAATCTACATTGTTCAAAGAGTGCGCAAAGCTTGTCTAGGTGTTCCTTCCAACTAGAATATATTGATAGATCATCAATGAATACCTCTAGCTCTCTCACCTGAGCATGTCCTTGAAATTAGTATACATTAGACATTGAAAGGTAGTAAGCACCTTTGTCACCCCAAATGGCATGACTATGTAAGCAAATAGTATACATTAGACGTTGAAATGTAGTAAGCATGTTTGTCACCCCAAATGGCATGACTATGTAAGCAAATACACCCCATTCCATGGCAAATGTTTTCTTATGTCTATCGTTAGGGTGTACCTAAACTTGGTTATAACCTGAGAAGTCGTCCAGGAAACTGTAGGATTCTTTTCCTGCTGCTCTCTCTAGCATGTGCTCTGTGTAGGGCAATGGGTCTTAGTTTTTGCATTGTCTTTCTTGTAGTTCATGCACACTCAGATTTTATCATTATTTTTTAGGACGATCACAATGGGTGACACCTAGCCCGTGAATCCATCCTTTAATAGTTTATTGATCTCTTCCTTCAGTGCGAGCATGCTTCAAATTCATCGGGTAAGGTCATTGTTTCACTAGGGTTGCATTTGGAGTCATTGGGATGTTATATGTTAGGATTCTTGGATCGAATCCCTTGAGTTCATCTAAGGACCAAGAAAATATGTTTGTGTACTCTCACAAGAGAGAAAGGAGATCAACCTCCTCTTGCTCAGTCAACTTGTGAGCTATTAACACAGGTCGAGGCTTTTCCCCTTCCCTTGCTAAGTTGACCTCCTTGACCTTGGCAAGCCCTTCAATTGTTTCACTTGCATGTCCTTGTCTCTTCGCTCCTAACAAGATCACTACCCTATCTCCTTTTTTGAATTTAGTGAAGCACTTTGGTAGGTCTTGGGGTTTCTTTTGTTGTTTGGCTTCTGACCCCTTTGGCTTTCCCCTCTTTTCCTCCTTCAACTATCTACATTGTAATGGACCAACAAGTCCCTTTTGGTGTGTCTGGACTTAGGTGGGTGAGGTATCTCTCAGTCGCTCTCAGAGTTCACTTCTAAATCCGAGTTAAACTCGCAACCCTCTCTAGAGGAAATATTTTCCCCTAGTGGTCACAACTCTAAGGATGATTTTGTTCTAAGGAGAGGTGTGGCGCTTGGCTGGACTAATCTTGCTTGCTCATAGTCTATCATGCTTAAATGATCCAACCAAGTGAGATCCATTCTATTCTAAAGACTCCCTTCTCAATTCTAAAGGCGTTGACCTTTTGTGGTTTTAAGTCCACTCTTATGTGTTCAATCACTCGACCATCTATATCATACTCTATTGTCTCGGCCTCTTCTTCCCTTCCCTCATTCACGGAGTAGCAGTCTTCATGCTCGTCTTCCCTTCCCTCATTCATGGAGTAGTAGTCTTCATGCTCATCATTTTAATTGCTGCACTTTGACTACCCATCATTGTCTAGGCCTCTATTCTCATTCGTGATTAATGCCCACTTGTACATTAGGTTTAGGTCATGCACTTTCCTCCATCACCATTTCGATTTGTCCATGAGGTCTTGAAGTGGCTTAAGATTGGCAATTGGGTGATTGGCCTTGTCAAATACTCAAGGATCCCCTGGAGCTCAAGTATGTTAGACAAGATGTGGAAAGGAGTAGGTGTTGGTTGTCTAATAGGGCTTTTGGCCATCATACAAAGTGGCACTAATGGTAGGGTATTTCCCTTTGGCAAATTGAGATGTAGTGGCTCTATGGGACTCATCGATTATCCTTACAACCAACTTATAATTCTCTTTATCGTTTGAGAATGGCAGGTCGATGGTGGCTAGCATGTGCATCCAATCTCACTTGTCCTCAAGGCACGGGATATACTTTGTTAGTGGTCTATAAGCGTTCTTGGCTTGTGAGTCATCCTTCTTCATGATAGAGGAGCGGCATCTAAGTCAACTAGCATAGTCTTCCAGGTATCCATCTGGACTTTTATTGCCTCCAATCTGTTACCTAGGAATATAAGACCATTACCCTAGTCTTTGATTACTCGTGCATACCGCATCTAGGGTCAGTCTAGAAAAATATCGTAGTCTACTCCCTTCATAACTATGAAGTTCACTAAGAATTGGACACCTTCTATTTTCAAGGGCCAATCCTTCAATACTTCGAATGGTTTAACTTTCATGCCATTAGTCAGTGTGATGTTAAACCTTGTTGTCTCCACCAATGGGTTACCCCAACCTTGAGGACAATATGGCTAAGCACACTGACTCTAGCTCCTATGTCTATGATCCCCTTTCTCGTGATGTCTCCTAATGCTACCACTGGTAGGACTACATGCATCTTTGTGCCCTCCTAGAAAGTATTTACATGCAAGGACTTAGGCATTGAGTTCAGTGTTAGGCTAGGTATCTAAGTGGCTGCATCGTGTTCATGCAAGTTGGCTACTCTCGACTCATTAGATCCCTCTACCCACTGCTTTAACTCTTGCCATAATGAGGGACTTAGCCTAAGAAGATCCCCCATCGACTAAGCTACAAGGGCCGATATCAATGTTGTAAGCAGACTACTAGCTGCTTGCCTTTCATCATGCCCTACACTCTTTTGCCATTGATCTTGGGTAGTTTGCCTACCTATGGCGTCCAGGCCTTATCTTCGTGGTGCTACATGGGGTGTGGATACATCTCTCGATTCTATGTGTGTCGGTGAGACAAGTGTGCTCACATTTGAGAGTTCATCAATCTTGTCTTCTAGGATGGGCTTGGTATCCTTTAGATACTCTTGGGCTTCTCTCACCCACTTCTTAACCTTGTCAACCACTTCTAACTGGTTCCCTAGATCGAGATATTCTCCAATATTGGCACTGTGAGGTGCCTCCTCCAACAAACACAGAGGAGTCCTCTTAGTAGTTGAAAAAAATTCATATCCATGCACATCACCATCCAATCTCCCCATGGGAAACCTAGGACTTAGTCAAACATGGGAATCTCGATTCTACTTCACAAGGGAAGCATAGACAAGTCACCCCTAGCAACAATCTAATGCCCACCTAAGAAATACCACTTTGTAATCAATCAAAGGCAAGAGTAAGATTAACACTGCACTTGGTTCAAAGAGAGTGTGAGACGGGGGAGAGTGTAACTCGATCCCCCTACCCATAAGGTAAAATCTTAGCTCCCTAAAATGGTGTTAAACCTGGTAACTAATTCTACCGATATTGGGAGGGTCACGATTTAATTAGCTCTATCTAGTGTTGGAAAGTTACCCGACTTATCGGGTCCACCCAACCATAGGTGTTCGATCGTCAGGATCAAAGCCTCCCACTTTCCTCGATTGGGTTTGCTTAGTTTTCAAATTAGCAAAGCATACTACCATGCTGTTTGGACATATTAAATCAGCTTCCTTTTATTGCTATGTTAAATTAGGTTCGTTAAACTCAATCTTTAGCACATAACAAATAATTCGGATATTAGATACTTGATTTCATAGTAACATCCATAACCATCACTCCAAGAGTGGTACAAAATCGCCTTTTTGCATAAAGATGTCGTCTAGCCTAGGATAGGACCTTCCAATCCCTCGGGATTGGGTTGTATGTGATCACACTCCATCCACAGTCAATAAGGAACTTATTGGTGCAGAGCCCGTTTAAGCTTCCTTGAGCCTCAGGAGCTTTCCTATATAACAAGGGCACTTATCACTAAGTCCTTTGCCCTCTCAGGTGCTTGAGTGATCAAAAAACAAAAACACCTATCTCCCTCGGGAGCATAAGACTTCCGCCTGCATGTGAATTTTTCCACACTCAACAGAGTGTTAGGGAGCATTGGGTTGGGATCCCAATGCCCCGAACCACCATAATCCACAAGTCGTCTGTCTGTGCAAGCATGGAATCATAAGAGCCATAATTCATCATTCACAAATCCAAAAGCAGTCATAACCATAAGACATTTTTAACACACTTGTCAATGTATGCAATGCATAGAATCTATCTCCTCCATCAATTCATGTGTTCCTTCCTAAAAACCAATTGACAATACTAACATGTTTTTATAAGTTTAAGTGCGTTCTAACTGATCGTAATCTATGTAATGGACTAACTTATCCCTCATTAGGAAGTTGTAGAGTTAATATCTTAAAAGTAATCCTTTTCTAATGTACTAAACTTTATTATCTCCATTTGGCCATTCATCGTGATTAGGATTTATGGCTACAATCTCGGTTTGTTGTGGAATAACCAGTCCTTCAGGTTGAATGGATTTGGGGGAAACTTTCACTTGTGCTTCAGCTTCGTGTCGAGTTCCCATAGCAGCGGCTACTTCCTCGTGTTAGGGAGCTATCCGAGCATGACCTCGCCCAGCATCTCAACGTCTCTTGGGAACCATGGAAGAAGCTTGATGAATTTGAGTAGTGCTTCCACGTATGTATGGAGAGAGAGAGAGAGAGAGAGAGAGAGAGAGAGAGAGAGAGAGAGAGTGAGTGAGTGAGAGACTCGATTGATTGTAGCAGAGATTCATCACATCAATAGTAGAGAGACTTCTGCACGGGTCGTTGTGTGGTTTTTTTTTACGTGACGCTCTACCCCTATTTATATAGTAAGGGGGGTAAAGAGAGGACACTTGCTTTTTAGCATTTTTTGATGACATCATCGATGATAAAGAGAGAACACTTTCTTTTAGCATTTTTGATGACATCATCGATGACGTTAGAGAAGGGGCTCCATTTTTGTAGTGTGAAAATAAACATCTATGAATATATAGGCAAGCCCCGCACATCGCGTCGTTGGGCGGCTACCAAGGCATAGACCTTGGCCTACTTGGCGATGGGCTACAAAGGCTCCATTGGCATTGTTGGCTGCACACGACAAGCTCCCACTAGCTTGTAGGAAAATTGTCCCAGGAGGTCACCCATCTGGAAAGTGTTGTCACCCAAGTGCACTTAACTGCCAAGTGACTATCCACTAGGCTAGTTCTTTTTGTTGTTCTATTCTGTAAACATAGTTTTAATAAGCTTGTCTTGGGAGGGTTTCCCAAGTCTTTCTTCCATGAACTGGCATATAATACCCCATTAATAATAACAATTATCTTCATATTTAGAGCTAGTATTAAAAATGTGCAATTTTGTTTTCAACGTAAATCAATTTTGGAATGTATACACACATTGTTTATTAAAATAAACTAAGTAATGAGGTTGAGACTTTAGCACCCACCAAGGTATTAGAGTGACTCGCTTCCCACTTGTTTGCACGGTCACACTATTCGTTTCTAGTGTTACTGTTTACCATAACACAGAGGAGTGGGAAAATGGAGTAGAGGAGCGGGAAAATGGAAAAAAGGAAATAGCAAAAAAGGCGCAAGATAAAAGAAGGAAAAGGTGCCTTGATCGGTAACCAGACCCTGAAAAATTTAAATGTTCAGGCACGACCCCCAGAAAGTCTCAGTGTCGCCCCGAGAAAGCAAAAGAGTAAAAAAGCGCACCATTACATGTGGAAGCGCTCCCGAATCCTTGTAAAAGAGTGCCAGGTTCGCTCCTGTGCAAATTGTATGCATTAGTTGGGAATCAGATAAATTAGAATAGTGGGAAATGAGAAATGGGCTTAGGCCAATGGCCGGCCATGTAAAAAAGGGGATGACCGCCCAAAGAAGGGAGGGCATGTATATAAAGTTCAAAATTGAATGAGAAGCTCATTCTTGTGTGTGGCAAAAAGTGGCTCTCTTCTTCTCTTCTTCTCTTCTTCTTGCTTATGTGTGCTCTTGAGAGAGGGAGTGTGAGAGTGTGAGGGAATGAGTGTGTGGGAGTGAGGGATCAAGAGGGTGAAGCTCTTCACCATCTTCTCTTCTCTTCTTCTCTTCTCTTCTCTTCTCTTCTATTCTCTTTTCTCGCACGCGCAGCTATGGAGGATGGAGCTCATGGGAGAGGGATTGAGGTTGCTTGAGCTTGCCACAAGGATCGTGGAGCTACTGGTGTGCAAGAGAGAGGAGGGTACTCGATCGAGCATCAAGGTAAGCTCACTACACTCGTAAGGTAGGCATGGTGTGTCGGCTATGTGAGAGGTAGCTATGGCCGCTCGGCTTGAAACGCTTGATCAATGAGCGGTCCGTAGGTCTCGGGGTAGAGCTTGTAGCTCCCCTTCATTTTGGTTCCATTGCCGGGACCGACGGAATCGAGCCTTGAGCGCCGCGCGCATCAAATGGAGCATAGGAGTAGGGCCTTTGCCCGAAACGGTGCTTGAGATAGATAGGAGATTTAGGAGGTTTAATTGTTGGAACAAGTAAGTATTTTGAGTTTTTTGAGGAGTGCTTGAGTAGATAAATACAACCCATGCTTGGTTTTGCGATTTTTTGTTAGCATTAGGTAGGATATGATTAAGATTCGAAACTGAAATGGTAGGGTTTTTGCTACTGTAAATCTGGTTGCAATAAGAAAAAGAAGGCAAAAATTGTGTTTTTTAAGGGGGAAATCGCAACGGGGAAAGGCTCTAAGGTTAGAGAGTGGTTGGGCAATGCTATCTAAGGCTGGGGTAAGGGGAGAAGAGCTCATTTGCATTCTGACTTAGTTGAGAGAGAGTAAGAGAGAGTGAGAGAGCTACAGGCACAGGAGAGGAGTGGACGCCCTTCGATCACACTTTCGGCGTGCTACAGGTATACAAATCTCTTCTCCGGCATGCCCTTGTGTGTATTTAACAGCCTAGAATATCTAATCATCAACATAACACTAGATTCAGCATCATTTTCATTGTCGAAAGTGCGCCGATCCCGACACATTCGGACGTCCGAACCCCAGAATCGGGTAGTTGGCTGCCTCGAACCTAGGGTTCGGCATTCGGCCTTCGGGCCATGTAGCCATTCGGGCTTTGGCGGTTCGGCCCCTCCAAATTCGGGATTTGGCCATTCAGTGTTCGGACGACTGAATCGGCTCCCTCGGACTCGGCCATTCGGCCTTCGGCGGCCGAACGAGACATTCGAACTTCGGCGGTTCGGACGTCGATTCTGGGATTCAAACCCTGCCATTCGGGCCAATTTTGGCCGAATGCATTTTTGACATTATTTTAATAATTTAAGCCCAGACCCGCATTGTCGACACTAGTGCGACCCTGTAGGTGCGAGAAAATCATAGAAAACTTGGCCGTGTGGCTAGGACACCTAGCAGAGTGTGTTGTCGCAGCCTAGTCGCAACAACTGACTAGACATCAGACCCCCACATACCTGAGAGATGCAGGAGAGACCCAGATTTTAACTAGGCAGCCATGTGCTGACCTCATACCCAGTGGCCAAGAGCTTAAGGTAGCATTGACGTCATACTTGAGTGCCGTAATCCCGCCCACACAGTAGGCCACATTGGTTGTGCAGCACTGAAAGAGCAGAAAGCCTGATTTCGTACCGAATGCACAGGCACCACACTAAGTGTACATAATTTGAGGATTGGTTGTAATAACAAGGAATACACTCGAACATAATCATTCAAGGAACCCACCAATAGGAGTGAACCCCAAGACTTAGCAGACAAACAGGGTTAGGACCCACGAGGACGTTAAGTGGATGCAAGGATCCAGAAGATGACAACATAGAGGATCGGGCGTTGCCAGAACTACTCAAACTAATCGACATCCTTGTGGAATTGGAGGCAGAAACAATGTTAGGATCAAGAGGCGACCGAGGAGAGGACCTGCTAGACCTAGGAGAATTCCCAGTCTCAGTACAGGAACTAGTCCATGACTATGATTTACTTACTAGGACCATAATCCAGGGCAAACCTATAGAAGAAGTGGTAGCAAGCCTCGAAGAAGAGAGAAGAGCAATCAAGAGAGCGCTAGAAGGCATAATTGCCTACAACCACGAACAAAGGGCTAGAAAGCTACAGCAAGATGTAGATATGTACGAGGCTAGGAGGGTGCTAGACCTAGCTGGGGCAGCCAAATCTGGACCGAATGAAGAAAGAGAATGGGCAACAGAGGCTAACATGACATTGAGCGAACTTGTAGCCAAGCGACTCATGGGCAATACGTCCGTTGAGTAGAGTGCTATAGCCCTAGCCACCGCACTACTCTCGGGATTGGGAGTCACGCAAGGGGCTAAAGGGCATGCTAGAATCCCTATCGTAGCAAAATAGCTAGCGAAGTACGAGCTAGCAATGACCCATATAGCTTCATGGAGTAGTTCGAGCAAGTATGTGAAGCAAACAGTCTTACTGATCTTGCGCAATCTCTCAAGCTTTTGGCATTTGCTTAGGCGATAAGGGGAGAATTTGGCATTCTAGCCTCGATGACGCAGAACGTACAAACTTTGCTCACCTTAAGGGCCTCTTCATCAAGAGATTCTCGAAGGCAGGGTATTCTGATACCCTCATCGTCCGGTTGATGAATATCAGCGTAGCCTCTTCAAAAGGATCCCTGCCAATGAATGACCTACTGAGAGGGCAGTGTCTACAATATTCATGAATGGAATTCGGAGTGAGGAGCTCTACAAGGCTTTGGCCAGTAACTCTACCTTGCAACGAGACGTGCTAGCTAGAGTTTTCGAAGAGGCAATACGTGTGGATGATCAGCTTAGGGAACGAACCATGAGGACTACCAGCCGAGAAAGTGCAAATCAAAGGGATCCAGAGAGATCAACTATTTCGGGAGAAAAAGCAACCGCTAGTGTGCAGGAAAAGAGAAAGAGTATGGACCAAGGCCAAGAGATGGCGGAGATGAGAATGGAGATTACACGATTGCAAGAACTGATAAGGAAGCTTGCGCGATCGCATGTACATTGCATATACTGTGGCGGCAATCACCTCCCAGCTGAATGCCAAGATCCTAGATCTAGGCCATGCTCAAATTGTGGTAGATTCGGCCATGATGCATTGCATTGCAGGATGCCGAGGAGATTTCCATACGCACAGCAGTACAATCCTCCGTACTTGTTGGGGGTAAAGGCGCCTCCGCCGTGCCGCCCCGTGTATTACTACACTGACAGTACCCGCCACTGCACACTACAGGTGACGGGCGTCTGTCACGTCACTTTATTCTTTATTCTTTTAGTGACAGTTTGAATAAAGGAAGGCCCGGTCACACATTGTGACTGTTGGAGTTCCCATTTCTTGTCTCTCTCTTTCTTGCTCTTGCTCTCCCGCCATAGCTCGCGTGCAAGCTTCGATCCTTCTCACCTTTCAACTGGTATCAGAGCTTGGCATTCTCTTGCTCGAGCTCAACTCGGTGCTTCCCGACCTTGGCATCGACTCGCTTCACACATTGGGTCTCCATCCCGGCAGCCATATCCGATCTCCCCGAGCTCCCGTCACTCCCCGGCTTCCCGAGCACCTTCTCGGCCTATTGAGGCACCTTCAAGGCATTGATACTGAGGTATTTGATCATTCTTTCAGGGTTTTATTTCAGTCTACAGGTTGCAAACAGCAAGGGCAGCCATGGCTTCAAACCCTTGAAGCTTATTCCCCTCATATTGTGCCTTACACCTATCAAGGCTCAAAGAGGCTTGTCATAGGCCTTTGATAGGCCCTTCTTGAGCCCCCCATTACCCCCTTTTCAGCCTATGTGGAGCAGCAGCAAGTTCAGCACCAACAGGGTAGATTGCATCATTTTTTTCCAGGCTGTGAGCACTCATCTACTTCAGCTCCACACTTGGCCATTGCTTCTCGCTCTCTACCTTGATCAAGAGGGCTATAGACTTCATGTTTGATGTCATTCAAGCTTTGGGCATTGGTCTTGATCATTCAGGGCTGATTTCTTCAGATTTGGGACTGTCATAAACTGTCATAACAGGCTGAAAACAGGGCAGCACCATTGGCATTAGCATTTGTTGCTTATACTCCATTCTGGTTGTGCTATTTGATGCCCGTATGCGGTCTACGTGATGCCTAGTGCCTTGGGAATGTATGCACATGATTATGCCATGATTTTGGCTTGAAATATTGGCTGATTTGGGACTGTTATTTACTGTTATACAGTGCTGGAAACAGGGCAGCCACACTTGGCATTGGCATTTGATGCTTATACTCTACTCCGGTTACCTTATTTGATGCCCGTATGCGGTCTACTTCCTACCCGGATGTATTGGGGATGTATTCATTTGGTTTGACCATGATTTTGGCTTGAATTCGGGGCTGAAATCTACTGTTTAGAATAGTAAATACATGCTGGAATAACAGTGGGCTGAAGGTACTTTACATGCTTTGGCACTTACCTACCGATACCGGATGTATGCTTTGTGCTTTGGCATGATGTCTCTGACATTTGGGGACGACTTGGAGCATATGTATGAGATTATGGGATACTTTTGAGCTTCGCATTAGCTCCGTATTCACTGGCATTTGGACCGACTTGGCATGCTCGTGGACCGCCTATGCCTCATGTCTCTGCTTGACAGTTAGGCTTTTGCATTACATGCTTTGGTTCGTGACATATGCTATTTGGTTCGTGTATGCCATACCGACATTTGGAGCTTGGATTTGGATGTATTTGAGCATTCCCGGCTTACTTGATCACTGATCTTGGTTGCTATTTGGATGTCATTGAGTTGACCGAGAGCTTATTTGGGCCTATGTATTGCTTCATGGTTAATACGACTGGTGCTTCATGTATGTCATGCTCTCTTGGATGCGCTTGATGCATTGACAGGGTCACTTATCACTGGTGCTTTCTCTTGGGTTGTTTGAGCTTCTGAGCTCGCTTTGTACGCCTTTTGTGCCAGTGGGAGCATTTTACATGCTTGCTTGACCTTTGATAGTTGCATGCTATTGGAGCACTTACATGTATTTGGAGCAGTTTATGTCTTGAGCAGCTACATACGCATTGAGACTTTGGGATCATACTCCGATCTTTATGGATATGCATTGATGTACTCTTGGTTCACAGGATGCTTATGAGCTAAGTCTCATATTTGGATATTTCTTTTTGAGCAGACACCTATTTGTGTCAGGTTTTGGCAGTTACAGGAACACTTTGCCTAGAGTGTCTGGGGGTGTGCCTTTCACTGGCAGATGTTATTTTGACATGCTTCGGTGTTGAGCTCATGTTCTTTTCACTATCATTGGCCTTGCTTATGTGCGTTTCATGCCGGCTTTGGACCTAGCATTGTTTGCTTGACATTGGATCCTATTTTGGGACAGTTTGCTCTCTAGACTGCATACCTGCAATTTATTACAGCAAGCAGTTATTGGTGGACTGAGGTGTACTTTTCATGCTGAAATATCCTAATTTGGTGTACCGCACCTAGTACTAAGTGGGCAGCAACTTTTGGCACACTTTGCTCGCCCTTTGGACCCCGTTTTGGTCATTTTTGGGCAGTTTCTGCAGTAAAACAACAAGTAGTTTTGGACTGTTTGGGCATTTCCAGCCTGCATAATGGTGTCATCTTCGCATGATAGTGCCATCTTTAACATTAAAAAGTTGGATGGTACCAACTACTCTTACTGGAAGAGTCAAATATGGCAGGGTTTGGTGCAGAAATCTCAGATTAAGCCACTTCGGTTGAGTGGGGAGCAGCCTGAAACTATGGACAATGACGACTGGCTTGAACTTGATGAGCTATGCAAGTCCACGATTGTATTGTCTCTCACTGAACAGGTACATTATAATGTATTTGAGGAAGCACAGAGTGCATGGGATCTATAGAATAAGATCAAGAATCTTTATGATAAGAAAAGTCCGGCGAGTCAGATGTACTGGTTAAAGCAGCTTATGGATCTGCGCATGAAGGATAATGCGACTATGTCTGCTCACTTGAGCCAGTTCCATGCTATACTGAAGAACCTGACTTCGCAGGATATCACCTTTGGAGAGGAAGTAACTCCTCTTTTCTTGCTTGGGACTCTGAATGAGTCATGGGATGTTTTCCGTACTGCTCTTTGTGCCTCTAGTGCTACTCTAAAATTCGCAGATGTTGAGAGTGCTCTTCTTCAGGAAGAGGTGAATCGCAAAAACTTGGATGCCTCTCGTGGTAGTCATGCTTTGACAGTTAGAGGCAGGAATGACAGGTATGACCGTGGTAATGGCCGAGGCCGTGACTCGCAGAAGGGTCTGTCTAAATCTCGTGGCAAGTCGTGTAGTAAGTCGCGTGGGCGCAATGCAAATGTCACTTGTCATCATTGTGGGAAAAAGGGCCATATTAGACCACAGTGTCATGAGTTGCGCAATGAGAAGCGCAAGGATAAGGGGAAAGATAAAGTGCAGGAGAAGTCCTTTGATCGTAGCATAGTACCTGCGAAGTCCAGCGTTAAGATTGAGGAAATTAATGTCACGCAGACTGAGAGTCCGATGGTGGTGATGAGTTTATACTTGCAGCTAGTTCTTCTGATGCTTCACACTTGACTGAGACATCTAGTATGTATGCACAGTGCTGGTTATTGGATTCAGGTGCATCCTTCCATGTGACGCCTTACCGTGAGTGGTTTCACTCTTACCGTACTGTATCTGGATCAGTCAGACTTGGAGATGACAGGTCTCTTGATATTGTGGGCTGTGGAGATATTCAATTGCAGTTTTCCATTGGCAGTTCCTTTTTGCTGAGGGATGTACATCATGTACCTGCGCTTACACGCAGTCTTATGTCTGCAGGACAGTTGGATGATGCAGGGTTTCATGTCTGTTTTGGGGATTCTACCTGGAAAATTACCAAAGGCAGACTTGTGCTTGCTAGAGGCGCCAAGGCTGGCAGCCTCTATCCTCTTGTTGTATCTGGGTCTTCTATAGACCATGTTTTGGCAATAAGCTCTATCCCACATGTATCACTTTGGCATGCCCGTTTGGGGCATATGTCTTTGAAGGGAATGAAAATGTTATCTGGTTTGCAGTATCTTCCGCCTTTGGACTATGCACGTTTTGACTCGTGTGATCATTGTCTTCATGGTAAGCAGAATAGGTCTACGCATAAGAAGTCATGTAGGCCACGCATGAGTGAGCCCTTGGCATTGGTTCATTCCGATGTTTGTGGGCCTATGCCTTGCATGTCTATGGGTGGCGCGAAGTACTTCGTTACCTTCATTGATGATTTTTCTAGGAAAGTGTGGGCTTATCCCATAAAGCAAAAGTCCGATGTCTTGGCAGTTTTTCAGAGATGGCTTGCTCTTATTGAGAACTAGACTGGGTATAGGCTAAAATGCCTTAGGACAGATAATGGGGGAGAATATGTCTCGCATGCTTTTGAGCAGTTTTGTGATGATAGGGGTATTAAGCGTCAGTTGACGCCCCTTACACCCCACCCCAGAATGGTTTGGCTGAGCGCATGAATAGGACTATTCAGGAGCATGTGCGCTCTATGCTTAGCCATGCAGGCCTACCCCAGAGTTTTTGGGCTGAGGCAGTTAGTACGGCAGTGCATGTCATAAACCGATCGCCTTCCAGTGGATTGGATTTCCAGGTTGCAGAGGAAGTTTGGGTTGGTAAGCCACCCTCTTATGCGCATCTCCGTGTCTTTGGATGTGAGGCATTCTGCCATGTGCCCAAGGACAAGAGGAGTAAATTGGATCCAAAGAGCATTAAATGCATATTCCTTGGCTATGGTGAGTCAGGAGAGATGGGCTATCGCCTATGGGATCCGCAGGTGCGGAAAATAGTACGCAGCCATGATATCGTCTTCCATGAAGACAAGATGCACAGGCAGCCTGAGAAGGTGGTTGAGATCCGCAGAGTGATCTTTCAGGAGGAGCCTAGAGCTCCAGCACAGCCAGTAGTACAGCCTACAGCAGTTCCTCCACAGGGCCAGGTTGTTGGACAGGCAGTTAGACAGGCAGCAGAGCCTGCGGTGAGACGGTCTGCTAGAGACAAACATCCACCTGACAGATTTCAGCCCTCTATGCATTATGTTTTGGTTACAGATGCAGGAGAGCCTTTCACTAATGATGAGGCTATGCGCAGGGGTGACAGTCACTCCTGGGAGAGGGCTATGCAGTCTGAGATAGACTCCCTGCATAAGAATGAGACTTGGGATTTGGTTGCCTTGCCTAAGGGCAAGAAGGCTTTGCCATGCAAGTGGGTGTACAAGCTGAAAAGTACCCCTGGACACCCCAAGCCGGCATACAAGGCTAGATTGGTAGCAAAGGGTTTTAAGCAGGAACATGGTGTGGACTTTGATGAGGTCTTCTCTCCTGTGGTTAAGATAACCACCCTGCGCTTGGTCTTGGCTTTGGTAGCACAGCTTGACTTAGATCTATATCAGATGGATGTCAAGACGGCTTTTCTACATGGGGACTTGCATGATGAGATCTATATGGATCAGCCTAAGGGCTTTGCAGAACCTGGCAAGGAGCACCTAGTGTGCAAGTTGAAGAAGAGCTTGTATGGCTTGAAGCAGGCACCTAGGGAATGGTATCATAAGTTTGATGCCTTTATGCAGTCACAGGGCTACAACAGGAGTGCTATGGATCCGTGTCTTTACACGAAGAAAGCCCGTGATGGTAGTTTGCTTATCTTGGTACTCTATGTTGATGATATACTGATAGCAGGGAAAGCTCATGATGAGCTAGATGCTCTTAAATCTCAGCTGAAGAAGAGCTTTGAGATGAAGGATTTGGGACAGGCCTCACATATACTTGGGATGCACATTAAGCGCGATAGGCATCAGGGGCTTTTGTATCTCTCACAGCGGGAGTACATTTATAAAGTCCTTGAGCGCTTCCGCATGCAGGACGTAAAGCCTATTGGCTGTCCATTACCTTCTTATGTGAAGGTATCACAGGCCGATTGTCCACAGACAGATGAACAGAGGGCCGAGATGGCCAAGATCCCTTATGCTTCAACCGTGGGCAGTTTGATGTATGCCATGATAGCCACTCGTCCAGATATTGCGCATGCAGTTGGTGTTGTGGCACGCTATATGGCTACACCTGGCAACAGACATTGGGATGCCATGAAGGGTATCATGAGCTACCTGAAGAGCATAGTAGATATGTGTATTTGCTATGGTAGCCAGGATACAGGGGTCGTGGGGTACACTGACTCTGATTATGCAGGACATGCAGATAGTAGGAAGTCCACTTCTGGCTATGTATTCACCTATGCTGGAGGGGCTGTCTCTTGGATGTCCAGGGTTTAGAAGTGTACGGCTTTGTCTACCACTGAGGCCGAGTATGTTGCAGCCACTGAGGCTTGCAAGGAGGCCATATGGTTAGGCCGTCTAGTTGCTGACCTTGGGATTGATGCTACACCTACACTACATTCGAATTCTATGAGTGCCATTCAGTTGGCTAAGAATCCGGTCTTCCATGCGAAGACGAAACACATTGAGGTGAGGTATCACTTCATACGTGCTGTCGTGGAGGACAGGTCTGTTGACCTTGTCAAGATCTCCACTGACGAGAATCCTGCAGATCTGTTCACGAAGAGCGTCACTACTGAGCGCTTTGCCTTCCTCAGGAGGTTGATGGGCGTTGGATGAGATGTCGCCTTTTCTCATCCCTTGTACCTATGTACATTTGTACTGTCTTTTCTTTTTCTTTTCTCTCTCACTAGGGCAGATTCGCCTTTAAGTGGGAGGTTGTTGGGGGTAAAGGCGCCTCTGCCGTGCCGCCCCGTGTATTACTACACTGACAGTACCCGCCACTGCACACTACAGGTGGCGGGCGCCCGTCACGTCACTTTATTCTTTATTCTTTTAGTGACAGTTTGAATAAAGGAACATTGTGACTGTTGGAGTTCCCATTTCTTGTCTCTCTCTTTCTTGCTCTTGCTCTCCCGCCATAGCTCACGTGCAAGCTTCGATCCTTCTCACCTTTCAGTACTTAGGTAATAGACCACCCAATTTCTTTGGGAGGGGAGCCCAATTGGCACTCCCTGCACCAAATGACTCAAGACTTGCTGTATCTAGGCTGGAGATGAACCCAACAGGTATATCAAGGCCACCAGGGCCTTTTGTAACCCACCCACCGAGCGATGATCCAGTTCACTATGTGTACATCATCAATGATGCCACCCCTCATTCCCTAATGTGCAACCAAACACCAATGCATAATATGCATATCATATATTTGAGCATTATGTTGTTTCACATTGACTTTCAAGAGCTAATGTTGTTTGATACTTGACTTCAAGGATTTATGTTATTTGGCATAACTTTCCTTAATGGACAAGTTTCAAGGTTTGTAAAGTAGATCATGGCCTATGGCCACGAATTATGCACCATTGAATCAAGGATTGAGACTTGAGTAATCCATGGTAAGATTCAATGGAGCAATTGGTATCTTGGTTCGCATGTGAAAGTAATCATGTGGCTCTAGCTTACATTCTTGTAATGCAAAATAAGTTACATTACAAGAATTACTATGAATTCAAGAGTAAACGAATTTAGAAAATTGGAAAGCCTTACCTAGTTTGGGAACCCAATTTTCCTTGAATTGTGTGAGAAAGTTTTTCTTACTAAGTTTTGAAGAACTTATCATCCTCCTTTCTTTTAGCCTCACTACTCAAACCTGTACACTTCATATTCATAGTGTGACCAAGGTTTCAAAACATATTAGATCGTACTTGAGAATTTGGAAAATTCTTTAGCCAACATCTTCTAACATTCCATATACAAAGATATATAGCACATTCAAAAACACCCCTACAATTTAAGCAATGACTCATTGAGTGAGATTCAACAATAACATAGAAGAAAAAAATTAAAAATAATCCAATGCAAATTGTAATTAGCAAATTGAGAAAGTTGTATATTGTATGGCATCAATTTGTTCTTATGCATAATCTACCATCCATGCACTTGCCTCCCAATAAGAATTAAAATCCAATATGCAATCTTGAAATGATTTTAGCCAAGTGATCAAGCAATTGGTCCATTAAGGAGGAAGTGCTCCATGCTACTAGCATCCCGTTTCGATGTGCATCAAATACAAGTATAGAGTATAGAGAGTAATGTATTTAGATATGCACCAAATTAAGCATAAAATAAGATAGTAAAAACAAAGAGGCATTTTTAAATATCTTTCATAGTATCTTGAAATATGGATGTACATTTCAAAATGCGTTGTCTAGCTTTCTAGCCATTTAATGCATGAACTCTAACATGGATGGTCATAATACTGTGTTCAAACGTATATGTATTTTTATTGGGATTGGGTGGCCAACTTCATTTTTGGGGAGAATAGTTTGGAAAGCACACATATAAACTTCAAAAGTCAAATATCTTGAAGGTGGGAACAAGGAAGCTTAGCACAACCCAATGAATTCTCATGGATAGAGCAAATATAGTATATATAATACTTTAGAAAATGACCAAATATTGTTTACTTTTATAGGTCTAATTCTTTATATGTACATAGTGATTCTTGTAGGTTTCATTTATTTCATATGCTTAGTCTTTGGTGCTTGGACCAAAAGACTTGCATAAGAAACCACAAGTGACCCTCATGAAAAACAACCAAATGCTAAAGGTGGCAAGTATTTAGTGGGTTACAAATGTCATTTCTATGTATAGAGGCTTTATTTATGGCCAAATATATCTCAAAGAAATTATGTTGAGCACAATCATGTGGATTGGGAAGGCCATATCTACCACGGGATATGTTGTGGTGATTCGTTAGAGTTAAGATTTCTTATTGGGTGTATGCATGTTTAGGTGGTACACTAGTTAACTACTTTTGGGAATGGTGACAAGGGGTTCAATGTTCTGGTAGCTACCCGGGGATTCCAAATTATAGAACATGTAAGATACCACATGAGTTCAAAAGAAAGGGTATTATATTAAGTAAAATTTACCATATTATATTTACAAAAGGGGTTTCTAAATTACAATTTAAAAAAAAGTAAGTTTAGTTAAGTAAAAGGGGTTATTTTAAGGCCTTAAAGCATGTAAAGAAATGTTTTTTTAAAAAAAATCCTTTGAACACACATTATATGGATGATTTCTTATAGGTAGACCCCCAAGGGGTAGCTACTGAATCTTAAAGAAGAGAAATGCTCATCTTTTAAGGAGAAAAAAACTTTAATATTATAATCCTTTGAGAATATTGGATAATCTTTCAAATTCTATCATTAAGCATTACGAATGGAAAAAAAGAAATTTCCAGTGCTTGATAGGCTTGCTATGATTTCACAGGCGCTTGAAGGCTAAAAGATAGTGGTCTCTACACCACCACGAAACTATCTTTATGGGTTAGCAGCATGAAGTGGCGACAATGAACCTACCAAGCAGGAAAGAAGTTATCTACATAATAGAATCAAAAGGTTGATGAAGGTAAAATTCCCCCCCAACATTCTTCTAGGAGTACAACGAGACATGTACCTTCCTCTCCCTCCCTAGCCTACTCACTAGCATCCATTACATCTTCTGAGAGTGATTCGGATAAACCTCTACCATCCAATAGCAAGAGAAAAAACGGTTCAATATCTTCACCCTCACCCACAAGTCTTCAAAAAAACAAAAGTGCAACATGACCAATCTAAACACCCCGAGCATTGAGATATTGTATGATGGTATTGGTACATCCATGGATATTGTTGCATGTATGTATGCATGTTACTAAATTTATGTGTTGCATGCATTTTTCTTGGTTACTTTATTTCTTTATTATTAAGTCTTGATTGAGGATTGTTCTCCCTAAGTAGGGAAAGTTGAAGTTGGTGTCTACCACCATTAGTGCCGTTTGAAAGAAAGACAATATTTTGCATGGTAAAATCCTACGCCCACAAATTATATGGTCTCTTTGACTCGAGAAGGATTGTTGAGTGCTTATTGAGGTGAACTTCACAGCCTTGGACTAGTCGAGCTACTTCATGGAGGTGCCAAAGAGGGGCAACAAAGTTAAGAGCAAGGTTGTAAATCCAAAATTTTGGCCTAATTTCTATACATTATTTACTTTAGTTTATCAAGAGCCACCAAGGAATTATGACATGGTGGGTACAAAGTCTTTGTTAGGGGGTTTTTGTTTAAGCACGTGAATGGCCTGGTAAATTGTCCATTGTTGTAGAAAGTATTGGTGTAACCATGGATTATGTTAAGTTGCATGCCAAGAAGGAGAGATAGAGTGTGTTCCCTTCCTCCTCCATGTAGCAAAACTCTTGATGATTGTCGAGGGTTATTGATTTTGATGGAGGGCATGGCGCCATTGCTGATATACATGAGTTCAAGAAGGTATAATTATTTTTTGCATAGTTATGTGTATACTTGGACATAATAGAGAGTCTATTGGAAAGCAAGCATATATTGGTTTTGTCAAAACACATTGAAGCAGTTTACCAACTTGAGTTATATAAAGTTGATATGTAAATAGACAAAGGGGCTCATGCTCTTGTCGACAATCTACAAGGATAGCTAGATGACATAGAGGTATCTTTGTGGTTGGCATATGACAAAGGATATGCATAGGATGCATCAAAAATGGAAATTTTGAAAAGTTCAGTTTAGAGGTTGTCACTCAGTATACAAACATTGCAAGTAGCAATATTTGACAAAGCATCAATAGAAGCTTTACACTGGGCTTAGGAGGACCATGATCAAGCCAAACATGAGGAGACACTTGCATGTGCACATCTTGGCTTTGCTTGAAGTATGCAACTTAAGAGAAATATAGTTTTTCTATTCCATGTCCCAACACCAAAATTGCCACCCATTGACAAGGACGTATGTGATGAGGAAAGGATTTGTATTTCTTGTGGCATTCTCATGTATGATGAGGATGCAACCACTACAATCACACTGCCATGCAATCATACTTATCACATTTATTTTTTTGCACATGTTGTCACCATGCATGAGGGCATGTGTATTGGTTCAGGTTGTAAACAAGGAATATCACATGCAATGAGGTAATCATTTGTCTTGTAGAGCACTGATACACAAGCAGTACCATCTTCAATGCTAGTCAACAACTCTAATCCTAAAAAAGTTCAAAAGATAGGTATGTCCTTTAATTTTTCCATTGAGCTTTAAAGTGTAACCATCTTTTGTTCATGCAATTAGAGGGCTTGAAGTGGTAATTACCAGTTCTAGATCAATAGCTGACTAGTAGAGATATAGTTACTAGTTCCAACTTGGAAGTTACTAGTCTAGGGTCCCACAATTGTCATTTTCTAGGATCGATAGTTACCAATCTACCATTGCTAGACTAGTATCTATGTGGTAGGAGGTACTAGTCCCATACTTGTAGCTACTACTGGGAAGGATAGCTACCAAGCTACTAGTAGCTACATTGACTAGTTACCCTAGCGGGGTTTGGCTATCATTGCTTGATTGGTAAAAGCAGTTCGCGAAGCAACAAAATAATCGTCCATCAAATCGATCCATATCTCCACCTCAGCTGCTGCGACGTCTATTCCTTCTCCATTAAACTCGGGTGCCTTAATTTTCTTGAGAAGAAATTTCTTCTCTTGCATGTCAGCATTTATGGGTGCAGGAGGTGCCTAACAATCAAGCCATACCATGTAGATTATTTTGTTTAGGATATGCCTATGAACCATACATTAATCAATCACACATCATTACGAAGTTTTGCTCTGATGCCAACTGTGAGGTGCCCATCCATCAACTTTCCAAGCACTCTTTTAGTGGTCTATCGAGAAATAAATCTAAGTGTCGTTGCCCGACACTCCCATGGAATGTTCTGAGTTTTGTTGCCTAGGGTTTCCT
Source organism: Lygodium microphyllum (assembly GCF_053477565.2). Classification (NCBI taxonomy): domain Eukaryota; kingdom Viridiplantae; phylum Streptophyta; class Polypodiopsida; order Schizaeales; family Lygodiaceae; genus Lygodium; species Lygodium microphyllum. The sequence goes on along the minus strand of NC_141137.1, from coordinate 63,633,743 downwards.
GAATCCACCTCACAACATAACATTCATGACCGATGAACCCACTAGGATCGACCTAAAATTTGGGCTCCTAGTGGCCAAGGTCTCCTAACAACATTCTAGCATCGGATCCTAGACATCCTACTTTACGCAGAGATACCCAAGCCAAAGCAGACCCATGCTGCACTTGGTTCAAAGAGAATGGGAAACAAGAGGGATGCGTGAATCAACCTCTCTGCCTAGAGGGCATAGTCCCATTCTGGTCCCCTAAAACGACATGAATCGGGGTTCTATCCTAACAATTTCTAAAGGTCAAATGATGGTAAAATCTTGTGAGAAGGCTCCCAGTTCTCTGGGACCACCCTGCCATAGAACAAACCCATCAGGGGTTTCGCCCACCCGCTTCCCTTAATAGCTTTAGTTTTCTAATTAGGTCTTACGGCATTTATGTGTGACGCTTAAAGTCAGCTTCATTAATTAAGCCTTTTAGGGAACATGATTCATTCGCATAACTTATAGCACAGACACGAAAACAAAGCAAGCAATCTATTGACAAACAAGTTAACTTATCTTCAAGGTAATCTTTGTCTCCCGCCCATACAGGAGAAATTATGTATCCTTCTGTCCAACAGAAGTATCCCTTCTGTCCAATAGAAGTATCCCTTCTGCCCTGCAGAAGTAACTGGTCCAAATCTCATGGCACCACAAACTCAATCCTTTATCTAGAATCTCCCAACATGCCCAGACATTGGGAGCCACAGAGGTCTTCAACTCCATTCTAGACCTAGCAAGGGGTGTCCAGAGCTCCACCTGACTCGCAAGCATTCTAGGAGCGAAACATCATTCCCATGGTTGGCCTTTTCACCACTCGACATTCGGCCCATAAATCGAGCAGTGCCCTTTTTGGGTTAATCCGCGGTGTGATCATGGAGGTGATTCACCTGTGCAATATATCCTTCCTTAATTAGAATCTTGTGAGAAGCCTCCCAGTTCTCTGGAACCACCCTGCCATAGGACAAACCCGTCAGGGGTCTGCCCACCCACTTCCCTTAATAGCTTTAGTTTTCTAATTAGGTCCTACACATTTACGTGTGACGCTTAAAGTCAACTTCATTAATTAAGCCTTTTAGGGAACATGATTCGTTCGCATAACTTATAGCATAGACACGAAAACAAAGCAAGCAATCTATTGACAAACAAGTTCAAACAAGTTCCTTAACTTATCTTCAAGTTAATCTTTGTCTCCCGCCCATACAGGAGAAATTATATGTATCCCTTCTGTCCAACAGAAGTATCCCTTCTGCCCTGCAAAAGTAACTGGTCCAAATCTCATGGCACCACAAACTCAATCATTTATCTAGAATAGGATCTCCCAACATGCCCAGATGTTGGGGGCCACGGAGGTCTTCAACTCCATTCTAGACCTAGCAAGGGGTGTCCAAAGCTCCACTTGACCTGCAAGCTATCTGGGAGTGAAACATCATTCCCGTGGTTGGCCTTTTCACCACTCGACCTTCGGCCCATGAATCAAGCAGTGCCCTCTTTGGGTTAATCCGTGGTGCGATCATGGAGGTGATCCACCCCTACAATATATCCTTCCTTAATTAAATCCTTTAGGAATCCAGCACAACAAGGTATTCAGCCCTAATATCAGTTTCTAGGAAAACATTCATTTATTCCCATGGCAACTTGTCATCACAGACCCTTGCCATATATTTACCATAAATCACAAGCATTTAGAACACCATCCAAACAACAACTAACAACCAGTTGAATGTAAAAGCATTTAGGATGTTGTTAGATTATCCAATAAAAAAACCAATTGTATTCTTGCCAAACAATGCAAGAATAGTCGCGATAATATTTCAATCGCATATCTGCTCTTCCCCTTGGGATCAAAGAGTGATTCTATGTAAAATTTACTTAACTCTTGTGTGCATAATTTTTAATGTCATGATAATGCCATTCATAACCCTTGACCGATTCCTCCTTGTAATTTCTCTATCAACGAACAAGCCATATGCAACTAGGTGCAATTAGCTTTCCTTAATACATGCACTTTGCAAGCTCGATCTTTTGAATATGTGAAATAAATTTTATCCCTTCCGATGACCTATACTCGTGCATCATAGTATGGGCCTAACGTGTCTCATACGAGAATCAAAACAAGCATCTATCAATTTGAAAATACATTACTTGCAATTGGTACCGCAATTGGATTTAGGGTGATGCCTTTGCCTGAAGCTTCATTTCTGGTTGTGGGATTGCCATCCACATACAACATTCTTCACTTGGAGGCCATCGTCTGCAAATAGATTCAAGAGATAAGAAGGTGGAATAGATTCGAGATGGGAGAGTGTAAGAGAAGATTGGTAAGTCAAGGATTGAAATAGAGGAAATTGAGCTAACTCTCCTCCTTGCAGCCCCTCAGGGTGACTCTTCTCTCTCTCTCTCTCTCTCTCTCTCTCTCTCTCTCTCTCTCTCTCTCTCTCTCTCTCTCTTCAAGCTCTCTCTCACAATCTCTTGGAAGGATATCCTTCTCTCTACCTCTCTCTCACAGCCTCTCGGGGTCTCCTTATGCTTCTTGTGCCTCCCCATGCCTCATATTTATAGTGGATTAGAGAATAGGGCTTGTGGCTAAGAAGAGGAGCTCTTTATGGAGGGGGATCTTGGAAAGATCAGTGATCTGATGCTCAGATCATAAATCTGATGGTTTCATTGGCTCCGAAACGGGGGTAAAACCCTAAGACACTTGGTTAGGAAGCTCTTAATTCACTCCTTCTTTTCTCTATTCGAAGTGATGTCTACTGCATGTAGACTGTGATCGCAGCACACACAATTTCGCAAATCCTCTCTTTATTTTTTTGTTTTTATAAAATCTCCAAACTAACTAAAACATCACTTTGCTTTTCTTTTAAATAACATCCAGTTCTAGAAATGTCCATATCTTTTTAGGATAATATCTAAAATATACTAGTTTTTTCCAAAATCTAATACTTTTTGACCATCCAAACTATACACATTAATACTAGTGATTAATATAGCTCATAAGTCTCATTCACATTGTAACTTACGTGAAGGGTGGCTACGGTCCTTGTCAATCCAAAATATATATCAGATTTACGACTCTCAAAATTTTTACACATATTTTTAATTAAATAAAAATTATTAATTATTAACGTTAGTTAGTTTTTTTTTAAAGTTAGTCTTTAGTTAGTAATCTTACTAACTTATTAATTGACTAACTAACCAACTAACTTTTATTGTATGGAAATATTACATTGAGCATTGGCCTTATGCTTTGGATACTTCAATGGCTTATGCAGTTATGAGCTTAAAGATTCTATTGAGCTTTATGATCTAATGTATCTTGGATGCTTGGATGTTATGCCCATGATCTATTAAGCAATCAATTAAGCTTGTGTTGCTAAGTTGGCAATCTATTTTTTTCCAGTGGAAGTCACTTAAGCTACTTGGATATTTTGCATTTGAGCACAACTTTGGGTTTATGCAATTAAGCTTACTTTAGCAAGATCATGGGACTCAATTGAGTTATGTTTATGCTCTCTAGATGCTATTTGGATGCAGTTGTTGCTAGTGGGCTAGTTTGGTTCATGCTTTGAGTTGAATCTATCTTTGTTAGGTTGTTATCAGTGATGTATTCATCCTACTTGGCTATGTATTGAGTCTCTTTACACTTGCTTTATCAATTGTGTATCTAGTAGTTCTCTTCAACTATCTTTGAGACCTACTATATACATGATAGTTATGCCTATTGGATGTATATATATATATCTCTCTCTCACACATTGAATTTGATAGTTCTCGATACTGATTGCATGCTCAATAATTGCTAGTGGTTTGTGCATATCCCACTTCTTGTAGGATATACTTGGCAATTGTAGATTGGATTCTATCAATTGATTGCTCACACCTAGCTTTGGATCTACTATTTTATTATTTTCAGCTTTCTATAAATGTAGGTTTATGCATCATTTATGAGGGAAAATGCCTTCACTTGATTGTCATTCTTTGGTAGTTAGTAGATAGTCCTACTATTTGCAGTTCTTTCTCTATCAAACATTGACTTGGCTGTGATTTTGGACTATTTTGCTGTCATTTACAACAGCCTGTTTGTGTTAGGCCATGCTTTCATTTATTGCATTATAGCTAGTGGGTGGAATGATAGTGCTTTCATTTATTGCATAATGGTTGGTGGGTCAAATAATAGTGCTATCTTCAATATTGACAAATTGGATGGCACAAATTACAGATATTGAAAGGCATAAATCTGGCAAGCTCTAGTGTAAAAATTGTACATGACATTTACTTTGCATGATGTATGCCATGTTTCGGCTTTGATTTAAAGTGTGTTGGATAATTGGATGATATAGGGTATATTGTATCCTTTGGGAATTCCTCATGGAAAATTTTACGATAAGAAAATTATACATTGCCTTCAAGATAGAATAATTATAAAAACAAGCCTATGTTTGTCATATAGTATATGATGAATGATTACTCGTGGGAATCTTGTCATGGCATGAGGTATTAAGTTTGGCACTCTTTATTCCTTACTTGTATCTAAGTCTATTGACCATGTTTTGACAATGGTTGCAATACCACATGTATCATTATGGCATCGTTGCCTTGAACACATGCCATTAAAGGGAATGAAAATGCTTACTTATTTGCAATATTTTTTGCCCCTTGACTATAAGTTTCTTTATTCTTATAACCATTGTCTTTATGGAAAACTAACCCATAGTTTGCATAAGAAGTCTGGCATTATATACATGGGTAAGCCTCTACCTCATGTTTATTCTGATGATTATGAACCTATGCCTTGCATATCATTAGGTGGCATGAAGTATTTTGTTACTTTTATTGATGATTATTCACATAAGGTTTGGGCATACCCCATAAAGCATAAATTGGAAGTCTTGGACACATTTCAAAATTGGCTTGCTGTTTTTGAACCAGTTTAGGTATAGGTTGAAATGCCTACATTCTGACAATGGGGGTGAGTATATATCTAAAGCCTTTGAGAAGTTTTGTGATGAGAGGAGTATCAAGCATTAGTTGACCACCTCATATACCCCACCCTAGAACAATATGACTGAGCACATGAACATGATGATTCAGGAGTGAGTTCGTAGTATGCTTAGCTAAGTAGGCTTACCATAGCACTTGTGGATTGAGGTAGTTACTACTGATGTACACTTGATTAATTGATCCCCATGTACTGCTCTTGACTATTAGGTTACAAAGGAGATCTAGTCTAGAAGACCTCTATCATATGCTCATTTGTGTGTCATTGGTTGTGAGGCTTTCTACAATATACCCAAGGACAAGCATAATCAGCTGGATCCAAATTTTGTGAAATGTATCTTTCTTCTTGGTTATGGGAATGTAGGTGAGATGGACTATCACCTATGCGATCCACAAGCTTGAAAGGTTGTCCATAGATGTGATGTTGTTTTCCATGAAGAGAAAATATGTATGCATCTTGAGAAAGTGGTTGAGGTATGCAGGGTGATATTCCAGAAGGAGCCTACTATGTAGCCAACTAGACAACTTGCAACAAATGAAAAGATGCTAGTAGTTTACACCCTCCATGGATTATGTTATGGTGATAGATGATGGTGATCCTCTTACCTATGATAATGCTATGCATAGAGTGATAGTCACTCTTGGGAGAGGGCCATATAGTTAGAGTATGACTCATTGCAAAAAAATCATGCATGGAAAGTAGAAAGCATGCTTTGTAATGCAAGTAGGTGTATAAGTTGAAGAATACCCTTGAGTGCCATAAGCTAGCTTATAAGTCCAGATTTTGCTAAGGGTTTTAAGTAGGAGGATGGTGTTGACTTCAATGAAAGCTTCTCTCTTGTAGTCAAGATGACTACCCTATGCTTGGCTTTGCCTTTGGTTGCACAGCTAGATCTGAACCTTTATTAGATGTCAAGACATATTTATTACATGGGACTTATATGATGAGATTTATATGCAATAGCCTAAGGTCTTTCAAGGAAAAAAAAAGGAATACCTAGTGTATAAGTGGAGAAAGAGTCCTTATGGCCTTAAGCAAGTATCTAGGGAATGATACCACAAGTTTGATACTTTTATGCATTCACAAAGATACACCCACAGTGATATGAATCCATTTATACATAATGAAGGTCCATGATAATAGCCTTATTATATTCTTGCGATGAGTATTACATGTGATCACTCTAAGGGTCTCCTTTACTTATCATAGAAGGAGTCCATCCAGAAGGTCCTTAGCAGTTCCATAGGCAAGATGCTAAGCCTATTGGCTATCCTTTATCTTATGTGAAGGTTAGTCAAGTAAATTTTCCACAATTTGATTAGTAGGAGGCCAAGATTGCCAATATCTCTTATGCATCAATAGTGGATAGCTTGATATATGTTAAGATAGCCACTCATCCTGACATATCATTTGCAATGGGAGTTGTGATACACTATATGGCTACACTTGGTAAGCAACATTGGGATGTTGTAAAGGATATCATGAGATACCTTAAAGTCAATATAGATATATGCATATGCTATGATGACCATGATACAAGAGTCATGGGATACACTGACTCTGATTATGTAGGACATGCAAACAACAAGAATTTCACCTCTAGCTATATCTTTATCTAGGCTAGAGGTGTTGTTTCTTGGATATCCAAGGTGCAAAAATGCATAGCCCCATCTACTCCTACATAGATAGAGTATGTTGCAGCCATTGAGGCTTGCAAGGAGGCTCTTTGATTAGTCTATCTGGTTGCAAACCTTGGTATTATTGATGTGGTCCCTGTACTATATTTGGATTCTATGAGTGTTACTAAGTTGGCCCCGGTCTTCTATGCGAAGATAGAGCACATTGAGGTGCATTACCACTTTATTAGAGAGATCATTGAGGACAAGTCCATAGATCTTATCAAGATCTCAACTAACCAAAATCTTGCAAATCTACTCACTAAAAGTCTCTTAGTGGAGCATTTTACCTTTCTTACGAAGATGATAGGGATTGGATGAGATGATGTTTTTCCTCATCCTGTTGTACTTTGTCACTTTTTTCTTGTTCTCTCCTTACTAGGGATACATTTTCCTTTAAGTGGGAGGTTGCTACTGGTAAAGGCACATGTGTCTATACCACCCATGTATTACTATACTAATAGTACCTACACACTTGTACATTGTAAGTGTTGGGTGCCCATCACTGTCACTTCATTTTCATTCTTTTAGTGAGACAATCACACATTGTGATTATTGGAGTTCTCACATCTTGAGTCTATCACTATTGCTCTCTTGCTCCATCTACCATAGCTTACTCTTCCATTGTTTTTGTTCTCACATTTAGACCTCCCATCAACATAAGGGTGGAGTAAGATATTACTAGTCCATCACACTCCTCATAGTTCATAAAATCGTGTTTCACACGTTACCTATGAAAAAACTTGACGAATTCCTGTTTTATACATCTAGAGAATTTGAAATAAACAATGTTGCTACCCCCTCAAATATGTGTTTGGATGGTGTGGAAAAAATGAGTTTGTGTATTCTTCAAAAATTAAAGATGATGCAGAGGGAAAGGAAGATAAAGATCGAGCCACATGGTATAGTGTCATTACATGATATTGTGCAAAATTCAAATCCGATCATTACAGCTATATTCATGCAAGAGATTATACAAAAACCTAGATCATAAAATTGTAGATCCAAATATCAAAAGTGTGCAAGATATATCAAAGGATCATGAAGATGTTACAATGAAGGTGCCTGCAAAGCCAAAGACATCAAGCAAAGTTAGGAAGAAAGATGCTACAACCACTATAGTTTGAAAGCGCTTGCAAACATGATTATTTTTTGATACAATAATAATGATAATAGTTTTCTTTTGAAGACGAGTTAGTCTCAAACTTTTAGCTCCTTCATGAGTGCACTCTTTAGTTTGTAATAGATACATTGTGATTCATGGTATCTCATTCATGAGAGCATTTTATTTGTCTATTTGTCTTATATTTTGGTATTCAATAAGTTGTGTTTTGAGGTTGCAAGTCTGTCATGCATTTGTGAAGCCTACAAAGAGCTTGCGTATGGCTTGAATACATAGAATATGGACACATTGCTCAAGTCTATTAAAGCTTGTGTTGTTGGGTTATTTAGAGTGAAAATGTATAGTCATGTCGAGGAAGCACTTGAATTGGATAGTGAAAGTGAAATGATTGAAATAGAAGAAAGCCATATTGAGGAAGCATGTGAAGTGGATTGTAAAAATGCAGTGCCTCCAGTAACTATCTTGAGAAAGCACCTAAAGTAGATGGTAAAAGTGAACTTCTTAGAACATATGATGCTCATGTCAAGGAAGTTATTGAATTGGATGGGAAGAATAAAGTGCTTGAAATAGAGGAGAGTCATGTCAAGGAAGTAGTGGAATTGAATGGGAATAATGAAGTGCCTGAAACAAAGGAGTCATGTTCAAGAAGTGATAGCAATGGATGGGAGAAATAAAATGCCTAGAATAGAGAATATTCATATTGATTGTAGTGGGTGTTGAGATGGCAAGCTCAACACGTGCGGACATTGATGATGGACCGCCTAGCTAGATGAGTCTGCACGTCTACACTTAGCACGTTGGTGGTCATTATGATACTCACATGGCCATTGACTTATCACTTATTATAATTAGTTTGTTACACCTACCTATAGCTGGCAAATATATAACGCCAGTCGATTAGTGTAGTCGATTATGCATTGTTTGACTTAGAAGGCCACTTTCCTGTATGTTGTCTCTTATCTATACTTTGTGTACATTGTATAGTGTGTGGAAGAAGAAGAAAAATCAGCAAGAAAACGTTTTGGCCTCCATCTCTCTTATTGTGTTCTTGAGTGAGCTTCCTCTTGTGTATACAGTGTGTGTTTGGTGCAGCAGCTCAAGCAAATTCCCCCATCATGTGATTTTTGACATGGTATCAGATTTGCACCACTGAGAGAGACCGATTTTGAAGGCTGAAGTGAAGGAGAAGAAGCAAGGTTCGAGCAAGCAAGCAACGAGTAAAAAGCTCTCCCATTCTTTCACACTCTCTCTTAGATAGTGCCTGTGGAGGCACCGGAAGCAAGGTCAAGCAAAAATCTAAGATTGCTATGAGATTTGGTGTGCGAGCAGAGCACTATATATTCTTCAGATAGGCCCTTTAGGGCTTTCTCGCAATTGTTTTGGGCATTTGAGTCCATTTCAGGCGCCCTTTTAGAGCTACAAGGTTGCGAACGGCAGTTTCAGGGTACACTGATTTCGGATGTATTGATTGAAAGTGGGTGCACAAGTTACAAATTGCAAATCTGTAATTTTTGAGGTGTTTGTAGGAAGCAAACATAAGGTTTATCTGCAAACAGGTTGCAAATTACATGTACTATTGAGCAATCAATGAAAAAGGTTGCTTAGTGTAGTGCTGTGCACATGTTGTGAAAGATTGCTGAAGACTAGCTTGCTGTGTTGTATCCTTGTTTGTGATAATGGCAGAGAATAGTGGAAATCCCATTATTGAGAAGCTCGACAAGAACAACTATCCTTCATGGAAGTTTCGTGTGACGAACTTCCTCATTGGAAAGGGCCTTTATGAGTTTGTTTCAGGTGAAGAAAAGGAGCCAGAGCTGGATATCCCTCCGACTGCAGATGAATTAAAAGCATGGAAAGAGTGGAATGTGAAAGACAAAAAGGTGATGTACTGGCTATCTGCAGTCATTGATAATACTATGTTGGGACATATCAGGAATGCAGAAACTTCACATGCAGCTTGGACAATTTTTGAGAGCATGTTTTTCAGTAAATACAAAGGCACGAAAGATTCAACTCAAGCAAGAGTTGAATGCCTTGAAGAAAGGGAAAATTTCTGTCAATGAGTATGTGTTGAAGGTGAGGAGCATTGCAGATGCTTTAGCAGCGATTGATGCAATGCCGGATGATGATGATTTGGTTTCATCCACTCTGAGTGGCCTTAACAATGAGAAGGCATGGAAATCATTTGTTACTTCAGTATATGTACGAAAGCTATCTCCAGAATTTGATGAGTTGATCTCTCTCGTGATTACTAAAGAGATCAATATGCAAGGTGATTCGTCTGAAAGAAATGGTGAATAGGTCCAAGCATTTTACTCGAGTTCAAGAAGGGGATGTGGTAGATCCTCTTCGAGGAGGCTGTGGTATGAGACGTGCTGGCGATAACTAGCAAAACAGGTTCAATCAACAGTTTGGTGGAATGCACGTTTCTAGAGGCAGAGGAAACTTTAGAGGTAGGGGGAGCTCTAGAGGAAGATGTGCTCTAGAGAAAGAGGTGGATGGTAGAATAGAGGCTCTGGAAATTCTTCTCTTGTTTGCCATTATTGTGGCAAAACATGACATATTGCAGCCAATTGTTATGCTAAGAAGGATGATATTTGCAGTGGTAAATTGCAGCAAGGAAACTATGCATCATCTTCACAATAGAATGAAGACAAAAATGAGCATTTGTTTGTTATGCAGCATATGATGAATGCAGTTACAGGAAAGGGGACACATGATGATGTATGGTATGTCGATTCAGGTGCATCTAATCATATGACCAGTCATGTTGAATGGTTTGGAGAGATGCAGGACTTACAAAACCTAGGTTATGTGCAGACGAGTGATGATTCATGCCACCCAATTTCACACATTAGAAAGGTTCCCTTGTCCTTGTATGATGGCCAGACAAAGAGTCTGACAAATGTATTACATGTACCACCAATTACAAAGAATCTAGTGTCCGTTTGCCAAATGGTAGAGCAGGGGTTGCAGGTCCGATTCAATGCAAAAGGTTGTTTTGTAGAAGACTTTAATGATAAGTGCAGGTTGGTCGCAAAAGGAAGTACAGTTGTCACTTTACATGCTAGAATTCTTGCAATGGATGCTGCTATGTATGCTAAAGGAAAAGGAGTAGTTGCAGATATTGAAATATGGCATAAACATATTGGACATGCAAATGTGCAAAGACTGAAATTAATGTAGTCCAAAGGATTGGTTACAGGGTTGCCTTCTTTTAGAGTTGCAGAATTGCATGAAGTCTATGAAGCATGCCAATTTGGTACGCAGACAACCCTTCTCACATGACAGAGAAGTGAGTAGAAAAATACTTGATGTAGTGCATACAAATGTTTGGGGACCTACACAGAATGTATCTCTTGGTGGCAGCAAATACTTTGTCACATTTATTGATGAATGTTCAAGGAAGTTATGGGTATACTTGATGAAGGAAAAGAGTGATATATTTGAGCACTTCAAATATTTTAAGGCAGCTATTGAAACAGAAACATGCTTAAAAGTGAAGTGCTTGAGATCAGATGGAGGGGGAGAGTACCTCTCTAATGAGTTTACTGCCTTCTTAAGGTCTCATGGGATTAACAATTTACTTGCAAGTATACCCCACAGCAAAATGGGGTTGCAGAAAGAAAAAATAGGCATATTGTAGAAGTCGCACGGGCATTAATGGTTGAAAAGAATATGCCCAAACATTTTTGGTCTGAGGCTGTCCATACTGCTATCTACATTATGAACAGAACTCCCATAGTTACACTTCATGGGATGACTCCTGAAGCGTGCTTTACTGGCAAGAAGCCCGATGTATCGCACTTGAAGATATTTGGATGTGTTGCATATGTTCATATGCTAGACGAGCTGCGAAAGAAGCTTGATCCAAAGGCTGAAAAATATATTTTTATTGGGTACTCTTTAGAGCAGAAAGGGTATCACTGTTATAAACCTGTCTCACAGGTGAGTTCAGAGTGAGCAGGGATGTTATCTTCGATGAGATGGTAGTTGGTATGCACCTGTTGGTGATGTATTAGATGATGATAATGATCAGGACAGTTATGTGCAAAAAGAAAAACAAGATCACAGAGTCTTAGTGGACCAGAAACATCATCTGGTACTATATCTACAGTGAGCCCTTGGTCTGGAAGACTAAGGAGTGCCCCACATCTTCAGGTGGATCTATAAGTGGTGCAGGAAAGGACAAAGGAAAGAAGAAAGTGCTGGATAGTAATGATGCATCTACCAATCATTTGGGATTTGACGGAGATTCCAGTGGTTCAGAGAGTTTGGATGATGATCTTGGTATTCCTTCAATCATGACACCAGGTGTACAGAGAGCTCATAGTAATGTAAAGGCTCCATTGAGTGATCCGGTGGTACGCAGATCTAGCAGGGTCAAATACCCTGTTAAAAGATTTGGTTTTGAACGTTATGTAGCTCACCATTATGCTTATATTGTGAAACTAGTTGAGGATGTTGAGCCCACTTGTTTTGAGGATGCTGTTGGTCATGCTCATTGGGATGCAGCAATGGATGAGGAGATGGCTGCATTAGAAGCCAATAAGACTTGGGATTTGGTACCCTTACCTAAGGGTAAGAAAGCTATTGGTTGTAAGTGGGTTTACAAAGTCAAGCATAATGCAGATGGTTTAGTTAGCATGTATAAGGCTAGGCTGGTTGCAAAAGGCTATGCTCAAACATATGGCATAGATTATGAAGAGACATTCAGTCCACTTGCTAGGATGGCAACTGCTAGATGTGTGATTGCCTTGGCAGCAGCCAAAGGTTGGAGTTTACAGCAAATGGATGTTAAGAATGCCTTCTTGCATGGTGAATTGCAAGAAAAAGCGTATATGGAGCAATCAGCAAGTTATGAGGATTTAGAGCATCCCACATATGTGTGCAAGTTAAAGAAGGCACTCTATGGGTTGAAGCAAGCACCTAGAGCATGGTCTGACAAGATTGGAGAGTATCTTGTCAATATTGGATTTTGTATTTTTTATGCTGATCACTCACTTTATGTGAGAAAGGGAGATGCAGGTTTGGTCATCATAGTCATCTATGTGGATGACTTAATTATTACAGGTGACAGTGACAATGGGATTGCTGAAGTTAAGGGCTTCTTGAAGAAGAATTTTGAGATGAAAATTTTGGGTAAGCTGAGATACTTTCTTAGTATTGAGGTGATCAGATGTGATGATGGTATATGGCTATCCCAAAGGCAGTATGGCTTGGATATGTTATCCAAGTATGATATGACAGCATGTAAGCCTATTTCAGTACCATTGGAGCAAAATGTGAAGTTGAGTGCTAACGTTGGGGATGAGATAGAAGACCCTCCTATGTTCAGGAGGATAGTAAGGAGTTTGATTTACATGACTATCACAAGGCCAGACTTGAGCTATGTTGTTGGCCTTGTCAATCAGTTTATGCAAATGCCTAGAAAGCCTCATTTGGATGCAGTTAGATGTATATTGAGGTATGTGAAGTCCACTTTACATTATGGACTTTTTTATGAGGCAGGTAAGGACGTACATGTATTTGGATACACAGATGCAGATTGGGTTGGTAGCGTGTCAGACAGAAGATCTACAAGTGGATTCATGTTTTCCCTTGGTAGTGCAGTAGTTACATGGAGCAGTAAAAAGCAACCTACAGTTGCTTTATCAAGTACAGAGGCTGAGTATAGAGGTGCTACTATGGCAGCATGTGAGGTGGTATGGCTGAAAAAGTTATTAGGTGATTTGGACATGCAGGGAGATGGTCCAGTTGTCATTCATTATGACAACATGAGCAACATACAGCTAGCCAGGAATCCAGTATTCCATGTTAGGAGAAAACACATTGAGATGCACTACCACTTTGTGAGAGAGAAGGTACTTGCAAGAGAGATTGACTTGGTATATGTCAGCACACAGGATCAGATAGCTGACATTTTAACAAAGGCATTGGGTGCAGAGAAGCTTCAAAAGTTCTGAAGCTTACTTGGAGTTGCAGAGATAGAATTGAGCTTGAGGGGGAGTGTTGAGATGGCAAGCTCAACACGTGCAGACATTGATGATGGACCGCCTAGCTAGATGAGTCCGCATGTCTACACTTAGCACGTTGGTGGTCATTATGATACTCACATAGCCACTGACTTATCACTTATTATATTTAGTTTGTTACACCTACCAACAGCTGGCAAAGATATAACGCCAGTCGATTAGTGTAGTTGGTTATGCATTGTTTGACTTAGAAGGCCACTTTCCTTTATATTGTATCTTATCTATACTTTGTGTACATTGTATAGTGTGTGGAAGAAGAAGAAAAATCATCAAGAAAACGTTTTGGCCTCCATCGCTCTTCTTGTGTTCTTAAGTGAGCTTCCTCTTGTGTATACAGTGTGTGTTTGGCGCAGCAGCTCAAGCAAATTCCCCCATCATGCGATTATTGACAGTGGGTACATCAAGCTGTCAAATGACACAGTCTATCAACCTCAATAGGACCCATCATTCCATTTCGGTTAGCCATTATCTTGGACATTAATGGTTTGCTATAGTAATCAACAAGAAGTATGGTGAGCCAATTTCATGCTTTTGGTATGATCTAAAAATTGTAAATATGGTTGCAGATTTGTTTTTTGGTTACAAGTAGTTTGCTTTGACATTCTTGAACTAGTGCTTGTCATGGTTTTATGTGTTTGTGTGGATCTTTTGCATGGAGAAAAAGCTCAAGTAAGTTCATGAATATATGTGTGCACCACGTGGGTTCAAAATAATGTATTTTTAAAATACCATTTTTTACATATAGAAGGGTGTAGTATAATGGGGTTATTAATAGATTGAATAGAAAAGGGTTATATTTTATTCAATAAAAAATCATAGATAAGGATATTTATAAATAGGCCATGAATGCACATGATGTAGAGGATATACATGTAGTAACTTCCTCGAGAGAAAAAGGTAGTTAATTTGTTAACCAATTGCTTTCCATCATAGTTTTGAGGTATAAAGGGGTTGTTTGCAAAGAGAGCTATATGAAAGAGACTATCTTTTAAAGATCATGGAAAAGCTAGTATTTTACAAGAAGTTGTCATGATTTTGGGAACACAAACTAGCCTATTTGGAAATGAACATTATCATTGTGGATAACATCAAATACAAAACATTGTGGAGCCCCCAGGCATAGATTGTATAGTCAAGAAGTTGCATGCTCGGAACACTATGAAGATAAGGCAATAACTTATATGTACTATCTATAATTGGATCAATTGTTGGCTTGGTATAGATGATCACTTGAACTTTGTAATAACCTCACCCTTGGAGAGACACAATTTTTTTGAGACTATTGTTGTCAAGGACATGTGGCTATTTGAACACTTTAGATAGAAATCATAGACCCTAAACAGTTCAAAGCTATTTTGTAAATTGTGATGTACTCAATATTATACAACAATCATATTTTGATGTCTTTGACCTAGCTTCAAACTTTGTAGTATTTTGAGTAATGATGTAATGATGGGTTCTCAAGCCTCAATGTTTGATGATTGTAACCATAGTTGCATTCCAACATGTATGATTCAGATTTCATTCATTACTTTACCGAGATTCCATAAGAGCGTGAATAGGGACAATGATACTTATATTTGGGGGAAAATTCTTTTCTCTGTCCAAATTGCTAGGATAGGCAAGTACTTGTACATTGTGGGTTGAACTTTGTTTATATATAGTATCTATCATCTACATGTATCCTTCATGGAAATGGACATGGGAGTTATATGTTTGTCTCTTCGGGTTGCATACTAGACTCTTGAGTCTTCACTCTTAAAGTCAAACCATTGAAATGTGAATGTTATATTTTGGAAAACAAGTGATCAACTATTGACTCTTGTGCCAAATTGTGTGCAAAACTTCACATGGTTGAACAATGAATTCAAAGTTTTTACTCAACTAATTGCCATTCTCCAAGTAGCTACCTCTATGTTGTTGTTGGGCCACCACTATATGTTTGTAGCTATACCACTTACACATTGGTGGGTGCCATTGTTGTATTAGTAGGTACCACTTTCTTGCTACTAGCTATCCATTTCATCATGGTACCTATCAGTATCTTGCTGTGATTAGCTCTGTCCTATTGGTAGCTATCATTGCATGCTAGTAGCTACCATTGTATGCTTATAGTTGCAGTCTAACATTGATACATTGGTGGGTGCCACGATCATATTACTAAAAGATACCACTTTCTTCCTGGTAGCTTTAATTGTCTTCCCAGTGTAGCTATTAATATCCTGATGTCATGGAGCTCCAAGAGAGACACCAAGGAAAAGGGGTTTCTACTACAATAAAATCTATATTGTAACATCAACAAGCTTTTGTTTCATTCTTTAGAGAACCACAACAAGGAAAAGAACACCACTAGCAAGAAATCTTCATGCAGCATCATAAAAACATTTCTCCCATGGTTTTATCTTCAACAAAATTTATCATTTTCTTCATATTCTTCATAGAATTCATCAACTAGCAAAGAGAACACAAGAGAAACACCACTTTGAATGGAAAAATATCACATAGTATTCATCTTAATTTCTTCTTAGTTTTCTCTCACAGTCTTTCATAGAAAGATGCATTGTTTGGCATAGAATTGGTTATCTCTGACTCTCTCTTTCTCTCTCAATCAATAGTACATCACCTCCTCACTACAATGCTCAATAATTACTCATAATAATCCTTCTTTGGTCTTAGATGCCCCTTCCAAAAGGCTTGTCTGATATGAAAGGTCACCAGAGCCACCATAGTGACTTCTCACAGCTCACTACTGTCACTTCACTCCAGTCTTCTCTTGAGTCTTCGGCAGCTGCTTCTACCACTTCATTGAACTCTTTTAAACTTATATTCACCTCTTTCCAAGGCTAGAAAATTTTTTCAAAGTCACACATACATTCCACAGAACACTTACAGAAGCATAGCATACAGAACTGAACTGAATAGAAACAGAGCAGGAATAGAGGCTCTACAGAAGCTTAATAGATGGTTTACAAAAGGTCAATAGAAAGCATCGAAACCTCATAGCTCATACTAAAACCATTCCAAAATATTAAAAACCATTCAATGATCTTTAAAACATTCTCAAATTCCATCAATCATTAATCTGTGCTTCATATAGAAGAAAAACAGAACAAAACAAAACACAACAGAACCTATCAAAACATCACAGAACCTCATATTTCTACTGAGAATCATCATGAGCTTCCAAAACATAATCAATCTCATCCAAAACACTTTTAAACACTTCCAAAACAACCAGTCATCACTCAAAATCCATTAAAAATCAACCATTTAGGCCTCAAAAATAACAAAAATCAATCAAAAAATCTAGTCATTTTAGCATTCAACATATCTCCACACTTAATAAGGGAGTGTCCTCACGACCTAAGAAAAAGGGAATACAAGTTCATTAAAGAGCTCAACTTGATCTTCTTCAGTATCTTCAATAAACCACCCAACCACGACCCCAACTTATCACATGTATCTTAGAAAGCATATAACGAAAGGAAAACACCTTTATCCATGAACAAATCTTATAATCAACAGAAAATTATAACAAATTCATAAAGGATATAAAAGGTTGCTTCCATCCTTTAATAAGATAGAATCACGAACCACCATCCATCAGCATCTCAATCAGGTCCATCTACATCTTCAACTCCACATAAGAGGATAATACACTACATCACATACATCACAGAGCATACACAAAACTCACATAGATACAACACCAGGTAGTTTGAATGGCACATTGTTAACCTCAATTCAAGATGGCGAAAATATGAAGCAAAGAGCGAAAAAATGACAAAAAAAGAGCAAAGGCACAGAGGCGGATCCTAAAGCTAAGCTGAGGCAAAAAGTGCAATTTTAAATGGAAGACACCTAAAAAAACTCTAAAAACTCTTATAAAAGAGCACCAGGCTCCCTCCTGTGCCATTTGTAAAAGGTGTAGGCTTAAGGTATGAGGCAAGAAGAGGGAAATAGGAAAAAGGACCTTGCCACAATGGCCGGTCATGTAAAAAGGGATGGGTGCCCATGGGATTTTAGGGCTTGTATATAAAGTTCAAAAAGTGAATGGAAGCTCATTCTTTGGTGTGTGGCTAACAAGAGTCATTTCTTCTTCTCTTCTTCTCTTCACCTTGCTTGTGTGTGTGCTCTTGAGAGAGGGAGTGTGAGGGAGTGAGTGTGTAGGAGTGAGGGATCAAGAGGGTGAAGCTCTTCACCATCTCCTCTTCTCTTCTTCTCTTCTCTTCTCTTCTCTTTTCTCGCGTGCGCGGCTATGGTGGATGGAGCTCAATGGAGGAGGCTTAAGCTAGCATCTAGGATCATGGAGCTATTTATGTGTGCGAGGGAGGAGACAACTCATTTCGGTATTAAGGTAAGCTCACTACACTCGTAGGTTCGAAGGCGCATCAGCTAGGTGAGAGATAGCTATTAGAGCTTGCTTGAAACTCTTGAACAATAAGCGATCCATGGGTCTTGGCAGTTGAGCATGAGTTCCCTCTACATTTTGGTTTCGTTGCCAGGACCAATGAATTCAAGCTTGAGCACTTGCGCACTTCATATCGAGCATCGAAGTAAGGGATTTATCCTTGAAATGGAGCTTGAGATAGGTAGGAAGTTTGGGTTTTTTAATCTTCGATACAAGTAAGTATTTTGGTTATTTTGGTTGTTTGATGATTGGAAAAGAAGGAAAAATCATTTCAATTATTTACTTTCAATTCTTGTTGCATTTAGCGTAGGTTAGGATTAAGAAATTGGATTGGAAAAGAAAACATGGCACAAATTGTGGTAAGCGGGGAAAAAAGAGTGTTTGAAATGATTAATGTCGGCAAGTGAGTGATTGGGGATAGCAAGACCTTGCTCGGGAAGGGGTTTAAGGGCTAGGAGACCATAAAAAAGCTCATGTTTCACCCTAGCATTAAGAGAGAGAGAGAGAGAGAGAGAGCTTCCATTGGTGATTCGATTTGATCTTGCCATCGGGGAGTTCTTCGCATGCGTCAGGTGGTATATCAAATCCTTTCTCCTATGTCCTTCTTGTGATTTGGAAGTTTGTGTGCCTTGTGATTACTTGGATCGCTAGATTTAACGAAATCATCCTCAACGCTATCGTCGTCATGCAAAACTCGGCCCGTCTGAGTGGCTTGGTTCTGGGCCGAGTTCCAAAATCGGCCCTCGACACTCTTGCATTTGGCCAACTCGACCTATTCGAATGGATAACTCAGCCAACACATTTAAATTCGGCCCTCCACCCTCATGCCTCGATCCGTCTGAACGATCAACTCGGCCCACTAACCTGAGTCAACCCTTGGCCACATCCATTAAGTCGTTTGAGCCACAAATTCGGTCATTGTTTCTATTCGGCCCTTAGCCCATCCGAATCCACCAGTCAGCCCCTACAATGCGGACGAGTTGGGCCGAGTCAGATTTTTGCAAATTTTTTTGGAAATTTGCATTAGACCCAGCTAGATTTCTCACTCGCACAAACCTTTGTGAGCCATCCTAATGCCTAAAACTCGATTTTGGCACAAGGAATAGGCGAATTCGCAAGACGCAGCCGCTTAGCAGCTTAAGTAGGTTGTTGAGAGAGTCAGTGCCTTAACGGTAGCCAGTGGAGTCATAGACCCCAAAACGAACCTAAAATGAGTAAGACGACGTAGCAAGAAACCCTAAAACCTATTAAGACGGCTAGAAATTGATCAAACAAGCCTATTAGGCTGCTGAGACACTTGTTCCTCGCACTCACCTTGATTTCTAGTACTTGAAGTACAGCTAAGAACAGTCGAAAGCCTGATTGAGCACAAGTGCACGGAAAAGAACACACAAACACACACACATACTAAGTGGAGGTAATTTGAGGATTGTATGCAATAATTAAGGAACTCACTCAAATAAAAGAACTTGAAGGAACCCACCAATACGAGAAGATCCCAAGACATAGACGGTAGGCAATCAAAGCCCAGTGTAGGAGTAAGCAAACAATGATAGAGACGTGGATCTACCCAACATGCTTAACTTTATCGACAGCTTGGTGGAGCATGAGACCACAACCATGTCAGAAGAAAGCTCAAACCGCAAGCAAAAAGAGGAACTCGACTTAGGAGTTGTCCCAGAAGTGATCTAGTAATTGGTGAACAGCTATGATTCTCATGCTCGGTATGAGCACCACGGTAGAATGGCAAAAGCCATCAGCTAGCCCACAAAGCACTGCAAGGTGGCTCACTTACACTTTTAATAATCAAAATTGAGCCGAGAGAGAGGATGTATAACAGGTACAATCTCTCCTTTCTCACTAAACTTGATAGGAATGCTAGTCCAAATTCATTGACAATGGTGGCAATAGACCTTAATTTCCCACATAAAAGATCTATCTTGCCACTCAATAACCTGATAACCTTTACTCCACCAAATTACTCAACCTTGGTGCTAATGTTGCTCTAGATATGGATGCTCAAGATAGGGAATGATTGGTCCCATCCGATTGTCTTGGTACCTACTACGCGTTAAAGCTAAATCCTGAAGGTCTTGCATTGGCACCAAGCCCAACATTAGCCCTTACAAATAGTGAGGCTTCAACTTATTAAAGTTAAGTTTAGTTTTAAACTCTACCCCTACAAATATGTTAAAAGGGTTGTAGAGCCATTCTTTCCTAAACATATAATCTTGTATGGTCCATCCCACTTGGGTTCCAACTTACCTGGGAATAGCTCACGACGAGCAACATAATACAGTACCAAGTGATCTTTTGCAAATTTGTACTTCTTAGCCTGAAGGTCATGAAGGGCTTTTATTCTTCGCTTCC
The DNA here is from genome assembly GCF_053477565.2 of Lygodium microphyllum. Classification (NCBI taxonomy): domain Eukaryota; kingdom Viridiplantae; phylum Streptophyta; class Polypodiopsida; order Schizaeales; family Lygodiaceae; genus Lygodium; species Lygodium microphyllum. Next base: position 63,613,099 of record NC_141137.1, on the reverse strand, counting down.
CTACTTCCTGATATAGTAAAGCCTGCAACCAAATCTCATCAAGATGTGCAAGAGAAGTATATCGTTATTGTAATGCCTCTGCCTCTCCCAATGAATGATTAAGAGTGAAATGCACAGTGGGCAGCTCTATTTCCAACGGCAAAAGGCACTCTTCCCCATACACTAGCTTGAATGGGGTGTGGCATGTAGCTCTCTTAAATGTCATGTTGTAAGCCCAGACTACTACATACAATTTCTTATCCCAATCATCCTTACTTTTTGATACTTTCTTGGATAAGATTCCCACCAATTGTTTATTTGTACTCTCAACCTAACCATTTTCTTAAAAATTATACGTGGTAGTTTTTTAATGCTTAATCTTCAAAGCTTCCATCAAGGCTACGATAACTTTGTTCAAGAAGAATGTCCCTTGATCAAACATAATCTGCTTCACTGGACCAAAACAGCAAACAATTTACTCCATGATGAAACTGGTCATTTCCTTGCATTATCCTTCATTGTTGCTCAAGCTTCAAACCACTTTGTAAAGTAGTCTATTGCTATAATAATATACCACTTGCGCATGGTCGATAAAGGGTATATTGGTCCCACGAAATCGATACCCCATCAAAGGATAATGTAACTAAAATAGGGTTTAGAGGTCGCTTATGATTTTCCCTCGCATCATGTCTTTGACAAACATCACAGTGCTTAACATAACTGAAACCATCTTGGAAAATCAATGCATGAAGAGCTTTTTAGGCAATAATCCGATTAGCCAAATGTCCCCCACACACTGAATCATGGTGCTCATCAAGAATGAATTGTACCTCATCGGGTACTACACATCGGCGATAGATTTCATCTACTCCTCTCCGATACAAAACACCTGCTATAATAAAAAAGTGTAATGCTTGTTGCTTGATCTTCCTCTTTTCAAACTTTGATAAAGTTGCCCCAAATCCTCCTGTGGATAAATAATGTGTTATAGCTGCATAATGGGAAGGGATGGAAGCTGTATCAATCTTGAATAATCCTTCAATGTCACTTCCTTCAGCCAAGATTTCCTTTGGCTCCCTGAAATCTACAAGACATTTCACAATACCCTGCATCTTCGCTGGCTTAATCCTAATCTCATAATCAAACTCCTACAAAGTGATTAACCACTTTGCTAAACGGTCAGGCAACTACAACTTGTTTAGCAACAATCTAGGGCCTTCTGCCTTTGTGAGGAATATCACCTTCTCATAGAGAATATAATGCCTTAATTTCTTCGTCGCAAAGACCACAATGCAAAATTTCTCCATGTCAGTATAGTTGACTTCAGATATCCCCAACTTTGTGCTAGTAAAGGTGATTAGATGATACTCAAAATTAGAGCTAAACAACACTTGATACTATGCTTTGTGGCAGCTAAAAATATATAGAAAACTTTACCTCTTCTGGGGGCTTTTAGGATTGGCGCTTTCACTAATTCTTGCTTCACATCCTCAAAGGATACTTGACAGGCTTCATTCCACTCAAATAGATAGTTAAAAGATAGGAGGTTCATCAATGGCAATGCTCTTTTTACCAGTGCATTGATATATCTCTGATAATATCCCATTGATGAGAGAAAGATGTGTATCTCTTTTGGAGTACGTGCTAGGCTTATAGTGACTATAACCTTTATCTTTTTAGGGTTAGTCGCAATACTAGCCAAACTAACCACATGGCCCACTAACAACCCACAGGGCACCCCAAAGACGCACTTCCATGGGTCTAGAGCAATGCAAAATTGTCTACAACTCTCAAAACATTTACTTGGAATAATAAGTCTCCTTTCCCTCATGGTGGCTGCCCCCCAAATCATCAATAAAGACCTTTAACTCCTCTAGGAGATATCACCAAAAGTCTTATCAGCTCTTCATTGCCAAGAACCATGTGCATTGCATAGACCAAAGCCATCACATGATACGCAAAGGTACCGAAGAAAGTATAAATATCATTTTTAACTTTTCTTCCTCCGCAATAGCCGTTTGGTTATATCTAGCAAAGCAATCCATAAATGAATATGTTAACCCTCAAACGAACGAAGGTGGAAAATCCAGAAAAGCTAAAGCAGAAGACAAAGACAAAGGCCAAGGCAAAGAGAAACAGAAGACAAAGACGCACAAGGAGAAGATTCCTAAATAAGGGAGAAAGGCGCACAAGGAAAAGCGCAAGTCAAAACTTTTGTAAAAGAGCGCAAGTGCATCATGGTTTAATTCAAGGAGCGTTGGGCTCTCACCCGTGCAATTTGTAAATGTAGACGGGTGGTGGAAAGAAAGCTAGGAAGATAGAAGGATAATGGGAAAAAGGGCCTAGGCTACGGCCGGCCATGTAAAAAAGGGGAAAAGGGGATGACCGCCCAAAAGGGATTTAGGGTTGTATATATAAAGTTGAAAAGTGAATGAGAAGCTCATTCTTGTATGTGGCCAAAAGTAGCTCTCCTCTTCTCCTTCTTCTAGATTTGCTTACTTGAGCTTGTGCTTGAGAGAGGGAGTGTGAGAGTGTGAGGGAGTGAGTGTGTGAGGGTGAGGGACCGAGGAGGAGAAGCTCTCCATCTTCTCCTCTCTTCTTCTCTTCTCTTCTCTTCTCTTGTCTTGCTCGCGGCAATGGAGCTTGGAGCTTGGAGCGGGAGGATCGAGCTTGCTTGAAGCTTGCACTTGGATCGTGGAGCTACCGGAGTGTGCGGGAGAGGAGGTAACTCGAACGGCATGGAGGTAAGCTCACTACACCCATAGATATGGATGGCACGTCGGCTATGTGAGAGGTAGCCACTAGTGCTCGGCTTGGAACGCTTGAAACAATAAGTGGTCCATGGGTCTTGGCGGTTGAGCGAGAGCTCCCACATTTTGGTTCCATTGCCGGGACCAACGGATTCAAGCCTTGAGCGCTTGCGCACTTCGAATCGAGCATTGAAGTAGGGTTTTCCCCGAACCGGTGCTTGAGATAGGTAGGAAGCAAGGGGGTTGAAGATGCATTAGGGTAGGAAAAAACAAAGAAAAAGAAGAAAAACAAGCATTAGGGTTTCTGCTGTCATAACAGGGCATGAGGGTTTGATTCGTTTGCCGATTTGCATTTTGGAGTTTGTTGGCTATCCCAGGTATATAGATCTCTTCCCCATCACTCCAACATCATTCTTGGTGAACTTTGTAGTCTATAGTCATCAATACCTTAAGATTTTTGACGATTTCATGCTCGAAAGTGCATTCGGGTCGGCGGAATCGGACACCCGATTCAGTGTCTGAGTCTCAGAATCAGACGTCCGATTTTGAGAATCGGACGTTCGGACCGATCGGACCAACCCGTCCGATTTTGGGATTTGGACCACTCGGACTCAGACCACCTAGAATCGGACCAGTCAGAATCGGACCAGTCCATAATCAGACCACTGGGCCGATCGGACCAATCCATAATCGGACCGGTCCAAAATCGGACCACTCCAGAATCGAACCGTCCGACTACTAGAATCGAACCACCCTGTCCGATTCGATTCCCGGAATCGGACCACTTTGAAAATCAAACCACTTTTTCGATCAAACTCCCAGAATCGAACGTGACCAAAATCAGACCACTGGTCCGATTGGACCAACCCAAAATCAGATGTCCGATTCTGATAATCGGACTCCTGAAAATCGGACATCTGAGAATCAGACAGAAAACTGTCAAAATCGGACATGTATCTAGAACACAAATTTTGACACATCTAAACCCCGAGATTGACCCCAAAGGCTACGTAGAGCTAAAGGCACATCACAGATCCATCACTGGGCTAAAATTTAGAGCACGTAGTTCAAAATTTGGCTATAAATGGTCCTCCAAATTGTGCATGGCTTTTACCGTAACGGCCCTGCGGGCCGGGGGGGACTGCCCCCCCGGACCCCCGCAGAGGGGGCTCTGTCCCCTCCGCAGCTCCCCCAAGTAGGTTGGAGAGAAAATGCGCGCCATGACAGGTCCTCCAAATTGAACCCTAGTGTAGTAATGGCTCTACACGAGCATGTATCCTCACTTGCAAAAGAGCAACCAAAAGTCCATACCCGAACAGAGAGAAACAGAGACCCTAGAACATCAATGGGCCAAACTAGCTATCAAGGGCAAAAAGGCCACGCCATGAGAAAACAAAGACATTGTGTTCATACCATGTCTAGTCAGAGCGAAATGCAACATCAGCAAGCTACAAATGCGAAGATGACTAGACATGACACTCTTGACGAGAGATGTGCCTTGAATAGCACTGCACTGACGATCCAAGACATCAGTGGAGAATCCACATCTGGTCGTGCAGTTGAGAACTCAAGGGCATTTGTGAGAAGGCTTAAATTTACAAGCCAAGACCCGAAAGACGAAGACATAGTACTACCTGCTTATCTTAGGGTCAAGCTCACCGCGAAAAGAGAGCATACTATCGATGCTCTCATTGATGAAGGACAAGATTTCAATATCTTGACTTACGAAGCATGGACTCTACTAGGTCAACCAGAGCTCAAACCGACTGATGCAACTCTTAATCCTTACGGGGAACACCCACAAGCACTTCTAGGGAAGTGCAGGATCCTTGTAACTATTGAAACAGAAAGCTTGCCACTCCTGTTCTATGTTCCTCCCAATAGCGAGAATGGTGGAAAGGAAATCCTCCTAGGAAGACCCTTCAAAAGGGCGACCAAGTGTGAGGCCGACTATGTAGCACAGAGGATACACCTGACACTATCGAGTGTGAGGATAGTCACAACCTTTAGCAAGGGTGATCTCATCAAACCTCGAGGGAAAGGCAAGGAAGGTGATGACATAACAGTCAAGCCTACAAACGAGGGCAAGGACTTGTTGGAAGAGTTGATACAAGCATAGGTCGAACAATGAGAACCAGTGAGTGAGGCCATGCTTGAAACAAAAAGGTCAGGAGACAAGGCCAAGGATGGAGTTGGGACTTACAGATATCGTAGAAGACCACGAAAGAAGTCCAAGCCTTATAGACGGAGGTGTCAATGGAGAGCCAGCACAACGCCACGATGGATATCCAAGGCGTTGCTTCGGACTCAAGGGTATTATGCAGGCAACCGATGGATTTGGGTGCCAAAATCCCTTACTAAACCTCCTTGGTCGACTGAAGGCCAGATCGTATCAAGAGCAAAGAAGCGTAGGAGGAGATCTAAACGAAAAACCAAGTCTCGAGTCAACAACAGTGGAGTGACCGAGCCCCTCATGGTCGAAATCAAGAAACCAAACGGGACCAATCGGAGGGTAGATCCTCAACCTAGCATGCTTGACAAGCAGATGCCAGATGTAATCATTGAGGATATGCAGAAGCTGCTAGTTCCCAAGGAGCTTTTGATTCCCCAAGAGGATAGCAAGCATCATAGGCACAACATTGCTCAAGGCAAGGTTAAATGCTCAACAAAGCAAATAGCACAATCATCTAATAGCCACGAGCAAATCTCCCAACCAGTGTCAAAGCCACTTAGGAGTTCCAAGCCTGCTACACCCTCTTCCCCTAAACGGATACATGAAGCACAGCACTCGTCAAGTGAGGCTACTCAATCCCAATCTCTACCTACATCAGAGCTTCCAAATGTCCAAGAGGCAGGACACGACACCAACCTTAGCTCTCAACCTAAGGATGTGCCTGTGCAATCCATCGTGGCTAGCTTAACCGCTACTCAATCTGCACAAGTGAATACGCAAAGGGCAACAAAAGGCACGACCACTTTTGATCTGCCTAAGGACTTGACACCGCAACCTACCAATGGTAGCTAGCCCACTAAACTAGCTGCTACTACTTCCAATCAAGGATCATAGCAGTCACAGCCCTTAGCTATGACAATGCCCCTTATGGAACGTGTCCTTAGTAGTTTACCTGTGGAGGAGGTGTCGCAACCAAATCCCTCGACAACTCCAGCACTTTCAAAGAGCCTAAAGCCTAGGCTAGTGGAGTTGAATAGAAGGGAAGAGCTAGACTCTCCAAAAATGGAGGCAGTTGTATCCTCACAACCTAGCGAGGCTATTCAGTAGGCCACGGCCATGTCTCGTAAGGACACACTAGAAAAAGAGAATGCTGAGGCCCAACCAAGCACATCACCAGTTGGCCTAGTCCAGAATCCTGAATCGACGAGAGATGCACCTTCACGGACCAGGAAACAAAGGAGAAAACAGCGAAAACAACATCAATTGCAGGTGGTTGTGGACCCCAAGAACATTGAGACGAAGAGCACCGAAGAGCCGATGAATAAAGCATCGAATCCACCAATGAACCCATTAATGCCTCTCCTAATAGCGGTGAACCCTCAGACACATCTGTGTGCTCTGAAAAACCAAAGCAATCGTTGCCATCAACAGTTGCTTGCAACACTCTATCCACTGACAATAGAACTCGCATTGACCAATCAAGAGTGGATACAACGTCGTCACAACAGGGTGACAAATCTATACCAGTCACATCCGAGAAGAACCATGATAAAATAGCAGCAAAACCTCAGGAGAAACGTGAGAACCCTAAGAGCATAAGAAATCCTAGCGTTGACCAATCTTGCTCATATAGGCCTGAACCCCCAGCTATGCTAAAGCCTAAGGAAACTCTTAGAACTTTGCATGAGATAGCAACCGAGCAAGCCTTCGTTGAACATAGAAGTGTCACAAAATGCTTAACTGAGTTGGATGCTAAGCTCAAGGTGTTCGCACGAGTCTACGTCCTTGCGGACGTGGGCACAATCCCCAAGGAGCAGCTTGGAGATTACTTGCCCTTCCCTTTATCTTGGGAAGAGCAAGAACATCTTGATGAGTACTATAACAAGCTCTTACATGAACGCATGCGACTCATCTATGACGAGGAGGTTGACGAACTGCGCTTAACTGTCACGTTCAATGAAGTGCTCTGCCGACCGAATCTCGTAGACATAGAGCAGCTAAAGCGATTGTCAGCAAGCCAGAGTCAATTTGAGCAGCGTTGGTGCGAATGCCGTGTTGTAATGGCCGAACTAGGGGCTCAGATCATGACAGTCTCTGAGGAGCGATTGGCCAAATGGCGATCCCAAAGGGACCCAACCTATGTGGCACCAACTTCCCTTCGAGTGCTAATTGCCATTCGGGGTACAGACTTGGCTGAACCTAGCCAAGAAAACTCTCTCTTTGATAAGGTTCTCACTGAAGAGGAGTTACATGTTGCTAGTAGACTCGGATAAGGGTCTATGCTGCTCGACGTCGCAAAAAATCTATCGGTATTGAGTAAGCTACCACGAGTACTGGATGCGTGTGCCATGCTCTAGTACAATCGTGAGTTCTACAATTGGTTTTTATCCTCACGGAGTGACATGGTTTCATGAACATGTACATAAATAAACAACGTGTTTTGTAACTGTGTAAATAATACCAAAAGAAGCAAAGGCCAACACACCCCATGAGCAATGATGACCAAGTGCAGGCGATACGCATCAAGTCAAAACTAAGGGATTCAGGTTGGCGATGTCTTGTTTAGCTGGACATTTTCATTATGGTTGAAGCACGTGACTTGCATGTACTCTCATGCCTTTTCAAGTGAATGCAGAATGACACAGGTCAATGTCTAGAAGCGTTTAAGATCCAAGTCACCACAAGACCACCAATCCCATAAAGAACCATTATGGAGGAAGTGACAGGAATACCAAAAAGCCATGACGGAAATGCCACTGGATGAGAACCCAAGGACACCTCTGCGGAAAGCACATATTGCAACTGAGCATGGCCGAAGCGTAATCATCGATTACCTCTTTCTTTTTGGCCAAACTCTATGTTCAGGCAGGAGCCACACTCTCAAAAAGAGCAAACGTCTCTTCATCATCTAGGATTCAATTCGCAAGATGCTATGTCCTTGTCCATGCACAGCTCACTCCAAGTGCTACCTCAATTGTTCGATGTCTCATATGTGACAAAGAGGTTTGCAAAATCTCAAGTGTATCTCTTCATCTCAACAACAGTTTCTCTAGCATCAAGGCTGGTGACACAATCATCTCTGTAATATCCATTCTTCATAGCCTTTGGATCCCAACATTTCTCAATCCAAATGAAAGGCTAATAGACTCAATGTATGGCATTGATTGTATTCATTTTTTCCACCCAAAAAAAAAAAGAAAGAAAGAAAGAAAAGAAAAAAAAAGGAAAGGAAAAAAGAAAAAAGAAAAACCACACACAATCACAGCACCGCACCTAGGGGTCCTCAAATTAGGTACGTCTAGTGACCTTGGTCGGCTGGCTCCGTCCCTAATCCCCTAGCCCTTTGTGCATCCCCCACAATTGTTCAGGGCACATCAAGGGCAGGACATACCTAGGGAGCTCACCTCGCCTATGGTTAGACCTGTCACCCTAAACCACTTGCCATTTCTTTTGCACTCCATCTCAATGCCATTACAATCAACAGTGGTAAGCAAGGCATGAAAGACAATGGAAAAGTACACCATACTTTTCAAGCACTACAAGTAGCCACTAGCTACCAAAAGCTAAGACATCAAGGAGCTCAATTACGCTACATTGCCTTGACACGACCATAATGATGTCTTAAGCAATCTTCCAGTGTACTCTCCGTCTTCATCGATAAATTTTTCCATTAACTTAGCCCTTTGCTTCACTGACCCATTGCTATACAAGGAACCAGGCCGACAGTCTTCTAACTAAGTAATATCTAAGTATGCATGAGCACTCACATAATATCTGCACCAAAGTATATACACTGTTTGGGTCCTCAAGTGCAGGACAATACTCTCAGCCTGCTTAGAGTTCAACCTATCTCCCAAACTAATCAAAATATATCTTGTGCACGATAAGAAGACTCGCACTACCCCTTAGGGAGAGACCACCTGAGAGGTTTTCCAATTGGAGGTATTAGAGACTCCAACGAAAGCGCCGTCAGCTCTACATCAACACTCAACTCTGAACTCTTGTCCTTTACTTCATCATGCAAACCACCGAAGAATCCTCACGAGCAAAATCCACCATGAGCATCCCACGAACACCAACCCCCATGCTAGCTATGAGTGGCCCTTCCCAACAACGAGTAGCCCTATCGCCACCTACAACACTCATATCACCCACCAATCAAACCATCACAGTGCCACCAACAACCTTCATCCGCACCAGCATCAAAACTCCCCCATGGCAAGCCACCACAGTCCCTTCCACCCACGTCTTCGGTGCAAGCTCCACATGCTACCTGTGACGAAGAGTGCCATGGGACTGGCACTCGTCTAGGAGGGGGGTAATGTTAACCCTCAAACGAATGAACGTGGAAATTCTGGAAAAGCTAAAGCAGAAGACAAAGACAAAGGCCAAGGCAAAGAGAAACAGAAGACAAAGATGCACAAGGAGAAGAGTCCTAAATAAGGGAGAAAGGCGCACAAGGAAAAGCGCAAGTCAAAACTTTTGTAAAAGAGCACAAGCGCATCATGGTTTAATTCAAGGAGTGTTGGGCTCTCACCCGTGCAATTTGTAAATGTAGACAGGCGGTGGAAAGGAAGCTAAGAAGATAGAAGGACAATGGGAAAAAGGGCCTAGGCTACGGCCGGCCATGTAAAAAAGGGGAAAAGGGGATGACCGCCCAAAAGGGATTTAGGGTTGTGTATATAAAGTTGAAAAGTGAATGAGAAGCTCATTCTTGTGTGTGGCCAAAAGTAGCTCTTCTCTTCTCCTTCTTCTTGTTCTTGCTTACTTGAGCTTGTGCTTGAGAGAGGGAGTGTGAGAGTATGAGGGAGTGAGTGTGTGAGGGTGAGGGACCGAGGAGGAGAAGCTCTCCATCTTCTCCTCTCTTCTTCTCTTCTCTTCTCTTCTCTTGTCTTGCTCGCGGCAATGGAGCTTGGAGCTTGGAGCGGGAGGATCGAGCTTGCTTGAAGCTTGCACTTGGATCGTGGAGCTACCGAAGTGTGCGGGAGAGGAGGTAACTCGAACAGCATGGAGGTAAGCTCACTACACCCATAGATATGGATGGCGCGTCGGCTATGTGAGAGGTAGCCATTAGTGCTCGACTTGGAACGCTTGAAACAATAAGCGGTCCATGGGTCTTGGCTGTTGAGCGAGAGCTCCCACAGAATAGATCTCCCTACCCATGCTAACTAATCCAAAATCTGATCAATAAATGGTAATAATGGATAGTAATCCTTAACCTTATGCTTATTAAGCTCCCTAAAATCTACACAAAGTGAAATCTGAAGGTTCTTTTTTTTCTTGATAACAACTGGTGAACACCACTCTGTGTGTTGAACAATAAATATCAACCCATCTTTTTGTAGTTTTGTCGATTCTTCAAATAGGTCGTCCCTTAATTCAAAAGGCATATGCCTTACTTTCTGTCACACAGGGTGGATACCCTCCTTTAAATTAATAGTATGGGCATCTAGGCTAGGGGGAATACCTCTTAGCTCGTCATAACTCCAAGCAAAGATGTCATAAAATTCGTGAGCCAAGGTCACATAATCCTTCATTTCTTCCAAACAAAGCATGGAACTTAATTTGATTGGCCATGAATCATTCAATGTGCCAAGGTCTAACTCAATTACATTTGCATCTCTAATCCTCTCTAAGCTTCTATTGGCTCATTTAAGATTACTTGATAGATATCCTTATTGGACTCCTTGTTGGATTCATCACTAGATGATATCTCACTAGCAGATGGAACATCCACCATATCAAACTCTAATGAGGATAAAGGAACTCTCTCTTGAGGAGATTCAAGATAGGCTACAGATTTAGCACCTTTGCCAAAGATCAACCAACCAGTGTGTATATCAACCTAACAGCCTGCTTGTAAGATCCATGGCCTGCCTAGCAATACTTAATAGCTAGGTCGCCCTACAAACCTAATGACCCTAAAGTCTAGAATGCATTCCACATTGGCAACATTCACATGGACTTTAATAATGCAACCTTCAGGTTGTCTTAAATTGTCATCAGCCATTCAAAGAATCATGGAGGCATCCTTTTTAATTTCTAATCCCAACCTCTCCATCAATTCCAAACTCATAATGTTGATGGAGGATCCTATGTCCATAATAGCATGGTCCACTAATATTCCATCAACATATGCTACTACCCTTGGACAATGCTTTTCCACGTGTTCAAACCAATCATCTTCAATTCATGTTATTCCCAAGGGCTCAACGATATACCTAGTGCAAAGAATCTCATTAAATTCTTTATGCACTCTTGGAGACAACTTAATCAACTGCAAGAGGTTTACATCTAGCTTAACTTTGAAAAGAAAACTTGCTAAATCAAATTCATGATAGCTAGCAAGAGCTCACTTTTCTCACTAAACCATTCTCTCATTTGGTCTTTGAACCAACTTCAGTGCCTCTTTCTTGGCTTTTGCCTTCTTCTTTGGCAATTCCTTATCCTTCTTGGGGTCAGCTTTACCATCTACGGCTTTAAGAGGCCTGCCTTCCACATTGGGATTTAGGACTTGCGTCCCCTTATCATCTTGGTTCAAGTTTTCCTTGACAAGTTTTACCTTATCCTTATTAGCTTCTTTACCCTTTTGACCTCTCTCAATGACCAATAGATTAAAATCTTTAGTGCCATTGATATAAACAGCTTCTATAAGACTAACTCCATTGCCACTAGGTAGCTCTTCTACCATAGCTTTCCCTCTTTGTAATATTTGTTTCAGTCCCTCATCTTACTGGAGATTATTTCCTTGTGCTTGACGATTAATCAGACTTGGTTGTTTACTTCCTTGTTGGAGAGAGCTAATCTTGTTTCAACAAGTACTAGCTAGGTGGTCGAACTTCCCACATATGTCACATTTAACATTTGGACAATTCCTAAGGAAATGTTGACTGCCACACCACTTACAACTAAATCTTGAGGGGGCACCCTCTTCAGGGCCTCAACTCCCTATCAAGTTCTACTACTTCTTAAGGAAATTGACATCAAAATGGCTATTTGCCTATATTGTTCGGTGATCACGTTAGTATAGTGATTTGGCACTTGATTCATAGCTGCAATCATCTACTTGTCGTTCCATTGGTTTCACTACTCGATTAGAAATTGGTTTTTGACTTCTTGGAACAACAGTAGGATTTATTGTTTGGCTTCCAACATTTGGTCAAGCCATATGACTAGCCATAGGCATGGTCACACTAGGAGCAGCTGGCAACATGGGTACATTTTGAATCATGCTTCATCTCCCATTAAGAGGGCTCATAGCCATCCCTTGACCGCCATTGGACAATGCTAAAGTATTTCCAAACCCTAAGCTTGGATTTTAGTTTGTCCTAGAGGTATAAGCTGCTTGCAATCGTGATTCTACCTTCTTTGCTCTTGTAATAGCCTTATCAACGTCGGCAAGAGTAACACTGCTCAATTGAACTTGAATGTTAAAGTCTAACCCATTCAAAAAGTACTGCAAGTGAGTAGTAGCTAGAATAGGAATATAGGTTTGCAACTTACGAAATACTTCCTTCAGTTTCTTGGCATACCCACAAACGTTTTCGTCAAGTTCTTGATGGGTCACATTAAGGATACGTAACCAATACTAACCTCCCCTTTTAGGGGCAAATTCTCTTTGAAAGGCCCCAAAGAAAAAGTCAATCGTAGTTATGGTTCCAGCTTCTAGGCTATAATACCATACTATAGCTTGTTCTTTCAAAGTTATATTAAAGAACATCATCAAGTGTCCTTTATCTTGAATTCAATAGTTAAATATTTACTTTTGGAATTCATTGATATGAAGTTCCACATCTTCCTCTACTAACCCATTAAAAATGGGTAGAGGAAACCCTAAGGATGGCAAGTCCAATGTTCCTACTAGGATTGCAATGGGTTGCGCCATGGTGACAACTAGATTTGCTAAAGGAGTTTGGATGATCGGAACTATTACTCCACTCGAAGTGGACAAACCAGTTGGAAGGGGGGAAGTACTAGAACTTCCTCCTCCTAACGGACTATGTATCCAGCTAGGGTCACTAAGACCCCGCCCTTGTAAGGATATTGGATCTCTCCTTTATAGAGAATATCTTCTAATAATTTCAGCTCACCGTTTAGCCCATTCAGCTCTTTCTTGCTTTTGAAGTTCAACTTGATGGCCTTTTGAATCTATCTCATAGCCTTTTGGCATACACTAATAAACTCATCCCTATTGACCAAGATTCAAAAATCGCCACTTATTAGTACCTCCTAGTAAATGCACCACCTATTGAGTCTTAAAACGGGCCTGACACTAACTCTAAGGCACTAGCCAGACCTCTACTACTCACCTAAAACCACCCCACACGGCCTCATGGCCAACAATGTCTCTAAGAACTTTGCGTTTGTCCGATTTTGTAGTCCAAAAAATGCTTCTTTCCCCACTCCTCAAAGGGAGTCTCTAAACATGTTGGTATTATACACCACTTATCACACACACAGGGAGCACCCCTTGGTTAAAGATCACCGCTGCTCCACTATAGCTCTCCTACACCTCGGGAATTGACCCCAAGATGCATTGTGAACATAAAACACATTTGAAACAAAGTCCACTCTTTCAAATAACGTTTCAAATAAAGGATCCAGGAGATGATAGATAAACCTCACCAAATAACTCCCAAGGAATAGCTTTATGGCTTGGGATACCTCACACTCTCAGTGTAGGATCATCACTCATACAAACGTGCTATTTACATCTAGGATACGATACCACGTGGTGCATCAATGCAAGTGTGAATATGACCATTGTGCTCAAATAAATATTCATTGAAAATCAGCAACATGAAAGTGCGAAGACAATTCTTTTCATAATTTTCTTTTACTACGATAGTACTTTTCATGATTTTCTTTTAGTACGATAGTGCTTTGTTGCTTAGGGCTAGCACCGAGTTTCCTCATGCTACTAGTCCCTATAATTTTTAAATAACTATGAACTGATCTATATGATATGCACCATGAAACATCAGAAGTTAACATACTTCAACCACTCAACAACCCCCTTACTCCCTATCATTTAAAATCTTGCATGCGTTGATAAGTGTAAAACATGGTTTTTTATGTATTTTTTTATTGAAAGCAATACAAACTCACTCTAACAAAAAGGTAGGGCTAAACTGAGGCTAAACCTCATGCTTCAGCTCTATCATATGTCTACAAATATTAATCTTATTTTTTATTATTTTTATGACGCAAAAAATATAATTTCTTTCTTTTTCTTTATTTTTTTCTATTTATTTAGAGAATATTACAAATAATTACTAATTTTTTGGTCTAGACTAATTACTCTTATAGAAAATAAATTTTTAGCATGTTTTATTCCATGGGAATGGCAAATGCACACCAAAAACCCAAAAACCACATATTTTTCCTTAAACCGCCTAGTCTCAAGTTTTGCATGTTTTGCATACAATTATTATACGATTGATTTTTTCATGATTCTTTCAGTATGACTAATGAAACATAGAATTGGCAATCAAATTCGAGTATTACTAATCATTTCAAATAAAATTTCATAATAAAACAGTAAAATCTATCTTTTTCTCATAAAATTGCTCATTATTTATGATGTGCATTTTTCGACGTTGGAGGCCCATTGACGCTCTTTCACGTCCGTTGATGATCCATTCAACTCTGACTCACATGTCTTTCCACTCTTGCATCATCATTTGACCAAAAATGTCCATCTTAGCCCATCCCCCTCTCTTTTACATTGATCCATAAGAATAATCCACAAAAGGAGAGAGGAGAGAGGAGAAAGAAAGACTAAAATGATATCTTCTTGTATAATGCATCAAATTCGATGATCTTTGTGCGATGAAGGGCGAGAAAATGGTGGAGACTATAGCTAAGATCACTCCTCTCATGATTGTAGAGAAGAAAAATGATTTTTTTAAATCATGGAAGGGGCATCGAAAAAAACAGTGCCCACCCCCCCACATTTTGCAATTTGTAGATTTTCAAATCCAAACCACTAAACCAAGCTTAAATTTTGGTTTCGAAATAACTGGTGTTCAAGTTTTTGCTTTCACACTTCCTGCTAAGTGGTTTTTTTGCTTTTGAGGGGGCAAATGCACTCGAAATTGAGATCTGTGTGGACAATTGACTTCTTGACGTCGAAATCTATTAAGTTGGCCACCATCATGCACTTTTTGGCTCCCGAATCATATAGGTGCTTCAAAAACCTAACCTTGCAAGGATTAAATGGGGGGTCAAACGAACTCCAGTCGACAAATCGAGACTTGCATTGGGTTCCTGGCATCAAACTCCATCTAGGAAAACTCCACGTCATCAATTCATAACCGTTTCATTTTGCATGAAATTTCAGTCTTTTACAACCTCTCGAGCTCTTTTCTGCTTCAGAAATAGCCTTTAAAGTATGCTCTCAAATTACTCCCATACTTGCTATTGACATCTCCATCCCATAAGTCTTTGAGAGGAAAAGTAGAATGGAAAAATGATGTATCCCAATTCAAGATACACACCACACAGTTTTGGTGCAATTTCTATGTTAGAGAGAGAGAGAGAGAGAGAGAGAGAGAGAGAGAGAGAGAGAGAGAGAGAGAGAGAGAGAGAGAGAGAGAGAGAGAGAGAGAGAGAGAGAGAGAGAGAGAGAGAGAGAGAACTCTAACTGACTTAAAGAACATCATGGGCCATCAATTGTCCACGTTCAATCATATTAATTTAAATATTTAACTTGAAGATTCTTCACCTTTTAGAGAATAGTTTCCATTACATTAAAGAGGAAGCTGCTAGCTTGCTAGTGATATCTAGGACATAGGTATCAAGTGCACCTATTCATGCTTACACCCTATTGAACCTTGGTCATTTCAAGAGAAGAAAACTTAGGTCAAAAACTTGCTTTAGAGCAGGTTTACTCTAGGTCCGCAAGTGTTCCAACTTCACATTGTATTAGTGGAGAGCCACGTAATGAAAAACTTGAACATAAGGAGGAAGGAAAATGTGTTACAATGCACATTACAGTGAATGTCACTCACTTTTCTCAAAATTATATATAAATTGTGAATTCCTTTTTAATTATTAACCATTCTAAAGTACTCATTGATGCAAAGCTTCAAAGTGCATGTATGGTATGCATACGTATTAATTGATATTTAGAATGTCATGGTATACATGAGATCATGTTATTGCACTTGTCCATGTTAGGCAAAGAAAACAATCAATATGACATACATGGATGCTCAAAAAACAAGTTATGATTAATAGTAGCTACATTTGTGTTATCCATGTGTAATTGAACAATAGGTTATGGGCACCATTTCTTCATCCAAAGTACCTAAGGAAATGTCTCTCCACTTTAATCTAGATATTGGAGTATCTTTTTAAAACAAGGGAATACACCCTTATAAGTACCTAAGGAAATGTCTCTCCACTTTAATCTAGATATTGGAATATCTTTTTAAAACAGGGGAATACACCCTTATAAGTACCTAAGGAAAGGAAAAAGCTAAGGACCCTAGGCTCAATGATGATTGATGTCTTTCATGTAGGTTGTTTCTACTCCTCAAGAGTCTATCCTTTCTACAACCTTTGTTTTTTGGAAAATGCATTATACCCTTAGAAGTCCTAAGACCCCAATCAAACAACTGGAGTATTTAAAGTGTGTCTAGGGTGATCCTAAGCTAACCTAAATCATTATGTGTATTTTTCATGTTATATTAACCCTTGAAGCTTTGATTATGTGCATTCTCTCTTCGATACACCTCATTTCAATATCTTTTTTTATATTTATAGATTATGATTTAATATCTCTCCTTCGAATGAAATACAAATACATGCAACAAATTGCTTGCATATTCTAATTGTATATGTTGATTATTATCCTCAACATATAATAGAATAACAAACTAGTAGTAACACATCTATTCTGATTCATAACACAAGCATGCACTCAAGGTCACTAAATTAAGAGTTAGGACCTTAAAAGGACGAAGCATTACATCAAATGAGATGATGATAATTACATTTGAAGACATGGAAGGTGATAGAATAGATGTTGATTTGAGCTTTAAAAAATAATAACCTATGTGAAGATCTCACAAGTTTGGAACCTAGGCTTGATTATCATCATGGACAACTTCCCACTAGCTATAATAACGTTGCAAGGTGCCATACTTAAGTATGATAATATTGGCCTATTGAGAGGGAGTGGCCTGCTCTATGTGAAGATCTCACAAGTTTGGAACCTAGTCTTGATTATCATCATGGACATCTTCCCACTAGCTATAATAACGTTGCAAGGTGCCATACTTAAGTATGATAATATTGGCCTATTGAGAGGGAGTGGCCTGCTCTATGTGAAGATCTCACAAGTTTGGAACATAGGCTTGATTATCATCATGGACGGCTTCCCACTAGCTATAATAATGTTGCAAGGGTGCCCTGCTAAAGTATGATAATATTGGCCTATTGAGAGGGAGCGGCCTGCTTGAAGTCATCAATGGAATCTTCGATTGGGGGGGGGGGGGGGGGGGCTTGAAGCAATGTAATCTTTGAAGGGGACCAATAGTTGGTAAAAAGGAAGGGCTATAGCCTAAGAGGTGGTGGGGGAGTGGCTTTTCTAAGAGGAAGGGATGAAATGAATTAGTCTCCATCAAGCTCTTAAAAATAAGTTGCACCTATTATCTCTTTTCCAACCCTACTACAATTGAAAAGGTTGTGTCCTCCTGATTCTAAGCTCTTCCTCTATCAAATCAATCCCCCATTCATTCTAGACTCAACCTCCTATTCCAAAATGCAGAATACAAAGAGAGAGAGAGAGAGAGAGAGAGAGAGAGAGAGAGAGAGAGAGAGAGAGAGAGAGAGAGAGAGAGAGAGAGAGAGAGAGAGAGAGAGAATGTGTGTGTGTATTAACTAAGAAAGTATATGTGTATAATTTGGATCTATTCTTAGCTACCGACAATTGGATATGCAGGGGTTGGTGGTTGTCTTAGTGGGGCGGAGGTGAAAACAACAAAAAGTCTAGTTTTTCACCTTATTTCCATCAATAAGGTCCCCCTCTTCCACATCAACAAAAGTAGGGGGCACATCTAGATATGCATACCCAATTGCCATCTAGGCAATCACAATAACAAGGTGTAGCTCACAAGAGAGTCACTATATCTGGTACATGTTGGCCATAGCCTTCACCTACATGACATGATACACTGCCACTATATTGTTGTGCCATTGAGGAGGAAGAGAGATCACAAACGCACTAGTGGCATGGAGTAGATGGCATTGTAGAAAGGGTTTCAACACAATAAACGCACTAGTGGCATGGAGAAGATGGCCTTGATGATAAGCACAAATGGCCTCCAAACAATTGGCTCAATAAACAATGGTAGCCAAATGGCTCTAAACACAATTTGTTGTATGGTTTTCATTGAGGAAGAAGACCCTCAGATCATGGGGTATCAATACAAGCTTAGAAGCTCTTGTTTGCACTTTCACCATGGTGGCCTTGGCTTCTGTGTGTTTGTGGATCCTTGGCTTTTCAAAAGGTTTGATGCTAATTTCATCCACTTCTTTTTCTTTTTCTTGGCTACAATGGTGCTATCCTCAGCTTGTATTGATAATTAATTACATATGGCTCATGATAGATTTGTGCATGAAGGTGGGATCATGTGAAAAGCTTGCCCCTCCCCTTTAACCAGAGCCAATAGGGCTTAGGATAAGAAAGTATTCACCTCCCTAGGCTACCCTAAGTAATTGTCACCACTTGCACCATTATTGTCACCTCTCTCTCTCTCTCTCTCTCTCTCTCTCTCTCTCTCTCTCTCTCTCTCTCTCTCTCTCTCTCTCTCTCTCTCTCTCTCTCTCTCTCTCTCTCTCTCTCTCTCTCTCTCTCTCTCTCTCTCTCTCTTTGTGTGTGGGATATTGTGACTAAATGGTGAGTATTATTTTGACCTAGCTATCATCTACATGCCACATAGTATGTTTATAAATCAAAGATAATTGATGTAAACATATTCATCCAATAAAGATACCTCTTAAAAGTATGGCTATCCACTTCTAATACATCGTTTTGTGCTAAGATTGTCTTAACTATTGTGAAGCAGACAACATGGTAAATAGAACATCTTAATTATTAAATACAAACAATATTATGAAATATACAAGAATCAAATAAGTTAAGAAATTTAGAAAAAATAAGAGAAAACACACGATAGGCCCCAACCTCCCCCATGACAAAAGCCATGGTTTGCCATCCTCTATTATGAAATAATGATTACATAGCTATTTACATGCATAATATACATCTAATTACAAAGAAAGTAGAAATATTAGTCAAAGTACCGAGTTTTATATATTAAGAGATTTAATGTAACTTGATATAATTGATATAGAAAATTCTATAGGCTGAATCATGATGTTTTGAAATCACCATCATGATCAAAACATGTTAAAACCCCCCAAAACAACTCTGAAAGGTTTGAATTCTGACTTCAAATGAGAGAGAAATAACAAAACTAAGTTTTTACCGTGTTCTTATATTTTGCATGCAATCCTACTGCTTTTACAAAGAAAATTAGAAAAGCTTGAACTATATTATAAAGAAAATAGCAAAGCATTACATAAATAATGCTTATTTAATAAAAACATATCTTAATTCTATTACTTTAATATTATTTATACTAAATTTATTAAATTAAATAAATTAATAATATAAAAATCAATGATTTAATTAAAATTATCACTAAAAAATCTTAAACTTGTAATTCACAAATAAATTAGTAATTTTAATAAATAATATCATTTGAATACATTTTGAATACATATTATTATATATTATGATTACTATATATGTTTATCTAAAGTTTATTTATACTCAATAATTTTTCAAAAATATTAATTTTTCTAATTTCATCTAATAATCTACTTACCGTAATACTAAACATATTAGTTTCCTACCATCTATCTACCAAGCACAATAATGCAATAATGTTACATGCAACGCTTACATGTAACAAGTCATGATTATGCGATAAATAGACAATGAATATAATTTGATCCATATCACATTCTTAGCCTTATAACCTACAAATAATAATAATAAAATTACAAGTAAAGTTTATTTTTTCATAACATACTCTTGTGTTGAGAAGAAATTGTTCTCAATTGCGTATATTCCTGTTGAAAGAAACATGAATTAACATTAGTGCTATCGGAGCAATATGCACTTAATGGTCAAAAGATGTGAGGTCTTGTGAAGTAGGTGCATGGCAAGGCAGAATCTTATACCTATGAAAAGAAGACAGAAATGCTAGGAAAACATTGGAGTAGATGCCTTGTTAGATCTTGCAAGCAACTCAATACACATCAAGGCGACTGGCTTCTAACTCAACTCCTCTCTCTTAGCATTTCACTCTTAGGAGAATATTGACTCTTGGTCATGCATATAACTCAACTTCAATAGAACTTAACAATGGAATACTATTTGATGTAATTCTTAGTTATCACCACAAACTTCTTTGCATGTGATTGAGCTCTCATGGCTCTGACATAGAGCCTATCATCAACTCTCACTCCTATACGGGTAGGAAGAAATAGAGTTGATAGAGAAGCATAAGAGGGAATGCATATGGCGACAAGGAGTAAGTTGTCTTGCTTTCCACTAGAGGAAAGAGAGGATTATAGAATTAACAATCATGAACAACAATAAGTCAGGGCAAGAGATAATGAGAGCTTAACTTCTAAAAAGGCTTTCACAAGATTCATGGAGCTTTACATGTGACAAAGAATGATAACTTCAATTCATGAACAAGTATTTGAGGATCATTTATAGAGTTGGCTAACATTAGTTAAGAAAACTCTCCTTGCTGGTTATTGATGATGATGAACATCAAGTCCATAGGGAGTTGTGATGTCACAGTGCTAGCTTGTAGGCTGATTGGAGCTTTGATGACGATAGCTAGCATATATACACATTGACTTATTCAAACTTGCGATTGTTTGTCACCCCAACAACATGGGCGATTCATCAGAGGTGCTTGGTATTATGGATTGGCTCAAGAGAGATACTGGATCTGTCTCTTTCCCACATGAACTCCAAGCAATCCTTCTGGTCTAGTCATGTCCTCTTGGCATCAAAAGCTACTCTCCTCTTATCGCAGTCCCTAATCATCTTGCCTATAGTCATCTATGGGACCCCGCATTTCACTATCTATGTTTGCATAATGCAGGATGTAGTAAGCATGCTAATCTTGGAAACCATTACTCTGATTGCATTGTAACTTGTGGTCTACTTTTCCCATCACCTACCTCATTCTACATGTCCGCAATAAAGCGTGTGCCTCAACCTTTAATGTGCTACTTCCCGTAGATGTAGTCTAGAGCTCCAATAATTATGTTTCCTCTCTTTTTGTCATACAAACATCCTTCCTCTCTCTTCAACAATGATTGCACTCTCTTCTCTTCCTCTCCACAATGCACTAGTTCTCCCTCTTCTTGAGACATCTCGAGTGAGAATTTCCTCTTGGATAAAGGTAGGAGGAGGAGAGAAGGCACTTGGAGGGATGGATCTTATGTCATGCAAGGGAGAGTGGGTGCCCTTATATACATTTTCAAAGAGAGGAGGGGGGTGTTGCTTGATGGCTTAAAGCATAAGGCTTTATTAATAGCCTTACCATATTATCACCATACAATTTTCTAGCTTCTTACAAAAGTTTCATCCTATCTTCATCAATGTTGAGATGCTTCAAGAATTGTTGAGAATGTCAATGATGTTATTGCCTAGCCTAGACTTTATTGTTGTTGTCATCATCAATGACATCAGTGATGATCAATGCTTTTAATGAATAACGAAAAGTTGGGTAATTGTTGCTTTGATTCAAAAAGCTTTATAAGCTTAGGTTCTTACAAGGTTTTAAGTTATATAGCATGTCTTACTAAGCACCATTTCAGACGACTAGAGTTTTAAGGTATTATTCCTTTGTGGTTCATAGTTCATGTTCAATGTGTTCTTCATCTTCCACTTGCTACAAACTATCATAGAGGCTCTTTGGGAAAAACATCCAAGATGATAAAGAGACAAGAAAGAAAATCTTTAGAATATTTTTGAATTGAAAATTATATTTAGCGGATAGAGGAGAAGACCCATCTTAGGAAGGCATTGTTTTTTCATCACAAGCATAGCCAAAAGCCCTAAAACTATCCATGTGGCTTAAAAATCTACCAACTAGCTACTCTCTGTCAGGCAATTAGGTATCTTTCAAAGTTCAAATCTTCAAAATATTTTTGAATTGAAAATTATATTTAGGGGATAGAGGAGAAAATCCATCTTAGGAAGGTTTTTTTCATTTTTTTCACAAGGATAGCCAAAAGCCCTAAAACTATCCATGCGGCTTAAAAATCTAGCCACTAGCTAGGTTAGGCATTTAGGTATCTTTCAAAGTTCAAATCTTCTATAATAAAAAAAAAGCCCATGGGGACAAGCATTATAAGAAGTTTCCCCCTATAGGATTCAACATCATAAGCTTTTGCTTGGGAGGCACCCTTGGTTGGCAAAGCCTTGCCCCCAACCACAACTAGCCAGGGCTTAGGTGCCGACAACTCCTACCCCTAGTTGCACCTAGCTACATATGCAGAGCCTCCCAAGCAAAAGTTCATAGTGTTGTCATGATTCACAATGTGGAAATTGGAGTGGGAATTTGTCTAAAACTTCTTGTCTTAATGGTCTTAGTCTGGTTACACACCAATTGGCAAACGCCCAACCCTTGCTCAGAGTGTGGGCATGCAATTTTTGAAACTGGGCGCAGTCATGGGCATAAAACCTTTACACACCAAAAGAATAAATTTTATAAAAGAAGTAAAAATTATTATATTTATAAAATTTTTGTTTGGTTGCAAGTACAAAAGTATACCCTTGTCCATCACTTTACAAACTGGGCAAGGGAGACTCCTCGTCCAAATGTGAGCCGGGGGGGGGGGGGGGGGGGAGATTCACATGTTTAATAGTAAACAACATTTCATGTCCTCTCGAGTGTGTAAAGGACTGTGAACGGCCAACCTCTAAAAAAATATTTTGATTGGTTAACACTTACTAAAAAGGCCTAGTGCATGGCCTTCCTTAATGGTCTTTTTTCTTGGCCGACTGCATCAAACAGGCCGACTGGATGAAGGCTAGTCTACGTGGAGATAATACGTGTGTATATATATGTCTATACGGAGTTGGCTGCGGCATTCTCCGCTTGCACGACATCTCTGTGAATACAGCAACTCCAGTCTCCATTGAGCCTACAAAAAAAATTACAATAAAGCCATCGCCATATCAGCATGTCTCACCTTCTTGCATTACTCAGGCGTGGCCTTCCTTCCCGCCTGAAGCACTCCCAGGTATCCCTCCCCTTTCTGCCAAATCTTTTCCTTTAGTTAATTAGAAAAGCTATCGGTGTTAACTCTTGATTTTTAATTCTTCAATTTGTTCATCCCCATCTCAATGCAACCTATGGTCGTACATCGTTCAGAGGGTATGGCTTTGCACACGTTGCTCTTAGAAAACATGCTTCCATTTTCATTGCGAAACTCAGCTTCATAGATCGTTGGGCTGGAAAGCAAGAGAGTAGGCAGGCAGGAAATCTAATGGTTGTTATCATGAATCGGATTACAAATTTGATAGATCGAAGCCTCTTGGCAAAGAAAAAAATTGGCCAATTACAGCATCTGAGGTTCTTGCCTAAGCAACCAGCAATAACCATGGCCAATATACACGTTTTTATTCATTCAAAACTAATTAGATGCCTTTGATCCAATCTGATTTGAATGGAACAAGAAGATCTTGATCTAATTGTGCACAAGACTTTCCAGCAAGCTTGAATGAAAACAATCTCTTGTTGCACAAACTCATGTGCTTCTTGAATGTTCCTTATATCTCTCCTCTGTGGCAACTCCAAGTGCTGTGCTAACGCTTCCTTCCAAGAGCCACCAACGGGTGCTCTGCTTGGAAACCTTTGCTGCTCAATCACTGGAGTGAATGTTGCCTTCTAGACATGCCAAGACACTATAGCGCTGCTGATGATATCGATTCTCCTAATCGTAATAAGTAATTTGGAATGGCTTGAGAGACATGAACTGGCTGGAAAGTCATGCTGCCCAATAGTTGTCTTATTTTGTGTGTGGAGTGGCTAGTTAAGTTATTTACAACAATGATTTTGAATAGTACAAGGGCTCAACAAGATGGCTGGCGGTAAATAGAATGAAGGCTGGAGAAAGATTGAACTGGATATGAAACCTCTCAAGATTGTTGTGAGTGGGATGGGGGCAAGAAGCCAGGGGTTTGGGAGGGGATAGGGGTGTAGATCCACTGTGACTGCTAGATGCAGCTTGAAGAAGCGGGTTTTAAAAATCTTGAAGAAGGATTACAGTACCTTCACTTCAGTGCTGCATGCACTTTGTGGCCTTGAAGAATGTGAAGATGTTGTCTAGAATGCTTTGATCTTGCATAAGCCCATGTTTGATTACCATAGATGATATGTAAAGGAAGAGCTGGTCTGCTGTAATAAATTTTGGCAGCTTCTCATAGGGCAAGTGACAAAAGAGTGATGGGTCATCAGGGGTTCTTACTATTTGTGTAGCAAACAAATCAAGCTTGATGATGAGCTTTTGACATCTATCTTGTATTGTCTGAAAAGTCTCCATGAATGTCAAAAAGCAAGGAAGAAGGATTTGGTGAGCCCATCCTCTCCTAGGCACTTTGGCCCTTCTAAAAGTTGGAACAAACTTTTCTTTGAGAAAGGGGCAAAGATTGAGTGCCACATTGCCACTGTCACCAAAGATAGAATGCTCACCCACATCTCCAACGGTTTGATCATGCTACAATGTACCTGTAGAAGAAAGCAGAACCTTTGCGAGGATTTTTCACAGTTCATCTCAATTTGTTGTGTATATGGCTAGGGATAGATTTCAAAAGATGTTAGATCAAGGCAAGGCCTTTCTTGAGGCCCTTCATTGTCATCTCTGCTCCTCATGCTTGCTAGAGTCTTATGGCTTATCTCAATCCCTTGGATTTGTAGCTAGGGATAGTTTACAAAAGACTCTGAATAAAGGCAAGGCCCTCTTCATCTGCCATCATTAGTAGCTTACCCTGAAGGCCATCTACTAACAAAATCCTATTGATGACTTAATAAATTGTGCCACCATGCTCTGAGATCCCTAAGACATGCTTCCAATCTTTGTGGAAAAGCTTCACACATTACTCTTACATCTCCTCACTCTCATAGATGAGGTTTGAGATTCGACAAGTTAATGGCTCCAAGGATAATGCTGCTGAATTTTAGATTCTAAAGAGAAATGAGTTGGTGTGTGATTTTGGGGTCTAGTGCATGGAAATTGCCACCCTTTTTGCAAGATGCGATATCCACATAAGGCCTGCCAAGGTGCTCTAACAGATTATTGCTTAGCTGTTAGGTAACCCCAATGTGACACCAAGGAGCTTTGTCTCCAAAAGAAGGTGGACCATGCATCGGGATTCTGGACTGTGGCCAGCAAAGGGAAGAGGTTTCAACCATCTTGCTAGACCTCCATAATGCCCTAGAACTTAGACCTCTTCCTTGTTGATTCTCCTATCTCACAGACACCTCCAACAATTTAGTATTCCCTCTCAGGAAGGCCTACAAAAGAGAGAAAATTTTGCCCTAATACAGGAGTCCCATCCAAGGAAACCTAGAGTGTGCCAGTAGAGAATTGATTGTGATGTTTGGCACAAGACATGGAAAAATACCAATAGAAGTAGATACTACAGTGTTCCAACCATGGAGTGTCAATAGAGTACTCCATTTCCTGAAAAGTTACTAAGGAACACCTTTCCACACTGTATTTATTGAATTTTCATTGTCCTTGGTTTCATTGAATCTAGTGTAAGCATAACAATATTTTGTGTAGAATGTAAAAAAGTTAATTCTATGTACATACACACGTAAGTACATGTATACCATGTGTGTGTGCGTGCACACATGCATGTGTATTTTGAAGTTATCACAGGGGTTTGGATAGGTTCATGATGATATTTGATAAAGATTTTCTGATTTATCATGTGCACAAACAGGTTGTGATTGCGAGGAAACCATGTTTCGAAATTAGATGTTTTTCAACAAGCTTTCTGTTGGATGATACCTTACGACAGGTTTGATTCTACTTGCAAGTTATCCTACTTTGTGTGTTTTATCCCCAACAATCTTGCATCTTTAGTTGTCAATAACTTATCCTGGTTGTAACAAAGCAGTGAAGCTCTGGTTGTTAAGCTGCATGTAACCGTTATGGTAAAGCACCATTAAGAATATCTGACTAAAACATTACTATGTATTCAAATCTATACATGAGCTCAAAGAGACCTATTTAAGGCTTTGTAATGATGCGACTTGGAACATACTTAAGCTCATTTTGCTGCATGGGTGGGCTGGGTGTGTATGTAGATATGTGCATGCATGCACATGATGCGTGTGTACATTGATGACATTTTGGACTTTTCAGCAATGAGTGTAGAATGTGATGTACTAGCTTTATAAGGATAGTCCACCTAGATGTAGTTTGGCAAGAGGTCTGACTGATTCATGGTCATTTAGTGAGGCCAATGTGATCAGGATGTCCTTTGAATCATTGCCTTATGCCACTGCTACTCATTCAATGCTACATTACATAGGTAATTTGACCGCACAAGGACTTTGCATGGCCTTCGAGTACCAAAATGGAAAGACATTGGTTGCACAAGCATCCGATGATAAATCCTATTTCTTTCCCAAGCATAATCAACAGGATTTGCTAGTTAACAAATTTTTGTCAATTTTAGAAAATCTGTGTTGCCTTCACTTAGGGCAGCGGATCAGCATTTGCTTATTTGGCCTAGCACATGATGTCTGTATGACATGTGAATTTGGGCATGCATGTAGCGTTTGCAGGCCATGCAATCATGGGAATGCATGTTGATGCCTATTAGAATGTAATCAGGACAGTTTTCTCATGTGATAAGTCTACCATTTTTGGTCAGAACAATAGTGGGCAGATGCATCAAGGCTAAGCTGGATTGAATTGGAACAGCGTGCAATACGGATTGGGGGGCAAAACAGGGACTGATTTGCTGCTGTAATAGTTAGGGTTTTCAGCCAAAAACCCTAATCAGATGATCTATCATATTTGTACTCAGATCCCAAGGGCTCTTCAATAGTCTAAAGAAATACAAGGGGTCCCCGTGTAATCAGTGTCATTTCTTCAATATGGGAGCATTCTTGCTCCACATTTGTAAGTTTGCTCCCTGCGGAATTTCTTAAATTGGATTTATTGTACTTAGAAAGTTTCTTCTATTATGCTTTAGTTCACTGAAGGTCAGTTTTAGTAGGACATTTGGATCATCCATCAGGCTGGCTGTAAGCTTCCACATCTTGTATCCTTCTTGAGCTTTCTGCTTGCATAGTCTCATAGCCGAGCTTTGGTAAGTGCGTACATACCCCTAGAGAGATCTCGTGTACTTTGTATCATTTCTTTCCATGGTTTCTCATAAGCTTTATCTATTTAGTAGTACATTGATAGTTGGTGGTCTTCATATTCAGAGCGATTTGTGTATCTCAATAAGTGTTTTTTGGTTATTCCTCATCACAAATGTCTTACTGGTTGAAGCTCTTGGAATAGTACTAAGAAGGAAGATGCTTGCAAAGAAGCCTGCTGCATATGAGGACCATGTGTGAAACTAGTATGAAGAAGTAAGATGTCACAAATAAGCCTACAACATAGGAGGAGCCTTGACAAGGGTGTCAACATGGGAAATTGAAATTGTATGCTGTGTATGATAAATTCCACAGGAAAGAAGTGCCTAAGGTGGTAATCTCAAAAGGGAAAAGGGTGTTACCACTCGTGCTGATGATTGTCCCAAGCCATCAAGCTCTATATCAGCTGGATTGACAGAGCTACTTAGAAACATGATAGAGAAACTCAACCAATTCAACCAATAATTGGAGTATCTATCCTTAAATGTTCTTCAACACCATGGCAATGGTGAGGAGCCTTGACAAGTTGCTGGGTGTCAAGATGGAAAATTGAAATTGCATGTTGAGTATGATGCATCCTATACGAAAGGAGTGCCTAAGGTGGTAATCTCAAAAGGAAAAAGAGTCTCACAAGCTCTAGCAGGAGGCGGGAATTGTATGTATCATCCTAGGAGGTTCAATCCTAACATTATATGTCACAATTGCAGCAGCCACAGGCACGTCCTCATCCACTTAGTGAGAGACGATGCATCTACCCAGTCATCAAACCTCTCATACACATGATGGGGGACAGCTAAAGAAATTGGGGCTGCTACACTAGAAGCTATTCAAGGAGGAGAAGCCCAAGACTGTTAGTTGATATCATGGAGGCAGAGAAGGACACAATTGCTTGGAGGTGACGAGGAGGAAGTGGAAGATTAAGAAGATTTGAAGGTAGGTCATTAGTTCACTTATGGCAAGCTCATTCCAAAGTTTTGATTGAGGAGAACATACGCAGTCAAGAGTTAAAAATGCAGCTGAGGAAGAAAAGAGCTTGGTGGATGTGGGGTCAGAGTTCTATTCTTCAATAGATTCATCTACAGAAGAAGGAGAAAGATTTTCATTTGAATGTTCTTTGGTTGAGGTGGGTTCTGAAGAGTTTGATCTGATTTGTTTACAGTCAGATCTGTTTGAAACTTTGTCTTCAAGGTGAGGCTAAAGTCAAGGAGGAGAAGGAAGAAGCAGGAATTAGTAGTTTAGAAAAAAATAAGAATTTGGCACTAAATCCTAGACAACTGTTGCATAATGTTTCTCTTATATTATATTCTTGTAGAGTTACCTTCTCTAGTGATAGTGCTAGCAGACTCCATTATAAAATGGTTGTTGGAGCTGGAGGAGATGGGCTTAAGAGAAAATCAAACAATTGCTTAAGTAGATTTTAGGCTCCTGTTAGAAGGAATGGGAGGACATTTATGATGGTGTTTTTGACAAGTATTTTATTGAGCTGGGGGATTTGATTCATGGTACAACAAGAAGTTGCACTTGTGAGGAGGTTGTCTTCTTCCGTTCTCCAAAATCAAAGCAGAGTGTGCAGCTTGATTTGGTGTTTATCTTGTAGAGTGATGGATTGCCTATGAAAACACAGGAAGAAAATTTTTTTATCGTTTCCTCTGGCCAAGCATGTTTGGAGATACTCAAATGTGGTGTCAAAGTCAGCTGAAGATGTACTTTGTTGCACTGTGATGAAGCAGATTTTTGTTCAACGCCCTTGCTGTGCTTTAGTGGGGGCCAACATGAGCCAGTTTTTGTGTCAGAACCTGATCAGTATAGTAGTGGTCTCAATGCTACAATAGTTCACATCAACAGACATATGTTGTTTGTATTGCGAGATGATGAATATGGATTGGTGGGACCATGAATATGTATTTTTTGGTTGTATATAGGCATGGCAGTTTGTATTTTTCTTTTTAGTCACCTAGAGTGACATGGCCCTTGTGGCTACATCTTGACAGGCAGTCATGCACAGTAGACGGTGGACTTGATCCACGGGCTCTGGACATAATTTGTTCCTCAGCACAAAGTTTTCTTTGTTTCCTTGTGGTTGGTTTGTTGCAGCCTGGTCGTCCTTGGTCATGTGGTTGTTGTCATCTGATTTGAGCACAGTTATTTGCCATAAGGTATCGTGTCCTTGCAAGAAAAGCTTTGATGTTGCACAGTTTCTTTGTGCAAGAATAGCCATGGACTACTATGGTGGCATTCATGTATCTTGCTTTTCACATTGATTCCTTTGGCAATATTAGGGGATTTTATTTGCTTTATCCTTATACATAAAACTCTCATATCTGAAATATGGTAGACCACATGAGAAAGGTAATTCTTTTGAGACAAGATAAGACTTGATGGCAGGCTACTTTGTAATCTGCTATTGAACTCAGACAGCATTGGAGGCATGTTAGGTGTTCCTCAGTTCAATCTCTGTCAAGGTCATTTACTATATGCATTTTGCAGCTTTTTACTTTTGTACATGTAGGTATAGTACAATGGAGGGAGCTTTGTGTCACGTAGGTATGGTACAATGGAGGGAGCTTTGTGTGAGGGGAGGGGGCCGATGATGTTTAGGGTTTGGAAAGGCTATCAAGATTTTTTCTACACTTTAGTCATGTCCTCTACTATTTTTGGGTTGCATGCCTTGGGCCCTTAATAATACCTGCTGCCTCCGTACAGTTCAAGGAGAGTGTACATCAATTTGCTCAGGAGAATATTGCACCTCGAGCAGCAACCATAGATTCAACCAACTCTTTCCCAAAGGTACAATATATTGCTAGGTTTGCACTTTTCCCTTTTGTTGAGTTCATAATCTTCTTGTGCAGTGACTGTAAGGTTGCAACTGCTTTTTTAGGATGTCTAATCTTTGTGTGCAGTGACTGTAAGGTTGTAAATGCTTTTTTAGGATGTAAATTTATGGAAGCTTATGGGAGATTTCAATCTGCACGGCATTACTGCACCTGGTAAGCATATTTATGTTTTGCTTGTTGCATGTTGTCATGTCTTTTTTTGGTGTTTCTTTCTTATTAGATCTTTTTTCTCGCTCCTAGAAACCTATGGAGGAATGGGTCTTGGCTACTTGTATCATTGTTTGGCAATGGAAGAGTTAAGTCGTGCTTCTGGTTCTGTTGCTCTGTCTTATGGAGCTCATTCTAATCTCTGCATCAATCAACTCGTAAGTAGTTTTCTTGTAGTGTTGTAAATGTTCCTTATCATTTTGGGGTAAAAGACTAATCTCAAACACTTTTCCAGGTTAGAAATGGAAATGCGAACCAGAAAGAAAAGTATTTGCCCAAGGTAGGTGGACTATTTTCTGTGCTCTAATAACATGCCCAGCAATTTATGGCTTCAAGGCTGTGCGTTATGATGGAAATAAACCTAAGAAACCTTTTGAGGAAATGGATAGCCTACATTTAACCAGATGAATGAATGCACTCATCAGTGTTAGAAAAAAACACTTAGGTTATGTAATTACACTTCCAGAAGAATATCGCTCTTATCTGACTATGTAACTTCTTAATGTTGAAGCTAATTAGCGGCGAAAATGTGGGAGCTCTTGTGATGAGCGAGCCAAATTGTAAGTTGTCAGACAATTCAATGGATTTCTATACAAAGATCGTTTTGTGCACATAGGGAAAAATAATGATATATTGTTTCATGTGACGGGTTGAAAGGCTTGGTCAGTCAAATGAGTATCTCAATGAACTGAAATTTGAAAATTAGACCAATCAAAAGAGGTGTGGAGGGTTTTAGGACTTGATAGATTGGGAACTCCGTTCATAGATTGGCAACTTCATAGAGGCTACTTCCAATGCCATTCATGACCCTGGCCATGCATGCTTTCGTATTTAGCTCTAAGGTAGTGTTGAAACACCTTACTAGAGCAGTGCAGTCCATAATGTGGCAACTCCATTCATAGATTGGCAACTCCATGGATCGGCAATTTCCATACATATTTCGTACTAGAGCAATGGAGTACATAATGTGACAATTCCATTTCTCTGGTGTGACATATGCATGGAAATTTCGATCACTTCAAAGATTCAAGGAGAAAGCCGAATTCCTTATAATATATCATTCGGTGTCCTTGCAATAGTTTGCAGACTTGTGTTCCCTTTACAGATCTCCATGAAGCCGAATTCCTCATAAAATATCATTCTTGTCTTCGCAATAGTTTGCAGACTTGTGTTCCCTTTACAGATCTCCATGCTTTACTTTTATTGACTTGAGGAGATTTTTATTTGGTCTGTGACAATACCATGACATGTCTCTGTGCAAGTACCATGCCCATCATAGCTCAACATAGATCTAATGCTTCTTAAATGGTTGATACGCTTTAAGTGATGTACTGTATCTACTAGCATGATAGTCAAACCAACTAGTTTCTTAAGCAGAAGCTTCTGAAAGAGTGTAGAAGACCATAGACAGTAAGGTTCTTGAAGTATGAAATATAAAGGCCAGCCTCTTGTGGAAGGTTAGCAAGCTGTTCACCAAGTGTGAACCTTGACACCAAATCAATATAATCACTGTTTCCACATACATCTTGATTCTGAGTGACTTTCACAGCCAAACTGGTGTCCATAGTTTCTACATGAAGCTTTTAAGACTCAGTGGTGTCTTTGGAGTCCTGGATGCTTTGTTCATGTTGTGCTTGTAGACTTGCCTCACTGGCAACATGTTTCTATGGGAAAATTTGATAGACTATCTATACAAGGAAAGTGATAGGCTGCATTTTGCAATATTTTGTTTTACTGATGAAAGAAATTGTCTGTTTCACATCCTACACAACTACAGTATTTCTAGAGGCTAACTTATTTGGATTGGCTGTGATTTGTAGCTGGCTCGGATGTTGTAAGCATGAAATGCAAAGCTGATCGTGTAGATGGAGGCTACACCTTAAACGGCAATAAGATGTGGTGCACCAATGGACCAGTAGCAGATACAGTGGTACAGAATCTCTTTCTTTCTTGAAAAATAATTTATATTCATCTACTTCAGCCTACTACTTATGAGAGAGATCATTTTGTTGCATGAGTCATAAGTATGGCTACGTCACAGATGGTGAGAGTGAACTGCTGTGATAACAAGTCCATTCTTCACTATCTAATGCTATTTTGTAACCACAAGGATATAAACAAGTAACAAGACAAAACATTAGGTGGATGTAACTTCTTTTCAATACTGGATAATTTGACTCACCAATGATGCTTTGTCTCTTGCACATGTCTTGTTCTGTGGATGTGGTATCGCTAGGGGTGCTTGCATTGGACATACTCACATTTTCAGGCTGTGCATGGCCGTGCCTCTTGCACTTTTCATAGCCTTTGGTGCAGACATAGTAGGATCTTCGTCATATTCAACTTACTAGATTATAAGAGCTTTTCAATATCAGGAGAGGAGCCAAGTTCTCTTTCCAGTATACATTCAAATGTCAAATATAAGGTATCATAATGAAATGGTAAAAGTAACAACTGCAGGATCATCACACTCGGGTAAGTGGCATGGTAAAAGGTTGACCTTGTCAAAAAGAAGACGAGAGAAGATTTGTACAAATCTGTGATGTAACAATTTTTTGGCACAGAAGAGAATATCTGTACACAATTGCAAATAACAAATTTTAAATGATTTCTACATCACTATTTGGACTTCTTTTGTTTTCTGAATTGAATAAATTCGTTTTTAAGAAGTCGACAGAACCCACATAACATTATGGAAGACTACCTTGCAACAGCTTCTTAGTAACTTATCAGCTGAAGTAGCAGACTGGGCACTGTACAGGAGGATTATTCCACATATCAGATTCTTTCCTGGGTTGGATATGGATGTGATGGCTGATTTTTTACTGCTTTCTGATTGTGTGTTCTAGTTGTTAGGAAAAGAAGCATGTGCTCAGTGACTATCTCAAAGAAACTTTCAATTTCCTTGTTACTTTGGGCTCAAGGTTTGGGAAGATTTTGTGCGTATTGCTTTTGGGAAGATTTCATTGTTCCTTGCACTGCTGTTTGCAGATTGTGTATGCAAAAACGGACCTCAATGCTGGTCCAAAAGGGATAACTGCATTTATTGTTGAAAAGGGGATGAAAGGGTAAGTGGTTTTAGCTCTTCATATAAGTATACTTAATAAATTGTTGAGTGTAACAGTTTTTTGTACTTCTTCCAACATGTTGCAATGTGTTAAGAAGATACACAACCTGCTTAAACACTTTGACTCAGCCATAAAATACTTATTAAGAGAATCAACCATGTTTTGCCTCTAGTTCAACTTTGCAGTTTCATAAAGGCAATCACATGGAAGTTGTTGCCTTCTTTGTTGTCAAAGATTGACTGCACTTTTGACAGGGATCAATGTTTTAACTCTCAAGATGTGACATTTGTATTTTGCAGTTTCAGCACAGCCCAAAAATTGGATAAGTTAGGAATGCGAGGGAGTGACACGTACGCAACTAGCCCTTCTTTACCTTCACAGTTTTCTTATATTAGTATGCTGTACATCAATTTCACAAGTGCTGAAAAATATGGGACTCTGTTTGTTGACAGGTGTGAACTGGTGTTTGAAAATTGCTTTATTCCAGATGAGAATATTCTTGGAGAAGCGGGAAAAGGTCAGTAAAATTTTCCTGTCAAAAGAAATTCTCGAAGAGATATCACCTTATATGGTCCAATCATATCGATGACAAACATGATATCACTGCACAAGCTAGCATTGATGATTTTATCTTCTGTCTAGTGTCTTCCCTAATGCTGCATGCATGAGGTTAGAACACATAAAGACATATTGAGCAGTAGAGTGTTTAAACTTGCCCTCTTGCCCTCACTGTGCAAACATTTCAATACCCATCTTTTGCACAAATTTGGCATACCCATTTTATGCACAAATTTGACATTACTAAAGTATGATACTATTAAAGGCAAAAAGATTGTGTATTGTGTGCTGCAACACTGAAACACATATATGTATGAAATCATGAAGTTGAAAGGCTTTCTTATTATACTTATAGGAGCATGATAAAAATTTTGATCTGTATGATAACCACAGCCTCTTAGGAGAGATGAGGACATTTCTAGAATCTACGTGACTGTCTGAGGAAGACACAGGCTCTTGTGCTTGTTGGCAAAAACAGGGTGCCAAAGGTCTACCATGGCAGGCATACTAGCTACATAGCAACTATCAAAGCTGAGTATTGGGAGACGCTGGTCAGTCACTTAGTTCTCATGCTGTGCATCTTTTGCACTTGATGTCCTGTACTGGTAGCTTTCGCTACATTTACTTCCAGTCAGGTGTTTCAACACTACCTTAAAGCTAAATATGAAAACATGCATGGCTATGGCCATGAATGGCATTGGAATTAGCTTGACTGTAATGTTCTTAAAGTAAGAATAATGCCACAGCTCATGTTTCAGATAAACATTAGTATGAACCAGATAACATATGATCTTGAGTGAAGGAATGAAACGAAGTGATTACAGGCTGTTAGCCATCACTTGGACCATTAACGATTGAGTGTGTTGACTTATATTATAGATAATAATACCACTTTGGTGAAAGAATGAAAAGATGTGGTAAACTTTTTAGTCATCATTTGTGTTGATTGAATGCAGGGGTATACGTTATGATGTCGGGTTTGGATCTCGAAAGGCTTGTTTTAGCTGCTGGTCCAGTTGGCCTGATGCAGGCTTCGATGGATGTGGTTCTTCCTTATGTTCGTCAACGAGAACAGTTTGGTACTCCCATTGGAGAGTTCCAGTTGATCCAGGTCCATATGGACTCTATGCCAAACTCTTTGGTTCTTTTTCATCTGATTTTGGCCTTGTATCGTTGTACTTTTTCTTGTTTCAGTTAAGTGATTGGCTGATTATAAAGCACCTCTTTTCCTACAGGGCTTTAATTCTAGCTGCCTAGAAGTGATTTTATTCTCTTATGTTGCAAAGGGATTCTTAGCTAAGCAATATTTAAATTTGTGGATAGTCTAGAATATTCCATACCTGTAGTATTCCACAGCTGTAGTGGTGACATTGCACTTGTCACATATTGCACTTTATGAAGCCTTTGTGCATTCAAACTGGTAGTTTGATTTTTTGTGTTCTGCTTAAAAAGGTATCTGATTAATAGTTCTATTGGCCTTTCCCAGGGGAAGTTGGCTGACATGTACACATCATTACAATCTGCAAGGTTTTATCTCTCTTTTCTAGTTTTAAATCCCTTCTCTTCTTCTTTGTTATGCTTGTTGCTGAATGGCAAAATGTTTGTTGTTGTTTTTATCAGGGCTTTTTTGTATTCTGTGGCCAGCCAATGTGATAAAGGCAATGTTGACAGAAAAGTAAGTATCAAGGTCAAGAACTTGGTTGTAGGCCGAAATGTATCCAGGCAACCTTTTTTTGAATTTGGCTTTGGCAAGTTTATTGGAAGTTTTGATGCTCTAGAAGAAAACGCTTTCCAGAGCACTGCAACTAAAAGAAGATGTGGAAATGCTTTGGAAAGAGATGCAACTAGTCTGGTGTATTACATGTGTCATAACAGTTCACTGTTATGGGAATGACTGAGTGTACAGCTTTGCAGAGAGATGCAACTAAAAGAAAGCCTGGAAAGACTTTGCACAGAGATGCAACTAGTCTGATGGATAACATGTGCCATAACAGTCTACTATTATGGGAATGAACGAGTTTAAAATACATCCTATATGGGAAAAGGTTGGGGACATTTTTTGACCAAAAATCTTAGCAGGATTGTTGAGACATCTGTAAGCTTTTTGTTGGTCGAATGATTTCACTTAAGGACAGCTTTGATTCCTCAGAAATCCATATGCACTTGCCTTTTCAGCTCAAAATTTCTCTTGCTCTTATATATAGTCTTTTCCATCTTTGGCTGCATATTAGGCATCTCGGTTTACTTATTACACCTTTTGTCTCGTCTCTTTTCTTCTCTCTCACTTTTCCAGCACTGCTACGGATTTTGAATTTCAGGAATAAGCCAGTAACAGGATTTAACCATACAGTAGGATACTTTTACAGAAGACCCTACTTGGCAGGTTGATATGAATTAGGTGGTTCAAATAAGCAGGCAGACCAAATGAACACCTCAAAGTCATTTTTAGAAAAGGAAGCACATTTGTATAAGAACTTGATGATGCCACACTCTTGGCATTTTGTAACAGTGGTTTGTGGAATATTGGGGAGGGCTGTGGCCTTTGGTAACAGTTGGTGGTGCTGATGTCAGGAATGGCCAAGGCCTTTCCTAACAGCTGATGATACTGAATGTAGCAGAAATGTGACCTAATTTTGAATAAAGAGTTGCTTCTCTGATTAAATGCTTTTGCTGCCTAGTAATATAGAGTTGGTCTTGCAGGACTGTGCAGCAGTGATACTTTTCGCATCTGAGAATGCAACAAAGGTTGCTCTGCAGGTAACCCCAGTTGTATGCAATGGAGGACTGTCCCTTAAGTATGCTGTGAATTTTAGTAATCTACACTTTATATGAAAGAAAGGTGGAAGAGTGATCTTGCAAAAAAGCAAAAAGGGTTAAGTGTCAAAACTTACTGTTTACTTTTAGAGACTTGTCCTCCAAATGGTAGCTAAGTGGTTGATCTAAGGAGGTATACCTGTGTTTCCTGCCTTTTTTTGTGGTGTGTGCCACCTTTTTGCACTTTCTAGGAGGACTCTGTTGCTGTTGCTCTGCTCCTTGGCCAGGTTTTCAGGCCATTGCATCTAAGAATGCAATGAAGATCATAACCCCAGTTGTATGCAGTGATGGACTCTACTTCAGCTATGCTGTGAACTATTAAGAATCTTCATTTTTGTATGAAAGAAAGGTGGAAGATTGATGATGCAACAATTACAGTTTATTCTTGAAGTGGTTGATTTGAGGTAGTGGTTGCAAGTCCCCCAGAGCCATACCTGTCTTCCTGCCTTGTTCAGGGTGTATCTGGCTTTTACACTTTCTAGGAGACTCTTGTTGCACCCACTCTGCTTCTTGGCCAGGTTTGCAGTCCATTCTTAGGACATTACATCCTGCCTAGTCAAGAGTGTGGTGTGCATCCATATGCTGTTGCAATCTTTGTACCTGCAATAGATTATAGGTGGTGGAATGTAGCTTGTCAATATTCCAGGACATTTTTTTGCATAAAATGGGCTTTCTATTGAATTCCCTCTAATGTGGTGAATCTAGCTGAGCATCATAGCATAGCCTATTCCTGAATCCTGAGGCCTCTGTAAGTGGCTTTTGTGAAAAGGCTCATGAGTTCGTAAGGCCAAGCGTTTTCTTTATACAGTTCTAACTACGTCATACCATTATTGTGCACATTCCAGGAACCTATTGAGACGCTTTCTATATAGCTATGCTATGTGTGGGCTAAACATTCTCTGCTTCTTACAATCAAATCTAGTTTCTCTGCTTCTTATAATGGAATATAGTGTGCATTACACTTGTGATGTCTGAAAGGCTGCTTGTGATTTTTCGTTCTGGTCAAGCATGTCCATTGGAAGCTCTCCAATGTGTGGGAACTGGTCAAGCATGGTGATAGGAATCCTTTCAAAAGAGCTGACACTCAGGGATCATCTCCAAATAGACAAGGTCACATTTAATATGGTCAAATTTCCAGACTGTGTACCCTCAAAATTTGCTTCCACTATTATGGCTCTCATTGTGACAAGTCTGTTGGCCAAACCTTTCTATACTTATGCAGAGATTGTCTTTTTCACATGCACTCTCATATGTGCATGCCATTACATTGGAAAGGTGATGAGATGAACATGTCTTTTTCACATGTACACTATCATCTGCTTGAAAGACTACTCTTCATATATTGTTTTGATCAAGCATGCCCGTGGGAAGTTCTCCAATGGTTGGGAGCTGGTCAAGCATGGTCACAGGAAACCTTTTAACAGAGCTGATACCTAACCTAGAATGTAGAGGAGTGTTACACTTAGGGATGATTGTCTCCGAATACGCAGGAATGTTCGACATTGTCAAACATCCATCAGATATTGTGCCATTTACGCCCAAAATTTGCTCTCCACCTTTGTGGTATCTCACTGATAAGAGTCAGTCGAGGCTTTCCACACTCATATGCAGGGGTGATCTTTTTCACTCGTGCACTTTCATCCCTTCCACATCATCAGTCTCACACTGTCTATATACTTGCCATAATTATGTTTTTGCAGGATAATTTGTGTTGATTCTGCAAGGTAGTGACTAGAAATTTTTGCACCATCTTAACTGTTCTTTGTTTGTGATATACTGTATACTGGGGTGTGATTCTTGCAGGCCATTCAAGCCCTTGGTGGAAATGGGTACATCAACGAGTATCCCACTGGTAGGCTTTTACGAGATGCAAAACTGTATGAAATAGGTGCAGGGACTTGTGAGATACGTCGCATGTTGATTGGGCGTCAACTCTACAAAGATGGATGAACATAAAAATCTGTATGTTGTTATTGGAGGAAGCAAAATATGTACAGTTCTGGTTGTAAATATTGTAAAATCATTCTTTAGCAGCAAAAAGCTGATCTTGTAAACCACATCTCTCTCTCTCTCTCTCTCTCTCTCTCTCTCTCTCGCGTGGTCAATTGTGTTAATTACCGAAAGCACAAAATACAAGTGAACTAAATGACTGACGATCTAGGAGTCACAATGGAACTATGTCCGACAAGGAAACTGAAGAAACTGCAGCATGCCAAGAAAGCAAGTCATTCTGAAAAGAATACCTGCATATTGAATGGTGCTAAACTGCCAATGAAGAAGGCCTTGCAGATGGGCAACGCAACACCTGAGAGTGAAGTAGCACGTCGACAAAGAAACAGAGGAGTCTAGCATGTGCCTTGTCAAGCAACGTGATAGACAGCAGCCTCAAACATGAATCAGCTCCATCTCTCTCTCTCTCTCTCTATATATATATATATATATATATATATATATAGGTACGACCAACTTGTGGATTGTAAGGAGATGTTGATATACTTGTTTTGCGCTTCTTGAGGACATGTGTGACTCCCTTGTGTGTGTGTGCATGCGGGCGATATAAATTTGTAGTGTGACTTGCATAGATGATGTGTATCTCTGCAGTATACACAAATACATGACTGTATGATGTGCATGACAGCCACTGCAATATGATATGCATAAGATGAGTAGTCTAGGCCTTGTACAGCTTGACTTCATGAGATTTTTGGGTGACTAAATGGTTCATGCCACTCTGATGGATGGGTAGATGCATCCAAAGTATAGCTGGCTTGGATCTACATGGGACTAGTCAGTGGTGAACTTATCTTTTACTTGTGTCTAGTTATCTCCTACATGTGCCAAACTAGTGTTTTTTGGTTGATATGATATTGAATATGCCTTTATTATTAGTTATGATTAGGACAAGTGGAATTCAACAATTTTAGCAACTTTTTGTGTTCATAGTTTACAACCATGATTGGAGGATGATGAATCCAACTTCGCGGTAAACTCTACCATGAAAAATGAGCTTGCTTTTGGACTCCAAGCAAAAAGCATGTTTTTGTTTATCATGTTTCATTCAAGGGAGGTTGGTAGGAGTGAGATACATATGGAGGGAGGTGGGGAGGATGGCTAAGGCCTAATGGGTGGGGTTGTAAAGGGAGGTACAAGTTGTGGTAAGATAGTTGTAGGGATAGAGGAGGGATCATGGGCAAGGAGGGAGTAGGTAGAGAGGGGAGTAGAGAAGGTTGAAGTGGGGAGGCATGGATAGAGGGGGTTAGGCATAGATATAGGGTTATGCAAAGGATGGGGAAGCTATTGCGGAGATAGAGAGGGATAGCCAAGGATAGAGGACAAGGGTGGGTGGGGATATAGGGAGGAGGGGTAGACAAGAATAGATAGGTGGGGAATGTTACGCAAGGGGATAGTGGGGGAAGATGAGGATCGAAGGGTCAAGTGGGGGATAGAGGAGGGGAAAAGGGAATAGAGGGATTGGAGGGGCATAGAGGAGGGTGGTAGACAAGAAGAGGTTATGCAAGGATTGAAGGGATAGGTGGGGTCACAATAAGGAGGAATTGACAGGGGTAGGTATAAATAGAGTTGGGAGATGGGGTTTTAGCAAGGTGAAGAGAGTGAAGATAGAAAGGGGTAGTTGAGGATATATTATGGGGATAGGTTACGTATAGAGAGGGATAGCCACAAATGGGGGATGTTGGTAGGTGAGGATTTGATGGGATAGGTAGGTAGGGAAGGGAACATGGATTGAAGTGGGCAAGTAGGGGATAGAGGAGAGAATAGGTGGAGAGAGGGGCTCAGAGGACTTCTTTTTTGTCTGAGGGGGTGTGGTGGTGGTGGTATGTGTGGTGAAGGTAAAGAAGTTATGCAAGTATTGAAGTTATAGATAGGTATAAACATGGATGGGAGTTTGAGGGGTAGAGGGAGTAGAGGTCATTACGTGGGAGGTGAGTAGAGAGAGAGGTGTAGGTTGTTACTAGGGAGATGAGTGGAGGATGTTCGGCAAAGAGAATCAACATGCTCTTTAGTACATGGAGTTTAATTTTTTGTGTTTTGCATCTCTGACACTCACTCACCCTTCAAGTAAAAGCCATGTTTAGCCATTACTTGAATACCAAACTTCTTCTCCTTGTAACACACACACACACACACACACACACACACACACACACATATACATCACAATTGAACACACACGCACACATACTCTCAAAGATGAATTTATTTTTTAATTAAACATATGAAATGATATGATATTTTAGTGGTTAATTTTCATTGGGGGTATTAATAAGAATGGAAAAATACTATTTTGTACATATTATTTGAAGGTTTGGCTTGGCGATTCCAAATCAACTAGAAGACTCCCACGGCTATGTGTTACGAGAAAATGACACTCACTCACCCTTCAAGTAAAAGCCATGTTTAGCCATTACTTGAATACCAAACTTCTTCTCCTTGTAACACACACACACACACACACACACACACACATGTATATATATCACAATTGAACACACACGCGCACATACTCTCAGAGATGAATTTCTTTTTTAATTAAACATATGAAATGAAATGATATGATATTTTAGTGGTTAAACATGTGCATGTAGTTTCTATATACTCTAAATTTAAACATCCAAAAATGCACATTCCTACTACTTACTAAAGAAAGGTTTCACAAACCTGGACCCAAAGTATTGGCATCCTTTTCCAACCTAACAGACCTTATTGGTACTTACCAAACCCAAGAGACCTTTTGGAGTATTACTCGTGAAAATTGACGAATTTGAAGAAGTGCACACTTAAGAGAGAAAGAATCAAGAATGGGGTGTTAAAAGATGTATTACAAGATCATCACGTCTCACATCATCTGCTTCTTCAAAGTCATCTTGCTCTCCTCTTCCCTTTGTCATTGTACACACACAGTGTGTGTGTGTATCGTGGAGATACTTTTTAGTATTCTCTCTCTCTCTCTCTCTCTATGGGGAGAGGGGGGGGGTTTTGCAAAATGGCAATAGGAGGATGAAAATGGGTATACAATTGATAGAAGTGGTATACGAGAGAGAGGAAGACCTTAATGATGCTATGCACGTCATACGAGGATGCCTTTTTAGAAATGGGTAAAGCAACAAAAAAAGTTAAAGTAAATGAGGATGCAGGCGTATTGGAGAAGGATGCTTCAAAAGAGATGGATGTCAAGGATGTGGTGAATTGGACAAAGATACTCGAGCACCAAGTGCGAAAGGGGAGGCACATCTGCACTTGCAACAAGAGTGAGTGTAGTGATGCACAAGAAGATGCAACCAAGAATACCTATCAAGGGGGGCCATCAGCATTAGTGTACATGTGGAGCAACCTACAAGTACAAGTGTGGGTAGCACCTATCTCAAGGTTGGGGGCGAGTGGGTCCTTAACCATGTGAGCTACTCTCTACTCACGAGATAGGGCTAAAATTGACCAATAAATATTTTATGGGCAATCTCTTTGCAATCACCCTCTAAAGCAAGACACTAGCTAAAATGAGTAGGTAGCTTGAATTGCACTTTAGGACAGAGTGTTGTAATTGTTGCTAAAATCGATGTGAAGCAAGCCCCTAGTTACCATTGTGCATGAAGGCACATGGAAGATAGTCACGTGGCTTTTCCATCCTCTCTCCCTCCCTCCATAAGGATTTTGTAGTTATACCATGGTGTTGTTGCTAGAAATACCTATATAGGGAGTAGTAATGACTTTGAGCCTTGCTTGGTTTCCACTCTATGTGATGAACCCTCATATGTGTGGAACCACAAGGGTGTCCTAGGATGTGACTATGTTGTACCACTTCTTTCACTAAATAATACAAGAGTATATCTTGCTCTCACATATTGTGTTACCTTTCTGTGTAGTGTCGAGTGAGTGACTTGAGTGTAGGTACATTACACTTGGTATCAAAGAAACTCTTGCTTAGAGTCGAGGAGTGCTCACAGAAGTAGGAGAGAAGATCCATCACCCCAAGATCGTGTCACCCCACATCATGTCACCCTACATCACCTCAATCCTTGTTGTGACACCGTCTCGTGTGACAACCCTGACACAAGTTACCATCTAAAGATGTGGCATGGCTTCCCTGTGGCACAACTACCATCTAAAGGCGAAACATGGCTTCCCTACGGTGACAACCCCATAGTCGAGTGAGTGACTGAGTGTAGGTACATTACACTTGGTATCAAAGCAACTCTTGCTCGGAGTCAAGGAGTGCTCATCACAGA
Organism: Lygodium microphyllum; assembly: GCF_053477565.2. Classification (NCBI taxonomy): domain Eukaryota; kingdom Viridiplantae; phylum Streptophyta; class Polypodiopsida; order Schizaeales; family Lygodiaceae; genus Lygodium; species Lygodium microphyllum. The sequence goes on along the minus strand of NC_141137.1, from coordinate 63,569,984 downwards.
AGTAGGAGAGAAGATCCATTGCCCCAAGATCGTGTCACCCCACGTCATGTCACCCTATATCACCTCAATCCTTGTTGTGACACCGTCTCATGTGACAACCCTGACACAAGTTACCATCTAAAGATGTGGCATGGCTTCCCCTTGGCACAACTACCATCTAAAGGTGAAACATGGCTTCTCTACAGTGACAATCCCATAGCCAAGGCACACCTCCCTAAAACAACATGGAGAACAATGGTGAGAATGCACCCATCCTAGTGATTGAAGAGAGGAAGAAGAGCTGAGTTCAAGAATAGATAGAAGCTCATGAAGAGAAAGTAGCTGAGTTAGAGAGGCAGTTAGAGGGCATGTTAGTCTTGTTAGACTCAATTTGGAAGAACATACAATTGAGGAAGGAACAAGAGGAAAAGAGAAGAAAGTTTGAAGAGGAGCAAGGATATAAGGACTGGTTGATACAACAACAGGAGGAAGAAAAGAGAGAAACTACAAGAGGAGATATATAAATTGGCAGATAGGCTAGCTAGGGAGGAAACATCTAGGAGGTCTCAAGACATGAAGAAGATGTAAAAATTCAAAGTTAGAGATGAGTGGAGAAATCTCAAGTAGGCACAAGGGAAGATGAAGGAATATGTTAGCAAGTATAGACAATTGATACTACAATTCTTGAACATGGACATAGATACAAAGTTACATGGATTCCTATTCAGCATACAAAAGTGGACCAGAAGAGATATGGAAAGACAAGGACCAATGAGTTTGGTAGAGGCCACGAGGATGGTTGAAAGATAAGTAGACTTAGAAGGGAGGAGGAAAGCCCAAGGGAGTTAAGCTAGATTCAATACCAACCTCACCACCAACTCTTGGACCTCAAGACCCAACCCCCCAAGAGGCCCCATTCAGAGATTTGGGGTCAATTTTCACAAGTAACCCCAACCACTTCACAATTTACCTTGGTACCAAGAAGAGCATTTGGAAGGTGGAGAAACAACCACTATATACAAACTCCTAGCACATCTTACGAGTCTATAGTATCAAACACATCATGGTGGAGACTGCAAGCTTCAACCACAGGAGTTAAATGTTTCAAGTACATGGGACCATACTACCAGAACAAATGTCCCATGGAAGACACAACTTCGAGAAGTGGATCAAGAGTAACAATCACAAGTGCTTATGGAGGAGAGGAGCCACAACCCTGGTACATTCAGAAGATCCCAATTAGCAATTAGTGAAAAGTGAGTGGGTTCAACTTTAATTTATAGTGATTTTTAAAAAATATATTACCAATGGACAAAATTTTAATTAGGTGATACACCTTTAAAAAATGATAATTTCCTAATTACCCATTATAATCTTTTATAAATAGATCATTGTATTAAGCACAATCCATGACTGCGATCTTTATTCATAGTCTTTGAATGCAAATTCATTCTTAAAAATTATTATGTAGTGCTTTTGGGCCAATGTGTGCATGAGTGAAGGTTAGTTTCTTTTATTATAGATTAGAAATTTGTATTTAGTACATGAAACACGTGCAATGTCAAAGTCGAGTTTATTTTATTTTATTTTAATGATGTGTTGAGTGTGAATGTGCTTGAAAAAGGTGATAAGCTAGGTCCATTTTAGAAATTAAATGTGGCTTGCCATACATGATTTTTTTTTTGGCTACTTATAGGGTGTGTGTATGCACCCTAATCTGAATGCACAAACTAAAAAGAAACGGCCACGTCCACAAAGGACACCAAAATGTAATCCAATCAGTTTGAAAGTTGACAACATAAGGACAGACAAAAACATGGCATGTATAATTTTTGGTAATTTATGTTTGTATTTTTATGGGCTTAAAATGTTTTTGAAGTTTAGTTTAGTTTTGTCTTTTTGAGTTAAAATGAACTAATTTGAAGTTAATCAACAATAAAAGGTTTGAAATTTTGAATGGTATTTTTTTAATATTTTATGTAATTTGTAGGTTTTTTCACATTTCAAAGGATTTTAAATAAAAATTTCAAGTTTTAGTGGGTATTTTATTTTTTTAAATATGAGTATATTTTTTATTTTAAACTATTTTTATTTTATTTCATTTGTTTAAAATTTCAATTTATTTATTTATAAGGGAAATTTTAGGTATTTATGTATTTAATAATTTTTAACAAATTTAAATTAGTGGGAAGGTAGGTACCACAGTTCGCCATGCTGCACGTGAACATCAGCAATGAGACTCGCAATACAGATGAAACCCCACACACGTCCTGGCACCAAAACGAGCAGCAACAAGCAACGCACTCATGAAGCACAAAAAGCCGCATGTGATTAGGTGCGAGACGGGGGGTGGTAGGAGGGAGGTACGACCAAGGTAGCAATGTGGCAACAATGCGGTAGTTGCCCACACAAGGGCAACATGTGGGGGTGGCGTGAGAGGCCAGTGGCACTAGGAGAGGCGGGAGGAGGAAAACAGGAGAAGGAGGGAGAGGGAGAGGAGAAGAAGGGAGAAGAAGAAGAAGAAGAAGAAGGAACGAATGGGTGGGTGGTTTTTTTTAAAACATTTATTACTATCTTTTTGCTTTTTGTTTCTTTCTTTCTTTTTGGTTGTTTTTTGAATGATGAACCACAGGTGTTTCCCTATCCTGCACATGATCATAGAGTGGCATAAAAAACTTTGAATCATTGGGATTAGATGAGAGTAGGGACAACACATGCAGGTTGTCGAACACAACACGACGGACCCAATGGGGTGCATCATGAGACAAAAACTAGGCAATCACATGGCATGCAAGAAAATTAACAAGCATAAAAATGCAAAAAAATAAAAATTGGGGACCAATTGGGCATTAGATAAAGAAGGTAGAAAAAGGAAAAGTGGGTAGGACAATTGTGGGAATGGGATGCACAACTCAATCGACACTTCTGGTGGCAAAAAGAGGCATTGACATGGAAAATTTCCAAAAAATGCACAAAAAACACGATCAAAAAGTAATTTTAAAAACCCATTAATCAAAATAGAAAGCAAGAAGAAGGAAAGATGTGAGATTTGGCAAGCCACATAGGGCGAGTAAGGTAGAATATAGTCTTGGTGAGAAACGGGATATTCACATAAAAAGTTACCAAAAATACCAAGGAAAATTTCATGAGAATACACAAAAATTAATCATGACCAATCCATGGATGAAAATGACGGGCTATAAAAAGAAACAATATCCAAGGAAAGGGAAAATTTGGGACTATAAGGTCAAACCATGGTTCTAGAGCGAAAACTATGCATTACATGTGGAAATATGTTTAATTCACATAAATCCTTCAAATTTTAATAACTTATGAACCATTGCTTGAAATAGAGGGTAGTAAAAGGGAAAAATATCTAATTCGAAAGGAAAAACATGCATGTAAGGTCAAGTTGTAGTTCAGGGATGTGCCTATGGATATATGACCGAGGAGCGTAAAAGTAGTAAAAAATGAATAATGGATGAACTATAAGTTGGAACAGGGGATATTAAAAGGAAAAAATATCTAGTTCAAAGGGACAAACATGACTACACCATTAAAGGTCATTTCTAGTGAAGCAAGGGTGTGTTCACATGAAAAGATGGAAAAAAGAGAGAAAAGGGCAAAAGAGGAGAGAGGAGGTCCCACATCTGGGTGTAATAGGTTGGGTGGGGAGGGGAGGGGACCCTAGCAAGACATAGAAAAGACATTGCAATGTGCAAAGATACGATAGCAATGTTTTTATAAGTGTATATAGAATAGATGCACATAGATACTTTCCCACACTTGAAACCATAACAAACGGATTTTGCTAATTAACAGGGACCTAGAACCTAACAACCAATGGAACCCTCACATCCCCACACTTAAGATAGGATATACACATATAAATGCAAGAGGTAGGGATAGAAACACCTTGTTTGTTAAGCAGATGGTCAATGTGAATAGTTGTTGATGTGCTAGGTATCAAAGTCAACTGCAAGAGGTGCCACAACACACTCCAATCATGGTAGAGACCTTGTAGCAACACCTAGGGAGGTAGCATTATTGATGAAGACTTGTTTAGTTGTCGATGACTAAGAATACATTGCTTAGCTCAATAGCCACTCATGTTAGAATGATAGATCAGTCTCGCATCCCATAGCTCACGTCACTTGGAGAGGAATGAAGAAAACACATATCTCACACCTAGTTGAGAAATTGACTTTAGGGATGGCTTAGAGGAAGTATGCCAGTGTGTACAATTGATGGTGCATTAGTGCATCCCAACCCATTTGACATAGACTACAAGAAGGAAGGCCATGGAGCCTTGTAGTATAGTGCACAAAAGAGAGCGAGGTGTTTTGAAGTGGTGACAAAGGCATGTCCTGTGTGTGTATAGGAAACAAGAATGTACCTAATCGCCAGTGTCAGAACGTCTCTCAATCCTCATTGCTCAATTGGTTGAAGGAGAGATTACTCACACTCAATCTCCCCTCTATCTCACACTCTATTAATAGATATAGGAGGGCAATTGATTTCCTCACACCTATTGATGAGCCCTAGGGATCCTTATAATGCCGTGCACAAAAACAAATCATGCTTTGTGCATTGAGAGGCCCAATTTTTGCATGATTTGGATTTGAAGAGCAAGAATTGGTTACTCACCCCACCCTATGTCTTAGCTCTATGGATGAATATAGAGGGCAGCCCATACTGACATCCCCATCTGATCAAGATCAAGGCTCACATCACTCGCAATTATTGTTGATGAAGAATGACTTTGTCTTATTGATGATACCAAATAGTGTCTACTAAAAATGAAGAGGTGTACCCAAGGAGGTAGCCAATGGATCATGAACCTAGTTTGGATGTTAGAGCTTTTGTCTATTAGAGAAGTCAAGAGTGACATGACATAGTGTACCAAGGAGGCATCTATAGCCTATTGATCAAGAAGGGATCATTAGAGGCATCTATAGCCTACACTTGCACATAATTGCTAGGGTTGATTGCAAGTACCTTGTAAGGGCCTATCCAACGATGTTGAAGCTTTCTAGGAAACTTGCCAAAGTCTGGATCATATACTAGGATGAGGTCACCTTCTTTGAATTCTTTTTGTTTGATGAAGTTTTCATGGTAGACTTTACATCGAGTGTGTGTGCCTTTCATGTACTATAAGGCCATCCTTCAAGTCTCATCCAAACATTCTAAGTGTAGGAAATAGCACTGTAGGGACTCTACACCTCCGAAGCATTCTATGGTAGCCACTCTCAAAGAGGGTAATTCGAAGCATTCTATGGTAGCCACTCTACACCTCCGAAGCATTCTATGGTAGCCACTCTCAAAGAGGGTAATTCGACCTCAATAAGAAAGATGGCTTCTATATCATAAATCAACCGAAAGGTGTCTAGCATATTGTGGTCACACTCTCACTTTGGTTTTCTCCCTCGTTTCCAATGTTTCTACCATCATCAATTGATCTAGTGCCCTCACTAACACTATGGGTTGCATGCAAGGACTAATTAGTCCTCCTTGTATTCAACATTTTGTCCTTATTTAGTGTAGATTTCTTTTCTTCTTTTCTTGTGGATTCTCTCTCTCTCTCTCTCTCTCTCTCTCTCTCTCTCTCTCTCTCTCTCTCTCTCTCTCTCTCTCTCTCTCTCTCTCTCTCTCTCTCTCTCTCTTTGTGAGTTCATGTTCCTTCTTCCACCACACACTCTCACAAGGTATCTTCGCCAAACAAGAGAACAGAGTGGAGATTGTTGTAGATTTGATCACCCAAAGCTAAAATGCAAGCTCAACACAATATCCCTCTACATCATGTGAACCCTTTTGGCTCCTAGCGATAGCTCTTCTTCCCTAACCAAACAAGTTTCTGGGTAGGCAATAGCCTATCTTGGCTGGGCGGGGCATCGACATAGTGCTTGTATAGCTGATTTCTCCTATCTATTGCACATTTTGGACCTTGTGGGTGTGTTGTAGGATATCAAAGATGTCTTATAACCAATTTTAGGCTTTGATCATACCAATAAGGAGCATTCTCACCATTCCTTTGAATATCAATGAGATTATTGCAAAGACTATTATGAAGAATGCATGGAGATACCACATGACAATGATCATGAAGAAAGATGAGGGTCACCTAGCCTGTTTGTATGGGATCCCTCTCCTCCCTAATCTCTCCATGTTTCACATAGGCCCTTTCTACTGGCCTCAAAATGTCACCTATGGCACCCTCTATACAAATGCATGTACTCCCTTCTTTGCCCAAAGAAGACCAGCTTGAGTCATTATTTCCAAATGCACTTCATGCTCCCCTTCAAAATTCCTACATGTTCTAGACTTGGGCTTTCCACTCCTCCTTGACTAGACTTGGTACCTGGGTTGTCTTTACTGAGCAGGTAGTGTTTATTGAGGATTCTTCTTTAGGAGCTATTTTAGCAATAGGTTGATAGGAGAGCAAGCATTATGGGCTCCATTCTACTTCTCTTATGCAAATTCCTCGACAACAGTTGTCTATTGTTGTACCCATTTCCATTTATGCACAATCTATCCCACAGGCTCCTTCCCATCCCCCATACTCTCCTTTGGTGGTTCCCTTGTACCCCCCATTCCTTAGAGGGGGACGATCTTGGTAATGGAGTTGTGGATTTCCTGGCCCCTAGTGTTTCAGAGGGGTTTTCCACGATCATGAGGAGCTTCTTCATCAGGATAGTCTACATCGATGGACTTTATCAACATTGGCATTCATTTTGCCACCTTAGGATCTATTTTTTCTTTGGCATTTTACCACATCTAAGATCTGAGTGGGGGTGTTGATAGTCATGATTATTGTGCTTTGCCATCTCCTATCTATGAGCCTTACTCTGAGTCAAATGAGGACTTTACAAGCTTTGACATGTCTATCACTTGTTTTGATGGAGGAGGCAGCTCTATTTGAGCATGCATTTCTATGCATTTCCTTCAAATTCTATGTGCATAGGGTAGCTTTTCCATTAACTAGTTTGTTTCCACATGTTGGACATTGTCCATGTTTGTTAGGATTTTTGTGTGCCCATCTAGCATTTTTCATTGCATTTATTGTTGTGAGAATAGCATTAAATGCTAATGGGCCACTCTTTGGGGCCTGAGAGTGTAGTCGACCAATTTTCATGATTTGTGCCTATATATATATGGCACTTCTCCAACTTGGCAGGTGCAAACTCCAACTTCGGTTTTCTCATCCATCTCTATTGCCGCCATCATCATCATCCTGATCTAGTGCTTGATGAGCTTAAGTTTGTAGTCAAGAAAATGAAAATGGACAAATCTCCGAGTCGGGAGATGGCCTCCCCATGGAGTTCTATCACCAAACTTGGGAATAATGCAAGCATGATATTTGTGATTTTGCCAACCACTTAAAAAGAACTAGCACCCTCCATCCATCCATCAACCATGGGGTAATCAAATTGATATCCAAGTTGCATGGTAAAAGCTCCATCAACCAATGGTGTCCCCTCACAATGCCCAACACATCCTACAAGATTGTCGAAAGCTCTAGCTCTTGAAGTCAATCCCATCCTATCCTCAATGGATCACACCTTGTTGAATGGCCAATTTTTCCTTGTAAACATGGACATGTACAAGGCATATGATCAGGTGAGGTGGGATTTCATCATGGCTACTCTCGAATGGATGGGATTTGGTTCTCGATGTTTTGCAAAGTGATTAGTGGCCTATTCTCAAATGCCTCGACGATAGTAAACATTAAGTGGTAATATCTCCAACGAGTTATAGAATACAAGATACAAAAAGGTCTACTCAAGGGATTTTTGTGGATGACAACTCCAACATTGTGGAAGCATCCAAGCCAAATGTTGACTCCTTGTTGGAGTTTATAGCCTCTTTTACATGGTATCACTCAGAGATTAGTGTGCACAAAATAGATATGCTTCCCCTTACACTCTCAACCCCCCAAGATTGGTTGCTTGACTATGGTTGCAAGCTCATACCTCGAATTCCCACTAGGGATTGCTTTCATGAAGAGGCAAAAGTTTGAATGGCTCAAAGCTAAGGTGGAGGAAAAGTTTAAACTATATGGCCACCCTCCTAGTGGGATTATGTGAAAGGATCATGATTGTCAATGGAGTGATCAATTTGGCTGCTTGTTTCATGGTAGTTGCATCCTCCTTCTCCAAATATTGTTGGGGTTTTCTCGAAAGCTCACTAGGGACTTTGTATGGGGTTATGTAAGCATTGAAAATTGGCACTCAATCTATTGGGATCTCCTATGTGAGTTTAGGAATAAAATGATAGGCTTGGGCTAGAGGCGCTATCATCCAAAGTGGCTAGGCTACTCTTCAAGTTAATTGTAAGGCTTGATCTAGATCTCTCGTGGGTCCACCTAATGACTTTTTGGATGCAAGTTGATGTGCTAGCCAAAGGAAAATGGAGTGAAGTAGAGTGGGAAAATGTCCTAGGACATGGACTTCAAGGTCAAGCAATCCCCCATAGCTAACTCCATCCTGAAATCTTGGAAGAAGTTCATTAAAGGCATGAAGTGGAGCAAGAACATTGGTAGGCATGGGGACTCTTCCCTAAGCCAACACTATGGCTCACGCTATTTGCATACAACAATGATAAAACCCTAGCCACAAGATACACTAAGCTTTGCCAAGCTTTGGACTGAAAAGGTATCAAGCAATGGAAATATATTTGGCTCCCCTCTAATGCAGATTTCATGAGGGAGGAAGAGATCAAGAAAAAATTTCACCCTCAACCAAGTAGAGCTCATTAGCCTTAGTAATTTCGTAGCCAATAGGAAAGAAAATTGACCCACCGCTCATATTCCCACTAAAATACCCATTGAGAAAGACCTCCTCATAGCCAAAGGCACTCCCCTCCATGCAGCAAAAAGAAGGTCAAACTTCAAGGTCGAGAGGAATGATAGGTACACGAGTTGAAAGAAGCCTAGAAATCAATCTTTCCTAAGGAAAATTGGAAAGCTTGGAGGTCGCACACTCAAAAGGCATGGACCACCACCTCATCCAACAAACTCAATACAATGCTATGGAAAATCAGCTCTAAGAAACTCGCCACCAAGGACAGACTGATCGAGTTCACCAAAGTATCCCCATGGTGCCCTATGTGCTATAGGGCCATGAAAACTATATTGCATGCCCTTTGGCATTACTCTTCAGCCCAGGCCATGTGTTGGAGAGTGAGGTGTTAACCCCATTGCAAGACAGAGAAAATGAAAGTAAAATAAAATCAAAAATCGGGAAAAAGGTGGCCTGATGAAAGGAATAAGATGAGAAAAGGCCAAAAGCACAAGGAAAACCTTAAATCTCAAGGCAAATGCAAAAGGGAAAAGGCACATTTTAAAATGCAAAAGTGTCCCTAACATTTTGTAAAAGAGCGCAAGGCTCCTTCCTGTGCAATTTGTAATCTATAGATGAGCATAGGTGAAGGGACAGTGTAAATAGAAGAGAATAGGAAAAGAGAACCTAGGCAAGATGGATAGCCATGTAAAAAAGGAGATCGGCACCCAAAAGGGATTAGGGCATGTATAACAACCAAAAAGTGAATAGAGAAGCTCATTCTTGGTGTGTGGCAAAAAGTGGCTCTTCTCTTCTTCTTATCTTCTTCTCTTCTTCTTGTTTTTGCTTGTGCTTGAGAGAGTGAGTGAAGGAGTGTGAGGGAGTGAGGGAGTGAGGGTGAGGGACTGTGGTGGAGAAGCTCTCCATCTTCTCCTATCTTCTTCTTCTTCCCTTCTTCTTCTCATCTCTTGTCTCATGCGGCTATGGAGCAAGGAGCTTGAAGGTGGAGGATTGAGGTTGCTTGAGCTCACATCTTAGATCATGGAGCTACTAGAAGGTTCGAGAGAGAAGGGTATTTGATCAGGCATGGAGGTACACTCACTACACTCGTAGGGTAGAAGGTGCATACGGCTATATGAGAGGTATCCATTAGGATTTGACTCCAAATGCTTGAGCAATAAGTGGTCCATGGGTCTTGATAGTCAAGCGAAAGCTCCCACATTTTGGTTCCATTACTAGGACCAACAAATTCAAGTCTTGAGTACTTGCACACCCAAATCGAGCATTGGAGTAAGGTTTTCCCCAAACCGGTGCTTGAAGTAGATAGGTAGGAAGAAAGGCATTTAATCTTCATTGCAAGTAAGTGTTTTGAATTCTTGAAGTTTAAATAGGTCTGTTTGATTAGGATATTTGCTTGTGATTTGTAGGTATTTGTAGGCATTTAGGTAGGAAAAATGAGGGAAGAAAAAAGAAAAACACAGTAGGGTTTTGTTGTAACATCAGGCCTAAATAAGGGTGCAAAAGAGGAAAACAAGGTTGGAATCCGAGAAGAAAGAGAAAGGGGCATTGAAGGAGTGTTGAAAAGGGGGTTTAAGACCCTGAGGAAGGGAGAGAGAGTTCATTTTCACTTGCAAGGTTTGAGAGACAGAGAGCTGGAGATCGCATTGATTCACATGATTTGAGTGCATATGACACCTACATGTTTCAATTGTTTATATGCCATAGATTGTGTCTGGAGTTTACAGGACCTTGGGGTTGAGAATTGAAACCAAATGCATTGATTCACTGCCGCGCTGTGTGTTTGCACAAATGTGATTGGACGGTTTGATTCCTAGAAAATCAAACGGTTTGATTCAATAAAAAACATCCAATTTTCAAAATTGGAATAAGACTAGGCCATGTGTTCGATCGAATGTCCACACCAAAATTGGAAATTGAAAATCTGAAATCGAACGCTCGATTCTAGGAATCAGATAGAAACTGTCAAAATCGAACAGATGAACAAAATGCAAATTTTGACCTGCTCTCACATGACCGAACACAGATAGGGGCCAAAAAAACCCTAGTCGTATGACACCCCAGTGTGCTCCCAAGCAAGTAGATATGACAAAGAGTGGATTCTCCCAAATACTTGGCACCTAGTAGTCTAGGAGTGGCTGCAACTACTAACTATGCATAGAGAGTAGACCAAGAGGGCGACCACAATCCATGCCTTAGAGCTACATTGGGCCAAAACTGAACAAAGGGGAGAGTGAGACTTGCATTGAATTTGCTGCATTCGTACATCACAATATTTAATCACTTGAAATGCACATGAAAAGTTGAAAGCCTAATTATGCATGGTTCACAGTCAAGAGCACTATTCACAGGGCGATTGCTTTAATTAGAGGACTGTTTGGAAAAACAAGGAATTGTCCCCAAGATGGACATTAACCCCACAGGCATATCTAGACCACTTGGACCCTTTGTGACCCATTCACCGAGCAATGCTCTGATATACTATGTAGAGGAGCTGAACAAGGATGACACATATCTAAAGCCTTATGTCTCTTACGACAAAGACGACAACCCCATTCCGATGGATTTTAGACTAGTACTGATGATGGCATTAGGTAGGGAAAGGGGTAGAGGCCTAGGAGGACAAAACTAGCAACCCATTGCAACCATCCAGGGTAGATCTCATCTCACTGCCGTAAACTAGAGCAAGCCAATCAAGAAAAGGCCGACCTAAGATGCCTTAAGTGTGGAATCACTCATTTGTATGCCAAATTCCCTAGGCAAAAACCATTTACTAGCTTGACTATCATGACATATGTACCTTTGGGACTATTTGGAGTTGAAACACTTGATGGTGAGGTTGTTGAAGGATATGACAAATGATGTATGCTCCAATGTCAAAGATGCGGGATCTAGAGAATGGCAAAGGTGGAAGCTATGGAGGATGGAAGATAAAGACACAACTCATGTTGACATGACAATGTAGACAACTGTTACACAAGTGAATTAGGTTTCAAGATTGAGCCTTGAACTCATAAACACAATCTTGTGTATGGACAACAATGACACAGACACTTGACAAAAGGAGACAAGTACTATTGCATTATCATATATGAAAGTGATAGTTCAAGTACATCATTATATAAAGTTCTTTGGTAGCACTTAACATCCACTGTGCATATGGGATTTGTCTCTCTTCCTAGAATGGACTGCATCTTCCTAGCCTAGCTGTTCCATACAAAGGGACTAAAGTAGGTGTGATTGCAAATATCTCAACACCCCTCCTCAATCACAACCAAAAGTACAAAGTGTGTAGAGGCTTTAGTAAAAGCAACACCTGCAAAGTGTGGGCACACCATAAACATGGCAAAACACCAGAGGCTGTCATAGAAAAGGCTAAGTGTGGGTACCACAAACATGATGGACATCCGGAGGCTGTAGCAGGGACCTTACAAAGTGTACAGAGGTTGTAGTACAAGGATAACTGAGGAGTTTTACAAGTTTATGTTTGAGACATTAGGGCTAGGACATACAAAACTAAAAAAGTCTATCTGAATAGAAGGACTGATGAGGTTTGTCCTTCTCCTAGTGGTCTTCTTCTTCTTCTTCTTCCTTTGCTCCATTTTCTTCTTCTTCGTCTTTGACTGCAACTAGATAGGCCTTTTGGGACCTCTTTCTTATCCGGTCCTTTTGTAGAAGTCACGGAAGAGCTGATCCTTCTTGCCTTAATGCATGCTCATCTCTAGAGGTACTTGGTTCTTCCTTAGTTTTTAGTTTCTTTTCCTCTTCTAATAGTGATGCCTGGATATCAACAAGTTCAGGATTTGGGATGTTGATTAAAGTTGTTGATACATTATTATATTCAGGAGGCAAACTCTTAAATAGAACACCGATGCAAACATCTTCTTCCATTTTTAATGTTGATTCCTGCAAGTTGGGTTAGAAGTCCTTCCATGTAATTTAGATGTGTGGCAGGTGATGTGCTGGACTTCATTTCAAGCCTGAAAAACTCAATCAGGAGACCATACTTTGATGATTTAGACTGTGCACCGAACAAGGTGTCAAGTCTCTTCCATGTATCCTATGAGGTCTCATAGTTATCCACATGGTGGATATAGCTGTCGTCTAGCTCCAGTTTGATAATGGCCTGGGCCTTATCATTGTTTTTTTTCCAAGTTATAGCAAGATCCGCATCACAAGGCTTCTTTTCTTTTCCAGTGGTAATGGTCCAGAGGCCCTTCTTCATCAGGATGAGTTTGATACTAGTCTGCCAGTGGAAACCCAACTCCTTTGAAGCGAGCAGTTGGAGAATCTTTGCCCATGTTAGATTTACAGGAATAGTAGCAAATCAACTTCAGCATTTTGAGATTTTATCAGTGGAAGAGCAGATTACAATGTGTCAAGAGACACAAGTAATGACAGTGTGAAAACACACTATGCGGATACTATGTCTGTGTTGATGTTGAGCTTGAATCTTCTTTGTTCAGGGTCATCGATCCTTCTTCAATCTTTCCAGGTCCTTCCCCTCCTTGATTTGATGCTGGGACAATAGATCAGAGTGGCAGTGTTTGCTCCAGGTGGCAGGAGAGAGAAAATGATGAGATTTTTGAGCTTGAGTGAAAAATTGGCTATGGTGGATTTTAGGGTTTCATGACAGGGGCTTGGTTTTTCTAACATTGCAAGAGCTACGGTGGATCATTTTCAAAACTTTTTTTATGGAAATGTAGCTTATGTGATGCTCTACCAAAGCCCTATCCTCCTCGTCTAGATCGCGGCCCATGGCGATGGTGATAGCAGCTCGAATGTCAACAGGTGCAGTCCATACAGTTTTTTGCAATTTCGTCAATGTCGATGCATACAGTGGCCAATGTCGAGTTGTGTTGTGCTATCATTATAGGAGGTGCTATTGGCGTTATAGATGATAGGGAAGTCAAACTTGCCGTGGATGGATGAATTAAAATCCATGCCTACCCTTCGAGGATACGGCATGAAGGTGGGGTCGTTTCTCTCAAAAAGAAGGGTGTTACAAAACGCCATCCAAGCATCAAGGTTGACATAAAAAATGCGTCTTCTCCAGGTGGGTTGGCAATTGTAGCCCTCCATCGATCTAGGCACCTGGAAGACTTTATCATGCCAAAATTCGTGGTCCTCGATTCCCCAAGCAGTTGGGTTGGCCTCTCGCTCTGCTAGCCACTTGTCCTTGAGCCTTGCACCCATAGCGATTACATCGTTTACAACTTCAATGGGCATTACTCTATTTAGTTTAGTGGGAAGCTCGAAGCTCAAGTGGAAGGGGTTGCGGGCACATTCTTGCTGTTCCCAGATGATTAGCTCTGGATGGAATCCAACAGGGAGGTCCTCAGGGCACGGTGGGAGAGAAGCATGTTGCCTTGGGACAGGTCTAATGTTTAGCTTCTTCCTTGCCTTCTCCACCATTTCTCTTCTGCGCTTAGCCAGGGCTGCTTCCCTCTCAGTGGATGTGTCAGTGGGTTGCACTTCATCTTGTCGTGGAGGAGAGGGTGGTGGTCTCTCCTGCTCCTCCTCTGCTGCTCCTGCCTCCTTTACTGCTTCTTCAATTAGGGTGGTTAGTACACCTCCATACCCAATGAATGATGCTGAGGCGGCCTTCTTCCTGTCTTTTGCTGCTGGGGATTCACCTCCAGTAGGTTGGCTTCCCAGATCAAGCGCTACGACAGCCTTCTCGATTATGTGTCTTACATAATCATTCCAGTCGATCTCTTTTGGTGCATTGGCTGCGAGGCTTTCGAGCACAGGCACATTTATTCTGCCCATATAGGCAGTGTATCGATGGCTGGAGAAGAGGGTATGCATGACTTTAGCACGCATGCGGATTTTGTCATCAGGGATGTCCTGGATATTGACTCCGTCGTTGGACCACACCTGGCCCCTGTCCATTTTTAGCATGGCGAAGACATCCCTTTTTGGTCTCTTTATGGCCCTTGATTCTAGACCCAGTGCCTTTTCTACTAGTTCCTTGCTTAAGGGTACCCTGACTTGCCTGGCAGCATCCCCCCTTCCCACAGTCACCGTGGCACTCTTGGAGGCAGAGTCGAAAGTTTGTAAGAACTCAACACACCTTGCATGATCCACATTTTGCTCCGCCTTCTCCACATACTTGGTCATATTGCACTTTTCTATGACCTGCTTAACTGCTTTTTCCGTTTCCACAACCCTGGATAGGTTGTGGACAGTTTGGAAATTCAGCCGTCCGTAAGCTTGAATTTCCAAATTCAGCATATATTTTTGCTTTTCTTCTTCCGTGAAGGGAAGCTTATGAGCGCGATCTTGATGAGCCATCTTGGGTTCTTGCCCAGCAAAAATACTTTTCATTAATCACAAGTGGAAAAGGAAAATATGGCTAAATGAAGCTAAGCATGAAAAATACGCAAAACAGGAATGCAAAGAACTTGAAAAATTTTGCTAACTTTTTTTTTTGATCACTGAGTTCAACCTTTCAACAATTATTTATGCCTTCTTAGCCTTATTCCTCCCCCTCAGGAAGATGAAAATCCTTCCTAGGATTGAACGAAGTGGTGAGGATATCAAAGGTGATTGTGATGGGTTGTTCCGGCCAACAGCCACTCATAAAATGCAGGGTTGTACTCAAGTTGAGTGTGACGATCGAGTTCAGAGGGTTGTATAGAAACTTGGGAGATATAGGTCAAGACATCGTGAAAAATATCTCCGCTATTAAGGCGGCTTGCAACGTGCAATTCTTCTTCGGTAAGAAATTGGTCAATGTAAGGATGGGCTAGGACCTGGTCATCTAAATGTTGGTTCCGGGTAATGGCCAAACTCTAAATGAAAGAGGTGCCACATAAGTAGGATTGTACTCAATGGTCTTGATTGCCCTCCTTTGTTCAGCATTTGTCATGATACGACAGCCTTTCTTTTCCCATTGGGTCCGCAAAGTGAACCACTGCTGTAAGAACGAGGAAATTGAGCTTGCAAGTTGCGTGAGCTCATGTAATTCTTGCTCGGGAGCAGAACGAGGAGGCTTACGGTATGAGGTGATTAGTCGCCTGAGAACAACTTGGTCCTTTGAGATTTCTTCATTTGCTATTAGTTCAGCAGCAATCTTGGGAAATTTGACCCTGCAGCTCTCGCGACGATCAACGGCTTGGTTCGTAACGGTGCGACTGTCCGTGGCTTCGTCCGTGGCCTCCCAGGTAACACCTTGAGCCCCCCAATCGTCCGCGTCCACGCGGACAATGGGTGGGCTTAAGCTTGGTCATTTGCTTAAGCTTTGTCACGCTTCGTCTTTTGGTCACGCTTTGTCATGCTTTGTCTTTTGGTCACGCTTCGTCTTTTGCCTTTTGGTCATGCTTAAGCTTTGTCACACTTTAGCTTGTTAATTTGGTCATGCTTCGTGTTGGCTAAGCCGTCGTGTGGGCCTCCAAGGTAACACCTTGAAGCCCCCCAATCGTCCGCGTCCACGTGGACGATGGGTGGGCTTATGCCCCGTGGCAACCGTCCTGTATGCCGTCCCATCATTTGGTTATGCCGTCCCATCGTGTGGGCCTCCAAGGTAACACCTTGAAGCCCCCCAATCGTTCGCGTCCACGCGGACGATGGGTGGGCTTATGCCCCGTGGCAACCGTCCCGTATGCCGTCCCGTATGCCGTCCGATGGGCCTCCAAGGTAAGAGATTGAACCCCCCATGGATACAAGCGTGTGGCTTCATCCCATATGCTTCGTGAGAATAAGGTAAGAGATTGAACCCCCCAATCGTCCGCGTCCGTGCGGACGATCCGTGGGCTTATGCACAAGCGTGTGGCTTCGTCCGTGGCTTCGTCCCGTGACCTTAAAGAGATTGATTGTGTTGTTAATCTTAAAGAGGTTGATTGTGTATCTATTTGTAAGTGTGTAGAGAAAGTGATGGCACCTAAAAGAGTGCTTAGAAAGAGAAAGAAATGTGTGTCACCTCATAGTAGCCGTGAAGTCTGTATGAAGCTACGTTCAGGATGTGTTCCTGGGCGGATCTTAGAGCAAGAAGCATCATCGCGTTTGAGATCAGTGGACACTCCTTCAACAAAGAAAGGACGTGGTCCAAAAAGATGTGTCTACATTGATGACGAAGCACAAGTGGATGGGGACTCCAATACAATTGACGGGGTTGCGGAGCATACAGGTAGTCACTTATGTGTCCATTTCATTTACATATGACGCTTTGTTCAGTGTTATGTATTAAATATGATTGGTTTAATGCTACTTTTTTTTATTGTTACTTATTAATATCTGCTCCTACAGAGACTAATGTGCAGCATGATAGTCTAGATGACAAAGAAGAGGTGAGTGGTGATAGTGATCAAAGGGAGAATGATGATGAAAAAGAAAAGAAGCACTCAAGGAACTTAGGCAAGCAAGTCTCTCTAGGACTGATGAAGGATGTGCTGAGTCAATTTTATATAAAAAAGAGGACGCTACCTCCTCTTGTGCCTCTTTGCAGATTAGTGGCTCATGAGGCAGTCAGATTTGCTACGGATGATGCCCAGTGGTTGATTCCTTCCTTTGATTCCACTGGTTATCTTGAGACTATGGGACACTTCCTTGTGTCAATTGAAGGTCCGAGAGGGGAGACCATGTCTGTGACAGCCAGCAATCTAGATGAATGGGGTCCAATATGGCGTCAAAGAAATGAGGATTTTGAGAGGGCTCTTGGAAGAGAGTGGCAAGACCTTAAGGGTAAAAAGTTCTTGGTTTGGGATGGAAACCACAGGCTTAAAACGTGGTGGAAACGCATCAAGGAAAGTAAGTTATCCACTATACATGCAAGTATTGAATGTTCGTATCCCATTCTTATGTTTGTTGGTTTTCAATTACAGAGTACTCCGACTGTGCTCACTACCATGTTAGCGTACGGTGCCAATTCATTGAGGTGCCCAAGGCAAAGGAAGCAGAGCTACTACTCGCACTAGACACCACCAACGCGTAAGTCTTCTTCCTTTAACTATGCTCCTCTTTGTAATATGTTACACTTACTTTCTCATATTATGCTTTTGTTTGTTTTCAATAGTATTGCCAGAGCTCATGTTACTCCAAATATTGCGCATGAGGTGTATATGTTTCAAAAGTTTGGTATTGCAAACAAAGACTCCATTCTAGATAGATTGAGTCCGGCCATGAGGAAGTGGGCTGAGGTTGAGATGAGTATAGAGGCAAGGTATTATCATGGTGTTGCTCCATGGTATAACTCTCCTTGCAGTTTAATATCTCAGCGTGTATGGAAGGTGATTTTCTTTCTATGGCTCACTTGTATGAGATGTGCTTTTCTATCTCTAATTTAGTTTTTTTTTGGAATGATAGGATGAATTTCATGTCTTCATCTCAAAAGAAACTGCTAAGCTTGAGGCTCTTGGTCTAGATGAGGTAGAGAGGAAGAAACGTTTGGAGAAGGCTACAAGGGTGGAAGAGGAGCGCCTTAAGGATAGGGGTTACAAATACCTATCCATTGCTAATCCCCAAAATGGTGATGAGTTCTTTAAGTTGTTATTTGGGCTAAAGTGGGATGATGCAAGCATGCTCAAGATCACAAGAGACAAGCTGTATTGTCTCACAAGCTCAAAAATCCCTGCGGAAAGGTAATTTGTATATATAACGCAAGGTGTGTGTATGTGATGCTTTTTTCTTCAATGCTTTCTATTTGCGTATATTGTTGTGCATCACAGGAAAAAAATATTTTTGCATATTATGAGTCTCACAAAGGCCAAAGACCCCCAATACCCGCATTTTGGTGATTATAAGCTCTTTCGGGTTTACATGAAGAAAGAGACATATTGGGCTCACTTGCATCCGGAGGCACTACTTCAGATTGATAGGATACAAGTAGAAGGTCCACAGCTACCAGATTCATTTGAGGAGTTCTTTAAGCTTAACATGAAGAATCATGTCATGCAGGTTGACTCAATGCAGTGCATTCATATTGCTTTCTTAAGTTCTTTCTTAAAATGTATATGTGCTAATGTTAAGTGCTTGTGAAACTTGTGTAGGCTTTTGTACACCTCTTGGATGGAGTGAAATCTTCAGATGTTGCAGAGAAGATGCCAGAGCTTACGTTTTCAGCCAAACGTGTGATTTATAGGTTAGCATGCATTTTCATATTAGATTGTGTGTCTGATTTTCATATTAGATTGTGTGTCTGATTTTCATATTAGATTGCATGCATTTGCTTGCGTAATTGGCAAGAATGTTGCAGGTGGATACTACAATGTGTAGAAGAGAAGAGGCTGGATGCAGCTCCGCAATTCACAAGAGAGTGGATTGATGTTCGTGATGAGAACACTATGTATTCTCCATCATTACGTGATTGAAAATTGACGGCATGGGAGGCAAGTGTTTGCCCTTGGTGGCTGGATTACCCTGTGGGGGTTATCCCTAAGCAAGAGAAAGATCTGCATGACAGTAAGTACTTCAATCTATGTAAACATCTTGTCGCTTTTGTAGCAATAGTTTTTGTGCTCATGCATGGGAGTCTAAGGGTGAATGATACTATGTAGGATTCAAGGAGGGAGTTGATACTCATGAACCGCTTACCTCACCCACCACTGTAGAGGAGCAAGCAACCAAGGCTACCAAAGGTGCCACCCAGGGTACTCAAGGTAATCCAGGGAGAAAAAATGTGCCAGAGTCCTCTATGGTGCCCACCACCCCCTTTGTTGCAGATTCATCTCTTGGTCGAGAGAATTGGGAGAGGCGACCTATGACCCGTTTAGTAGGTGAGAAGTCTTATATTAACTTGAAATTCGTGTATGATTATTAAAAATAAATTACTTTGAGATAATTGTTGCAGGGTTCCAGTATCAAACATATGTCGATGCTCTATTAGTGGATGTGACCCAAATTGATAGATTTGCCCTTGATAGGTAGACATGACAACTACATATTGCAAGAACATCAATTTACATGTTGCATATAGCATTGCATCATCGGTTACTTTGCATTAATGACTATGTTGTTTTGTGTATAGCATCAACAAGTTTTTTGCAAGACAAAAGATGCATCTTTATAGCAAAGATGGAGTTCCATGTCAAGAGGTGGCTCGATTGATATATGCGGATTTTCCTACGAGCTTGCTTGTGGATGCTCTAGGTCCCATCCCATTGGGTAAGTTATGCTTTCTATCACACAAGGTTTACATCAAACTCACTTCTCATATATCATAATGCCAATGTTGTTTTAGAGGGCATGACTATTCCCAAGTGGAACACGTTCTCAAAGGGTCTAGTTATGGGTTGTATGGACCTTGCTCGCGAGTATTTGGCCGACCAGGGATTCTTAGTCACTATGTGCTTAGCAGAGCATATAGGTGATTTTATTACGGATGCGGCAAGAGTGGGGTTTGTGCTTCACCGCACTTGGACACTCATGTGTGACTCCAAGGCTTATCGACATCCCGTTACTAGAGAGGCGGTAAGATAACAAAGTTGGATACGTTGAACGTACGGTTGTATGTTCTAAATAAAGTTTATGTTACATGCTTTAAATAAAAACATGGATCACTTATTCTATTTCCACTCGTGAATAGGTACTTGATCTTACTGTGTGTCTTTGGCATCGTGCTGGTCATGTTGTGCCTTGCTACGACAGAGAGGCTGGGAAGAAGATTTCAGAGAGATTGTTTCCAGCGTATCGTAGCTACATGATGGATGATTGTGTCTTTCCCATGGACGTTGATGGTGTCATTGTTAGAGGCGGAGCAGAGAGGTCTCATCTTTTCTTTCGGTAAGTAGTCTTGCATGTTTTTGCTCTCAGGTTACCTTGTATGGTATTTTCATTGTTTCTACTTGCATGGCCGCAAAGATTCTGTATCTTGATTGGTGATATGTGATTGGTGATATGGTTAGGTGGTTACTAGCTACATTTACGAAATGCTACGACTATTTTTTGGATGTGTTTGCGGGGTGTGGTGGTTTGGCGCGGGCCAGTGCAGAGGAGATGAGACATTGCATGTGTCTAGAAATAGATGATGTGCTCTATGGGGAGTGTTTGTCCACCATAGTGTGTGGACCAGTACCATGCTGAGAGAGAGTGTGTTTTTTTTTCGAGAGACTCTAGACATTTCATTTTGTTACTACTTTTATATATATGTTTATTATACACTTCGTCATGTGACTATGCCCGATTTTGTCTAAGAGATTACATGCATTGGGATCTTTGATTTGTTTTTAGGAAGAGTGTACCTTGCAACTATTTGACACGAATATATTTTACTAGTTTTCCGTTGGTTTTGTTTTCTTGATGTGTGTTCATGTAAATGCAATGTGTCGTACTCCTTAAGTAAGACTATTTATATGCAGAATGGATATGTTGCACGAAAAAGCTCGAAAAAAAGAGATTGATTAGAAAAGAACGAAAATGAAAGCCCGCAAAAATAAAATCCCCGATTTTGGCGGGTCCTTCGATCAGTTCACTAGTTTGGCCTTGCCTCTTCACACCTAGCAGAATCACTACTCTGTCACCCTTTTTCAATTTTGTAAACCGTTTGGGTAGATCCTGCAGTTTCTTTTGCCTCTCTACTTCTGAGTCCTTCGCTCGTGTCCTAGCCTCCTCCTTTAATCTCCTGTGCCTTAGGTGGATTGGCAAGTCCCCTTTTGTACATTTGACCTTAGAGGGTTGGGGTATCTCGAGATCACTCTCAGTGCTGACTTCCGACTCTGAGTTAAACTCGCATCCCTCGCTCGAGGAAGGAGTTTCCCCAGGGGGTCGTAGTTCAATAGGTGCATCTGTCTTGAGCACTGGGATTACCCATGGTTGTGCTACTCCGGCTTGCTCGTAATCCACGGCTCCTATGTGTTCGAGCCAGGATCTATCGCACTCCATCCGCATGACTCCTTTTTCACTCCAATTCGTCTTTTCCTTCATGGGTCTCGAGTCTGCCTTGATTTGTTCTATCATTCTCCCTTCTATGTCATACTCTACTATATCTATCTCTTCCTCACTTTCATCTCCAATAGAGTGGCAGTCCTCATATTCCTTGTTATCAGAGTCTTGCTCTTCAGACCGTTCATCATCGCCTAAGCTTTCCTCTTCAGTCTTCTTGTTGTCAGTAACTAAAGCCCAATTGTATAACAAATTCAGATCATGGACTTTGGTCCATTTCCATTCTGGCTTAGTCAATAGATCACGTAGAGGCTTTAGGTTGGCAGCCAAGTTGCCCTTCAGTGTGTCTGTCAGATACTCTACGATTTCCTCAAGCTCTAGCTTATTGCTGGGGATATGGAACGAGACAGGTCTCCTTGGGTTGAGTGAGCTTCCTGCCATTATGCAGGGCACAGTTGGCTCCTCTATTGGCATGGTTGCGGCTTTAGCAGCCTAGCGATATAGTTCTTTCTCATCTGAGAATGGTTGGTCAATGATTTCCAAGACGTGCATCCAATCCCTGGGCAGGGAATATATTTAGTGAGTGATCCATAGGGTTTGGTCATTTGAGTATCGCCTTTCAGCATGGCTGAGATGGCATTTAGGTCAACGAGGGTCGTTTTCCAAGTGTCCATCTCTACCCTTACTGCTTCAGTTCTGCTCCCTAGGAAGATCAAACTATTCCCCCAATCTTCAATGACTCGAGCGTTTCTCATCCAAGGTCGGCCTAGCAGTATGTCATAGTCCACTCCCTTCATGACAATGAAGTTTACGAAAAACTGCACACCTGCAATCTTTACTGGCCAGTTCTTTAAGACTCCGAATGGCCTTATTTTCAGTCGATTTGCTAACGTGACATTGAACCAAGCAGTCTCTATAGGAGGGTTTCCCCATGCCTCTAAAACTGCATGGCTCATTACGCTAACACCGGCGCCTGTGTCTACAATTCCTTTCCGCGTCATATCTCTTAAGGCTAGAACAGGTAGGACTGCATGCATTTCAATGCCTTCCTAGAAAGCATTGATGTGCAATGACTTAGGAGTTGAGTGTAGAGTTAGACTTGGGATTTGCGTAAGTGTATCATGATCTTGCTGATCAGCACCCGTAAGTCATGTGTGTCCCTCCACCAAATCTTTTAACTCTTGCCATAAAGAAGGATTCTGCCCAAGCAGGTCTTCTATGCTTAGAGTTACTGGGGTGAACATCAAGGTCGCAAGGAGACTACTGGGCTCTTGTCTTCCCTTAAGGCTAGCACTCCTGGGCCATGCATTCTGTCTGCCCTGGTAAGTCCCCCTTTGGCCTTGCTGCTGCTGAGTTGCCCCCTGTGGCAAGGATACACTTTTAGTTTGTGGTATTGTGGGTGAGACTGGTGTGCTCACGCTAGAAAAATCGTCCATTGGATCTTCTAGTATGGGTTCAGCATCCTTGAGGTGCTCATGGGCATCCTTGACCCACTCCTTGACTTTGGCTATAGCTTCGAGTTGCCGTTTGGGATGGGGATATTCCCCTACCTTGGCACTCCCTAGCTCAGCTGTCTTCGGGGTTGAGGTCTTTGCCTTTGCATCCATGACTTTCTTTCCTGTCACTAACATCGTGGCTTCCTCGGTTTTAAGGGTTATCTTCGCGTATGTTCTCTTTTTCCTTCTCGTTCGGCTTTTCTTTCCTATTGAGGCTGCGTCAAGGTTACTTGGTCCAGGCAAGGAGATACTTGCCTGCCTTGTTTGAGCTCGCATCATAACCTGTAGTGGGATAGGTGTGTCCTCACTATCAAAGGTTTCCACTCCAAACAGCCCCAGGGGTACTGACGGTACGTTGACAGAGCTAGTTGATGGTTTCTGCCTAGGACAATCAGGAAACAGGTGAGTGATCCCACATTCTGTGCATCGGAGATCTGCTTTGTCCTTGTTAGCCTATTCCTTCTCTGGGCAACGTGATGAAATGTGGCGTGGATGGCCACAGGTCCAGCATGTGATCGGATCTTGGCCACATTGGCCCTCCAAATCCTCTGCATCTTCCTCTACCTAATGCCATCACCGGCATCGGCCGATAGTCATCAGGACTGGGTTGCCCTCCTCGTCATAGGATATGTACGGGTTGACATATGTCTCCTCTTCACTAGGCTCTTCCACATAGTGAACTAGATCATCGCTCGGTGGGTGGGCTACAAAAGGCCCTGGTGGCCTTGGTATACCTGTTGGGTTCATCTCCAGCCTAGATACGGCAGGTCTTGAGTCATTTGGTGCAGGGAGTGCCAATTGGGCTCCCCTCCCAAAGAAATTGGGTGGTCTATTACCTAAGTACGGAGGATTGTACTGCTGTGCATATGGGAATATCCTCGGCATCCTGCAATGCAATGCATCATGGCTGAATCTACCACAATTTGAGCATGGCCTAGATCTAGAATCTTGGCATTCAGCTGGGAGGTGATTGCCGCCACAGTATATGCATTGTACATGCGATCGCGCGGGCTTCCTTATCAGTTCTTGCAGTCATGCAATCTCCATTCTCATCTCCACCATCTCCTGGCCTTGGTCCATACTCTTTCCCTTTTCTTGCACACTAGCGGTTGCTTTTTCTCCCGAAATAGTTGATCTCTCTGGATCCCTTTGATTTGTACTTTCTCGGCTGGTAGTCCTCATGCTTCATTCCCTAAGTTGATCATCCACACATTTTGCCTCTTCGAAAACTCTAGCTAGCACGTCTCGTTGAAAGGTAGAGTTACTGGCCAAAGCCTTGTAGAGCTCCTCACTCCGAATTCCGTTCATGAATACTATAGACACTGCCCTCTCAGTAGATCGTTCATTGGCAGGGATCCTTTTGAAGAGGCTACGCACATAAGTGACGTAGTCCCTAACGTCTTCCTTCTCCCTTTGGCTGATATACATCAACCGGACGATGAGGTTATCAGAATACCCTGCCTCTTAGAATCTCTTGATGAAGAGGCCCTTAAGGTGAGCAAAGTTTGTACGTTTTGCGTCATCGAGGCTAGAATGCCAGATTCTCCCCTTATCGCCTAAGCAGATGCCAAAAGCTTGAGAGTGTTGCGCAAGGTCAGTAAGACCGTTTGCTTCACATACTTGCTCGAACTGCTCCATGAAGCTATATGCTCCATGAAGCTATATGGGTCACTGCTAGGCTCATACTTCGCTAGTTGTTTTGCTACGATAGGGATTCTAGCATGCCCTTTAGCCCCTTGCATGACTCTCAATCCCGAGAGTAGTGCGATGGCTAGGGCTATAGCACTCTACTCAACGGACGTATTGTCCATGAGTCGCTTGGCTACAAGTTCGCTCAATGTCATGTCAGCCTCTCTGCCCGTTCCCTTTCTTCATTCGGTCCAGATTTGGCTGCCCCAGCTAGGTCTAGCACCCTCCTAGCCTCGTACATATCTACATCTTGCTGTAGCTTTCTAGCCCTTTGTTCGTGGTTGTAGGCAATTATGCCTTCTAGCGCTCTCTTGATTGCTCTTCTCTCTTCTTCAAGGCTTGCTACCACTTCTTCTACAGGTCTGCCTTGGATCACGGTCCTAGTAAGTAAATCGTAGTCATGGACTAGTTCCTGTACTGAGACTGGGAATTCTCCTAGGTCTAGCCGGTCCTCTCCTTGGTCGCCTCTTGATCCTGACATTGTTTCTGCCTCCAATTCCACAAGGCCGTCGATCAGTTCGAGTAGTTCTGGCAACGCCCGATCCTCTATGTTGTTGTCTTCTCGATCCTCGCGTCCACTTAACGTCATCTTGGGTCCTAACCCTATTTGTCTGCTAAGTCTTGGGGTTCACTCCTATTGGTGGGTTTCTTGAATGATTATGTTCGAGTGTATTCCTTGTTATTACAACCAATCCTCAAATTATGTACACTCAGTGTGGTGCTTGTGCGTTCGGTGCGAAATTAGGCTTTCTGCTCTTTCAGTGCACAACCAATGTGGCCTATTGTGTGTGCGGGATTACGGCACTCAAGTGCGACGTCAATGCTACCTTCAGCTCTTGGCCATTGGGTATGAGGTCAGCACACGGATGTCTGGTTAAAATCTGGGTCTCTGCTGCGTCTCTCAGGTATGTGGGGGTCTGATGTCTAGTCATCAGTTGCGACTAGGCTGCGACAACACACTTTGCTAGGTGTCCTAGCCACACGGCCAAGTTTTCTATGATTTTCTCGCACCTACAGGGTCGCACTAGTGTCAGCAATGTGGGTCTGGGCTTAAATTATTAAAATAATGTCAAAAATGCATTCGGCCAAAATTGGCCTGAATGGCAGGGTTTGAATCCCAGAATCAACGTCCGAACCACCGAAGTCCGAATGTCTCGTTCGGCCGGGCCGAAGGCCGAATGGCCGAGTCCGAGGGCTGAAGCCCGAATGGTCGAGTCCGAGGGAGCCGATTCAGCCGTCCGAACACCGAATGGCCGAATCCCGAATTCGGAGGGGCCAAGAACCGCCAAAGCCCGAATGATAAGGTCCGAATGGCTAGATGGCCCGAAGGCCAAACGTTGAAGCCCAAAGGCCTTCGTTCGGGCGGGCCGAAGCCCAAAGGCCGAATGGCACATGGCCGAATGCCCGAAGGCCGAATGCCGAACCCTAGGTTTGAGGCAGCCAATTGCTCGATTCTAGGGTTCGGACGTCCGAACGCATCGGGGTCGGCGCACTTCTGACAATGAAAATGGTGCCAAATCTAGTGTTATGTGGATGATTAGCTATTCTAGGCTGTTAAATACACACAATGGCATGCCGAGGAAGAGATTTGTATACCTGTAGCACCCCGAAAGTGTGATCGAAGGGCGTCCCCTCCTCTCCTGTGCCTGTAGCTCTCTCACTCTCTCTTACTCTCTCTCAACTAAGTCAGAATGCAAATGAGCTCTTCTCCCCTTACCCCAGCCTTACATAGCATTGCCCAACCACTCTCTAATCTTAGATCCTTTCCTCGTTGCGATTTCCCCCTTTAAAAACACGATTTTTGCCTTCTTTTTCTTATTGCAACCAGATTTACAGTAGCAAAAACCCTACCATTTCAGTTTCGAATCTTAATCCTATCCTACCTAATGCTAACAAAAAATCGCAAAACTAAGCATGGGTTGTATTTACCTACTCAAGCACTCCTCAAAAAACTCAAAATACTTACTTGTTCCAACGATTAAACCGCCTAAATCTCCTATCTATCTCAAGCACCGTTTCGGGCAAAGGCCCTACTCCTATGCTTGATTTGATGCACGCGGCGCTCAAGGCTCGATTCCGTCGGTCCCAGCAATGGAACCAAAATGAAGGGGAGCTACAAGCTCTATCCCAAGACCTACGGACCGCTTATTGATCAAGCGTTTCAAGCCGAGCGGCCATGGCTACCTCTCACATAGCCGATGCACCATGCCTACCTTATGAGTGTAGTGAGCTTACCTTGATGCTCGATCGAGTACCCTCCTCTCTCTTGCACACCAGTAGCTCTAGATCCTTGTGGCAAGCTCAAGAAACCTCAATCCCTCTCCCATGAGCTCCATCCTCCATAGCCGCGCGCGCGAGAAAAGAGAAGAGAAGATGGTGAAGAGCTTCACCCTCTTGATCCCTCACTCCCACACACTCACTCCCTCACACCTCACACTCCCTCTCTCAAGAGCACACACAAGCAAGAAGAAGAGAAGAAGAGAAGAAGAGAGCCACTTTTTGCCACACACAAGAATGAGCTTCTCATTCACTTTTGAACTTTATATACATGCCCTCCCTTCATTGGGCGGTCATCCCCTTTTTTACATGGCCGGCCATTGGCCTAAGCCCATTTCTCATTTCCCACCATTCTAATTTATCCTATTCCCAACTAATGCATACAATTTGCACATGAGCGAGCCTGGCACTCTTTTACAAGGATTCGGCAGCGCTTCCACATTTAATGGTGCGCTTTTTCACTCTTTTTCTTTCTCGGAGGCCAAATGTGTACCCAAAAGAGGCTTTCCCATAAGTGGCTTTTTATGAGAGATATGACAAAGATGTATGCTCTAGAAGCTCTAGGAAGAGATGTCCAAAATCCCATATTACAGTGAGGTACAGTGGTACTATCCAAAAAGCTATAAAGGCATGTACTTGGTTGACACTTTTTTTCAAGTGTAATGGAACTATCAATTTGAGTTACTCAAGACTGTGTTTATGAGTCCAAGCTAATCTATCTTGGAACCTAATTCACTTGAGTTACAATCTCTCATACTAATGATGTATCGTGTGCTTGATTTGCGTCCACCATAGATAACTAGCTCTAGGTCCGTGTTTCTCAACATGGTATCAGAGCCATGATCGAGTTAGTTAGCTAGTGTGTGTCCTTTCTCAAACTCCTTCTTTATCATCTCCTATATCCCTCAAAGCCATCTACCATTGCATACGAAGCAAAGAAGCTCAAGAGGTCCAACGCCATAGAGCTCAAGATAGGAAGGCTGGTCCTTAGCTAAAATTGGTTGGTGGCTATTCTCAAGCAAGAGGGCAAGTTGAGGGATCTACTTCAGGCCTGAAGTCACCTTGCTTCAAAACCATTAGTGAGCCACATAAGAGAAAGAAGAAGAGGGCTTCTACTACAAACGAGTTTTATCACACTCAACTTCTGTATCTTAGAGCCAACTGTGGCACACCACACTCTCGGGGAATCTTCATAGCCTAGTGAATCATGGTCTAGATCAGAGATTTATTATGTGGAAAAGGAAGAGAATGAAGAAGAGACCTATTACTACCATCTGTTGCTAAAAAGTTTTGGTGATATCAAGGATTTGTGCTGGACACTCCGCAGTGGACACTCGGCAAACACTCGAGTATAGCGTGCAAGGTACTGCAGTTTCAACTGTGGTGTCCCATGCTTTTTCACGATGCAGCATGATTTGTTAAGCATTGACGAGTGTCAGTAGACAAAGGTACCAATTTACAAGGATTAGATGGAGCTAACCCCAATAATTTCATGACAACCCTTCAAAAAATGAGGAATTGGCTTCATAGGACCCATTAGTCATGCGGCACAATACTCGCAAGCCAAGTACATCATTGTAGCCATTGACTATCTAACAAAATGGGCAGAAGCAAGAGCTACAAGAAAGAATGATGCTAGAACATCTGTCAAGTTTCTATGGGAACAGGTAATAATCTCACGATTCGGCTACCCCATCAAACTGGTTAGCGACTAGGGCACACACTTCATTAATGAAGTGATTGCGCATCTTCTATCCACCTTTCTAATTATCCATTGAAAATCCTCGCCATACTACCCTCAAGCAAACGGCTAAGTAGAATCCACAAATAAAATTCTAGGCAACATCCTGACCAAGGTGGTCTCTACTTCGCGTAGTCGCTGGGATAACAAGTTGATGGAAGCCTTGTGGGCTTACCGCACAGCCTATAAAATGGATGTAGGCCAAACGCCTTTTAGGTTGACCTATGGAACTAAAGCAATTCTACCTATAGAGTTCTTCATTCCTAGCTTAAGGATTGCACTTCACGAACGATGGGAAGGGAAGGAGTCATGGATGGAACATCTAGTTGAACTCAAACGCCTCTCAAAAACTCGGCTTCTAGTTACCCATGTGCTCATATGCAAGAAAGCACAACGCAAAAGCTGGTTTAACAAGCATGTCAAGCAGTGTGACTTTGAATAGGGAGACTTAGTGCTCTTGTACTCTATTAAGGGGCATAAAGAGAAAATGAAGTTTAAAGGTCTAGGGCCTTTCAAGGTTCATGCCATTAGCCAAATTGGTAATGTCGAACTCGAGACTCTAGAAGGCGAGAGCATAGGCTTCTTCAATGGCAGTCGCATTAAGAAGTATTACCCTCCCACGCATCCTCTGCATGAACCACCAATGTTAGAACCTCTTGTTAAGGTAGGAGTAGCCACAATCATGAAGATTGACAATGAAAATGAGAAAGCCGTAGAACCTGCTTACCTCTGCATCACAATCACTACCAAGCAAACATGCACTTTCAACACCTTGATCAATGAGGGAGCAGACTTCAATGTTTTAGCCCACAATCATTGGACCCACATTGGCAAACCAAATTGCAACCCACTACCACCAAACTAAGCCCATATGGGGGCCAATCATATGCACTACTAGGGAAGTGCAGGGTCGCAATTTCTATCGAGTCTGAGAGCATACCAATGATCTTTTATGTGTTTTCAAATACTAAAGATGTAGGCACGGAGTCACTGCTAGGTAGAACTTTTAAAACGCAAGCTCACTGCAATGTCGATTATGAGTCGCAGCGCGTATCCACCTAGCCATTGGCAATGTCTGCATAGTAGCAACATTCGGCAAGGGCGCGCAACTCCTACGAGATCCGCAAAACCACTTGTAGAAACACCTAAAGCCAAGTCTAAGGAGGGGGGTTGTGACTTGTTACAACCCACCAAGCCTCTACGCTAGCAACCCGCTAAGGACAAAGCCAATGCCCATGAACCCTAGTTCAGATGGGTGCCTAAACATCAGAGCCTGCCACTGAGGAGCAATCGGCCATGCCTTCACAAGGCTAAGAATGCAACCTCAAAACCTAGGAGGCCAAGACAAAGCTACAGACAACAACGTACGGTCAAGCCGCGATGGGTTCCTAAGACCCTATTGCAAGTGCAAGGCTATTATGAGGGTAATGCTTGGATATGGATTCCTAAGGATAAAATAGCTAAAGGCATTGATCAAAGGCCGCCCTCACGCTTAACCATACAGAGCCACACAATGTGTCAAGGCCTAAAGTTGCATAAGCCTTGAGACACCAAGCCCATAGACTCACAACTAATTATGCGCATGAAGACTGACCAAGTCTGTTAGCCCAAATCTCAGCCTGCTACTCCCAAACCAGTACCACATAACTCTACCAAGACTCTGGAAGCCACATCCGCAATTAGCAGTGCCCCATTAGTAGTCCAATCCTAGCCCATTGTGCAAGGGACCCAGCCGCAATCTCAAGAATAACCGAAACCACAACCATCTACTGCCAAACTTTCTAGTTCTGTCAAACCCCAACCACCCGCATGCCTTAGACCCTCCTATGAGCAGAAATCATTCTTGACACTAGTCGCAAATCTAGCCGAAGACATAGGGGATGACATGATTGCTTGCCTTAGACGCCTAGATGCCACATTCATGTCATTAACTCTGAGCTATGACTGCTTGGCTATTGCAAGAGCCCTTAGCAACCGAAGTTCGTACGATGCCTTGTTCATGGAACACATTTGTTAACCTCAGTTCAAGATGGTAGAAAAATGAAGCAAAAAGTGAAAAAAGAACAAAAAAAGAGCAAAGGTGCAGAGGCGGCTCCTAAAAGCTAAGCTAAGGCAAAAATTCAATTTTAAATAGAAGAGCGCCATGCTCCCTCCTGTGCCATTTGTACAGGAATAAACGGGTGTAGGATTAAGGCATGAGGATGGATCATATGGCTAAAGACTGCTATAAAAAGCAGAATGACATTATGAATGGAAAATTGCAACAAGGGAATTATGCATCTTCTAGTAGACAGGGTGATGACAGAAATGAGCATTTGTTTATGGTGCAGCACATGACCAATTCTGTGACAAGTGTAGAAGACTCAGGTGCATCAAACCACATGACATGTCATGCAGAATGGATGTAGGATGCAAGGAAAATGGAAAAACTAGGATTTGTGGAAACTGGTGATGATACTGCACATCCTATTGTGCAGATTGGAAAAATTCCTTTGTCTATGCAGGATGGGAAAAAGAAATACCTGTCGGATGTATTTCATGTCCCAAATATCACCAAGAACCTGGTTTCTATTGGTCAAATGGTTAAGCAGGGCTTGCAGGTCAGATTTAATTCTCATGGATGCTTTGTTGAGGATATGAAAAATAAAGGTCGCTTGATAGCAAAAGGAAAGAAGAAAGGCAGAATGTTTATGTTGGAAGTAGACATGCCTGAATTGAGTGCAGAAATGTTTGCACATGGGACCGGTGTAGTTGCAAATATTGATATCTGGCATAAACGCATTGGTCATGTTAATGTACAGCGACTTAAATCAATGCAAGCCCAAAATATTGTTGCAGGATTGCCTAAATTCAAGGTTGCAGAAATGTATAAGGTATGTGAAGCCTGTTAGTTTGGAAAACAGGCAAGGAAACCATTTCCTAGACATGTTCAAGAGAGTAAGAAGCCATTGGAATTAATCCACTCTGATGTGTGGACTACTAAAGCTGCATCTCTTGGAGGCTGTCATTATTTTGTCACTTTTATTGATGACTATAGCAGAAAAGTTTGGGTGTATTTTATAAAAAAGAAAAGTGAAGTTTTTGGGCATTTCAAAACTCTTAAAGCTATGGTTGTCAGATGGAGGGGGAGAGTACCTCTCAAATGAGTTTGCAAGGTTCTTGCAGGAGCATGGCATAAAGCAGCAATATTCATGTAGTCATACCCCACAACAAAATGGAATTGCAGAAAGAAAAAACAGGCATATTGGAGAGGTATCTCATGCCATGCTCAATGAAAAAGACCTGCCAGATTTTTACTGGGTTGAGGCAGTTGCTACAGCAGTTTACATAATGAACAGGACTCCCACTGCAGCAATATATGGCATGACTCTAGAGGAGAGGTATACTGGTAGGAAACCAGATATTTCTCATTTGAAAATTTTTGGTTGCATTGCCTATGTTCATGTGCCAGATGAGTTGAGATCCAAGTTGGATCCAAAAGCTGAGAAGTGCATCTTTTTTCGTTACTCTCTGCAGCAAAAAGGGTATAGATGCTATAACCCTTCTACTCGTAAGTTTACAGTGAGCAGAGATGTTGTTTTTGATGAGATGAGTAGCTGGTATAAACCAATAAATGTGATTGATAATGTAGATGCACAAAATGGTAATGCTGCACAGAATTCACAGCAGCAGTCACAAGATATTAGTGGACCTGGAGCGTCCTCTAGCAGTGGTTCACATTCTTCGCCATGGACAGCAGATTGAGATCAGGAGAATCTTCTCAAAGCAATGCAGATAGTGGTATGCAGGTATCACAAAAAGGAAAAGAGAAGGTTGATCAGCCCATGTTTGATGTGAATGCAGGTCACTCTTATGTGGATGGTGAATCCAGTGGCTCAGAACAGAGCATTGATGATGAGTTGGGCATTCCTTCTATTGTTACACCTGGAGTAAGGAAGACCAGGGATGTTTTGAGAGCACCTGGGAGTGAACCTATTTTGCGTAGGTCTACGAGAGCTAAGTATCCTGTGGATAGGCTGAAATATGATGGATTTACAGCCATTCACTATGCATATATGGTCAAAGTGATGCAGGAACCAGAACCCACTTGTTTTGAGCAAGCCATGGGAAAAGAAAAATGGGAGAAATCCATGGATGAAGAAATGGATGCCTTGGAAGCAAATGCTACATGGGAATTGGTACCTTTGCCTAAAGGTAAGAATGCAATTGGCTGTAAGTGGGTTTATAAGGTGAAGCACAATGCAGATGGTTCTGTGAACAGATACAAGGCAAGATTAGTAGTCAAGGGGTATGCACAAACATCTGGCATTGACTATGAAGAAACATTCAGTCGGTTGCAAGGATGGCAACCTAAGAGCAGTCATTGCTATGGCTGCATCAAAGGGATGGTCTTTACATCAAATGGATGTAAAGAATGCCTTCTTGCATGGTGATTTGCAAGAAGAGATCTATATGGAGCAGCCACCAGGTTATGTGCATGCTATTCATCCTGAGTTTGTTTGCAGGTTGAAGAAAGCTTTGTATGGCTTGAAGCAAGCACCTAGAGCATGGTCTGACAAGATAGGACAGTATGTTGTCACTATTGGCTTTCAGATTTCCAAGGCAGATTTCTCACTTTATGTGAGAAAAACAGAGAAAGATATTATGCTACTTGTCATTTATGTTGATGATTTGATTATGACAGGTGACAGTGATGAAGATATCCTTCATGTGAAAATGCTATTGAAGCAGAAGTTTGAGATGAAGGATTTGGGAGAGCTGCGTTATTTCTTGGGCATTGAGGTGATTAGATCACCAAGTGGGATATGGCTCTTGCAGAGGCAGTATGGATTGGACATGCTGTCCAAATATGAGATGACAGGCTGTAAGCCTATTTCAGTTCCTCTGGAGCAGAATGTGAAGCTGAGTGCAGATGCATGTGAGCTTCTAGAAGACCCTACTATGTACAAACGCATAGTAGGAAGTTTGATTTATATGACTATTACCAGGCCAGATTTGAGCTATGCTGTTGGATTGGTAAGTCAGTTTATGCAGGCTCCAAGGAAATCGCATTTGGATGCGGCTAGATGCATACTTAGGTATGTGAAGTCCACATTGCAGTATGGACTACTTTATGAGACTGGGGTTCAGATACAGTTGTATGGATACACTGATGCTGATTGGGCTGGTAGTATTTCTGATAGACGATCTACCAGTGGATATGTGTTCTCTTTTGGGAGTGCTGCAGTCACTTGGAGTAGCAAGAAACAGCCTACAGTTGCCTTGTCAAGCACAGAGGCTGAGTACAGGGGCGCAGCAATGGCTGCATGTGAGGTAGCTTGGTTGCATAAGCTACTTTATGATATGCATCAGCTTACAGATGGGCCAGTTGTCATTTATTGTGACAACATGAGTAGTATACACTTGGAAAATAACCCAGTCTATCATGCTAGAACAAAGCACATTGAGGTGCATTATCACTATGTGCAGGAGAGGGTTTTACTAGGTCTTATTGATCTAGTTTATGTCAGCACAGAGGATCAGGTAGCTGACATATTCACGAAGGCATTGGGCGCAGAGAAGCTGCGCAAGTTCAGAGACTTGCTTGGTGTGCAGGAATTGGGATTGAGCTCGAGGGGGAGTGTTGAGATATCAAGCTCCACTCGTGATATGCCAGGGTGACTATTGTGCATTTATGTCACCGACTTGTCAGTTGTTGCAGATGCGGTTGGTACACCGCCCATGAATAATAGCTAGATGACAGCTATCCTTATCTACTCTAGTTCGTGGCTCAGTTAGTATGCCACCTTAGTTAGTTGAGTTTGGTTTGAGACCCATATATAGGGTTCTTCTATTTCTTTGTACTAGAGTTCTTTTGGCTTACACAACTAAGAAGAGGAAAACTGTTTTCAGCCTCCACCTGTGTGTGCGTTTCCCCCATTGTGTAAGCAAGAAAGCTACAAGTGAGACTACTTCCTTCTCTCCCACAATCTTGACAGGTCCATGGGTCTTGGTAGTTAAGTGAGAGCTCCCACATTGAGAGAGAGAGAGAGAGAGAGAGAGAGAGAGAGAGAGAGAGAGAGAGAGAGAGTTTCTATCATTAATTTGGTTTGATCTTTCCATCAGGGAGTTCATCGCATGATTCAAGTATATCAAAACCTTGATGCTATGTATTTTTTGTGATCTAGAAGTCAGTGTACTTGGTGATTGTGTGGATCATTGGATTCAATGAGATCATCCTCGGCATGGCCGTCGTCGAGCGTGACTCGGCCCATCCAAGTGGCTTGGTTTTGGGCCGAGTCCCAGAATCAAACCATTTGGCCCTTAGACCACTCAATCCATTCGGTCCACTAATGTGACTCGGTCCTCGAACCACTCAACCCACTCAGCCCTTGGTCACATCTGTTTGGCAGTCCGAGCTACAAGTTCGGTTAGTGTTCCTATTTGGCCCTCGGCCATCCGAGTCTACCGCTCAGCCCCTGCAATTCGGATGAGTTGGGCCAAGTCAAAATTTTTCAAATTTTGTGGAAGTTTGCACCAAACCCAGCTAGATCTCAATGGCGAAAACCTTTGTGAGCCATCTCGATGCCCATAACTCAATTCTGGCGCAAGGAATAGGCAAATTTGCAAGATGCGACTGCTTAGCAACTTGAGTAGGTTGTCGAGAGAGTTAGCGCCTTAACGGCAGCTAGTGGAGACCTAGACCCCAAATGAACCTAAACAGAGTAAGACAGCATAGTAAGAAACCCTAAAACCTACCAAGATAGCTGGAAATTAATCGAACAAGCCCATCAGGACTAAGACAAGACAAGAGTGTGCAGGCCGCTTAGACACTTTCTCTTCACACTCACCTTGACTTCTAGCACTTGAAGTACACCTAAAAATAGCCAAAAGCCTGATTGAGTACAAGTGCATAGAAAAGAACACACTCTTTGAGTGGAGGTAACTTGAGGATTATATGCAATAATTAAGGAACTCACTCAGATAAAAGAAAGTGAAGGAACCCACCAATAGGAGGAGATCCCAAGACATAGACAGGGCAAGTGGAGCTCAGCGTAGGACTAATCGAATAGCAATAGAGACGTGGATATATGTTAACCCTCAAACGAATGAAGTTGGAAAATCCGAAAAAGCTAAAGCAAAATACAAAGACAAAGGCCAAGGCAAAGAGAAAAAGGAAGACAAAGACGCACAAGGAGAAGAGTCCTAAATAAGGGAGAAAGGCGCACAAGGAAAAGCACAAGTCAAAACTTTTGTAAAAGAGCGCAAGTGCATCATGGTTTAATTCAAGGAGCGCCGGGCTCTCACCCATGCAATTTGTAAATGTAGACGGGCGGTGGAAAGGAAGCTAGGAAGATAGAAGGACAATGGGAAAAAGGGCTTAGGCTACGGCCGGCCATGTAAAAGGGGAAAAGGGGATGACCGCCCAAAAGGGATTTAGGGTTTTGTATATAAAGTTGAAAAGTGAATGAGAAGCTCATTCTTGTGTGTGGCCAAAAGTAGCTCTCCTCTTCTTCTTCTTCTTTCTTGCTTGAGCTTGTGCTTGAGAGAGGGAGTGTGAGAGTGTGAGGGAGTGAGTGTGTGAGGGTGAGGGACCGAGGAGGAGAAGCTCTCCATGTTCTCCTCTCTTCTTCTCTTCTCTTCTCTTCTCTTGTCTTGCTTGCGGCAATGGAGCTTGGAGCATGGAGCTTGAGGATGGAGCTTGCTTGAAGCTTGCACTTGGATCGTGGAGCTACTGGAGTGTGCGGGAGAGGAGGTAACTCGAACGGCATGGAGGTAAGCTCACTACACCCGTAGGTATGGATGGCGCGTCGGCTATGTGAGAGGTAGCCATTAGTGCTCGGCTTGGAACACTTGAAACAATAAGTGGTCTGTGGGTCTTGGCGGTTGAGCGAAAGCTCCCACATTTTGCTTCCGTTTGCCGGGACCAACGGATTCAAGCCTTGAGCGCTTGCGTGCTTCGAATCGAGCATTGAAGTAGGGTTTTCCCCGAACCGGTGCTTGAGATAGGTAGGAAGTGAGGGGGTTGAAGATGGTATTTGGATCTACTTGGCAAGTAGATTTTTTGCTTTCTTAGGAATATAGAAGGACAATGGGAAAAAGGGCCTAGGCTACGGCCGGCCATGTAAAAAGGGGAAAAGGGGATGACCGCCCAAAAGGGATTTAGGGTTTTGTATATAACGTTGAAAAGTGAATGAGAAGCTCATTCTTGTGTGTGGCCAAAAGTAGCTCTCCTCTTCTTCTTCTTCTTCTTCTTCTTGCTTGCTTGAGCTTGTGCTTGAGAGAGGGAGTGTGAGAGTGTGAGGGAGTGAGTGTGTGAGGGTGAGGGACCGAGGAGGAGAAGCTCTCCATCTTCTCCTCTCTTCTTCTATTCTCTTCTCTTCTCTTCTCTTGCTTGCGGCAATGGAGCTTGGAGCGTGGAGCTTGAGGATGGAGCTTGCTTGAAGCTTGCATTTGGATCGTGGAGCTACCCTAGTGCGCAGGAAAGGAGGTAACTCGAACGGCATGGAGGTAAGCTCACTACACCCGTAGGTATGGATGGCACATCGGCTATGTGAGAGGTAGCCGTTAGTGCTCGGCTTGGAATGCTTGAAACAATAAGTGGTCTGTGGGTCTTGGTGATTGAGCAAAATCTCCCACAATGTACCCGACCTCCTTAACATTATCGACAGCTTGGTGGAGCAAGAGAACACAACCATGTCGGAGAAAAGTTCAAACCACAGGGAGAATGAGGAATTTGACTTAGGAGTTTTTCCAGAAGTGATCCAGCAGTTGGTGAGTAGCTATGAATCTCAAGCTCGGTATGAGCACCGCGGTAGAGTGGTAGAAGCCATCATAGCTGACCTAGAGGAGGAAAGGAAACTAGCCTAGAAAGCACTGTAAGGCATAGTGAAATACAATCGAGACCAACAGACTAGGAGCTTGAGGCAAAACACAAAGATGCGAGAGATACTCACCCCCTCCACTGAAACCGAGAGATGCAACTGTGCCACAAGCAGTACAGCTTAGGCAAAGCCTTAACTCTGCGGGCCAGTAACCTAGTTAGGACCATTGACCAAAGACAATTCGGAACAAGAGAAAGACGAGCAACCAACAACCTCCTTACCACTCTAGTGACCACCCCGATGACGTTAAGCCTAGGAGATCTACTTAGGCAGCATCCAATCCTCTGGCAAGACTTGAAGCAGTGGGTTAAAGGGTCACAAGAGCAAGCTGGTGCAGGCCTACAAGAACATGATGTAGAGGCACAGATACCGAGTTTGATGCAGAGACGCAGATACCGATTTTGACATTGCACTCCATGCCTAAATCCTTGCACATTAATGCTTTTTGGGAAGGCACCAAGATGCATGTGGTCTTACCGTTCTTAGCCCTAGGCGACACAACAAGGAAAGGGATTGTAGACACAGGGGTGGAAGTTAGCATACTGAGCCATGCAGTGCTCTAGACTTGGGGCAACCCACCTATCGAGACTGCTAGGTTCAATGTCACATTAGCTAACTGAATGAAAATGAAGCCATTTGGGGTGCTAAAAAACTAGCTGGTGAAAATTGTTGGAGTCCAATTCTCAGTCGACTTTATAGTCATGAAGGGAGTGGACTACGATGTCCTATTGGGCCGACCCTGGATACACAATGCCAGAGTGATCGAAGATTGGGGGAATGGTCTCATCATCCTAGGCAATAGAATAAAAGCTGTAAGGTAGAGATGGACTCCTAGAAAATTGCACCAGTTGACCTCGATGCCATCTCCACGATGCTCAAGGGTGATACCCAGATCAAGAAATCCTATGGGCCCCTAACTAAGTATATCCTATGTCCTGAAGACGAGCGAGACTAGATGCATGTCCTTGCTACCGTCGACCTACCGTTCTCGAACAAGGAGTATGAACATGCCATTAAGATGATTGACAAGCCCAAGGGTGCACCCTCAGCACCAATCTACATGATGGTAGGAAACCTTCGCAGAAGACCCAACCTTGTCACCTTCCAAGTGCCAACCAACTAGAGGGAGCTCCAGGGGGTTTTAGAGTATTTGACCGGCAAGCTAACACGCAATTCAGCAGCAAACTTCAAGCCACTCCAAGATTCCTTAAATGAACCAAGGTGGCAATGGATCAAGGTGCATGACCTAAACCTTAGATACAATTGGGCCTTGGTCCCTGATAAAATACACGAGACATACCAAGACCTAGGAGACGACCAGTGGTCAGACGATGATGCTTCCAATGACAAATACAAGGACTACCACGGTTGCAGTGAGAGAGTGAGGATGAGATAGATACCATAGAATATGACACCAAAGAACGAGTGATAGAACATATACAGGCAGATTTCAGACCTGAAGAGAAAGAACACCTTTAGGGTAGAGCAAAGGGTCATGCGTGTGGATTGTGACCGCGCTTGGTTGGAACTTGTAAGAGCCATAGATTTGGAGCAAGCAGGCCTTAACCCAACCAGGTAACACGCCAATGCTTAGAACAGAGTTACCCTCTGAGCTGTGACCACTAGGGGAGACTACCTCAGCTAGCAAAGGCAGGGAGTTCAATTTCGAGTTGGAAGTGAGTTCAAAAAGTGACCAAGGCATCCCAAGACTAGACGTACCAAGGGGGACCTGCCCGTCCACCTGAGGTGCAGATGCTTAAAAGAAGAAAGGGTAGAACAGTCTAAGGACATAGTCTAAGGACACAAGAGTGGACAAACAACAAAAACCACATGACCTCCCCAAGAGATTTATGAAGTTTAAAAAGGGCAATAGGGTAGTGATCCTGCTGGGTGCCAAACGTCAAGGGCAAAAAAGTAAACCCATCGAGGGACCCGCCAAGGTCAAGGAGATGAATCTAGCCTAGGAAGGGGAGACACCCCGACCTGTCTTTATTGTCGATGACCTAATAGAGGAGGAGGAGACACATCTTGTTGTCCTCTTATGAGATTATATAGATGTATTCGCCTGGTCCTTACAAGAACTCAAGGGGCTAGATCCAAGTGTAGTGACTCATAACATACCCATGACGCCAGACGCAACGTCGACCAAGCAACAAACATATCCCATGAATCTAAAACACGCTCATGGGGTAAAGGAAGAGATCGACAAGCTAAGGAGAGCATGGTTCATCTACGAAATCGAGCACACAGACTAGGTATCACCCATAGTCATTGTAATGAAGAAGAACGGAAAAGATTAGGGTGTGTGTCAATTACAAGAAGGTGAATGTTGCTACTAAGAGGGACAACTATCCATTGCCATACACCAAGCACATGCTTGAGAGAGTAGC
Organism: Lygodium microphyllum; assembly: GCF_053477565.2. Classification (NCBI taxonomy): domain Eukaryota; kingdom Viridiplantae; phylum Streptophyta; class Polypodiopsida; order Schizaeales; family Lygodiaceae; genus Lygodium; species Lygodium microphyllum. The sequence continues at coordinate 63,529,934 of NC_141137.1, read as the reverse complement.
AGGCAAAGAGACCTACAATTTTTTGGACGGCTTCTCTGGATACAATCAAGTGCAGTTGGATCCTGACGATAGGCATAAGATTGCATTTGCCACTGAGTGGGGTGTCTTCGCCTACATAATGATGCCCTTCGGGTTGACGAACACTCCAGCCACCTTTCAACAACTTATGTGCACTATATTTAAAGACATGATCAGGAAAAAGTTAGAGGTCTTTGTAGACAACTTGTGTGTTCACTCTACCTAGAGAGAACACTTAGACAGACTCCGAGCGGTCTTTGAACACTGTTGCCTATATCGCATCTCTTTGAATCTCTTAAAGTGCCGATTTTGGGTAAAGCATGGATGTATCCTAGGGCATGTGGTGTCAAAAAATGGCATTTTTGTGGAATTTTCAAAAGTCAGGGTCATTGTTGATCTTCCACCCCCAACCAAATATAAGGGAGTGCAATGCTTCTTAGCCCATATGGGGTATTATCGACGGTTTGTGCTAAATTATGTATTAATTGCTAGACCTTTATACAAGCTATTGATTATATTTGAATGGACTGAAGAATGCCAACACGCATATGAGAAACTAAAAAAAGCTCTGACCACAGCACCGATTCCACAAGCCCCAGATTGGACCATTACCTCCATGTGCATATTGATGCTTTGAAATTCACTGTAGGGGCAGTGTTGTGCCAACCTGGCGAATACAATCTCGACTATCTAGTGAGCTTTGGTAGTAGACAACTCACTGAGACTGAGATGAACTACTCGACAACAGAAAGAGGAGGTCTGGCCATGGTATTTTCTGTGAAGAAATTTTGGCATTATTTGTTAGCCACTCCTTTCATCTTCTTTGTGGATCATTAAGCCTTGCTATATTTAGTAAACAAACCTTGTGCTATAGGGCACATAGCTCGATGGCTTCTACTTTTGAAATTCAATTTCTCTGTGGTTGTATGAAAAGGAAAACAACACTACATGGCAGACCACATGTCACGCATCCCCACGAGAGAGGCCACTAGACGAGGCATCGTGGATGATTTTCCAGACGCGCACTTGTTTAGCGTGTCTAGCGAGAGAGATTTATTTTAGGCCGACTTGATGCCATATTGGGCAGACAACATAGTCCAAGTGCTTGAGCATGGATTACCTGAATGACCAATAGAGAAAGCCCAACTTAGATGGCTCATCCTCAAGATCCAACCCTATTAATTGATAGTAGGTCAACTGTACAAACTAGGGCAAGATAGATTGTTAGCAGATGCATATGTGAGTATGAGATGCACGGGTTGCTCTCCGAAGCACACAGTGGACTCGCTGGAGGACACTTTAGTGGAGAAACAATAGCCCGCAAGGTGCTGCAATTGCAACTGTGGTGGCCCACGCTCTTTTGTGATGTGGCACAATTCGTTAATCACTATGACAAGTGCCAACGGACAAAGATCTCGATTCGCAAGGATCAAATGAAGCTTACCTCGATAATTGCACAACCACCCTTCGAGAAGTGGGGAATTGACTTTGTAGGACCTATTAGTCCTACAGCACAATACTCTCAAGCCAATTATATCATTGAATCCACTGACTATGTGACAAAATGGGCAGAGGCAAGGGCTACGAGAGAGAATGATGTGAGAACGATTGCCAAGTTCCTAAAGGAGCAGGTAATCTCACGATTCGTCGGTTGCCCCATTGAACTGGTTAGCGACCAAGGCACACACTTCATTAATGAAGTGATCGCACATCTTCTATCCACCTTTCTAATTATCCATAAAAAATCCTCGCCATACTAGCCTCAGGCAAACTACCAAGCAAAATCCACCAATAAAATTCTAGTAAACGTCCTAACCAAGGTAGTCTCTACTTCGTGCAGTGACTGGGATAACAAGCTGATTGCAGCATTGTGGGCTTACCGTACAACCTACAAACAGTTGTAGGCCGCTAGACATCTTTTAGGTTGACCTATGGAACTAAAGCAATTCTAGTTGTAGAGTTCTTTGTTCCTAGCCTGAGGATCGCACTTCACAAAAGATGGGAAGGGAAGGAAGCATGGACAAAACGTCTAATTGAACTCAAACGTCTCTCAAAAACTCGCCTCCTAGCTACCCATGCGCTCATATGCGAGAAAGCACAACGCAAAAGCTGGTTTGATAAGCATGTCAAGCATGGCGACTTTGAACAAGGTGACTTAGTGCTCTTGTACTCCGTTAAGGGGCATAAATAAAAAATGAAGTTTAAAGGTCTAGGGTCCTTCAAGGTTCGTGTCATCAGCTAAACTGGTAATGTTGAACTCGAGACTTTGGAAGGCGAGGGCGTAGGCTTCTTCAATGCAGTCGCATCAAGAAGTATTATCCCCCCACGCATCCCTTGCATGAACCACCAATGTTAGAACCACCGGTCAAAGTACGGGTAGCCATAATCACGGAGATTGATAATGAAAATGAGAAAACCGTAGAACTTGCCTACCTCCACATCACAATCACTGCCAAGCAAACATGCACTATCAACGCCGTGATTGATGAGGGAGCAGACTTCAATGTCTTAACCCATGATCATTGGACCCATATTAGCAAACCACAATTACAGCCCACTACCACCAAACTGAGCCCATATGGGGGTCGATCATACGCACTCTTAGGGAAATGTAGGGCCTCAATTTCTATCGAGTCTGAGAGCATACTAATGACATTTTATGTGTTGTCGAATACTGAAAATGCAAGCATTGGGTTGAACCTTTAAAGAGAGCTCACTGTAATGTCGATTATGAGTCACATCGTATCCATATAGCCATTGGCAATGTTTGCATAGTGGCAGCTTTCAACAAGGGTTGTGCAACTCCCACCAGACCCGCAATGCCACTAGTAGACACGCATTCAGCCAATTCAAAGGAGGAGGGTTGTGATTTATTACACCCTTCCAAGCCTCTATGCTAGCAACCTGCTAAAACCAAGGTCAATGCCCATGAATCCCAGTTAAGGTGGGTGCCTAAACGTTAGAACCTACTTCTGAAAAGCAATTGGCCACACCTTCACAAGGCTAACAACACAACCTCAAAACCTAGGAGGCCAAAACAAAGCTACAAACAATGATGGGTGGTCAAGCCGCGATGGGTCCCTAAGACCCTATTGCAAGCGCAAGGTTATTATGAGGGTAATGCCTAGATATGGATCCCTAAGTCTAAAGAAACCAAGAGCACCAATGAAGTGCCACCCTCACAAGTAACCATACCCCACCATACAATGTGTCAAGGCCTAACGTTGCAGAAGACTCGAGACACCAAGCACATTGACTCACAACTCATTATGCACATGAAGACCAACCAGGTCTACCAGCCCAAACCTCAGCCTGTTGTTCCCGAACCAATCCCATGCAACTCAATCAAGACTTAGGAGGCCGCATCCGCAAGTAGTGATGCCCTATTTGCATTCTAGTCATCTCATCCTGCTAGGCAAGCGACCCAACTGCAATCTAAAGAACAACCGAGTCCGCAACCAATTGCTGCCAAACTCTCTAGTTCTGTCAAACCTCAACCACCCCCATGCCTTAGACCCTCCTATGAGCGAAAATCATTTTTGTCATTGGTCGCAGATCTAGTCGAAGACACAAGGGATGATGTCATTGCTTGCCTCAGATGCTTAGATGCCACATTCATGTCACTGGCTCTAAGCTACGACCGCTTGGACTTGGGCCTATTGCAAGAGCCCTTTGAGACAGAAGTTTGTACAATGCCTTGTTCATGGGACACATTGGAATTTTCATTCATCAAAGCACCCCACTCAGCTTTGGCAGAGTTGCTCCACACTGAGATATCTATAGAGCAAGCCATCAAATAGTGGCTCATCACGTCATATGATAAGCGAGCCTCTTCTGCTATCACTGATCAAGAATTAAAGGAGTTGAAAAAGCTTGTTGAAATCGAATCCCCATTCTTATGGGAGCTGCTACACTCTTCGATTTGCAATGGGGACTCAAAGGATGCCAAATAATGACCAACGTTGAGCAGCGACGAGCCATCAAGACATCGGAATACGACCCAACTTATGCCACTCCAACTTTGTATAGGGTGTTAACAACTATTCGTGATCGACCCCTAGAAGAGCACATCAAAGGATACCCTTACCTTGAACGCCTCTCTCCTAACAGAGGAAGAGTTACATATTGCTAGTCGCATCGATTCCGGTTACGTCCTGACAGATGTCCTTACTTACATCACACACATAGATAGCTGACCCTTTGATCTCGACCAGGACGCTCAGTTGGAGTACAATCCAGACTTCTATGCTTGGCTCATGCAAAAGTAAACACTTGACCGTAACCTGACAGCCCTGGGCCTTCTAGCTTTCAATCCTAGGAAGGATTCTCCCCAAATCCGAAAGGGGAGGGGATAAGGTAAGGTGAGTGAGTCAAATCAGAACCAATCAAAATCAAGCAAACGCATAAACACACAAGGAAAAAACACACCATTGTGAAAACCTCAGCCGAATTTAAACGCAAGAAGAAAAGAAACACATTAATTTGCCATTGAGGAAAAATGTCACGAACATTTTGAATTAAAGGGTGAAAAAGGAAAGTTTATGTTGGAGCTTAAATGTTTTCATTCAACAAACATGAAGCCTTTCGTTTCAGCAAATAACTCTTTCGGAAACACTAATGGGAATGATGGTTCATGACAAGAACGAAAGATATCGCAACAAGATCATGCTCACCGACTCCCTTTCACGGAGGAGGAGAGAACGCAGTACAACATCAGCTTAGAAAATCATGCTTATAGTTTGCTAAAATTCCACAGCATTCACAACCTTGAGAAAGTGATAGCCAAGGAGCAGGCCGCAAGGAGAGTAGTGGAACAGTGTAACCTCTCCAAGTACCTAGATAAGTTTGCGCAGGAACCTGACCACACGAAGTATGTGGAATTTCTGAGAACGTTCAACCCCAACCAAGAATGCAGAATGGTGACTGTGGGAAGAGGGAACAATATTCAACAGGTGTAGGTGTCATTAGACTAGGCCTTGGTGGAGAAGGCACTAGGGCTGGAGCCTAAGGTGGAGAAGAAACGTAAGAGAGATGTGTATGCTATGCTAAAGATGAAGAGGGAGGATGTTTTGACAAACGACAACATCAGCATAGGATATCCCCGATGCTGAGATCCACATGCAAAAAAAGTTGGTGCACTCACTTTTCTCCAGCCAACACTATAACTCCATCATGCACCAAATCAGTGTGCGTGTGCTGGAGAATGTGTGTAACGTGTCCGCTTGACTACTTGTGGGACATGTCTTAGCAGCCCATCGGGAGGGGAGTCTAGAAACTGCTGCCTGGCACTTGCAAGGAATGTCACAGGGTTTGCGATCTAGGCCTTCCCGAGTCTGCCCCGAAGTGGAAGTATCCGACCGTTCCCACTTAGGACTGACCTGAAGTCAGGGTTTCTTTCCTATTAGCCAAGTCTCTAGGAAGTAACTAGCGTTGAGCTCCATATGAACCACTTTGCGTAGGAACAACAAAGTCGAAGTGGATTTATGCTGCACTTGGTTCATGGAGAATGGAAAACGAGAGGAATGCGAAGCTCAACCTTTCTGCCCATAAGGCATAGTCCCATTCCGCTCCCCTAAAACATCATAAATCGGGATTCTAACTCTACTGACCCTAGGTCTTCACAGTCTCATTATCACGTCTTTTGAGAAAAGTTCCAAGCTAATTGGGACCAACCTTCCGTAGGACGGACCCAAGTCACGTCCATCGCACTTTCCTCGGATTGCTTAGTTATCTAATTACCTACCACATTATGTTTAGCATGCAAAAGCAGCTTCCTTAATTAATCAATTTAAACACAGGTTCCTTCACGTAACTTAGGCATTGACATTAAAAAAAACAATGTCAAGCAAGTTCCTTTTCCAAATATTTGACCTTTATTTATCATAGTCTTGGAATACATCAAGTGTCATGCCCGAAGGCTATCCCAGCAATCAATAGGATTACTGCTCCAAGTTTCGCCCGTAGACTAGTACACGGGCCTCAAGATCCCATCTCGAGTCATGTCAACCTCTTGTGCAAGATCCGGAGGCAAGGAATTTACAGTCAGATCCTCCCTTGGCACCCAAGCGTCCTCTCGCTCCAAGCAGCACCCACGGAGAGACCTCTCGTGAGGGGTTTGGTCCATGTACCCAGCACGGCTAACAACCCCCTTAGATAGGGCCAGGCAGGCAGTAAGAGGTAACTAAACCTGCCTCTCCCTCCAGGCTATTAACATGAAGCATTAAGTGTTTGGGCTTGAATTAGTTCCTTGAGAAAGAAGTTCAAACAATGTACCTAAGTGTACAATCACGATCATTTCTGTGGTCGTTCATATGACCAACGGCTAAGGTGTGATTCCTTTTTCTTGAATATTCCCAACATTCGATCCTTGATCATTCGCGACTTGGCGAGATTCCAAGGGCTTGGCAAGCTAGGTTGCTTGTTTACCATTTTCCTTAGGGTTAGGGTTTATACCCTACCGACCCCAATTATCATTACCTTAGGTCTCCTTGTACTATAGTCAAAATAGATCTTGGACAACCCCATCGTCCTTGGTTGGTCAATTTTCTTCTTGGCAATTCGCAATTTCCCTAAGTTTGACAAATTGGTCCCCAAGAGAGAGAGTTGTAGTAGGGCAACTACTCGACTTCTAACTTGTAATTAGATCTCACCTCCCTTGGCCTAAGATGTAGTAGTAGCAACTTATGGTTTAGTTGCAATAGCATTTGACCTTGCAGACTAGTTGCTCGGGATAGGTAGCAGTGCCGATCCTAAGGAATTACATCCCTTTGTCTGTCGATATTACTAGTATACGTGTCCTAAGGCCTGGTACCCTCTCTTACTTGCAACATAGGACGATCTAAGTACGAGGACATTGGATTAACTCTGTAAGCGCAATATTAAGCAACATTTTAACTTAACTTACCCTATCTTTCATATTGAATGTAACTATCATTACATGCGTATTGCATCTTATATGCTTTTCGTCAAATGAACTATATCCCTTTTCCTTTTTATACATTTACTTATGCATGCAAGTTGCTTATGCATGCAGGTTATTCTATGTATAGTTACAATGGTATTGAAATAAAAACATAATCTTTTCCTTTCTCGTGCAAGTCACGTGAAATAGAATGCAGTTGCTTATGCGAAAATATAACCCTTTTAAAACATCCTTCTACGATTCAACCTATTTACGGTCGTCACAAGGGTTTTTTTTAATTACACAAATGCATTGTGTACAACATAACTCATTCTTGCCCACGTAAGTTACCCAATGCAAACCTTCCAATGCACATGAGCATCGCAATATATATATTTAACCTATGTGCGCGATGCAACTAGAACATTATTGCATAAGTGCATCTTTTAACACCTGAATCGTATACTAAAAAATGCAACAACCTTTCATCATGATGGTGCGAGAATTATAAGTACCTTGTCATTCAATTTAAGACTTTTCCAAACATTCCTATGATCTTTTTTAAAACAAAGCGTTCTAATAATGCAATTAACTTAATGCACCCATATCATGCGGAAATGAAAAGGGTGAATTTGATGGAACCTGAACATCCGCAGGAGGGGTATTATCGATTTCTGCACTTCGGGTGGGGTCTCCTACATGTGCTCCTCTTACTCCCGCGTGTGCTCTTTTTGTGTGGCACTTGGGGGCCATTGCAATTGGGACTTGGGAATAAGTCGGGCAGGTGGGGGGTGTGTTGAAATTCTCGTCAAACTGGCAATCCTTCCTTCCTGCAAGAGAATTCCCTTTGCAAGCGAGTTGTGCCCTTTCGCGATCTGCAGGTGAAACACCCCCTAGGAAGATTTTTTGTGGAAGCTTCTTTTTTTTCCTTCTTGTTTCTAATAGGGATCGTGCTGAGAAAGGAGATGGAGGAAGACAAAAAATGATGATGATGATGAGGAGGGCGGTGTCCTGGTAGCTTGGCAACGATTTCAGGGAGAGCAGGGAGGTGGGGGGCGTTGCGTGCCAAGCAACCTGCCCGAGGGGGAGGGGGGGCTCCCCTTATGTAGTGGGGAGGGGGTGGTTTATGGGGGGGGGGGGGGGAGACGGCTGTCTAACAGGGGCTGCCACCCCACACCTGGGGGGGGTGCATTCCCCCCTCTCCCTCTCTTACTCCCTCTCTCTCTCTCTCTCTCCCCGACATGCTGTCGGTAGGGAGAGAGAGAGAAAAAAAAATTGAACTATTTTTTTTTTAATTTTTAAAAGGGGGCATTCTTATGCACGGGGGGGGATGCTACATCCTCTCCCTCTTAGAGGAATCGAGATGTCTGTCAAGATTCTGGGAGAAAAGGAAGGAGTCTCACTTGTAGCTTTCTTGCTTGCACAATGGGGGAATACACACAGAGGTGGAGGCTGAAAACAGTTTTCCTCTTCTTAGTTGTGTAAGCCAAAAAGAACTCTCATACAAAGAAATAGAAGAACCCTATATATGGGTCTCAAACCAAACTCAAATAACTAAGGTGGCATACTAACTGAGCCACGAACTAGAGTAGATAAGGATAGATGCCATCTAGCTATTATTCACGGGCGGTGTACCAACCGCATCTACAACTGACAAGTCGGTGACATAAATGCACAACAGTCACCCTGGCATATCACGAGTAGAGCTCGATATCTCAACACTCCCCCTCGAGCTCAATCCCAATTCCTGCACACCAAGCAGGTCTCTGAACTTGCGCAGCTTCTCTGCGCCCAATGCCTTCGTAAATATGTCAGCTACCTGATCCTCTGTGCTGACATAAACTAGATCAATAAGACCTAGTAAAACCCTCTCCCGCACATAGTGATAATGCACCTCAATGTGCTTTGTTCTAGCATGATAGACTGGGTTATTTGCCAAGTGTATACTGCTCATGTTGTCACAATAAATGACAACTGGCCCATCTGTAGGCTGATGCATATCATAAAGTAGCTTATGCAACCAAGCTACCTCACATGCAGCCATTGCTGCACCCCTGTACTCGGCCTCTGTGCTCGACAAGGCAACTGTAGGCTGTTTCTTGCTGCTCCAAGTGACTGCAGTACTCCCAAAAGAGAACACATATCCACTGGTAGATCGTCTATCAGAAATACTACCAGCCCAATCAGCATCAGTGTATCCATGTAGCTGTATCTGAACCCCAGTCTCATAAAATAGTCCATACTGCAATGTGGACTTCACATACCTAAGTATGCGTCTAGCCGCATCCAAATGCGGTTTCCTTGGAGCCTGCATAAACTGACTTATCAATCCAACAGCATAGCTCAAATCTGGCCTGGTAATAGTCATATAAATCAAACTTCCTACTATGCGTCTGTACATAGTAGGGTCTTCCAGAAGCTCACCTGCATCTGTGCTCAGCTTCACATTCTGCTCTAAAGGAACTGAAATAGGCTTACAGTCTGTCATCCCATATTTGGACAGCATGTCCAATCCATACTGCCTCTACAAGAGCTGTATCCCACTTAGTGATCTAATCACCTCAATGCCCAAGAAATAACGCAGCTCTCCCAAATCCTTCATCTCAAACTTCTGCTTCAATAGCATTTTCACATGAAGGATATCTTCATCACTGTCACCTGTCATAATCAAATCATCAACATAAATGACAAGTAGCATAATATCTTTCTCTGTTTTTCTCACATAAAGTGAGAAATCTGCCTTGGAAATCTGAAAGCCAATAGTGACAACATACTGTCCTATCTTGTCAGACCATGCTCTAGGTGCTTGCTTCAAGCCATACAAAGCTTTCTTCAACCTGCAAACAAACTCAGGATGAATAGCATGCACATAACCTGGTGGCTGCTCCATATAGATCTCTTCTTGCAAATCACCATGCAAGAAGGCATTCTTTACATCCATTTGATGTAAAGACCATCCCTTTGATGCAACCATAGCAATGACTGCTCTTAGGTTGCCATCCTTGCAACCGACTGAATGTTTCTTCATAGTCAATGCCAGATGTTTGTGCATACCCCTTGACTACTAATCTTGCCTTGTATCTGTTCACAGAACCATCTGCATTGTGCTTCACCTTATAAACCCACTTACAGCCAATTGCATTCTTACCTTTAGGCAAAGGTACCAATTCCCATGTAGCATTTGCTTTCAAGGCATCCATTTCTTCATCCATGGATTTCTCCCATTTTTCTTTTCCCATGGCTTGCTCAAAACAAGTGGGTTCTGGTTCCTGCATCACTTTGACCATATATGCATAGTGAATGGCTGTAAATCCATCATATTTCAGCCTATCCACAGGATACTTAGCTCTCGTAGACCTACGCAAAATAGGTTCACTCCCAGGTGCTCTCAAAACATCCCTGGTCTTCCTTACTCCAGGTGTAACAATAGAAGGAATGCCCAACTCATCATCAATGCTCTGTTCTGAGCCACTGGATTCACCATCCACATAAGAGTGACCTGCATTCACATCAAACATGGGCTGATCAACCTTCTCTTTTCCTTTTTGTGATACCTGCATACCACTATCTGCATTGCTTTGAGAAGATTCTCCTGATCTCAATCTGCTGTCCATGGCGAAGAATGTGAACCACTGCTAGAGGACGCTCCAGGTCCACTAATATTTTGTGACTGCTGCTGTGAATTCTGTATAGCATTACCATTTTGTGCATCTACATCATCAATCACATTTACTGGTTTATACCAGCTACTCATCTCATCAAAAACAACATCTCTGCTCACTGTAAACTTACGAGTAGAAGGATTATAGCATCTATACCCTTTTTGCTGCAGAGAGTAACCAATAAAGATGCACTTCTCAGCTTTTGGATCCAACTTGGATCTCAACTCATCTGGCACATGTACATAGGCAATGCAACCAAAAATTTTTAAATGAGAAATATCAAGTTTCCCACCAGTATACCTCTCCTCTGGAGTCATCCCATGTATTGCTGCAGTGGGAGTCATGTTCATTATGTAGACTGCTGTAGCAACTGCCTCAGCCCAATAAAAATCTGGCAGGTCTTTTTCATTGAGCATGGCATGAGATACCTCTCCAATATGCCTGTTTTTTCTTTATGCAATTCCATTTTGTTGTGGGGTATGACTGCATGAATATTGCTGCTTTATGCCATGCTCCTACAAGAACCTTGCAAACTCATTTGAGAGGTACTCTACCCCTCCATCTGACCTTAGGCATTTTATTTGCAGGCCTGTTTCTTTTTCAACCACAGCTTTAAGAGTTTTGAAATGCCCAAAAACTTCACTTTTTTTTTCATAAAATACACCCAAAATTTTATGCTATAGTCATCAATAAAAGTGACAAAATAATGACAGCCTCCAAGAGATGCAGCTTTAGTAGTCCACACATCAGAGTGGATTAATTCCAATGGCTTCTTACTCTCTTGAACATGTCTAAGAAATGGTTTCCTTGCCTGTTTTCCAAACTGACAGGCTTCACATACCTTATGCATTTCTGCAACCTTGAATCTAGGCAATCCTGCAACAATATTTTGGGCTTGCATTGATTTAAGTCGCTATACATTAACATGACCAATGCGTTTATGCCAGATATCAATATCTGCAACTACACCGGTCCCATGTGCAAACATTACTGCACTCAATTCAGACATGTCTGCATCCAACGTAAACATTCTTCCCTTTTTCTATCAAGCGACCTTTATTTTTCATATCCTCAACAAAGCATCCATGAGGATTAAATCTGACCTGCAAGCCCTGCTCAACCATTTGACCAACAGAAACCAGATTCTTGGTGATATTCGGGACATGAAATACATCAGACATGTATTTCTTTTTCCCATCTTGCATAGACAAGGGAATTTTTCCAATCTGCACAATAGGATGTGCAGTATCATCACCAGTCTCCACAAATCTTGGTTTTTCCATTTTCCTTGCATCCTCCATCCATTCTGCATGACCTCTCATGTGGTTTGATGCACCTGAGTCAACATACCATACATCGTTGCTTTCTTCTGCACTTGTCACAGAATTGTTCATGTGCTGCACCATAAACAAATGCTCATTTCTATCATCACCCTGTCTACTAGAAGATGCATAATTTCCTTGTTGCAGTTTTCCATTCATGATGTCATTCTGCTTTTTATAGCAGTCTTTAGCCATATGACCCATTTTACCATAGTAGTAGCATTCAACATTGCTGTTTGCATTTTGGCCTCTTTGCCATCCACCACGACCTCTTTGGCTCCCCCTGCCTCTAGAGTTACCACGTCCTCCTCCATAGGACTGGTTTTCTTGAGTTTGCTGCATATTCTGATTTCTACCACGGCCTCCAAATCGGCCTCCTCTACCTCTGCCTCTACCTCTTCCAGCATTTGAGTAGAAGACAGTTTCTTTTGAAGTTCCTCCTGAAGAAGATGCACCACCATTTCTCTGCTCCTCAGAAATTAGAAGAGCAATCAACTCCTCAAAATCAGGAAATCTTTCACGAACTGAAATGGATGTCCGAAACTGTGCATAATCCTTTCCTAGACCATTCAAGGTCACAGAAACTAAATCATCATCTTCCACTGGCGACCCAATGGAAGCAAGTGCATCTGCAATCTTCTTCACCTTCATGTGGTAGTCATTGATGCTCATACTTTCTCTTTGCACATTATGCAACTCTTGCTTGAGCTACATTTTCCTGGCTTGCGTATTTGTGCTATACATTTTTGACAAGGTATCCCATGCCTCCTTTGGTGTACTTGCATCCTGAATATGCACAATCATAGAGTCTAAAATACTGATAGACAGCCAGTAAACTTTCCTGGCTCTCTCATGCCATGCTTTGAATGCCTGCATTTGCTGTTGATTGGGAACATCAGGAAGAACTGGTTCTTCTTCATTTCTTGCAACAAATTCCCAATATCCTTTTCCCATAAGGAAATTCGTCATTCTAAACTTCCATGCTTGGAAGTTATTCTTGTCAAGCTTTTCAGTTATAATCTGTGAAAGAGAATCAGACGCCATTACAGAATACTGCAAAAAATTTTATCACTACGGAGAACACAGCTTCAGCCTCACAAGGGCAAATCTGCAAAACTGACGAAAGTGGTATTTAACCACACAGTCACTTCCTAGTGACGATTTTGCATCAACAAGCAACAGGGATGATTATGTAACTCCCAATGTCTCTGTGCACAGGCATACGATGTAATTTCTATAGTAACTTTTCACCGACCTGTAGAACAGTGGCTACACAGCATAAAACTGGGCCTTTTCCTGAGTGCGTGCAGAAAACTTCCGCCTCCAAAACAGGCCCCGAAATGGTCTCAAATAAAAAAAACAGGGTCGCCAAGGGCTAAAGCCATCACCCGCAGCATATACTGCCCTCTTGCTTCACCGCAAAGGGTGTCTCAACCTGAGACAATGCACTCTTGCAATTTCCGGCTGTGCTACCTGTAGAGATCTCCTCCCAAAACAGAAAATGAAAGCAACACTGCTCCTCTTACCAGAACATCGTGAGCTTGGCTTGCTTTCTTGAGCTCTTTACCACGAACAAGGCTCTAATATAATGTCAAGATTGTGGGAGAGAAGGAAGAAGTCTCACTTGTAGCTTTCTTGCTTGCACAATGGGGGAATACACACAGAGGTGGAGGCTGAAAACAGTTTTCCTCTTCTTAGTTGTGTAAGCCAAAAAGAACTCTCATACAAAGAAATAGAAGAACCCTATATATGGGTCTCAAACCAAACTCAAATAACTAAGGTGGCATACTAACTGAGCCATGAACTAGAGTAGATAAGGATAGCTGTCATCTAGCTATTATTCATGGGCGGTGTACCAACCGCATCTGCAACTGACAAGTCGGTGACATAAATGCGCAACGGTCACCTGGCATATCACGAGTGGAGCTCGATATCTCAACAATGTCCTCATCTCGAGAAGATCTAGGGATATTATTGGTTGAGAGTATTTTCATCCATCCAGGTGGCATCCTCTTTGGGATAATCTTTCCACTGGATGAGGTATTCTCTCAAGATCCTTGATCTCAAATACCTCTCCCTAACATCTAGGATTCTATCAGGCCGTAGCTCAAGGACTCCTTGGCTAGGCATTATAATTTGCTGATCATCAAGTACATGATTCAGATTAGGTAAATATTTTTTCAATAGGCTAACATGGAATAGAGTTGCGGGCAGCTATAGTCTATAAGCATTAGGCCCTAGGCACTTGATGATCTTATAAGGTCAACAATACCTTAGACTTAGCTTCTTGTACTCTCCCAAGGACAGTGAACTCTTTTTAGGGCGTACCCGAATGAAGACCATATAACCTTTGACGAAGGATCTGTCTTGCCGTTTCAAGTCAACGTAGGTCTTCTGTCTATCCTTGGCAGCTTGAATGTCTTGTCTTATTGATTTGATTTGATCATCCATGCCTTCCAGCATCTGTCTTGAAGCTTCTACCCGCAAAGTTGGATCCGAGAAGTTCAAAGGGGTATGACAATCATGCCCATACAATGCTTGGAAAGGGGTCATCTGAATACTCTGTTGGTAAGAAGCATGGTAGACAAACTCAACCAGGGGTAAGTATTGAATCCACTTTTTGGATTCACGACAACAGTATGCCCTAAGCATATCTTCAATGACTTGATTGACTCATTCTGTCTATCCATCGGTTTGGGGATGGTAAGCTGTGATGAAACAGAGTTGAGTTCCAATAGCCTCAAAGATAGCCCTTCAAAAGTGTAATGTGAAAAGAGAGTCAGGATCACTAATGATTCTTCTGGGTAACCCATGAAGTTTGAATATTTCCTTGATGAATAATCTTGCGATGTCTGAAGCTTTGTAGTTCGTCTTGATAGAGATGAGATGTGCGAACTTGGTGAGCATATCTACTACAACCAAAATAGAGTTATATCCTCCTTAAACTTGGGGTTAGCCAAGAATGAAGTCCATACTAATGAACTCCCATTTCATTTGTGGAATGTCAAGTGGTTGCAATTTCCCAGGCATTTCAACACATTCTGCCTTAATGCATTGACAAGACAAACATTCCGTGACATATTTGAGTATGTCTTCCTTGAGCCTTTTCCAAAAATAGCTCTTCCTGCCCGTGTTAAGGGTCTTGGCATAACCAGGATGTCCTGAGAAAGGGGAGTCATGAGCTTCCCAAAGTATCTTCTGCTTGAGAGTTTGGCTTGTAGGGATACATAATCTTGTCCTAAAGTAGACAAGTCCACTACTGATGGAGAATTCTTGATACTTCGTTTTTAGCTTCGGGTTTTGATCCTTGATGGGGATCTCCCTTAGCATTTTCTGATAAACCGGGTCATGATATGCCCCTTCTTTTGCTAGCTCAAGAATCGGGTTGTTTGGCATTGATGCCTTTGTGGCTAGAGACCTTGCTGTTGATGAATCTTGCAAAATGAGAGAATTTAGAAATTCCTTGTGACTGAGTGCATCGGCAACTACATTCTCTTTTCCAGGCCTATATTTGATTTCAAAATCATATTCTTCCAGCACTTTGATCCATCGATGTTGCCTCATATTGAGCTCATTCTGAATGAAAATCCATTTAAGACTCTTGTGGTCCGTTTCTAAGGAAAATTTGTTGCCTAGCAAGTAATGTCTCCAAAGTTTGAGAGCATGGATGATAGCCAACAGCTCCAGGTCATGGGTAGCATAATTCCTATCATGGCTCTTCAATTTTCTTGAAGAATATGCTACGGGATGACCTTCTTGCATAAGTACACATCCTAAAGCAAGTGTGCTAGCATCAGTTACCACTTCAAACTCCTCACTAAGATCAGGAAGTTTTAGGATGGGTGCTGATACTAAGCTTTTCTTTAGTTTGTCAAAGCTAGTCTATTCATCAGGTGGCCATACAATTGCTACTTGCTTCTTTAGTAGATCAGTCAAAGGTGCTGCAATCAAAGCATAATCTTTGATAAAAATTCTGTACCACCCTGTCAACCCAAGAAACTATGTATTTCTTTAACAAAAGTTGGTGTTGGCCATTCCAGAATGTCTTTGACCTTAGCTAGATCTACTTAAATTCCTTCTTCTGATACAATGAATCCCAGATATTCAATCTGTCGCTTGAAAAATGCACACTTCTTCTTCTTGGCATAAAGCTTGTGTGCTCTCATTGTTTCAAGAACAATGAGAAGCTGGGGTTCATGGTCCTTTTCCTATTTTGAGTAGACTAGGATATCGTCAAAAAAGATGAGTACGAAGTCATCAAGATAGGGCCTAAAGATATCCTGCATTAACCTGTTAAAGGTAGCATGAGCATTCGTCAACCCGAATGACATCACTAAGAAATCGAAGTGCCCATACCTTGTACTAAATGCAGTCTTCGGGATATCTTCTTCTTTGATCCTTCTCTGATAATATCTAGATCTAAGATCTATCTTTGAGAAGATCTTTGCCCATTGAAGACGGTCAAGTAATTCGTCTATTCTTGGAATGGGTTATTTATTTTTTATGGTTGCTTGGTTCAACCCTCTGTAGTCAATGCATAGGCGAAGCATTCCATCTTTCTTCTTTTGGAACAACACTGGAGCTCCCCATGGAGAACTGCTAGGACAGATATAGCCTTGGTCTAACAGTTGCTTGAGTTGCTCTTTCAGTTTGATAGCTTCCGGGATGGACATTTTATATGGCCTCTTTCCGACCGGTACAGCTCCTGGCACAAGTTTGATTTCGTGGTCGACTTCCCTTTGGGGAGGAAGTTCTGTCAGATCTTCAGGGAATACGTCTGCATATTCCTTTAACCATGAAGGTTATTCTCCGGATTCCTGATTCTGATCTAGCTTATTCAGTTTAATCAAATAGATAGGTAGACCCTTTTGAATTCCTTTTATTATCCGTGTTGCTTTTGCCAATTTTATTTTTGGCTTACCAGCCTCACCTTGAGTCATGACTAGTTCTCCTTCAGAATTGCGAAAGGAGACTTGGCCCTTCCCACAGTGGATGTGGGCATCATTGGGTATTAGTCAATCCATTCTGAGTAAACATTCGTGGACACCTAGGTTCATTACCCTGAATCTCACAGAAGTTGGCTTCCCACCCAGTAGGAAATTCACGTTAGCAATTTGCCTAGTACAAGTGACCTCACGACCATTTGCTAATTCCACAAGTAAATTAGGTGCATCTATTGTAGCTATCCCTAATCTCTTTGCGTAGATTGGTAAGATGAAGGAATGTGTACTGCCACAGTCAATCAAGGTTTTGAAGCTTTTACCTTGATATTCTGATGGAGTTTGAATCACCGAGAATTGGCGATTCGGACCCTTCTTGTGAAGAGTGGTGTGAATCATTGCCCTCTCAATGTCAGCATCCATGGATGGATCTTCTTCATTGTCCAGCTCCTTGATGGAAACATTGGAGGCTCTCCCTCTGGCCATAACGGTGGTTCCTTGGCCATGAGCGGCTCTCTTTTGACCTTGGAATTGCCCCTGGCGATGCCCTCTGCCAAGCTTGGGACACTCCCTCTTGAAGTGCCCGGGCTCGTTGCAATGAAAGCAACATGAGTTGCGATCATTGCTTTGTGTTGGAACAAAGTTGTTGACAGTATTGACTTTAGCTTTCTTTCTTTGGCACTGATTCAAACCATGTGCTCTCTTGGTCTGAGCCTTAGACATGCCCTAATTTTGATCCTTGTAAGGCCAAATCCTATTGTTCCTTGGTTTGGTCTGCACCTCCTGTATTATTGGAGCAGCTCGAATGAGTGCATCTTGTAGATCCATTGGGCGCATTGATTCCAATCGAGTGTTTATGGGTGGATTCAACCCAATACAAAATTTTGACACCTGCTATGTCATATCCATTGGGGGTGCATACTTTAGGAGTGAAACGAACTTCAAATAATATGCTTTAAGGGATAATCCTAGCTGCTTCAAGTCATAGAATTCATTCATCTTTTGTGTGCAGTAGGCAAGTGGTAGATAGCTCCCTTGCACAGCTTCCTTAAGCTTATCCTAAGTGACTGTCCCCTCCGAGATCGCTTGGTCTCTATACCACTGTTTCCACCAAAGTCTCGCTTCGCTTGTAAGCTTAAGTTTGGCGAGCATGGCTTGGTTAGCAGGTGTAGTTCCTACTGCCTCAAAATAGTCCTCCATGGACTCAATCCAGCTCTCGGCGTCGACTTGAACAGTCCTTCCCTTGCCATCAAACTCGGGTGGTTTAATTTGTTTGAGAAGGAATTTCTTCTCTTGAGCCACAGCTGGACTTAGTGCAGGAGTCGGATTTGGAACCTGCGCTTGGGGTTGCGTCTGAACAATAAGATTCTTTAAGTTAACATCTTATCGTACGTTCTCATATTATGTTAATATGAATAGCACAACTTTTTAGCTAAGTGATTTAATCACTTAACACCTTAGTTAACATGTATGATCAAGATAGACAATTGTAAAAAGTCTTATTTATTCATGAGGGCATAACCCTTTGAGTACATTTATTTTGGATAAGTAGGACAGCCTGATTGATACATCAGTTTGGAGAAAATAGGATTGTGTTACGATTGGCTACCGGGACAAGATAATAATATGGAGTGGGGTCATGGATTTTCAAGAAACAGTAAGTCATAGGAAGCTTGGGGTATCCCTTCCTTTGATACTCGTTCTTCTCATAGCGTCCTAACACTTTGATTCTGTCAGTAGAGATCACCCAAGTCACTTTTTCATAGACATGTTCTGCTTGACTTGCCGACCGCTAACATGCAAAGTTGTGTTTACACAAGCTTCGACAAAGATGAACAGCTTCACGATCTTTAAATCCTCCATCCACTTGATTCTCTTCAAGTTGGTCTGAAGGTACGCGAGTCGGTGGGCTGCTATGTATTATATTCCTGAGTCTCCCGTCCATCTCCACTCCGCATATAGGGGCGCAGGATTATAGATGCAGTCTAGAATATTCATCATGCCAAGCCTCTGACGATAATTCGAAGCATGCGGTGAATAACAAGTTTGCTATTGTATATAGTAGATAACAAAGATTTATGAGCTCCAGTCCAAACTCATGCCAAAGGTACCAAATACAATGCAATTGATTGCCCATGGCTTGGAGCAGGTGTCCCAAGCTAGAGATGAGGTGGAATGGAGAAGTAATCGACAACAGTGCATGCACAAATAGTGCTCCTATTGCTATCCTTGCTACTATCTCTACTGGAGCAAATGGGGTTGGGTGAGCACTTAACAATGCTCGAGTAAGCCTATTCAAGGCCTAGAAGAATCCCGGTTAACAAGTCAAAAATGAGCAAAGCATAAAATGCATACCTTGAGGGAAGAAGTCATGATTGCCACCATGAATGAGAGCTCAAGATTAGCAAATCTAGGCTGGAGTAAAGTAAAGGAGCTTTGCAAACCAATGCTCTAATACTAGTTGAAGGGAGAAGCCCAAGTGAGAGCACGAGCAAGCAAAAGCAATGGAGGAGTGAGCTATGGTGGATGGAGCAAGAGAGCTAGAGAGAGAGACTCAAGATGCGGGAACTCCAACAACCATCATGTGTGAACATTATTCAAATGTCATTGGAAAAATAAAGAAAAAGGTGACAGTGATGGGCACCCACCACTTGTAGTAAACAAGTGTGCAAGTAGTATTAGTATTGTAATACACAGGTGGCATAGGCATAGATGCCTTTAGCCCCAACATGCATCATCCTTTGTGGAAAATTTGTATTCTTTAGGTCCATCTACATGTGTATGTGGCTCTGTTATGTTATTGTTTATCGATTTCTCTTTAGCAATTTCTTTCTCTATCAACTTCTTTGATGTAGACTTAGGATCTTCAATCATAACAAGCTGTAAGAATGAAACCACTAGCCAGAGGAATGGATTTAATGCAACAACTAGCAGTTGCTAGTGGTAGGTACCAATTTATCACTGTAGCATTGGTAGCACAGATAATAGCTTGCATACAACTACTAGTTCAAGATTAGAAAAGCTATTCCTATCTATGGTACCTATTAGTCCTAGACTAGCATAGCAGTAGCTACTAATCCTAGACCAATAGCTACCACTTCCAAACTAATAGCTACTAGTCTAAAATGCAAGCTAACATTTCCATTAGCAGCTACCAGTTTAAGCTAGTAGCTATTGATCCTAGACTTAGAGCTACCAATCCCAAACTAGTAGTATGGTAGCTACCAATTTACTCACCTAAGACCTGTCCTAGACAAGGAGCTACAAGTTTACTAGTTTAGAACTGGTAGCTACTACTTTGGGAGTGGTAGCTACCAATTTAATAGTTTGGGGTTGGTATCCACCAATGTGGCTACCAATCTACTAGTCTAGAAATGGTAGCTAGCACCAAGACTCATAGCTGGGAGTGGTGGTTGGTAGACAGCTACCACATCCAAATTTGAAAATACTAGTCAAGCTATGTAGCTAGTCTATGTAGCTACTAGTAGCTTGGTAGCTATCCTTTCTAATAGTAGCTACAAGTATGGGACTAGTACCTCCTACCACATAGCTATTAGTCTAGCAATGGTAGATTGGTAACTATCGATCCTAGAAAATGACAATTGTGGGACCCTAGACTAGTAACTTCCAGGTTGGAATTGGTAGCTACATGTCTACTAGTTAGCTATTGATCTAGAACTGGTAATTACCACATGAACAAAAGATGGTTACACTTTAAAGCTCAATGGAAAACTTAAGGGACATACCTAGCTTTTGAAAATTTTTAGGATTAGAGTTGCTGACAAGCATTGAAGATGGTACTGCTTGTGTATCAGTGCTCTACAAGACAAATGATGACCTCATTGCATGTGATATTCCTTATTTACAACCTGAATTGATACAAATGCCCTCATGCATGGTAGCAACATGTGCAAAAAAATAAATGTGATAAGTATGGTTGCATGGCAGTGTGATTGTAGTGGTTTCATCCTCATCATACATGAGAATGCCACAAGAAATACAAATCCTTTCCTCATCACATACGACCTTGTCAATGGGTGGAAATTTTGGTGTTGGGACATGGAATAGAAAAACTATATTTCTCTTAAGTTGCATACTTCAAACAAAGCCAAGCACTTGCAAGTGTCTCCTCATGTTTGGCTTGATCATGGTCCTCCTAAGCCCAGTGTAAAGCTTCTATTGATGCTTTGTCAAATATTGCTCCATGCAATGTCTGTATAGTGAGTGACAACCTCTAAACTAACTTCTCAAAATTTCCATTTTTGATGCATCATATGCATCTCCTTTGCCAACCACAAAGATATCTCTATGTCATCTAGCTATCCTTGCAAACTGTCAACAAGAGCATGAGCCCCTTTGTCTATTTACATATCAACTTTATATAAGTCAAGTTGGTAAATTGCTTCAATGTGTTTTGACAAAACCAATATGTGCTTTCTTTCCAATAGACTCTCTATTATGTCCAAGTCTACACATAACTATGGAAAAAATAATTATACCTTCTTGAACTCATGTATATCAGCAATGGTGCCATGCCCTCCATCAAAATTAATAACCGTTGACAATCGTCAAGAGTTTTGCTACGTGGAGGAGGAAGGGAACACACTCTATCTCTCCTTCTTGGCCTGCAACTTAACATGATCCATGGTTACATCAATACTTTCTACAACAATGGCCAATTTACCAAGCCATTCAGGTACTTAAACAAAAATCCCCTCACGAAGACTTTGTACCCACCACGCCATAATTCCTTGGTGGCTCTTGATAAAATAAAGTAAATAATGTATAGAAATTAGGCCAAAATTTTGGCTTTACAACCTTGCTCTTAACTTTGCTGCCCCTCTTTGGCACCTCCACGAAGTAGCTCATAGTCCAAGGGTGTGAAGTTCACCTCAATAAGCACTCAACAATCCTTCTCGAGTCAAAGAGACCATATAATTTGTGGGCATAGGATTTTACCATGCAAAAGATTGTCTTTCTTTCAAATGACACTAATGGTGGTAGACATCAACTTCAACTTTCCCTATTTAGGGAGAACAATCCTCAATCAAGACTTAATAATAAAGAAATAAAGTAACCAAGAAAAATGCATGCAACACATAAAATTACTAACATGCATACATACATGCAACAATATCCATGGATGTACCAATACCATCATACAATATCTCTGTGCTCGGGGTGTTTAGATTGGTTATGTTGCACTTTTGTTTCTTTGAAGACTTGTGGGTGAGGGTGAAGATATTGAACCATTTTTTCTCTTTCTATTGGATGGTAGAGGTTTATCCGAATCACTCTCGGAAGATGTAATGGATGCTAGTGAGTAGGCTAGGGAGGGAGAGGAAGGTACATGTCTCGTTGTACTCCTAGAAGAATGTTGGGGGGCAATTTTACCTTCCTCAACCTTTTGATTCTATTATGTAGATAACTTCTTTCCTTCTTGGTAGGTTCATTGTTGCCACTTCATGCTGCTAACCCATAAAGATAGTTTCATGGTGGTGTAGAGACCACTATCTTTCGCCTTTAAGAGTATGTAAAATCATAGCAAGCCTATCAAGCACTAGAAATTTCTTTTTTTCCATTCGTAATGCTTAATGATAGAATTTGAAAGATTATCCAATATTCTCAAAGGATTATAATATTAAAGTTTTTTTCTTCTTAAAAGATGAGCATTTCTCTTCTTGAAGATTCAGTGGCTACCCCTTGGGGGTCTACTTATAAGAAATCATCCATATAATGTGTGTTCAAAGGATTTTTTAAAAAACCCTTTCTTTACATGCTTTAAGGCCTTAAATAACCCCTTTTACTTTACTAAACTTAATTTTTATTTAAATTGTAATTTAGAAACCCCTTCTGTAAATATAATATTGTAAATTTTACTTAATATAATACCGTTTCTTTTGAACTCATGTGGTATCTTACATGTTCTATAATTTGGAATCCCCGGGTAGCTACCAGAACATTGAACCCCTTGTCACCAATTCCCAAAAGTAGGTAACTAGTGTACCACCTAAACATGCATACACCCAATAAGAAATCTTAACTCTAACAAAACACCACAACGTATCCCATGGTAGATATGGCCTTCCCAATCCACATGATTGTGCTCAACATAATTTCTTTGAGCTATATTTGGCCATAAATAAAGCCTCTATACATAGAAATGACATTTGTAACCCACTAAATACTTTCCACCTTTAGCATTTGGTTGTTTTTCATGAGGGTCACTTGTGGTTTCTTATGCAAGTCTTTTTGTCCAAGCGCCAAAGACTAAGCATATGAAATAAAGAAAACCTATAAGAATCACTCCGTACACATAAAGAATCAGACCTATAAAAGTAAACAATTTTTTGTCATTTTCTAAAGTATTATATATACTATATTTGCTCTATCCATGAGAATTCATTGGGTTGTACTAAGCTTCCTTGTTCCCACCTTCAAGATATTAGACTCTTGAAGTTTGTATGTGTGCTTTCCAAACTATTCTCCCCAAAAATGAAGTTGTCCACCTGATCCCAATAAAAATACATATACGTTTGAACACAATATCATGATCATCCATGTTAGAGTTCATGCATTAAATGGCTAGAAAGCTAGAAAATGCATTTTGAAATGTACATCCATATTTGGAGGTACTATGAGAGATATTTAAAAATGCCTATTTGTTTTTACTATATTATTTTATGCTTAATTTGGTGCATATCTAAATACATTATTCTCTATACTCTATCATTGTATTTGATGCACATTGAAATGGGATGCTAGTAGCATGGAGCACTTCCTCCTTAATGGACACTAATTGCTTGATCACTTGGATAAAAGCATTTCAAGATTTCATATTGGATTTTAATTCTTATTGGGAGACAAGTGCATGGATGGTAGATTATGCATAAGAAAATTATTGATGCCATACCATAGTATACAGCTTTCTCAATTTTCTAATTACAATTTGCATTGGATTATTTTTACTTTTTTTCTTCTATGTTATTGTTGAATCTCACTCAATGAGTCGTTGGTTAAATTGTAGGGGTGTCTTTGAATGTGCTATATATCTTTGAATATGGAATGTTAGAATATGTTGGCTAAAGAATTTGATAAAGAAATTTCCAAATTCTCAAGTACGAGCTAATATGTTTTGAAACCTTGGTCACACTGTGAATATGAAGTGTATAGGTTTGAGTAGTGAGGCTAAAAGAAAGGAGGATGATAAGTTCCTCAAAGCTTAGTAAGAAAAACTTTCTCACACAATTCAAGGAAAATTGGGTTCCCAAACTAGGCAAGGCTTTCTAATTTTCTAAATTCATTTACTCTTGAATTCATAGCAATTCTTGTAATGTAACTTATTTTGCATTACAGGAATGTAAGCTAGAGCCACATGATTACTTTCACATGCGAACCAAGATACCGATGGTTCCATTGAATCTTACCATGGATTACTCAAGTCTCAATCCTTGATTCAATGGTACATAATTCATGGCCATAGACCATGATCTACTTTATAAACCTTGAAACTTATCCATTAAGGAAAGTTATATATTGGAAGTCAATGCCAAATAGCATAAATCCTTGAAGTCAAGTATCAAACAACATTAGCTCTTGAAAGTCAATGTGAAACAACATAATTCTCAAATATATGATATGCATATTATGCATTGGTGTTTGGTTGCACATTAGGGAATGAGGGGTGGCATCATTGATTATGTGCCTATAGAGAGACTTCAAATAATTGTAGTGTAGAGTCTAGATCCGTGGGGAGGATGATAACAAGGAAAGCGTGTGGGTTGTAGGCTTGTCGATGAGGCATCTTTTGTTGACAAAGTTAGGTATAAATCTCAGCTTTGGCAAAGAGGCAGAAGGAAGGAAGTCGAGGGGAGGAAGGATCTAGGGGAGACTACAATGGCGTCGGGAATTATAGCACTACAATAATGGCGTCGATAGCCAAGAGACAAACTTGAAGAAAATTTGATTCCTAATTGTCCAAACAGCTTCAATCACAAGACTCTAATAATATTCCAATAAGTCAAAAAGTCCATATTCACTCTCCACTTTATGAACCCAAGGAGAGCTTACTCCCATGCTAGCGTATGATGTAGGCTTATCTTGCTTAGCCATCCCTACACTCCATAAAGCTCTAGTTGGGTGAAAGTACATATAATGATACCTACTTTTGGTGCAGTAGTAGCTAGATAGTAGATGCTTTTCAATGGGGTTAAAAAAGTAGGTCACTTAAGATTATTATAAATAGTAGAATAAATATATAAATTTATTCAGAAAAGAGGACTAGATTCAAACCGTCAATGAAGAGAAAGCATATAACATTGGGGGTAAAGGCGTCTCTGCCTAGCCACCTATGTATTGGTTACGCTGATAGTACCTCCACACATGTACACTGCAAGTGATGGGTGCCCATCACTGTCATTTCATTCTTTACTCTTTCAGTGACATTTTGAATAAAATTAAGGTTGGTCACACATTGTGACTATTGGAATTCCCACATCTTGTGTCTCTCTCTCTTTTGCTCTTACTCCTTCTACCATAGCTCTCGCTTCTGCTCTGTGCTTCCAGTTTAGGGCTCACTCCCTTTAACTAGTATCAAAGCCATTGCACTGGCAATGAGGAGCTCAACCCAACATTGCTTCAGCTTGTGGAGAAAAGATTCATCTCACAGTTTCAATGGCAACCATGGATTCTTCACCCGGAGGTATGCATTAAGCTCTACCTTCACCCCAACTTCTTTCTATTAGTTGAGGCTTGTCCAAAAGCTTTTCTGGGACCTATTAATATTTCTTGAGCCTTCAATACCATTAGTAGTAGCAGCCACAATAGGAAGGATAGCAAGTGTAATTTGCACCTAGCTATCCTGCTCCTTCTCCATCTTCATTCCACCTCTCCCCAGTTGGATTTATCCTGACACTTGGTAATCATCCTTGATACTTCTCGACATTGGTTACTTGAGTCCTCGAGCTCCCAACCTCTATTCCTTGCTATCATAAACAACAAATTTGCTGCCATACAAGTTTGAACATAGTTTTTTCATACGTTGGAGCTTGTACATGCTTTGTGGGATGTTTGTATGTTTATGTATTGATACATGATACTTGGGGGATGATATGGCATCAATGTGAGATGGCATTGGACTAATTTGAGTACTTTTTTGCTCAATTTTACAAAGGTTTTTTTTACTGCTATAATAAGCAAGTTTGAATGTTATTTTATCAATGAGATCATATGCCTATTGCTCCCAAGTGATTACCGATTATTCTAGGTGATATAGCAATACTTATGGTTCATGTTACATGCTTAGATATTCTTTTAAATTACCTTTGAGCTAAGATTGGAGCTTTAAATCTTGATATTGATTGTCATTCACTATTATGTATGGCTATTTGATGCTCTAGTAAGAGCTTTGCAAGATACTTGGGTCAAATGCTCCCGGATGTATGCTACTTGGATGTTGGATGTATGGATGTCTTTGGCATGATGTTTTGGGATTTGTTTGCTTGTTTGGTATTCGACTTTCACTCTAATGGGAGCCACTTCTTGACATTTGGAGATTACATTGAGTTTTTAGTTATGTAGTTGAGCTTAAGGATCTTACAGTGAGACTGTGGGACTTGGTGATATGTACATGCTCTTGTTATACTTTATGTATGCACTTTGATGCTTAGTGGGCTGATCTGACATTCCTTTTCAGCCAACATATATCTCTATCATGATGTTGTTAGTGATGTATGCATCTTGGTTGTTATGTATTGAGCTTCTGTTACATAGCTAAGTCCATTGTTGTTCCTCTAATTTGTCTATTGTGTTACCCATGAGACCCACTCTATGCATGATGGTTTTGCCTATGGGATGTATCTTAGTCTAAGACACTGATTCTTTGATAGTTCTCGATGCCAATTGCATATTCACTCACTACTAATTGGAGCTATTCCATGACAATTGCAGTTTGTCTTATATCAGTGATTGCCCCTCTTTTGCATTGATCTCTTACTGATGTACTTCATCTTTAGCATACTATAATTGCATATTACTACACTATTTATGCAAGCAATCATCTTCATTTGACAGCTCTTTGCATTTGAGTTTGTGGTTAGTTCATTATATGGTCAATATCCCTTGTTTTTGGCCTGATCTAGCAGTGGATTTAGGACTATTTGTAGTAATTATAACAGCCTATTTTGACAGCTTATGCACTTGTTTGCCCTTATTATGGCTGGTGGCTTGACTAATAGTACTTTCTTTAATATTGACAAGTTGTTGGTACCAACTACAGCTACTAGAAGGCCCAAATATGGCAAGTTTTAGTGCTAAAAATGTGCAGGCTAGGCCCTTGAAACATAAGGGTGTCAAGCTGAGCTTATTGATGCAGATGATTGGGCTAAATTAGATGAGTTATGTAAGTTCACTATCATATTATCCCTCTCTAAGTAGGTGTTTTATAATGTTATCTCTAATAGATAGTCCACATGGGAATTATGGAAAAGATTCGCAATATCTATGACGAATACATCCCTGCTTCTCACATGTATTGGGCTGTAACAACTCATGGACCTTCACACGAAGGAGGGTACTTCTATATCAACCCACTTAAATGTGTTTCATTCCATTATCAGCTATTTTTCTTCACAAGGGATTGAATTCAAGGGAACTCTTATTTCTCTTAGTTACATTGCCTAAATCATGGGATACATTTCATATTGCTATGTGTTTCAACATATCAACTAATGGATTACAGTTGGAGGATGTAGAGGGTGTACTCTTAACTGAAGAGGTTAGTAAGAAGAATATCAATGCTTCCTGCACCTCTCATGCTTTGACAGCTAGAGGAAATAATGGTAGGAGTGGTCATGACTGCAATGGCAAAGACTCTCAGTAGTCTTGCTCTCAATCATGTGGGCAATCTCGTAGTGAGTCCCATAGCCATGAGTCCTCGTTGATTTATCATTACTATGGGAAACCAAGGCATATTCGACTGCAATGCCATAAAATACACAAGGACAAGTACAAAGAAAAGAGCAAGGGTAAAGAACATGACAAAAATACACGAGAACAAGTACACAAGTGCCTTAAAATACAGGAGGACAAGTACAAAGAAAAGAGCAAGGGTAAAGCATAGGACAAAAATGATAATCGCAATATTGTCCTAGTAAGTCCAGTGTTAAGATTGAAGAAATTAATGTTGTGTAGACTAACTCTAATGATGATTCCATACTTGCAACCTTTTCTCTTGATACTTCACAACTAATTGATTCTTTGTTAGGGTATACTCAATGTTGGAGATTCAAGGGCTTCTTTTGATGTGGCCCCTCATAGAGAGTGGTTTCACTACTATCACAGTTTGATTGGATCTATCCATTTGGGTAATGACCTAGCATTGGACATAGTTGGTATTGGTGATGTCTAGTTGAAGTTTGGTTCAAGTTGCATGTTTACTCTTTATGATATACATTATTTACCTGCTCTCACGAAGAGCCTTATCCTTGATGGCACTTTAGATGATGCAGATTATCTAGTTTTTTTTTCATTATTACTCATGAAAGATTATCCATGGGAATCTTGTCATTGCATGTGGTGCTAAGTCCAATACTCTCTATCCCTTGTTTGTACATGGGTTAGTTGACCATATTTTGGTAGTGGATGCAGTTTCACATGTATCTCTATGGCATCGCCACCTTGGGCACATGTCCTTGGAAGGAATGAAATTGTTTACTTGTTTGCAATATCTTCCACCCCTTGACTATAAGTGCTTTGAGACTTGTGATGAGTGTTTATATAGCAAGCAGACATGTAATACACATAAAAATTCTAGTATGATATGCATGGATGATCCATTGTCTCTTGTTCATTTGGATGTATATGGTTCCATGCCCTGCAAGTCGTTAGATGGTGTGAAGTATTTCATTTTTTTAATTAATGAGTATACATATAAGGTTTGGGCATATTCTATTAAGCAAAAATTAAAAGTCTTGGCTACATTTCATCATTGGCTTGCTTTAGTTGAACGGTTTTAAGCATCAGTTGACCGCCCCATACACCCCACCCCAAAATGGCATGGCTGAGTATATGAATAGGACCATTCAAAAGCAAGTTTATAGTATGCTTAGCCAAGTAGGCTTACCATATTATTTTTGAGCTGAGGTAGTTACTACTGCCATATACTTGATAAACTGATTGCTATGCACTGCTCTTGACTATCAGGTTGTAGAGGAGGTATGTTCTCAAAAATCTCACTCATATGCTCATTTGCATGTTTTTGATTGTGAGGCTTTTTGCCAAATTGGGATATAATGCCAAATTGGTTTCCAAGGGCTTCAAGTAGGAACATGGTATGGATGTTGATGAAGTCTTTTTTCTTGTTGTGAAAATGATTGCCCTATGCTTGGTGTTGGCTTTGGTTGCTCAACTTGACTTGGATCTTTATCAGATGGATATCAAGATGGCTTTTCTTCATAGGAACTTGCATGATGAGATTTACATGGAGTAGCCTAAGGGATTTATAGAGCATGGTGAAAGATTCTTTATGGCCTTAAGCAAGCACCTAGAGAATGCTACATAAGTTTGATGCTTTTATGCATTCAAAGGGATAATCCCATAGTGATATGGATCCATTTTTATACACAAAGAAGGCTCGTGATGGTAGCTTTATGATTTTGATCCTCTATGTGGATAATACATTGAGTGCTAGGAGTGCTCATGATGAGCTGGATGCCTTGAAAGGTCGGCTCAAGAAGAGCTTTGAGATGATGGACATGGGACAGGCCTCACATATTCTTGGAATGTGCATGACACATGATCTCTCAAAGAGGATTCTCTACTTGCTACAGAAGGAGTACGTCCAAAAGGTCCTTGAATAGTTTCATTTGCAGGATGTTGATTTTATTGGTTATCCTTTACCTTCTCACATGAAGGTTAGTTAGGCCAATTGTCTATAATCTGATGAGCAAAGTGTAATGTGCCCGCCTATCGGTTATCCAGGCACGTTTTTAGTGGTCCAGAGTCTAAGCGATGCCGCCTGGCACTCCCATGGAATGTCACGGGGTTTGTTGCCTAGGGTTTCTCGAGTCCACCTTGCAATAAAACATTCGTGGCCAAACCCACTAGGATCGACTTGAAATCCGATTTCCTAGTGGTCAAGGTCTCCTGACAGCATTCTAGTGTCAGGTGATGGATATTCTTTATGCAAAGATACCCAAGACAAAGCAAATCCATGCCACACTTGGTTCAAAGAGAATGGGAAACAGGAGGGATGCGCCGCTCAAGCTCTCTGTCCGTAGGGCATAGTCCCATTTTGATCCCCTAAAATAGCATGAATCAATTTCTAACTTAACGATACCTAAGGGTGAAACGACAATAAAACCTTGTGAGAAGTCTCCCAGTTCTCTGGGACTACCCTGCCGTAGAACAGACCCGTCACGGGTTCCACCCACCAGCTTTCCTTGATAGCTTTAGTTTTCTAATTAGGTCCTATCACATTTATGAGTGACATTTAAAATCAGCTTTCTTAATTAGGCCTTTTAGGGAATAGGGTTTCTTTGCGTAATTTATGGCACAGACACAAATACAAAGCAAGCAATCCTTTGACAAATAAGTTCAAACAAATTCTTTAACTTATCCTCACATTAATCTTTGTCTCTTGCCCATACAGGAGAAATTATGTATCCCTTCTGTCCAACGGAAGTACCTGGTCCAAATCACATGGCACCATAATTTCCATCCATTATCTAGAATAGGATCTTCCAACACCTCCAAAGGTTGGGCTCGTGGTAGTCTTCAACTCCGTTTTGGACTAAGCAAGGGATGTCTAGAGCTCCACCTAACCCCAAGCGATATGGGAGTAAGACACGACTTTCGTGGTTGGCCTTTTCACCACTCGACATTCGGCCCGTGAATTGAGCAGTGTCCTCTCGGGTTGAAGCGCGGTGTGACCTTGGAGATGATTCACCTGTGAAAAATATCCTTCATTAATTAATCCAATTAAGAATCAAGAAAAATCAAGGCAATCAGCCT
Organism: Lygodium microphyllum; assembly: GCF_053477565.2. Lineage (NCBI taxonomy): Eukaryota > Viridiplantae > Streptophyta > Polypodiopsida > Schizaeales > Lygodiaceae > Lygodium > Lygodium microphyllum. The sequence goes on along the minus strand of NC_141137.1, from coordinate 63,499,081 downwards.
AATATCATCTTCCAGGAAAACATTCCTTTATTCCCCATGGCAACTTGTCATCACTGACCCCTGCCATGCATTTACCATCAAACACAGGCACTTGAAAAATAATCTAAATCACATCCCAACAATTAGTTTTATGCAAAAGCATTTACGACATTGTTGGGTCAATCAACAAAAATAATGGTATCATTGCAAGAATAGTTGCGATAACCTTTCCATCGCATTGTGGGAGGGGTTTTTGTCGAAAGGTCGAATCCACCGGGGATCTGAGGCAAAAGGAAGTAGAGATAGGAGATGGAAGAGAAGAAAGATAATAGACAAGAGGTAAACACGACAAAGATAAAGCACAATGAACTGAATCAATATGTATTGAAAGAACCTGTAATCTCTGCACTACTCAGAAGCAATCTCCAGGCATTAGATCTCCTAGAGGTTCTTCGTAGAACAAAACATGCATCAAAATTACAGCTCCTTCTCTGTTGCTCGGAACCCAAATCTGATGGCTCCATTGGCTCTGAAAGGGGGGTAAAACTCCAAGATACCTAGTCACGGATCTCCCAGATCACTCCTTCTTCTTCTTTTAATTCAAAGTGCAGTTTTCAGTCTGTTTATAGCAATCGCGACGTGCACGATTTCGTCAATCTGTCCTTATGAAAATCCTATAATTGGTTGAAAAATACACATGGCACTATGTTGGTTGTCTAAATTTCTATCATAAACCAATACCCAATCCCCATCTTGTATGGTTCTTGGTCTCAGTCTATGTCTTTTGTCAAACCGTTTCTTGTTCTGTATCCCTACTGCCCTTAACTTTGCAATTGCTACCTCTATGTCTTCTTACTTTCTTTCCAACTATCTAATGCACAAGGCCAACAACTCCTCTCGATTCAACTCCTCTTCCCAAGGTAGCACTCTCCATGTGACTGTCATCTCTTCTATCGGCATGATAGGTTTTTGACCATACATTAATTTTGTAGACATATATCCTGTAACAGCACTATGACTTGTTCTGTCAGCCCACAAAGCATAAGGGAGCAATCATGGCCACTCTTTTACCTTCTCTCCACATACTTTTGCCAATGCCTTCACAATAGGTGGATGACCTCTTTCACTTTTGTCATTTCCTTCAGGGTTATAAGCTGAACTTAAAGCAAGCTTTATCCTCAATTGTGCAAAGAAATCATGAGCTTCATATGCATCTAGCTCACCCCTATCTGCAGTAACTTTTCCCACACAGCTATACCGACAAAAGATCTCTTCTAAGAGAAAAGTACACACATCATTTGTTGTCTTAGTATGTAGATCTCTCCCTTCCACTTGATTAGTCAAGTCTTCACGGGCAAGCACAAGATACCTCATTTGCCAAAGACCTATGGGCATTGTGACCAAATCCACCACCCACTTAAAATGAAGAGACAATGGATATGTGAGTTATAATCCATCCCGATGTCTCACAGATGAATACATTTGACATGTCGTACATGTTTTCACAAAGTGAGCAATATCCTTATACATACCATGCCACAAATATATTTCTTTGATCTTTGCAAAAGGACCCCAAACACCTCTATGACTAACCCACAAGCTTTCATGAGATTCTTGCATAACATTTACTTGCGAAGCTCTGTCACCCAAAACTCACAATGGCATACCCTATTTCTTTTTAGGATGTTTCCATAAGTATCCATCTTTTAAGAAAAACCCATACGCTTTCCTCTTGATTTTCTTAAACTCCTCACCTGACCATTCATCTCTCTTTGTTAATGTACTAAGGTATTAACCAATTCTCAACCACTCTCCTGCATATTTGTCTTCTAGAAACACTTCTACACAAGATGCAAAACATCTAAAGTGTCTTCTCTTTGTTGTCCAAGCTTCTGTTAATGTTGTAGCAACACCTTACAATGCTAAATTCACTCTTGCAACATCATTTTCAGTCACAATAAAGTCATCTTCTTCCTCCTCATCCATCATCCCATCTTCATTCTCATAGTATGCTCGAGATAACATGTATGCCACTAGGTTATCTCTTCCTGTAATATGCTAAAATTCAGAGTTCAAAGATTTGATGTATGCAATCTATCGGAGCATAGCAATGTCTGAGGTGGCACAACTAGTAATCATACCCAATACCAAACAATCAGTCTCAATGACTACATGAGCACCCATAAAATACTCCTTATCACATTTAAGGGCTATCACAATTCCCCATAATTCTCTTTTACATGTGGATATCTTCTCTATCGTTAAATCAATACTTTAGCACCAAAGTGTATTGCATATCTTTGCCCTTCCTCATCATCTTGCCCAATTGCCCATCCAATCCCAATTGGGCTTGTATCAATAGTAATAATGATACGCTTTCCATGTGAATAGTCAGCATTTCTCAATGTAGGAGTAGATTTTAAGAGTTGCTTCAATTTCTTCATTGTTTTTTTATGCTTCCTTTCCCAATGAAATCTCTGACCTTTCCTCAGAAGTTGATATAGAGCATCAGCTACATGGGCAAAGTGAGGAATCCATATCAAATAGAACACACATGCTCCCAAGAATCTACGCACCTCTTATACATTCGTGCATACATCTTGCATTCTATCAATCCCATCTATTTTTGCTAGTGATGGCCTTCGCCCATAGGGCCCACACATATGCCCAACAATCAAATCCTCTTCAACTCCAAAGACAAACTTTTGTCCAAAAAGAGTTAAATGCACCTCCTCTAGATGGGTCGAGATCCTCTCACAATCCACAATATGGTCTGCAACAAACTGTTTGCATCCATGAGCATCCATCTCTTCATTTTTTTCATCCACTGCACACCCTTTGATTGGAACATCAGCCAAGAAGGGCAATGCCAATTGTGGTATAAAATCCCTGAGTACCCTATTCATAGCATTTGTCATGTGTGCCACTGAGTTTGTTGCACCCTGTGGGAGAGTATACATCTGTACTAACCCCAAGGCAGTTTTCATGGTTGTGATATCCCTGCTTTCAATTGCAAGTTGAAACTAATCATAACTCGAGTAAAGATCACCCAAAGAATAGATCTCTCTGCCTGCAAAAGCCTCTGCAAATTCATCAATCATAGGACCTACACCCACATTTCTTATGGTCACTTTATTGAGCGCTTGCATGTCTTGAATAAATCTCAAAGCCCCATTCTTTTTGGGCACAGTAAACGAACAATTTGGGTATGGGGCTAAAGAAAGCTCCAAGATATTCATGTGAATCTTTTCATTTAGCAAATCCATCAGCTTTGGTAAGTAAGCTTTAGGCACTAGAATAGGCCTCAAGTTCCATGGTACATGTGGCACAGTAAATATGACCATAGGAGAGACAACATTTGGATCCACACAACAACCTATTTCACTTGGCTGAAATGCAAATGCCTTTCCATGCCTAGCCAACATCCTCATAAAACAGTCTCTCTTAGCAGGCAAAAGAAACCCTTCTGCACCAACTTTCAATTCTTATAATGTTTCAAATGTAAACTGATGACCTATATCTTTAGGATCTCATAAGCTTGGCTACCTTGATACTTTTTCATACATACCCTCACTCTCTGGTGGAAGTGGCAAAGCAAGTGATTTTGCCTTTTTGTCAACTGTCTTATACTTTGTGACCACAAGTGCTTCAGCCCATTGTAATCCTTCCTGCTGAGCAAACAATGCTATAACATCATACATATCCAAAGGAAATACTAACAACACTCTGTTTTCAGCCTCATTTTCTGCATGTATAGTTGCTGAAATTTCAGCCATAGTGCCATTAGTATTCAACCCATAAAAGATGCCTGAAATGCTATCATTTTTAGCTAACAACCCCAATGCTCTCAGTTCCTTAGTAGCCCGTTTCATAGATATGTGTTCAGCCTTGCACATAGCTTCCATAGGCTTTAACCAACATGAATTGTTTGCTGTAAACTGAGAATAACCAATAGAAAATACATACTTCATTTGATCAAGAGGTGAGTACACCCTCTGAACATCACTACTGTAGCCCCGCATTACAACAGTGCTTAATGAAAATCCATGTCTTTGAATTCCCTTGCATTTGGAGCCAAAGAAGACTCTCGAAGTGTATCCTGATTTCTAGGATGATGAACACAAACAGTAAGAAATTGGAATGCTTTCCTCCCATCCTTGCTTCTAACTCTTGCATAAGCAGAACCATCATCAAGCACCTTTGTTTCCATAGCACTCCTGTAATATAGGGCTATCCCAAAATCACTGCATATGAGGAATTATCTTGCACAAAGAAGTGTTGCTCTTCTTGTACATCACCAATTGTCACTTTTACATTAGGACATGTAGCATAAAGCTCTCTCAAAGAATTATTTGCAGTCCTCATATGCCCATGATCAGTATCTATAGACCATGCACTATTTTCATACAATCCACACTCAATGACATTATCTCGTGTCTAAGCCAATAAACCCATTGGAGGATACATTGCTAACTATGTCCTCAACACCAAAAGACATTGGGGATCTTTCGAACCTTCCTCAAATCTTGGAGCTTGAGATAAAGGCAATGATTGATGCATTGCTATCCATGGGTATTAGGTCATTTGATCCATTAAGAGAGGAGATGTCCATACCATTATATGATGGGTAAAGAATATCTTGCTTAAAGATGCTACTTGTGCTCTTAAGTGTACATGCAAAGTATGGATGGAGGGATGTGAGTGTGACTAAGTTATTCAGGTATATACTATACTATTTTGTCTTTAACTCTATTAGGTTTTTTTTTTCAAGTTGCTAAAGTATCGCATACTACCACCTAGAAACACAATGCCGCAATCTCATGATGATGCGCAACTAGTATTATGGAAGCTTGGCATGGACTATAAAAGCATTCATGCATGTGTCAATGATTATGTGATATTTCAAGGAGAATACAAGTCCATGGAGACATGTTCAAAGTGTGGTGCTCACAGATATCAACAGGACCTACAAGGATAAACCATCTCTTAAAAGATTCTCACATATTTTTTACTTATACCATGCATTTGCCACATATTTCATACATTAGGCATGGTGAGCTTAACAATGTGGCATACACAAAATGGGTCTACAAATGGAATCCAACAAATACCAACAGAGTCACGAGCATGGAATCACATTGACTCCACTTTTTTTAGCTTCGCACAAGAGCCAAGGAATCTTCAACTCAATCTTGCTATGGATGGCATGAATCCGTTCTCGGTCTCTACTCAACTTCTTACAATATGTTGCTAGTAGTCCTTATAAACTACAACATCCCACCATGACTTTAAATGAAAAAAGGACACCTAAGGCATTATAAAGTCAAGCATATGGACATCTATTTCAATCCATTAGTTGATGCATATTGGCAAGCGGTCTATTAATGTACAAGCCATTCTTATGTGGACCATGTATGACTTTTTGGGATTCGAGGAGTGCTCAAGTAAATGAGTTTATGTTCTCATTACTAATATCTAACATGGCTCGTTTACATTTGTGTTAACTAGATATGGATATTGTGACAAGCATGGTTACCTTAGGTTATTATGCATGTCCATTGTGTGGACTACAATTGGACTCTCGAAGGTCACGGACCATGAAGAAGATGGTATATTAGGAGCACACCACATTCTTGTCACAGGGCCATGATTTGAGAGTAGGTTTCCTTGGACAACCCCTAGCATGAACAAATGCCCAAAGCTGGTATAGGAATGTGACGGTTCTCAGTTTTCTATGAGTTTCCATATTGGACCCATTTATAGATTAATCATTTATTGAATTCCATGCACATTTTCAAGAATGTTGGAAGCTTGTTGTGGGACCATATCATAGGAAAGAGAGACATTGTAGGGGCACCAATGGATTTGAAAGAGGTAGGCAAGATGGAGGCGCTTTGGCCATAGACAAGCACTGATAGTCATACACAACTACCTCATGCTCCTTGGGTATTGTCCACTAAAGAGTAGAGAAAATTATTAGGTCTATCTGCACACCAATGGGTATGATGCATTCTCTCAAGTTTGCATTTTCTAAGGATGACCAACTAATATGACTAAAATCCCATGATTGGCACAAGATATGCTAGGTTTTTACTAGCCTTGATAGTAAGTACAATCAATATTTTACTACTTTGTGTCGATTTAAAGTTATAATACTTAAAAATTTATATAGTTCATGTTATCAATTGCAGTTATGAGGTGTCTCACTCCAAATATATATTTGGCAATTTATAAGTTGTTGAATTTAGTGTAATGGATCTCACAAAAAGAGATCAAGGCATCATCCATTGAATCCACAAGGCAAGGAGTAGTGAAAACAATCTATCTTTTTGAGGAAGTACCTACCCATAAGCATGCTCACAATACAAACACACCTCCTAGTACATCTTGTGGGACAAAGTGGAGATTGCATGACTCATCCATACCTAATGGGGATGTTCTTCTTGAAGCACTTTATGAAAATCCTAATGAGCTTTGTGCAACAACGAGCTCGTCTAAAGGGCAAGATGACTGTAGATTGGCTAGTGTCGAAGGCATTTGTGCTCCCGATGGTGGATTCACATAACAAGATGTTGTGGATACTAAAGAATGATGATAGGCTGAAAGGAGATGTAGTGGTCAAAAATGGTATAGAGAAGAGGATGAGTGGTGCCATGAAAGAGAAAGTGAATCGCTTTTGTATGTTGCACCATGCATCCATGGAGAAGTGGCTCGATAAATACAAGTGGGCCAAAAGGGAACGAGAGGCAACATGATCAAAATTTTGGTGTAGCACACCCTAGCAGCTAGTTCAATATCCCAAGGACATGGAGCAGTTGCTATGGTTCATGTGCCTACGAGATGGTTGCATAATCCCTTGACCACAGCTTTGCAAGGGGACATAGTCCAAAGGTGACCTCATGCTTTCTTTGTTGTTGTATCTAGCAAATCGTATGTAACAATTAATCTAGCCATTTTGATGTATAGTATACAATCTACAACATAGCATGATCATGTGGACAGCCCCTCGACAAAATGGGCTTCACGACAGACTATGGTGTCATGGTGGTAAAGTTTGAGCAAAAAAGTCAACGGTACCACAGATCTGAATACTATAATAGATGAGATGGATTATTTTGGCAACTTACAAAGTGTTATTTTAGTATATTACCTTAGCTTCTCCATGATCATATTCAATGTACAATGTTTTAAAGTGGTATTGGAAAGAGCAAGGGCAACTATTCTCGGCAAGGACAATCTGGATTCCATAGGTAGATCCTGAGAAAAGATAGAACAATTTGTGCGACACATTTGTCTTGCCAGGTCACTGTGAATGTGCATAATCTTTTTTGTTACTTTTTTCATAACAAGAAACAATCACAAATGTTTGTTCATTCTTTGCAACATGCTTATATATGATATTGAACAAGTAATCTTCTATCCAAACCCTCGACAACCTCATTGGTAGTATATTGTGTCGTCAATATCTCAGAGTGCTCAAGTGTATGATAAAAGCAATGTCCTTAGTGTGGATGAGGAGAGAATGTAGGTAAAGGAGTTGATGTTGCTGGGAGGGAGGATGAGAAGGGCTTGGAGCATACAAAGGAGACAAGCACGAGCAATGTAGGCAAAGAGACAGGAGTACAAGAATTTTTCAAGAATGAAGTGCACTCCTTTTTGTGTGGAGACCTATACATAGATCTTCTAGTGTACACTTAGCTATGTCAAAAACTTGACATGGAGCTATAGGACCGGTCGTATTTGCATTCAGTTATGAAATTTATTGATAATTTCCTTTTACTAATACTCTAGTATATGCTTTTTTTTACTAACATCCTTCTCTACAAAGTTATATTATCATGCTTTACCTTGACCCTTATATTGATTATGCTAACATTATTTTCTAGGTTTGTACGTGACTATAGATGGTCTGAGGGTAGCTCAGATATATATTATGGAGATACCAATATAGTGTTCCCATCTCATCGGTTGAGTGGACACTTATCAACTCTAAGGTTTGCTATACCTATAGAAATGTCTACTTCCTTGACTCGGTTTCGCTCAATTGTCTGCAGAGGGGTGGCATCCCTATAGGTGCTACTCTGAGAGATATCACCCCCATAGGTATGTCAAACAAATAGGGGTCTCCTAGTTATTCCCAGGATCGTAGTCATAGGTGGAAGAGGGTGCATCTTAGTTGTACTCTACCAAGGTATGGATACCTAGTAGATGACAAAATCAATAATGTGTACATCAAATGAATGATGAGGGGAGGTGATGGCACACATGATGGAGTTGTATCAATAAGTATTTAGGCACACCATTCTCGACCACTTGAGAAACATATCAGAGGCAAGTGAGGACTATGTGGTAGTGTCCTTGTACAAGGAGTTCCCATTACCTAGAACAATGGACTAGTTTTTCACAAGATGGATAATGGATTGTATACATATGCAAATGTCACATAGATAGTTAGATGTACATAAGGCAATCAAGAGTGGTACTTAAAAGCTTGAGTGGTTAGATACACATGATTTTCAATGACTTGGAGAGGAGGCCATAGGCTCTCCAAGATGATAGCTCGATAGTGAGGGCATTGCTGGAGGCAAGGGTCATGCATCATCTTGGGAATAGCAAACATAAAACTTATTTGGAGGATTTTGTAAGTGTTCTTTTGGTTATATTCACTTTCTTACTTGGTATACTACTTGTACTAATAATATTATTTCTAACAATGCTACTTTAATGATTTCCTTGCAGTACTCAATCACAAACTGCAATTCTATAGGTTTGGAGACTCAATATGGAAAGAGATAGGGTCTCACTACACTCATCGATAGATTATATGCATGCGACAGCCCAATAAGTCATGCCTCTTTCCTATTTTTAGTTATTAGTTTTTTTGTGATGCATTATGTATTGTGGATTAATATTTGGTTTTTTATATTACAAAGTCTATTCGATGCTCCATAACATCCGAAAGAGCTCTCAGATGGTGAGAAGTTGTAGCTGTCGCTTGGATTCGTGGAGCGCACATCATTTCCTTTTTTGGCCCTATGGTCCATGAGACCCCATTACAACTGTGATTCCCTTGGAGCAGTTGATATACCAATAGGCATGGCATTATGCAATTTAAAAGAAGTTTTCATGAAAACATATTCAAAAAAAAAACACACACACATGCAGAATGCACCATAATCAGGTTTTGCATGATGTAAACTCTACATTGACTTGTTTGGAAGATTCATGGTCTCCCTATTTGTAATAAAGAAGTTCATCTAGTTGAGGCAAGATCAACGGATTCATTCAAATAGACACGTGTAAAATGAAACAATGAGAGAGGGGAGGAATTTATGGTATCTCTAAATCAACTAAGCTTGTAGCAATGATAAGCCACCTTGTTTGGGGCGACAAAGGTGCAATAGGTGTGGGGAGCTAGCATTATGTTCCTATATAGGTAGCTACATGTTGCTCCAATGCACACATGCATGTTTGCATTAGCCATAGGCCCCAACTGGAATCATTCACCTTTCCAATCTTCACCATTATGTCCAACCGTAGGTTCTAGTACCTCCCCTTCCCCTTCTCTCCCTTAGTCATCATAATACTGACCATTTCAACTCTGGTTGTCATAGCACCACAACCCAACTGCCCAATTTGTTGTTTTCTTAGCCCTTCCACCCACACTTTTAATGCTCATGGATGTTTGGATACAACATCTTAAATCTTGACACAGGTCCTTGACTGCGAATCTACCATGTTTATATTCATTGAGCATGCACAAAAGATAGGGCGAACACCAAATGAAGATTTTTCCAAGATGCTACTCACCTCATTGTTAATCCACAAAGATGTGGAGAGGCCTTTGGAGGATGTATAGCCTAAGGAGTGAAGAAAGGCTAGTTGTGCAATAGATGTAGCATTCATTTATAGGAAGGAAGTCCAGATGTGCAACAGATGTTGCAGGGCGACCTTATGTGAAACATTGAGTAGAGAGGGAGGAGGGACAGAGGAGGATCTAGGCAACAAGAGAGAGAGAGAGAGAGAGAGAGAGAGAGAGAGAGAGAGAGATGCCATGAACATGCAACCATGGAGCATCCTTGATACTATTGCATGTGCAGGAGATAGAGTCTCATTGCTCACCCCTTACACAACCTATGAGGAGGCACGTATATATATATATATATATATATATATATATATAGAGAGAGAGAGAGAGGTGGGAAGCCCTAGTTTCGAGCTCGAAATTTCCAACTCCCTTGAAAATAAATAACTTTTGTTCCAAAAAAAAAAATCTACCTCCCTTGAAAATCATACACAATTGACATGTCAGTGTTGTCAGGTTCGAGATAGCCTCAGTGTAAAAATTACACAGCGCAGTGAGCAGATTCTGAGAAAGAGATAGAGATAGAGAGTACACAACATATAAGAGGAGAATTAGAAAATTTATTTAGCTCCAAACAAGTGATACAGAGATGGCTATGTCCACCTGTGTGCTTCCACAGTGAAGCTTAGATGGCGATCTAGACAGAAGATAGGTGAAGAGCTTAAGGCTAGCTAGAACAACTCTGACTGGGCGAAAGATAGATGATCGATGGCTGTGAAGGGGTTTAGCTTTTATAGCCCACGAAGGCAGTTAGGTTGGCATGACCGACCTACCCTATGTGCCTCCACTAGTTAGCCAGGGAATATTCCCTTTACCATTAGCCAGGGACCGCTTTTGCGGCCCCTGAATCCCAAAATAGGGGCCCCTTTTAACTTCCTTACCCCTCAACTCGATGCAATGTGCCTCGAGTTGCTACCAGCTTAACTACTCAATCCAACCCAAAGATTAGACCCACAATGGTCACCTTTTTGCCATCTGGTCACATAGACCTCATCTAATATACAAGTCAGGACTCAACCAATATCTGGAATCACATTTGGCTTCTCCTCATAATGGGGGCCTTACAAATTTGAGCACCATGGATCATTGGTCGCACCTTATGAGGGTGGGGCATTGAGCATATCTAACACTCGAGAGATGCGAAAATAAGGCCCAAGCCCTCAACTCCCACTGTGTGTAACAAGGGCCAATCATAAGCTTGGATTCCAAAAAAGGGCAACTGGCCCTTTACACACTCGTTGTAGCCAAATGGGTTTGTCTTAGGGAGCATTCAATGCCTTCCCCGCCCTGTTTCGAGCTTGAATAAGGCGAGAGAGCTCCCCCACCCTGCTATGTCCGCCATCATGTATAGCCAATCACAGTCTCTAGGCAGGCCTTGATTGGGTTTCCCATTGCACTGACCATTTTCCCTTCTCTTCATATGCAAATCCATGTTCTAGATCAATCTCCCATTCTCGCTCATTGATAAACTATTGTTGTTTCTTGCCTGGTGTCTGTGAAAGCCCCATCATCACAGTCAAGGCCAATGTATCTGTTGTGTTTCAATTTCAAGGTGCTCTCTCTCTCTCTCTCTCTCTCTCTCTCTCTCTCTCTCTCTCTCTCTCTCTCTCTCTCTCTCTCTCTCTCTCTCTCTCTCTCTCTCTCTCTCTCTCTCTCTCTCTCTCTCTCTCTCTCTCTCTCTCTCTCTCTCTCTCTCTCTCTCTCTCTCTCTCTCCCCCTTTGTATGATCTCGTTTTGATAAGAGGCCATTTGTGGTGGACGAGTGGTGGATGAGAGCCATTTGTGATTCGATGAGCTCTCCCCCCTACATGAGCTCCTTCCCCTTCCCTCGAGAAATGGCCTCCCCCATGCTTGAACTTGTTTGAGGATTCCATGATCAAGCCAGTGATGCATGAAAGCTATTTGATCTGATTAGCTCTCCCCCCTGCATGAACTAGTTGGCTCTGATTGGAGATTGGAGATTGATCATTCTAATCAAAGCTCTGATTATCTCTCCCCCTACATGAAGTAGTTTGATCTGATAGCTCTCTGCCCTGCATGAACTGGTTGGCTCTAATTGGAGATTGGAGATTGAAGATTGATCAGGGATTGGAGTTTCATCATTCTAATCAATGATCAGGGATTGGAGATGGATCATTCTAATCGTTCTATTCCAAACTCTGATTTCAATGATCATTCTAATTGAAACTGGTTGGTTGAAACAACAATCCAAATGACGAATATAATGTCAATTTGGTCATATGATTAGGTGGCCCTCATGCAATGCTAACATACAATTATGCATGTACCATTTCCCTTTCTCTTGGTCTCTCTGAATTGTAGTTCATATCATAATTTGAATGGCAGTGTTGATCATAGGTTTTTTTATCATATCACGAGAAATATAGGGCCATTGCAGGCATCAGGTTGAAAGGACGATCACATGAAAGGAAGGAAGATCAATTATTAGGTGCTCTCTCTCTCTCTCTCTCTCTCTCTCTCTCTCTCTCTCTCTCTCTCTCTCTCTCTCTCTCTCTCTCTCTCTCTCTCTCTCTCTCTCTCTCTCTCTCTCTCTCTCTCTCTCTCTCTCTCTTTGTGGGTATGTTTGCTAGTCTTGCTTTATGTTTTAAATTACTGCATGATTTATGGTTCATGCTTTATGCTTTGTGCTTTGAGTAAGCTTTATGTCAAATTTAAGAAATGATTTGATAAGATTTTTTTTTTGGGTCTCATGCATGTGATTATAAAATGTGCATCATTGCATCATCATGATAACTATCATGTATGGATGCAAAAATATTTTATATTCTTGACTCTTTTACATGAAAGTTCATAGGTCATAAGAATCGTATATTTGCAATTATGTTTTACCTATGAAAGTTTATGGTCTTGTATGGTTTGGATTTGTGTATCGTTTATGCATTTGCATTGTCCTTATAAGAATCATCTATCCATGCAAAATCATCATCGTAAGTTTGTAATTCATTCATGGTCTTGTACAATATGGGGTTGAAATCATTTATGCATTGCATGATTATCACGAGTATCATGTATTGATGCAAGATCATCATCATAAGTTCATAAATAATTTACGATCTTCTATGATATATGCTTGTGAATCATTTATGCATGGCATCATCATCGTAAGTATCATGTATTCATGCAAAATCATCATCATAAGTTTTGTAATTTATGGTCTTGTATGGTATAGGGTTGAAATCATCGCAAGTATCATGTATTCATGCAAAATTATAATCGTAAGTTCATAAATCAATAATGCTCTTGAAAGGTTTGCAATTGTGTATCATGTATGCATTGCATTATCTTCATAAGCATCATGTACTAAAAAAACATATGCAAAAGTATATGTTTGGATTATATTGGTGGCATCATGGTATAGTCAAGATCAAATTAGCTTTTTACTACAAAGTAAATTATTTTTTTGTAAAAACCTATGTAGATTCTAGTTGCTTGACAAGTTTTGACATATGTAGTTAGTTTCCATAAAAGCTGCTTTAACTTTGTAGTTCATAGTCTGGTAGTTAGATACAATTGTTTAACCATACCAATGTAGAACCTTACATCCAAATTGATGAATAGGATGTAATTATACATTGATAAGCTCATTTGAATATGTTTACACTAAGGCCTTTTTTCGTATTGGCCAGTGTTGGTGAACTTGGGCGGCCGCGTTCGGGTGTATAACGCCCCTAATTTTACAATGATTATGTATATAGATTGTCCCATAAAGTTATGCGTGCACTTATTATGCATATATTGATATTGTCTCATAAAGTTATGCATTCCGTAATTATGCATACACAAATTGTTTCATAAAGCCACGTAAAGAACAATAAAGTTATGCATAGCAGAATCTATGTCTCATAAAGTTATGCGTAGAATGATCTTGTATACGGATTGTCTCATAAAGTTACATAAAGAACAATAATGGATCAATTATGTAAAGAACAATAAACCTATCTGTCCATTCACATATTGTAAATAATGGATCAATTTTCATGTGTAAGGTAAAGCTCGATGGATTCTCAAGAGAGCACTCCCCATGAGGAGTTTCAACAATTCATGTCTCAAATAAACCACGATGCAATATACAGTAATGACTTTATGTATTTTTTGAGCCAAAGTGTAGGTGTTCCAAGCCACATTCCAAGGCATAGTGTGGCTAGCGGTATTCCTATAAATGTGTTTCCAAACTGCCCTCCTTTGGTCAATCCTCGTCCTCCTCAATTCACACTATTCCAACGACCAAGACAATTAGGTATAGAGGGACCCACAAGAATACACAATAATGTAGTTCTTTGTCCAATTCCATGTAGTCCTCAACATAACCCATCGGCACCACCACAACAAGAACCACAAGTAATAAGTTCATGTGATGCAATCCAAGACACATGTGATGAGGTTGATATGGTTCAAACCCAAGTACCAATGGTACCACATTCTGACAATGCAAACAATCAACATCCATGGTGAACTTTATCAAAGTTTGATGCATCAAAACCTCCTAAACCAAAGAGGGTGCGGAAAGGAAAGAATCAAGATGATGCACCCAAGACACGAGATCATTCAACAACCATTAAAAAATTGTTTGCTCAATGGAAGGATGCATGGACAGTACAACTCATTCATATTCGAGGATCCATGAGTGTGGAGTTCTCAAAGCCACCAAAGCAAGGAGTGGACATATAGTCCAAGGTAGCCACACAACTAGCATCGTTATTTTTGAAGTTCGACATAGATAGTGAGGCATGCAGAAAATGTTGGGGACTCATCTATAAGTCATATAGAAAGGATAGGGCCCACAATATCATATCAGGCAATGATCGCAAGATCACTTATCAATAGTATGATCTTGTGGATGAATATATGTGGAATCGTGCCAATGTTGTCAATGATGCACATGCCTCGTATGTTGGTGGGTTGTCTTCTCCAGAAGACATCACTACATCAATCTCCAATGATCTAGGTGAGCACACCCAAGAAGACATTGGATCCAATGAGCCTTTGAAGATCTGGCAAGATCAAACAACCAGCCAAGGAGCACGCAATAAGAAGGGTAGAAAGATAGAGGAGTCTCTTAGTGACATGGCTAGCACCGCCTAATCAATGTTCACCAACCAAAAAGTAAACTTAGAGGAAAAGAAAACATTTGAAGAGCGCAAGCTCGTTATGATGGATACACTTGCAATTGCGTACTTTGATGGAGTGCATGGCTCAAGCTTACGTTGCACATCGAGCTAGGATAGGTCAATGAAGGCACAATCAACAATCATGTTAGGCTTATCCAAGGCCACAAACTTTTATGGAGCAGGGGTTTCTGGGGAGTTATTCAAACCTAATGTTTAAAAGCAGGGTACAAGTTAGTGGGAGTACATTTGAATATCTCAGCGTGAAGTTAGCACCACAAATGCAACACAAGAATAGGAACTATAGAAGAGCAATACATGTCAAGAAGCAAGTCCGTATGACCCTGCATCGCCTGGTGAGCAGCTCAAATTTGGGCCTTATAGCTAATTTGTATGGAGTCTCAACTTTGTTTACATAGTTGGTTGTTCTAGACTTTTGTGATGCACTATGGCTATATTTGGATTGTATGGTATGTACATCAAGTGGACAATATCACAACAAATGCAAAAATATGCGAGTGTATTTCAAACCCTTCAAGGTATACCGTATGTTGTTGGTGCAGTAGATGGTAGTCGTATACCCATCATTGCCCCAAGAGAGAACCATGAAGATTATTTTAATAGGAAAGGCTTCCACTCAATTATTCTACGGATTTGTGTGACAGCCAATTGTGTTGTTTGGGACTATGATGTTGGCTAGGCAAGTTTTATGCATGATTGGAATGTTTTTCAACGTTCGAATCTTGGATAATGATGCACAAACAAAGGCTCTGGGACAATATTGTCTACTAGGCGATTGTGCTTATCCTACACACTTTTGGATGCTTCCTCCTTTCAAGGGTAGTAAGGATGGACAATCTCTGAAACATTATTATTGAAATTACAGACAATCAAGTACTCGTATACTAGTTGAAAGAGCATTCAGCATCCTTAAAGCTCAATTTCATATATTGTTGAAGAGATGTGACATGTTTTTACAAAATGTCCCGAAGATGGTAGCAACATGCCTTGTTCTACATAATATATACATTGTGCATAAAGATAGTTTTGATGATACATGGATATGTGAAGCGACAGCGGAACTTGAGAGGGAAAGTAATGCACCTTATCAAGACATGGACTAGCAAAATAGTTTGAGGAATGGATGAGCAAAGATTGCTGTGCTAACAAACAAAAGGACCACGCAAGCAACACAAAGAGCTCAATCAGCAAAGCTAACACCGAGGGAAAGCCATCTTGGGGGAGCATCTCGAAGAGACAACGTTGCTCGAGCCATATTTCGGGAGAGGGAGAACGCAAATGGGAGAACAGTCTTTGATCATTTTGACTCTGTGGAGAAGATCGATGACGAAGACAATACTGAGTAAACTTCTGTAGCATCTACATCACAGGTGAAAAGGTAGAAAGAGGAGTGGTGTGCTAATAAACTTTCCCTCTTTCCACCTTTCCACAGAGAGCTAGGTAGAACCATGCCTCAACAACATAGTGAAGGGGTTCAACTCCCCTGCTCTCTTTTTCATTAGTAATTTGTGTTAGTTTATTACTCAAATTTTTTAAATTTTTGTAATGCTTTTAGTTTCATTAGTAGTCACTTTCTAAAAAGTTTTATTAGTTGTTTTTTTTTTTAATCTAGCATCAACGATTGTGTTTAATCATGTATTCAAATAATAATTATTATGCCAATAATGATCAACATCCATAGCCTCCCTTCATTCACATGTGATTTGAGAAGTGTCCAATGCATAAGTGTGATGGCCAATGTGTAAAGGATTGCGGACGAAAGATGGACGAAAACTTATTGACCACGAAAAGTGTATGCCACCCAATGGGTAAGCAAGTGGCGGACAAGTGACCAGGCCCAAGTCAACTTTTCCTGTGCCCACCAGGTGAGCGATTGGGGGGGGCAATGGTTGTGTGTAACGAGCCTAAGAGATGGTATAGAGTTCCCTCTCTCTCTCTCTCTCTCTCTCTCTCTCCAAAAAAGATAACTTCACACCTAGGTTTCTTCTTCCCATCAGTAGGGCGAGTGCCTCGCCTCTCCTCTCATAGCTGTGCCTTCAATTCTCCATTCTTAAATATGCTGTGTTTATGATCCTCCTGAACCATTCTACAGCACCGGCGCCGGCGCAGAATGGTCCAGGGAATAATCCGCAGGAAGGAAAATGGTCTTGCAAGGGCACAATGTTTGCAGAGATGTATGAGATGCACAATGGTGAATCGCAGAGATGTACGAGATGTATGTCACAGAGATGTGTGCGATGTAAGAAACCATGATGCCGTGAAGATGTTTCAACTAGTAATGCCGCGCAGAGACGTATGTATTTGTATGCTGGAGCGATCCGCCTGAAGAACTCTGCGACGGTGCGGAATGGTCCGGGGAAGAACGATGCGTGAAGGATACAATGATGATGGACGATTATGTGCTGCTTTGTGACCCATCGATGACTCATGGAAGAATTGCCCTGATAGACACCACACCGACCCACAATGGTCTGGTGAATTTCTAACATGCATTGCAACTACATTGCGATTCTGCATGATGCTGCAGTAGAATGTTCGTGCCTAATAAGTGCTGTACACAGAACAGAGAGAGAGAGAGAGAGAGAGAGAGGAAAACGAACTGATTCATTATTCACGAGAGTGTTTGTTACATAGGCAGGCAATGCAGTAACAGATCGGGCTGTGCTGTTACAGATCTGATTTTTACTGCTATTTTTATTTGTTGGCTTTTTTAATTCAATTTTATTTCAAACATAGAGGCTGGCAAAGACCGTGATGCAGCAGCAGCAATAGTGGGTGATGTCACAGAGATTGGATGTTGCAGAGGTGCATTTATGTTGGCGATGTGGCAGACATACCATTGCACTGTGCCTGGATTTGCAGAGATTCAGTGCTCAATTTTGGGCACACCATACAAGCACCTGTCGTTGTGGCAGAGCTAACGTTTGTGACAGTTGTGATCACGAGAAAGTGGGTTCTCTCTCATGAGCAATAGTTTCTTGCAGATCAAGGATGTAGATCGTTGTGGGTCACGCCTTCTTCTTTACCCTGCCCATTCTCAACAGATCATACCTATCCTCAATAAATGAAGGATATACTTAGGCACACATGTACTTTGTTGGAGTGCATATTAAGGTTGGCTATCTACTATGCATTCTTCTTTACGCCACTTATTCACAATCTTTATCTTTTGTTCTTCATTGCTCGAAGGTAAACAAATTTGTTAGAGCATTCATGATCTGGCTTTGGCAATCCACACCGATGTGGAGTGATTTGGTGAGTTTTCTAGATATCTCATAGGCTCGATGGTGTTGAGAATCTATGACATGGCTCGAGTTTGTGACTTTACAAGGTGAAGGATGGGCATGGTGATCCTTGGCAAGGTGCATTGATAAGGACCATGGCCACTATAGTCGCAGTTCATGTGGCAAATTGGCAACATCCACAACAAAGTAAAATTAAAATCATCTTATTTCCATAGTGAATTTTGGTAAAATACAATGATTATCGTAATTCTATAGTAGAAGAACTACTTTGATGGGGACCTTAGTTTAAAATAGAGAACTCCACATGCACATAAGCTAAGGGAAGAGATAAGGGTAATAAACCTACTTATTCAATATCTATCCAATTACAAGTCCTTGATAATAAAATTTATACTTCACTCTAACATGAAAAACAATCATTATGAGTCATATATACTTGGATTTGATGGTTCAATATTTATATTTTTTTGTAGCTTGTGTTAAATTATTATTTCAATATAAATATTGAATATTGGGTGTCCAACTTTACTTTACAACTCAAGGAGGTTACAAGAGTATTAGCCTAAGTTCTTAAGATTGAAAAACAAGGGTTCAATTTATTTTGCATATAATCTTTATGTATAAATAAATGAATCGTATAAGGTATCTTGTTTTTAGAAATTGCATGTCTTTGAAAATTTATTCAAGACTAACCGAAAGCCTTCTCTTGTATGGATTCCTTCATCACTTATTGTTTAGCAAACTTCCTCGAGGCTTGCTACTTCCTTCCTTCCCTCCATCCATTTTGTTCAACAATCGCTGATCCACAATTTTGTGCATATTTGGCTAATAAAGTTTTATATAATCTACTCTCGTGTATACCTAATATACGCCAACCTATCAAATGAAAACTATTCATGAGAACAAACATTTTGACCCTTTTGATTTGAAATGTATAGAGTATTATGAAAGCTTGTATGCACTTTTTTTATCACATAATATTTATTCCAATGGATAAAGTTTGAGATACATTAAAATTTGTATAAATCTCTCTAGTGATGTATGTCAACATACTTTAAAATGTTTGTTTTGTTGAGTACATGCACATAAGGCCATGGATGACTCAATCCAATTGAGAACATATGATAGCAACATATGGGCATTTAAAGGATCCATTGTGTATGCACATGGGTTTTTTTTTTTAATTTCTAAGAAATCCTACATTTTCATCATTCAATGCCGTTGGGAAAAAAGATTTGTATGGCCAAAAGAGGAGTTGTCAATAGTTTGCTGACCTTCTATATGCTAACACATATTGGAGTGTAAGTGAGGATGTGATGTTGCGCGAAAATGTAATATATATAATATTCATGATAATACAATATTAAATATAATCTTTTGGGTTCTCATGTTGAACTATATAAATAGATCCTAAATGACCAATTCACACTTGGAGAGAGAGAGACACACACAAAAAGCTATAGCTTACAACTCAAATGTGGTTTATGCAAGATGTGCAAATACACATTGAATTGCATGTATGTTTTTATGTTTCAAAAAAGTAAATAGAAAATTTCAATGTCCATACATGAGGATATTTATTAAGACATAGAGATAAACCACTTAACTCTATAATGGAAGTCTCATACAAAATAAATTAAGCAAGCCTTTAAGTCTCACTGTCTTTTTAGGACAAGAGAATGCCATTGATTTACTAATGGCGACCAAAAGCAGCTGCCCTTCCACAAATTATAAAATGAAGCTCCCACGAATTATAAAATGAAACTTTTAACCTTCCTAAAACTGACTTAGAGCTGAATAATAAAACTTAATTAAGTTTTTTCAAACCTTGCGACATAAACTTCACAAAATGATGGCACCATGAGAGGGGGGTCGAATTTTTCAATATTGGTTTTAACTCCAAAATTTCTTAGCAAAGATAAAGGGGAAGTCTAAGTACTCCAACACATTGTGCACTATCAAGTGCTTCAAATAATCTATATTAATAGCATTAGTACTCCTAAACAAGGTTTTTGCATAAAGTCAATGGTACAATGGGTTTCATGGTAAATCCCAAGGCAAGGCTACTAATTAAGCTTTTCATTTGCTTCTACAACTCCTTATTAAAGGGCATCTGTTTTGACTCCTATGAAGACCACTCAATAAGGAAGTGTCTAGGATATATGCTAATCTCACATGTCACAATTAGCTTTAGTACTCGTAAACAAGGTTTTTGCATAGTGTCAATGGTACAATGGGTTTCATGGTAATGCTAAGGCGAGGTTACTAGTTAAGCTATTCATTTGCATCTCCTACAACTCCTTATCAAAGGTCTCACCTATTTTGACTCCTATGAAGACCACTCAATAAGAAAGTGTCTAGGATATATGCTAATCTGGCATGTCACAAATGCAAGAAAAAATAGAGATGGCCAACCCTATGTGTAGCTTCACTAGCTATATTGGCAAACAATGATCCTCATATACTAATAGAACTTGGCAATCTTATGGGTTGGATCCACATAAGCAAGGCCCCATTTACAACCTTCTATCTATATATTTATCTCCGTTCTCCAAGGACATTGGGACCCATCGAAGCTTAACACCTACAACAAAGAAATGTGCATCATTGAAAAAACATAATAACCTTTAAACAAGCTAAGGAATACTTTAGATCAAGTGATTTGGAGAGGAGCAACTAGGATATATATTCTCCATTAAAGGAGAGTTGTGTAATAGCTAAGTATACATTAAACATTGCATGAAGATCCATGTATTTACCAACACACCCATATCAAACTTCAATGGACACAAAACTTGCAACTTTACATTCTCCAACCAATGTGCAAGGTATTGTTGCATTGATTGGAAAAGCTTAATGCAAAAGCACAAACGTAAGGATAAGCAAGTGAATAATCTTCCAAGCATTGTACGTTGTTGGGCCTAGAATGAGAAGTCAAATGGGCTTTGCTACACAAAGACAACATCTACTTTGATTCTTTGTAGAGAACTAGTAAGTAAATGTACTTCTAAATTTCAACCCTATACAGTGCCCTTGTAGGCAACATTTAGATTGCAAGTAATTGTAAAACCTACATGACCAATATGGACATGAATAGATCAAAAGCAATACATCAAAGAGTTTGATTGTTGCAAAGAGTGCGAACTTTCTAATATCATACTAATGCAAGGACCAACCAACATACTCATGATGTGCAAAAGCCTAATGCATAGCATATCGGCAAGATGCCTATATTTGCATGTTGTTGCCATTCACAAGCTCAACACATAAGAACTCTTTCATAAGTACAAATATATAAAGAGGCAAGCAATCTTGTAGAAAAGAAAAACCCTCCATTATTGAGCTTTGCCGTATAAGTAATCATGTACAAAAGAGGAGTGAGATCGAAAGCCAAAGATACATCAAGATTTCTAATTCAAAAAAGCCTATTCTATGAATGAAGCCACAAACATGTCATTAAAGTCTCTTCTTCTAAAAAGCCTATATACTTATCTATTTGATGCAAAGTACATAGAGACCATTGGCAAGCTCAACATCAATATTGCACCATGCCCAACAAAATGGATGTCTATAACATGTTTCCACTAGGGCCAAGTTCACAGCCAAGACTGTAACCATTTTTAGACTTGTAAGATTTCATGATGATTAAATTTTCAATGGACCTCAAATCCCAAATGAGAAGGCAAGATCAAAAAACTAGGGCCAAGTTCACAACTAGGATAGGAACCATTAGTCAAACTTGCAAGTTCATGTGATGATTGAATTTGCAATTGATTTCAAATCCCAAAACCTTTTGGCCGTTGGTGAAGCCAAAGGTTGAAAAAAGATCAAAACCAGCTCACTCGAGCAAAGTTCAAACTATTTCTAGACGTATTGGTCATTTATCTAAACGCTATGAGAAGTGTGCTTTATAAATCACAAATTAACTCGCATGTGCAATCAAGCTTTCATGAATTCCCAACAAGTGCTCAAACTAGCTAGCAACCACAATAGTGGTGGGAACAAGTCCTTTGATGCATTACAGAAAGCTGCAATCCATTATTATCGATGAGATTGCAAAAGGCTACCTATCCACCCTTCAATGGCTGACTGCACTTGCTAGACCACATCGAATCACATGGATTGAAGAAGATAATGCACCAAGACAACCAAACGTTCAGTAGGGCGCTCAACCCAATATGAAATGAAATCAAGCAAGTGAACTTTGAAGATTTGCATTGCCTAAAATTAATATCAATACACAGTGCCCATCTTTTCTACACGAATCAATCGGTTTTGAGAGCAATCAATGCATAAGCTCATGGTAGGGGCTGGACGTCGTGCTCTGAATGCGAGTGCTGTAGTGAAGATCTGAGCAAGTCACATACATATGCTTGATGACATCCAGAGCTGGTGATTGGTGGTAATGGCATCCATAATCCTTCTTCTCTGCTTGTAGCACAGTTAATCTTCCTCCGCATCCAACTTACTGGCCCGCACACTTACGTACAGCGCAGTCTTATGCGCCCTCGAATGTACCAATTCTGACAGCAATAATGCGGTGTACAAGCTAATCGTACTGTCGATGGCTATGGCTGAAGCAAGGTTTAGGTATACTTACTTGTTCGTGTAGGCTAGGTAGGGTCGAAATGATGGGAAGCGAAAAGCCTTAGTTCGTGAGGAAGGGTAAGGGAAATGGCGGGTGGATCATGTCCGCAGCTGTCAACAGGTAGACCAGCCATACAGGGAACAGCAGCATGGTGAGCAGGAAAATTCCTCCGCCAATGGGGCCTAAAACACCAGTTTGTGAAGCAAAAATGAGAACGGAGAGCGGCACCATGCGACCACACATGTGCAGCCGCCAATGGGGCATAAAACACCAGTTTGTGAAGCAAAAATGAGAACGGAGAGCGGCACCATGTGACCACACATGTGCAGAGGACACAGTTTCAGGAGAGGCTGGTCGTACCACTCTGTCTGTCTGTAAAATCCTCGAGGTATTGTCCTGCATCCTCCAGACTGGAAAGGACAGGAATCTTCTTTTCCGTGTCTGGTCGAAACCTGAAAGGGAAGCCAATCTGTGTTTCAATCCCCCCCCCTCTTGTTGTGATGGAAGAAGTCAGCCAAGATGATGAACGAATGAATGGCCTGAGAGGCTGGGGGGGGAACGAGAAATTACCCTGCGGTTCTTTCATCGGCCATGCCGAGAGCGGCCTTCATCTCGGCGACGGACAGCTTCTTGCGCTGTGAGGCCGGCCCTGCTTGCCCCACGTTGGCTGCATGTTGCTGCTGCTGCTGCTGCTGCTCTGCACGCACAGGCCGGTAGCGTCTGGTGGTGGTGGAGGTGCTGCTCCTGTTGCAGGAGGAAAAGCAAGGAGGGCCGCAGGTCAGAGAATGCGGCAGGAGAGCCATCTGTTGTGGGGGAGCGGCGAGCCTGAGATATTATCTATCGTCCATCTCTCTCACAACATATGGTAGAGGAACCAATCGAATAACACATCGTTTGATGTGCTTTGAATTACAATTATCATATAAAAAAGAAATTTCGAGGGGATTGATTAATTCCTATTGTAGGTAGACATATTTCAACCCACATCTCTTCTAGTTAGTGACTTGCGCGTCATTAGATTAAAGCCACTCTATGTTCTCAAAATTCACACCCGGAAATAAAACACACACCCCGCGTTCTCTTTTTTTTCTTGTGGGGGAGGTGGGGGGCTGCCACATGGCACCCGCCCCCACCTCTCGTTAACTAATAGTATAGATAAAACGCATCATGCTCCAAAAAAGTGTTACCTATTGAGTTTTTCACTGATATGTGTACCCTACATGACAAAACTAGAGGAGATCCAAATCTCTCAAACACACATGAAATGAGAATCTATGCTCTTAGATTATATTTATGTTTGATAATATATGTTATGCAATTATATTAACACATTATGGGAATCTATGTTTTTAGATTTTTAACACATTGGCACAATGAACACTTAGCCTACATCACAATACTAGAGATACTTCGAACCTCTCCCTAAACCTTTAAAAACCTACGTGGAATGAGAGATAAAAATATATTTACTTCTAATTGTACTCAACTAGACAGAGAGGGGCTATTGAAAAAACTACTAACATCTAACACCTAATTGGCTGTAGTAAAAAAAATAAGCTTTCAAAATATAAACTTAAAGTAAAACATAATATTTATTATCATTAAAAAAATAAATATTCATACTATCATATTAAGCAAGCAAAGACAACACCACATCATAGTATAGCATCAAATAAAGCTTTGTCAGTAAAAGAGATTTACATTTTAAACTTCTTTTTCTAGCTTTTGGTTGGGGGGGGATAATGCACCTGCACTCAATCACTCACTCACCACGGCACAGAAAGGTAACATGATATATGAGAGCAAGATATACTCTTGTATTATTCAATAAAAGATACGGTGCAACATAGGCACATCCCAAGACTACACCCTCGTGAGGACACACATGTGAGGGTTCACCACTAGGTATAGGAAATCACACGTAGAGTGCAAACCAAGCAGGGCTCAGAGTCACAATTGCTCCCTATATAGGTGTTTTTGGTAGAGCAATGCCATGGTATAGCTACAAAGCCCTTACACTCACCCCCACACAATGGATTGCTATCCTCAACAATCTAAGGGTAGTGTTTATTGACTCATTCTAGGGACTTAACACATCTCCTTCTATCAAGCTAGCCAATGTTTGCCAATCTAGAACATGACGCTTTAGCAGGGTCTTAATACAACCTTTTCTATTAGGCTGGAAAGTTTCTATCGTACTACGACTTAGGGTCCTAACACTGCTTTTGTTGGGGGTAAAGGCACATGTGCCTAACCACCCGTGTATTAGTTACACTAATAGTACCCGCATACCTGTACACATGTACACTGTAGGTGGCGAGTGCCCATCACTGTCACTTCATTCTTTATTCTTTCAGTGACATTTGAATGAACGGAAGGTTGATCACACATTGTGACTATTGGAGTTCCCACATCCTGTGTCTCTCTATCTCTTGCTCTTGCTCCTTCCACAATAGCTCTTGCTTCCGCTTCGTGCTTCCACTTTAGGACTCACTCCCTTCAACTGGTATTGGAGCCATTGCACTGGAATTGAGGAGCTAAACCCAACATTGCTTCATCTTGCATTCAAAGGTTTTTTCATTGGCAGCCATGGATTCTTTACCTCGAGAAGTAGCCCATGTGATGGTTGAATGCCATGGGAGAGACTCTCAAACATCTCACTCTCAGTCATGTGGACAATCTCGCAATAAGTCTCATGACAGTAAGTCCTCATTAACTTGTTATTATTGTGGGAAAGCAAGTCATATTTGGCCACAATGCTATAAGATGCACGAGGACAAGCGCAAAGAAAAGGGTAAGGGCAAAGTACTTGACAAAACTGATCATCGTTCGTCTCTTGATACTTCATAGAAGCTTACTGATGCTTTGTGAGGATATACTCACTAGTCGCTCATAGATTCAGGGACTTCCTTTCATGTGACCCTCATAGAGAGTGGTTTTACTCCTGTTGCAGTATGACTGGATCTATCCATTTGGGTAACGACCTAGCATTGGAGATAGTTGGTATCGGTGATGTCCAAGTTGCAGTCTAGTTCAAGTTGCATGTTTACTATTTATGATGTACGTCATGTACCAGCTTTCACAAAGAGCCTTACCCATGGGAATCTTCTCATTGCACATGGTACTAAGTCCAATACTCTCTACCCCTTGATTGCATCTGGGTCAGTTGACCACATTTTGGCAATGGATGTAGTTCCACTTGTATCTCTTTGGCATTGTTGCCTTAGATACATGTCCTTGAAAGGAATGAAAACGCTCACTCGTTTGTAGTATCTTTCACCCCTTGATTGTAAGTGCTTCGAGTCTTATGATCATTGTTTATATGCCAGGCAAACACATAATGTGCATACAGAGTCAAGTATGACATGCATGGGTGAGCCATTGGATCTTGTTCATTTGAGTGTATGTGGTCACATGCCCTACCAGTCATTAGATGGCATGAAGTATTTCGTTACTTTCATTGATGACTATATGGATAAGGTCTAGATATATCCTATTAAGTAGAAATTGGAAGTCTTGGCTACATTTCACCGTTGGCTTGCTTTGGTTGAGAACCAATCTGGGTATAGGTTAAAATACCTAAGGTTAGATAATGGAGGTGAGTATGTCTCTAAAGCCTTTAAGTAGTTTTGTGATGAGAGGAGTATTAAGCATCGATTGACTGCCCATACATCCTACCCTAGAATGGTATGGCTGAGCATATAAATATGACAATTTAGGAGTGAGTTCATAGTATGCTTAGCTAGGCAGGCTTACCACATCATTTTTAGGCTAAGGTAGTCACTACTACCGTACACTTGATAAATTGGTCCCCATGTACTGCTCTTGATTATCAGGCTAAAAAGCATATCAACCTTGAGCATTCATTACCCTTGATGAACCTTTTACCTCATAGCCATGTTTTTGAATGGACAAAAGTATGTAAAGTGGTGTTTGAAGATGTTAAGCCTCCCTTATATGCTCATTTATGTGTCTTTGGTTGTGAGGCTTTCTTCCATGCACCGATAGACAAGCGCAATAAGATAGATCCTAAGTCTAGAAAGTGCATCTTTCTTGGTTATGGGAATGCAGGTGAGATGGGCTATCGCCTATGGGATCTGCAAGCTCGGAATGTTATGTGTAACCATGATATTGTTTTCCATGAGAAGAAAATGCATAAGCAGCCTAAGCATGTCATTGAGGTATGCAAGGTGATATTTCAGGAGGAGCCTCCTACTACTATACAACCAGCTGGACAACTTGACATAGACAACTACGATGCCCCAGTGGCCCATGTCCCTAATGCTCCATAGGGTGTACAGGCCCCACAACCTGTCTTGAGGTAGTCTACTAGAGATGGACGCTAGCCCCTATGCAGTTTGAGCCCTCTATGGATTATGTTATGTTGATAGATATTGATGAGCCTCTTACTTATGATGAGACTATACACAAAGGTGATAGTCACTCTTAGGAGAGGGCAATGCACTCAGAGTATGACTCACTACAAAAAAATCATACATGGGATTTGGTCCCTTTCCCTAGTGGCAAGCGTGCTTTGCCATTTAAGTGGGTATACAAGTTAAAAAGTACCCTTGGACATCCCAAGCTAGGATACAAGGCCAAATAGGTTGTGAAGAGCTTCAAGCACGAACATGGTGTGGACTCTGATAAAGTCATTTCCCCTATTGTGAAGATGACTACTCTATGCTTGGTACCGGCTTTGGTTGCTCAACTTGACTTGGATCTTTATCAAATGGATGCCAATACGTCTTTTCTTCATGGGGAATTGCATGATGAGATTTACATGGAGTAACCGAAGGGCTTTGCAGAACATGGCAGGGAACACCTAGTGTGCAGAGTGAGGAGAAAGAGACTTTATGGCCTTAGGTAAGCACCTACGGAATGGTATCACAAGTTTGATGCATGTATGCATTCACAAGGATATTCCTACAGTGATATGTCACCATAGCTCTTGCTTACACTTACTGCTTCCACTTCAGGCGGCTCACTCCCTTCACTTTTCCTATCAAGTTGGCAAGTGTTTGCCCATCTAGACTTAGTTTGTTTGTCATGCCAGTCGACCCTCGACTCAATTACATGTGAGGAGTGGCCGCTTTTCAAGTCCTATGGTAAGCTAAGTGATGACTCAAGGCACATTGGAAGTATTGTTGGGATTCTCCTTGAGCCAAGTGGGAAAGGTCTCATTGCCACATTCATAGACCTCCACTTTCGAGATCCAAGTGGCTTCTTTAAGAGGTTGCCCTTTTCACTTGGTGAGGTACTCACGATAGCCTTTGTGTTTTTTATGTTGAAGGATTTCTTCTACTTCAAAGGGGCCATTGGAATGAAGCAATGGAATGTGCTGTCCCCATTATTGAGTGTCGAGGTAGAACCTACGCAGAAGACGGGCATGGAAGGCATTGTGGATAGAGATGCTTTCTAGTAGGTGGAGCTTGTATGTGACCTCATTGAGGGCCTGGGTGATGCGGTAAGGTCCATAGTATCAATGGTTGAACTTGGGGTTTATATTCTTTGGAAGAAACACATGCTTAGAGCTTATGAGGACCATGTTGCCTTTGGTGAAGAGGACTGCCTTGTGTTTCTTGTTGGCTTGTTTGGTCATGGTAATTTTTCTCCTTGCCAAACTCTGCTTGCTTGCTGCATTTCTCTCTCTCCACTTCTTCAAGAAGTCTTCTACATTATGATCATCTTTGGCAGCTCTTAAGGCTAAGGCTAAGGGGGTTATGACTTCTTTCCCTGTGGGTAACTCAAAGGGTGTATAACATGTTAGGGGATGGACTAAACTATTGTAGTGGAACTCAAGCACATCAAGATACAAGACCCAATTTTTTTGGTCCACCTTGGCATAGCTTCTGAGATAGTCTTCGATGCCTTGGTTCACTCTTTCTCTGTTTGCCCATCTATTTTGGGGTGGAAGGATGAGGAGAATCTCATTGTGTTTCAAAGTCTTAAGGAGTTCCTTCCACATATCACTCATGAAGTGCCCATCTTGATTTGATACAATGGCTAATGGTAGCCCATGTAACTTGAAGACATGCATAAAGAAGAGGCAGACTACCTCATTAGCATTCAATGGTGTCCTAGCGGCGGGTATAAAGTGGGCCTTTTTGGAAAAATAGTCCACCACTACAAAGATGAGGGTATAGCCATGGGATTTGGGTAGTTCCACAATAAAATCCATACTAGTGATGTCCCATGGCCAGCTAGATACTGACATTGGTTGAAGTAAACTAGCTAGCTAAGAGTGTGGTGCTTTCAATAGTTGGCAAGTGGGACAAGTCTTAACATAGTCTATGACTTCCTCCTCCACGTTTGGTGAAAAAGAAGCATGTTCAGAGGGCCTTGAGTGTCTTGCTTTGGCCCTTATGTCTTCTTAACTTCCCATCATCCACTTCATGTATTATGATTTTCTTCAACTCCACACTAATGGAATGTATAATCTCTTGCTTGCAAACAAGATTCCAGCTTCCAAGGTATATATGCCATCATGTGGTTTCCTTTCAACTCAGACTTCTATGATTTTGTGCATTTCTTGGTCATGCTCTAAAGCCTCTTTCACCAACTCGAGGAAGTTGCTATTGGCCATACTCATGGCTTTCAAATCATTCTTGTGACTTAGTGCATCTGCAATTTTGTTTGTGGACCCTAGCTTGTGTTTGATTTCCAAGTCGAACTCTACAACAAAGTCGAGTCATCTAGCTTGTTTGGTAGACAACTTGGGCTGGGAGGATTAGAAGTATTTGAATGATATGTTATCTATGAATACAACAGTGTGTTTGTCTTGTACATTGTGCTTCCATTTTCTAAGGCAATTAAATACTGCTAGCATTTCCTTCCCATGTGTGCTCCATCTAGTTTTTGTGTCTGTGAACTTCTTGGATTCATAAGCTACAGGATGCCCACCTTGCATCAACACTCCCCCAATGCCATAATTAGATGCATCTACGGAAATTTTGAAAGGCTTGATAAAGTTTGGTACTTTGAGTACCAAGGTTTGAATTGCATTCTTTCATCCTCTCAAAAGTAGTTTCTTGCTCACTCCCCCATGTGAAATTCCTATCTCCTTTGGTTAGGTGGAATAGTGGGGTTGTCACCATACTGTAATCCTTAAAAAATCTTCTACAAAACACAACGAATCCTAGGAATTCCCTAACTACTCTAATGGTCTTTAGTACTAGCCAATTCTTCACTGCAATGACTTTCTTTTGATCTACACTAATGTCTTCCTCACCTACAATGAATCATAGGAATTCTAACTCCATTTCAAACTCACATTTTTCAGACTTGGCATATAGTTTGTGTTGTCTCAACTTCTCAAAGACTAATCTTAGATGTTGCTTGTGTTGCTCTAAGGTTTTGCTATACATAGGAGATCATCTATGTATATAATGATGAATACATCAATCTTTGGCCAGAATACTCCATCCATTAAGCCACAAAAGGTACCCAGTCCATTGCTTAGTCCAAACCCTAAGATGAGCCACTCAAAGCTTCCATAACGGGTTTGAAAGGCTATTTTGGGGATATCTTCTTCAACTATGCGAATTTGATGGTAACCTGAGGTCTATGTAGCTAAAGTATTTGGCTCCATGGAGTCTATCTAATAAGTCTTCGACTAAGGGCATGGGATATTTGTTCTTAATGGTGATCTTGTTAAGATCCTATGGCTTGCTCTCCTTCATTTGCACTTTGATTGACATCGTGCTTAGGAGTTGCATCCTTTCACATGATGGTACTCTTACTCCCTCTCCTTGCATATATAGCAGCATTTCATTAACTCCTTTACCAAACATTGCAATGACATAATTGTCATAGAACTTGAGGCCCAAAATGACTTCAAAATTGCCCATGGGTATCACTAAAAATTTGAGCCTAGTGTTCCATTTTCCTACTTTCACATGCACCACAAACACTTGCTTGGTTGACCTCCTTTGCTTTTCCTTATGCAAAAGTCGCTATTAAGCCATCTGGGGCCTTAGAGAATTTGAGTTCTTGCTTTGCTACACAACCTGGTGTGATGAAATTATGAGTTTCTCTTATATCCACCATGATAGCTTGATCCCCATTCACTCACTCTGCCCTTAATATATAAGTGATGTACTACTACTACCCGAGCCGCCATCCATTGGGGATGTGCACCAACTGTCCCCACCCTTTGGGTGGCCTAGGCTCTCTTCCCTTCCATTGGGAATTTCCTGGATGCACAAGGGCTGTGGCTCCTTTCCTTCATATGCACTTGTGGATATCACCCTAGACCCACTTGTTGAGGCTATGTCTTCCATGGGACATCTATTTTGGTAGTGTGGTCCCCCACACTTGAAAAATCTAACCCTTGTGGCCGAGGCTTGGGGTCTCCACCATGATGTGTTTGAACCTACAGACCCATAAGATGTTTCAAGTGTGGTGCCCCACACTTGAAACATCTAACCCTTGTGGCTTTGGGTCTCCACCATGGTGTGTTTGAACCTGCAGGCCCATTAGATGTACTAGGGTTTGGTCTATAGTGATTGTTTCCCCACCATCCAAACGCTCCTCTTGGCACCCAAGTTGATTGTGACATGGCTGGGGTTATGCTTGAGATTTGACCTCAAATCTCTGAGATGGGACCTCTTTGGGAGGTTGGATCTCGAGGCCCAAGAGTTGATGGTAAGGTCTAGCTTGATTCCCTTGGGCTATTCTCTTCCCTTCTAAGTCTACTAATCTTTCAACCATTCTCATGGCCTCTGCTAGACTAGTTGATTCTTGTCTTTCCACATCTCTCCTAGCCCACTTTTGCATCCCGAATAGAAATCCATGTAACTTTGTGTCTATGTCCATGTTGGATAGTTGCGGGGTCAATTGTCTATACTTGCTAACATACACTTTCATCTTCCTTTTTGCTTGCTTGAGATTTCTCCACTTAGCTCTAACTTTGAAATTTTCCATCTTTGGGATGAAGTAGTCTTTGAGTTTCTCCTGAAGTTCCTCCCATGAGAAGACAGTGCGGCCTTGCTCCTATTCTAGTAGGTACCAACTAGCAACATTCTCCTCTAGATAGATGGATGCCACTTCTCCCTTCCTATCTTCAATTATTCTAGCATACTTCAAGTATTTGTCTACTTCCGCAATCCATTTCTTCAAGATTAGCATGTCTCTCTCTCCCTTCTACTTGGTGGGTTGAGGCAGCTTGAAGTTACCATAGTCATCTTTCGAGCTTTCACTCTCCTCATCATCCTTGGTGTTTTTCTATCTACTTGTCCTTCTTCTTGCTTCCTACTTCAACTTCCTTCTCCTTCTCTTTCTTTGTATCTTGAGCTCTTCTATTTCCAAATGGACAGGATGGATGGCATTCTCAAGTTTCAATGGGAAAGAGGGCCTAGTAGGCAATAGCCGGCCATGTAAAAAAGGGGATAAGGGGATGATCGCCCAAAAGGAAATTAGGTTTAGGGTTTTGTATAAAAGGCAAAAAGTGACTAAAGAGGCTCATTCTTGTGTGTGGCCAAAAGTAGCTCTCCTCTTCTTCTTCTTATTGCTTGCTTGCTTGAGCATGTGCTTGAGAGAGTGTGTGTGAGGGAGTGAGTTTGTGAGGGTGAGGGACCGTGGTGGAGAAGCTCTCCATCCTCTCCTCTCTTCTTCTCTTCTCTTCTTTTCTCTTCTCTTCTCTTCTCTTCTCTTCTCTTTCTCGTGGAAATGGAGCTTGAGGATCGAGCTCGCTTGAAGCTTGCACTTGGATCATGGAGCTGCCAAAGTGCTTGGGAGAGGAGGCAACTCGATCGGGCATGGAGGTAAGCTCACTACACTCATAGAGAGAGATAGTGCATCAGCTATGTGAGAGGTGGCCACTAGTGGTCGGCTTGAAACACTTGAAAGAATAAGTGGTTAGTGGGTCTTGGTGGTTGAGCGTGAGCTTGCCTCTATATTTTGGTTTCGTCTCCAAGACCAATGGATTCAAGCCTTGAGTGCTTGCATGCTCCGAATCAAGCATTGAAGTAGGGTTTTCCCTGAACCGGTGCTTGAGCTAGATATGTAAGAAGTGAGGGAGTTTGAAGAGGTATTCAAACTCCTTAGCAAGTAAATTTTTGGCTTTTTGGATTTGGAAAAGTAGGTTGGAGTAGTGTAGGTGTTTGCTTTGTGATTTGGATGCATTAGGGTATTAAAAAAACCAAGAATAAAATAAAAATAGGCATTAGGGTTTTTGTTGTCATAACAGGCTAAAAGCGTTTGATTTGTTTTTTGATTTGTATTTTGGAGTTTATTCACTATTCTAGATATATAAAATCCTTAATTAGGATCTATTCTTACATTCTGGAAGTTTGTGTAACCCCTCATAGCCAAAAGCATTAGAATCAAGTTGATTTTCGTCATGTCTGGAAACTCGTCCACAGGAATCGAACACTGTTACCAGAGTTCGATTCTTAGAATCGGGTCCAATTCCCAGAATACTCCCAGAATCAGATTCCTAGAATCGAACTTCTAGAATCAAATTCTTAGAATTAGACTCCCAGAATTAGATTCCCAGAATTAGATTCCCAGAATCGGATGATCCGATTCTTAGAATTAGACGTCCGATTTTCGGACTCGGATACCTTGAAAACCCATTGGATCGGCCACATGGGACTTGTCTAATTCGGACAAACGAAAATCAAACGTACAAAAATCAGACCACTAGAATCAAATCAACCGGACCACTCAGACTCTGATTGGCCGATCAGAACAACCCAAAATCGGACATCCGATTTTGATAATCAGACTCTAAGAATTGGACCTCTAAGAATTGGACAGAAAATTTTCAAAATTGGATAGGTGAACAGAATACAAATTTGACACATCTAACCCCTGAAACTGACCTAAAGATCATATAAAGCCAAAAGCACATCATAAATCTATCACTCGGCTGAAATTTAGAGCAATTAGTCCAAAACTTGGCTACAAACGGTCCTTCAAATCGCACATGGTATTTAGTGTAACGGCCTTGTGGGTCGGGGGAGACTACCCCCTCAAACCCCCGCAAAGGGGGCTCTGCCCCCTCTACAGGCCCCCAAGTAGGCTGGAGAGAAAAATTGTGTCGTGATAACAGGTCCTCTTCTAAATTAGATCCTAGTGTAGTAATGGCTCTACACAAGCATAGATTCTCACTTGCAAAACAACAATCAAAAGCCCATAACCGAACAAAGATAGATGGAGACCCTAAAACCTTCATGGGCCAATCAACCCAACAAGGGCAAAAAGGCCACACCACAAGAACATGTATATGTTGCATTCGGACTACACCTAGTCAAAGGCGAATGCAACAACATCAAGCTACAACTGGTGGATAACTAGACATGATAGTCGTGACAATAGATGCACCTTGAATGTCACTGCACAAATGACCCAAGACATCACTAAAGAATCCACATCTGGTTGTGGAATTGGGGACTCAAAGGCATGTATCAGAAGGCTTGAACTTATAAGCCAAGATCTAGAAGATGAAGACATAGTACCGCTTGCTTATCTTAGGGTTAAACTCACCGCAAAAAGAGAGTACATTGTCGATGCTTTCATCGATGAAGGAGCAGATTTTGATATCTTGACCTATGAAGCATGGACTTGACTAGGCCAACCATAGCTCACACCGATGCAACTCTGAATCCTTACGAGGGGGACACCCACAAGCACTTATAGGGAAGTGCAAGATCCTTATAACTATTGAGACTGAAAGCTTGCCTATCCTATTCCATGTCAAGTATAGCTACTCAATCCCAATCTCTATCTCCATCTAAGCTTCCAAATATCCAAGATGCGGAACATGACACCACCCTAATTCTTAGCTTAAGGATATGCTTGTGCAATCGTGAATATGCAAAGGGCAAAAAAAGACATAACCACTTCTGACCTACCTAAGGACTTGACACCGCAGAGTCTACCAACAATAGCCAGTCCAGTGAACTAGCCACTACTACTTCTAATCAGGAATCACAACTGTCATAACCTTTGGTCATGACGATGCCTCTTGCAAAACATGTCCTTAGCAATTCACCTATGGAAGAGATGTCGCAACCAACATCCTTGACACCTCCAGCGCTTTCAAAGCACCTAAAGACTAGGCTTGAGGAGAAATCTCTTGAAGATTTGGCCAAAGAGATAGCACATCTGACCAATGAACTAGAGATGAAGTACATGATGAAGCTTGATCACAAGCTGACAACCATCACACATGTGTACATCCATGTGGACATCGGAAGGCCAACACCAAGGCACACAAAGCTCATAGCCAAACCCCTGACTTGGGATGAGCAACAACATGTTTTCTCTCGCTATGTAGTTGTTGAAGAAGTCATAAAGGACATCCCAAAAGCCATAGCTAGAGAATTGTGATTGATACCCTAACTCTATACTACTCAATGTGAGACAAAAAAGGAAAAGCTCGAAGCAATCAAACGAAAAGGGAAAGGACAAGGTAGCTTTGTGTAGAAATGATACTCTAACCAAAGTTTGGCAACCAAAATTGGTCACTGACTAATGACACTCGTTGAGCAAAGGAACGCCCTTTGGACATCAATACATGATCCCATGTACATTTCCCCGACCTCATTAAGAGTTTTGGCAATGGTCCATGAGGTTCGGCATTCTGCCACTATCCAAGAACATCCCTTGTATGATAAACTACTTCTAGGAGAAGATCTACAAGTGGCTAGCAGGCTACGAGTAAGGAGCATGGTACTTGATGTTAGTGCATATGTTATCTGACTCACTCAAGACCCTACAATCCTAGATCTCTATGCTTCCCATCAATACAACCCTGACTTCTTCAGTTGGTGTCGTCCAAGCCTACATGATAGGAACCCTAAACCGTCACTTGGTTCTATACTAGAGTCACTGAACCTTCAGAGCAAGGGAAAAATAGCTCTAAACACAACACCCACTCTGATAAGAAGCAATGGAGGCATGTTCCAATGGGTAAGGACAAGAGTCTAGAGAAAACACCTGACTAAGAACAACTGCCAATGCAATCGGATGAGGGGCTAAACAAAGGGGAATTATTTGAAGAGCTAAACTCTCCAAAAAGAGAGGCAGTTGTGACCTCACAACCTAGAGAGGTTGTTCAACATGCCGCGACTATGTCTTGTGAGGACACACCAGAAAAAGAGAATGTTGAGGCCCAATCAAGCACATCAATGGTGGATGACCTAGTTCAGGGTCCCGAGTCTTTAAAGGAGACACCTCAATTACCCAGGAAAAAGAGGAGAAAACAACGGCAGTTGCAAGTGGCTGTAGACACCAAGAAGATTGAGACCAAGAGTGCTGAAGAGCTGAGGAATAAAGCAACGAGTCCACCCATGAATGAACCCATTGCCATCTTTCCTAACGATGGTGAAACCTTAGACACATCTGTGTATTTCAATAAATAAAAGCAACCATTACCATCAACGGTTGCTGGCAACACTCAATCCATTGACAACAGAACTTAGATTGACCAATCAAGAGTGGACATAACACTGTCACAACAAGTTGATGAAACTATACTAGTCACGTCCCAGGAGAACCATGACACAATAGCATCAAAGCCTCAAGAGAAACATGAAAACCCTGTTGGGGGTAAAGGCGCCTTTGCCTAACTGCCCGTGTATTACTACACTGACATTACCACCACTACACACTGCAGGTGGCGGGTGCCCGTCACCATCACTTTATTCTTTATTCTTTTAGTGACAGTTTGAATAAAGGAAGGCCCGGTCACACATTGTGACTGTTGGAGTTCCCATTTCTAGTCTCTCCCTTTCTTGCTCTTGCTCTCCCGCCATAGCTCTCGAGTCCAGCCTTCGATCCATTGCTCCCTTTCAATTGGTATCAGAGCTTTGCTTTCCGACTCTTGAGCTTGGTTCGTGGCATTCTCAGCATCCCATTGACTCCCTACTTCCATTGGGTCTCCTTCCCGACAGCCATATCCGACTCCTTTGAGCTCCCGTCACTCCCTGGCTTCCTGAGCACCTTCCCGGCATTGTTGGGCACCTTCAGGGCATTACATCAGAGGTATTTGATCATTTTCTTCAGGGTTTACTTCAATTCTCAAGTCTCATAGGCTGTAAACAAGATTGGGGCAGCCACCATTGAAGCTCCCTTGCTTCATATCTCACTTGCCTTTGAACAAGACTTGCTGGAGCTTGTTTGAGGCCTTCCTTGTCTTTAACTGGACCCCTCCGAAGCTTGGCCACCATTTTTTGCGGCCCCAGGACCAGCATTTATAGTTAGCGGAATCATGCAGCCCTCCCATATGTGACTTTAGCATTGATAGTCACAAGAGTAGCTCTCCCCCTCCATTTAACACTATTTTGGGACTGTCATAACAATCCACATGCAGTTTATGACTGTGTTACACTGACATTTGATGCTACAGCTTGTTTGGCATTGTCATTTGATGCCCGATCGGTCCCGTTTGATGCCCGGATGTTAGGGGAATGTATGCCTATTGTTTGGAAACCATTTGGAGCTGATTTTGGTGCTCAAATTCTCAGTTTTGAACAGCAAATCACTGTTGTATAAAATTGGGCTGAAGTCATTTTACTCATGTATACTTATGCCTATGCTTTTCGGGCTATGTTTCGAGCATATATGGTGATGTATTGATACTTGGGGCTCGACATAGAGCTTGTTTTTGATTCAGGATCATTGGTTGAGCTTGAGCTCACTCTGAAAGAATTTGGATGCTCCGTCTTGGATGTACTTATGGCATCTATGTTGCTTATGTCTGATCGGTCTTGACATGCTTAGCCTATGCCATTACTACATGCTAGTTACATTGTTTGGAGCCTATTGCTACTAGAGCTCGGTCTTGGTTTGACCTTAGATTCTCGGAGCTTACTTGAGCTATTTATTGGCTTGCTAGAGTTGTATCTTGGGATGTACTTGATGTCTTACATGCTTATGGATGCTACATACGGATGCTCTACCGCCTACATGTTCGGGATGCACTATTGATGTATTGTCTTGGACTTATGTCATTGGCACTGTGTCTTGCCTTGGCTTGAGCTCTTGAACTCGTACATACGGCTTTTGTGCCAGTGGTGGGAGCATTCTTGAATGCTTATCAGACATTGAGCAGGTGGTACTTTTATGCATTGAGCCGTTACATGCTATTGAGCAGTTTACAGACACTTGAGACTTTGGGATTTCTTACCTTTTGGGATGATACATCATATTTATTGGTTCATTGTATGCTTATGAGCTAAGTCTTAGTTTTGGATCCGTATCTTTGTGAACTGACACCTACTTGTGTCAAGTTTTGGTAATGGCAGGAACACTTTGTCCTGTTGCCTGGGGGGTGTGCCTACTCATTGGCAGATGTTTGTATGACATACTTGGGTGTTGGATTCATGCTTATTGACTGTCATATGCTTATGCTATGCTCGCATGATGCCGGCTTTGGTCTTGGTAGTATCTGATTGCCTTGGGATCCGATTTTGGCACTGTTAGCTCTCTTTTACTGAAATCTGAAATTTATTACAGCAAGTATATATGTATGGATTGACATGGATTTTTCATGCTGAAACACTCTGAAATGATGTACTTTCACTGGTACTTGGTGGGCAGCAGCTTTGGTTCCTCTTTCTTCGCCATTTTTCCTCGATTTTGGTGATTTTTTGGTCATTTTCTGTAG
The DNA here is from genome assembly GCF_053477565.2 of Lygodium microphyllum. Classification (NCBI taxonomy): domain Eukaryota; kingdom Viridiplantae; phylum Streptophyta; class Polypodiopsida; order Schizaeales; family Lygodiaceae; genus Lygodium; species Lygodium microphyllum. The sequence continues at coordinate 63,460,641 of NC_141137.1, read as the reverse complement.
TAAACAGCAAGCAGTTTTGAACTATCTATAGTCTTCCAGCCTGCATTATGGCGAGTTCGTCCATTGATTATGCTATTTTCAACATCACTAAGCTTAACGGTATGAATTACTCTTATTGGAAGAGCCAGATTTGGCACGTGCTGGTGCAGAAATCCTAGATCAAACTTTTGAGGTTAAGCGAGCATCCGCCTGCAACTATGCCAGATGAGGAATGGCTTGAGCTTGACGAGTTATGCAAGTCCACTATTGTATTGTCTCTCACAGAACAGGTTCACTATAATGTCTTTGAGGAAGAACAGAGTGCATGGCAATTGTGGGAAAATATCTCTATGACAAGAAAAGTCCAGCAAGTCAGATGTATTGGCTGATGAAGCAGCTTACGGATCTGCGAATGAAGGAGAATGTGACTATGTCTGCTCACTTGAGCCAGTTCCATGCTATACTCAAGAACTTGACTTCGCAGGACATCACTTTTGCAAAGGATGTTACTCCTCTTTTCTTGCTTGGTACTCTTAATGAGTCATGGGATGTATTCCACACCGCATTATGTGCCTCTACTACTACCTTGAAATTATCTAATGTTGAGAGTGCTCTTCTTCAAGAAGAGGTTAACCGTAAAAATTTGGATGCCTCTTGTGTGTCTCATGCTATGACAGTAAGAGGCAAGAATGATGGATATGGAAAGCATGACAGTGGTGGTGGCCGTGGACGGGATTCTCAGAAATCTCGGTCCAAGTCTCGTGGGAAGTCACATAGCAAATCCCGTGGCAGGAATGCAGATGTTACTTGTTACCATTGTGGGAAAAATGGCCATATTAGGCCACAATGCCATGAATTGCGCGATAAAAGGTGCAAAGATAAGGAAAAAGACAAAGTGTAGGATAAGTCTTTTGATACGCAACATAGTACCTGCAAAGTCCAATGTTAAAATTGAAGAGATCAATGTTATGCAGCTTGAGAATGTTGATGATGATGATTATATCCTAGCAGCTTCTTCTAGTGCTTTGCAAATGACAGAGATACACTCTATGTATGCACAGTGTTGGCTCTTGGACTCAGGTGCGTCCTTTCATGTGACACCTTGCCGAGAGTGGTTTCATTCATACCGTACTGTTTCGGGTTCCGTGTGCTTGGGTGATGACAGCTCTCTTGATATTGTGGGCATTGGTGATGTTAGGGTACAGTTTCCTTTTGGCAGCAGTTTTGTTATGCAGGATGTACGTCATGTACCTGCTTTGACACGCAGTCTCATGTCAGCTGGACAGCTTGATGACGCAGGATATCATGTATGTTTTGGAGACTCTGCATGGAAGATCACTCATGGCAGACTTGTGATTGCGAGAGGTGCCAAGGCTGGCAGTCTCTACCCCTTGATTGTATCATCTTCTTCCCTTGATCATGTTTTGTCTGTGGGTTCTATCCCACATGTATCTTTTTGGCATGCCCGTTTGGGCTATACGTCTTTGAAGGGAATGAAAATGCTTTCTGGTTCGCAGTACTTACCACCCCTTGATTATGCATGTGTTGATTCATGTGAGCATTGTCTTTATGGTAGCAGACTAGGTCTACGCATAAGAAGTCTAGTAGGCCACGCATGAGTGAGCCCTTGGCATTGGTACATTCAGATGTCTGTGGGCCCATGCCTTGTCAGTCTATGGGTGGTGCAAAGTATTTTGTTACGTTCATAGATGATTTTTCACAAAAATTTTGGGCTTATCCCATTAAGCTGAAATCTGATGTCTTGGCTGTGTTTCAGAGATGGCTTGCATTGGTTGAGAACCAGTCTGGGTATAGGCTAAAATGCCTAAGGATAGATAATGGGGGTGAGTATGTCTCATGTGATTTTGAGCAATTATGTGATGAGAGGGGTATTAAGCACCAGTTGACCACCCCCTACACCCCTCCCAGAATGGTTTGGCTGAGCGGATGAATACAACCATCCAGGAGCGTGTACGCAGTATGCTTAGCCATGCAGGCCTACCACAGACCTTTTGGGCTGAGGCAGTTAGTACAGCTGTGCATGTCATAAATAGATCACCCTCTAGTGGTTTGGATTTCCAGGTTGCAGAGGAGGTATGGACTGGAAAACCTCCCTCTTATGCGCATCTCCATGTCTTTGAATGTGAGGCATTTTGCCATGTGCCCAGGGACAAGAGAAGTAAGTTGGATCCCAAGAGTATCAAATGCATTTTCCTTGGTTATGGGGATGCACGCGAGATGGGTTATTGTCTCTGGGATCCGCAGGTGCAGAAAGTCATCCGCAGTCATGATGTAGTCTTTCATGAAGACAAAATGCATAGGCAGCCTGAGAGGGTTGTTGAGATCCGCAGGGTCATATTTCAGGAGGAGCCGAGAGCTCCCACACAGCCAGTTGGATAGCCTACAGCTGCAGAGCAGATGCTCATGGTCAGGGTGTTGGACAAGTAGCTGGGCAGGCAACAGAGCCTGCCATGAGTCGGTCTACTAGAGACAGATGTCCACCTGATAGATTTCAACCCTCGATGCATTATGTCTTGGTTACAGATGCAGGAGAGCCTTTCACCTATGATGAGGCTATGTGCAGGGGTGACAGCCACTCCTGGGAGAGGGCTATGCAGTCTGAGATAGACTCCCTATATAAGAATGACACTTGGGATTTGGTTTCCTTGCCTATGGGCAAGAAGGCTTTGACATGCAAGTGGGTGTACAAGCTAAAAAGTACCCCTGGACACCCCAAGCTGGCATATAAGGCTAGATTGGTAGCAAAGGGTTTTAAGTAGGAGCATGGTGTGGACTTTGACGAGGTCTTTTCTCCTGTAGTTAAGATGACCACCCTGCACTTAGTCTTGGCTTTGGTTGCTCAGCTTGACTTGGATTTATACCAGATGGATGTCAAGATGGCTTTCTTACATGGGGACTTGCATGATGAGATTTATATGGAGTAGCCTAAGGGCTTTGTAGAACCTGGCAGGCAGCACCTAGTGTGCAAATTGAAGAAAAGTCTTTATGGCTTGAAATAGACACCTAGGGAGTGGTATCATAAGTTTGATGCCTTTATGCAGTCACAGGGCTACAGCCGAAGTGCTATGGATCTGTGTCTATACACAAAGAAATCCCATGATGGTTCTTTATTGATTTTGGTACTCTATGTGGATGATATGCTGATAGCACGGAAAGCTCATGATGAGCTAGATGCTCTTAAGGCTCAACTTAAGAAGAGCTTTGAGATGAAAGATCTAAGACAGGCCGCTCACATACTTGGTATGGCATCAGGGACTCCTCTACTTGTCACAGAGGGAGTACATTCATAAAGTCATTGAGCACTTCCATAAGCAGGACGTAAAGCCTATTGGCTATCCATTTCCTTCTTATGTAAAGGTATCACAGGCTGATTGTCCGTAGATAGATGAGCAGAGAGCCAAGATGGCCAAGATTCCCTATGCATACGTAGTGAGAAGTCTTATGTATGCCATGATAGCCACTCGTCCAGATATTGCCTTTGCAGTTGGTGTTGTGGCATGCTATATGGCTACACCTAGCAAGAAGCATTGGGATGCCGTGAAGGGTATCATGAGGCACCTGAAGGGCACTGCAGATATGTGCATATGCTATGGCAGCTAGGATATAGGAGTCGTGGGGTACACTGACTCTGATTATGCAGGACATACAGATAGTAGGAAGTCCACTTCCGGCTATGTATTCACCTATACTGGAGGTGTTGTTTCTTGGATGTCCAGGGTGTAGAAATGCACGGCCCTTTCTACTACAGAGGCCAAGTATGTTGCAACCACTGAGGCTTGCAAGGAGGCCATTTGGTTGGGTCGTTTAGTTGCTGACCTTGGTATTGATGCTATCCCTACACTGCATTCGGATTCTATGAGTGCTATTCAGTTAGTCAAGAATCCGGTCTTCCATGCGAAGATGAAACACATTGAGGTGAGGTATCACTTCATACATGGGGTCATTGAGGGCAAGTCTGTTGATCTTGTCAAGATCTCAACTGACCAGAATCCTGCAGATCTGCTTACGAAAAGCCTCTCTATAGAGCACTTTGCCTTCCTCAGGAGGTTGATGGGCGTGGGATGAGATAACGTCTTTTCTCATCCTGTTGTACATGTGTACATGTTGTACTGTCTTTTTTCTTTTTCTTTTTACTCCTCACTGGGGCAGATTCGCCTTTAAGTGGGAGGTTGTTGGGGGTAAAGGTGCCTTTGCCTAGCCACCCGTGTATTACTACACTGACAGTCACTGCCACTGCACACTGCAGGTGGCGAGCACCCGTCACGGTCACTATATTCTTTATTTTTTTAGTGACAATTTGAATAAAGGAAGGCCCGGTCACACATTGTGACTGTTGGAGTTTCCATTTCTAGTCTATCTCTTTCTTGCTCTTGCTCTCCCGCCATAGCTCTCGAGTCCAATCTTCGATCCGTCGCTTCCTTTCAAACCCTGAGGACATAAGCAATCCTAGCATTGACCAATCTTGCTCATCTAGGCCTCAGCCCCTAGCTATGCTAAAGCCTAGAGAGCATGAGATAGCAATTGAGCAAGCCCTCATAGAACATAGAAGTGTCATAGAGTGCTGGACCGAGTTGGATGCTAAAATCAAATTATTTGCACATGCCTATATCCTTGCAGACATGGATACATTTCCTAGGGATTAGTTGAGGAATATTTGTCATATCTGCTATCTTGGGAAGAGCAAGAATATCTTAACGAGCACTATGAAAAGCTCCTACATGAATGCATGCAACTCATCTCTGACGAATGAGGAAGCCGATGAACTACACTTAACTATGACATTCAACAAAGCACTTTGCCAACCAAATCTATTAGAGATAGAGTAATTAAAGCGACAATCAAAGGATCGAAGTTAATTTGAAAAATGTTTGTTTGAAAACCGCGCTACAATGGCTTCAAGCCCGGTCTTAGAGGAGCGACTGGCCAAATGGAGGTCTCAAAGATACCCAACCTATGTGGCACCAACTTCCTTTCGAGTACTAACTACCGTTTGGGGTGTGGAATTAGATAGAACTCACCAACAGAACTCTTTGAATGATAAAATTCTCATTGAGGAGGAGCTACATGTTGCCAGTACACTTAGACAAGGCACCATGCTACTTGATGTTTCCAAATATCTATTGCTATTGAGTATGCTGCCACGATTACTAGATATGTATGCCCCACTCCAATACAATCTTGAGTTCTACAATTGGTTTTAATCCTCGTGAAGTGACATGGATTCATAAACGTCACATAAATAAACAATGTGTTTTGTGACTGCGTATAAATAATACCAAAAGAAGCAAAGCCAGCACACATACATAAGCAATGATAATCAAGCATAGGTGATATGCATCGAAGTCAATACTATGGGATTTTGATAAGTGATGTCTTGTTGAACTACACATGTTCATTATGGTTGAAGCATATGACTTGCATGTACTCTCATGAGTTGCCAAGTGAATGCAATACGACACAAATCTTTGTGTGAAAGTGTTCAATGTCCAAGTCACCACAAGGCCACCAACCCCACAAAGAATCATTATGGAGATAGTGATAGAAATACCAAGAGATAAAGAGCCATGATGGAATCTTTGCTGGAAGAGTAAATCATCCCTCTGGAACAGAAAGCACACATTGCATTTGAAGCATGGCCCAAAGCATAGTATTTGGCTACTCTCTCTTTCTTGGCCAAACTCTACATCCGAGTAGGAGCCACTCTCTCAACAATGACAAACATTTCTTCATGAACCAGGATTCAATTCGCTAGATACTCTGTCCCTTGTCCATGCACAGCTCACTCCAGTTGCTACCTTGATTGTTCTCATGTCTCACATGTTACAAAGAGGTTTGGAAAATCTCAAGTATATCTCTTCATCTCAACAATTGTTCCTCTAACATTGAGGCTAGTAACACAATCATCTTTGCAATATCCATTTTTCACAGCCTTTGGATCTCAACATTTCTCAATCCAAATGAAAGTATGATAGCCTCAATGTATTGCATTGATTGTATTCATTTTATCTGAGAGAGAGAGAGAGAGAGAGAGAGAGAGAGAGAGAGAGAGAGAGAGAGAGAGAGAGAGAGAGAGAGAGAGAGAGAGAACAAAACAAAAAAAGGCACCCACGATCACAGCACAGCACCTAGGGGTCCTCAAATTAGGTACGCCTAGTGACCTTGGTCGACTAGCTACGTCCCTAGTTCCCTAGCCCTTTATACATCCCCCACAATTTTTTAGGGCACATCAAGCAGGACAAACCTAGGGAGCTCGTCTCACCTATGGTTAGAACTATCACCCTAAACCATTTGCACAATTCTTTTTCACACTCCATCTCAGTACCATCACAATCAATAGTGGTATGCAAGGCACGAAAGACCATGGAAAGTACATCCTACTCTTTAAACAATACAAGTAGCCACCCACTACCAAAAACTAAGGCGTCAATGAGCTCAATTATGCTACATCGTGTTGTCAAAATCACAAATGATGTCTCAAGAAGCCTTCAAGTATACTTCTCCTCAACATCGACAATTTTTTCCACCCCATTGAACCCTCACTTCATCCACACATTGCTACAAGGAACCAGACCAGTAGTCTTCTAACTATGTAATATCTAAGTATGCATGTGCACTCACATAATATCTGCACCACATGAGCTCACCTCTACATCACTACAATTCAATACAATAAGAACTACAATTGTCATTTGATCCAAAACTTTTCATGCCACCTCCAACCTCAATATCTAGCGTAAATGTCCATGAGTATATTTGTAATCACTACATTACCCTCTACGTTGCATTTAAGAGTCAAGTCATGCATTATGTGTCTAAACTCTACCCATTTTGTCTTGTTGCATGCTCTTAAATTGGCCCTTAAAAAGTCATTTGGTCTAATGATGCTTTTGCTTATGCAAATGATCAAACATTCTAGTACAAGTTTCATCTAGACTCCCACACATTGCCTAGTTGTTAAGAAAAGTATAAGCAATAAAACATCAAAATCCATAAGCTTCTTGCTAGTATTGCAATCCCTTTCTCCAATGAGACACTACTCATATGAGGCTTGATTGTAGTAAGCATTGCAAGTGTATCTAAAGAATTTTCATTTTTTCACATGGAATTATATAAACCAAGAGGTCCTACACTCAGCCCCAAATTTACATGGGCTAAGATGATAGAGCTCCAAGTGATCAAATGTGTTCAACAACCTTCAAGTGGAATGCATGTGTGGCTCCCATCAAGCCCCCACATGCTATCTTATAAATGAATTAGATGGTTGGATTATACTTCTAAATGTAGTTTGCTTTTGGACATAAATGAAGCCATTATCTAAGAGAGAGAGAGAGAGAGAGAGAGAGAGAGAGAGAGAGAGAGAGAGAGAGAGAGAGAGAGAGAGAGAGAGAGAGAGAGAGAGAGAGAGAGAGAGAGAAAGAACGAAAGTTATATTAACGTCTTCTAAAGACCAAAACTGGCCTATGAGACAAACTGTGATACAACTGATGAGGTCCAGCTATCCAAAATAAAAGTGCTGAATGAAAAGCTAAAAACTGGAAATTGAAAATATGGTGCTGTGAGTGTGATAAGTGTCATATATGTGTATGTGCGTATGTAGCTCTGGTACTCCAGATAATGGCTACAAAAGGGGAACAAATGTCGGGTGTGATAGGGGAACAACTGTCGGCTGTGATAAAGTGGTGCGATGTGTATATGTAACAGATGTAGGGAGATATACTATCCTGGGATGTAGTAGCAGTCATGGAAGTCGCTAATAGCAGGTGATCCCTCCTGGATGTAGGATGTGGTACATCACTGTGGAGAAAGAGCAAACTGGAGATCTGAGATCCAATGTGTCAAGTGTCGTCGGATCTCAGTCTGCTGTCGATGTAGATCAAGAATCCTCCGGATCTCCTATCGGTGTGGCTGTGGGGTTCGAAACCCCCGGATCCTCGTGCGGCATTAGGTACGCTGGTCCTCAGCCTGCTGTAGTGTGAGCCTGGAGGTCTGGCTGGAGGCTGGTATAGTAGCTCTCACTCTGTCTGTCTGAAAGAACTATGTAATAGTCGTCTGGGTGGGCCCCTCTCTGACTGGGACCTACTGTGTGCTCTGCTCTCTGATGTGCCATGCCTCTCCCAAAAAACGGCCAAATGATCTCTGATCCATATCAGTCATACATCCCTGAAGTGAGCTGCTCAATGTGTATCTAGATCTCAACTCTGAGTATGCCGGGCATCTGAGAACAAAATGCTCCTCACTCTCCACCTCTGATCTGCAAAGGGGGCATATCCTCTTCTCCCGTGGGATGCCACTGGCTCTGCCACTCTCAATCATAAGCTGATGTGATGATACCCTGAGCTGTCCAATAAGAACTCTCAATCGATGTGGCATATAGATCTGCATATATCTCGGAATCTCTATGAATCCCTGCTCTGATATGCTCAAGAACTGTGTATAATAATGTGCCATCTTCGATGGCAGTGGCTGTGCAGTGCTGACCCATGTCCTCTGTATATAAATATGCCATATCTCCTGTCTGATGACTCTGTTCCTCTCAGAGAGAGAGAGGGTGTAAGTGGGAGCCTGAGTATCATATAGAAGAGGTGGGAGTCTATCAATGTCCAGCCCATGTCTGTCAAACCAAGCTCTAGTCTGTGCATACCATGATGTGGTATCCCCCGCTCGAGCCATCTCCTGAGATGCCATATATGCTCTATATGCAATGCGATCTTTGTCCATATCCTGAAATCTGTGTAGGAAGCAGATTGTCTGAAATAATGCCTCGACTAGCATGGGCGGTGTGGCAAGCTCTGCTCGCACAATGTCATGTGGGACTGAGGCCTTGCTGCGAATCAATCTAGATATCATGATCACTTGAGGTCTCTCCATCAATGTCCATACATAATCGGCAAGGCCTGGCCCCCATATAGCTGCTCCATACATCAGTGCTGGAGTGACTAGAGTATCAAAGAGCCACCCCTTGGTGCGGGGCTCCTGGAAATGTGCTTGATAACACTGTCGCTCCATAAGAGCCAATGCTGAGTATCCTCTAGTGAGGCAGTCACGAGCTGCCTGTGTCATCGAGAAAGTCCCTGAAGCTGCTGTAAAGGTGACTCCCAAATATACATATGATCCAGTGGCCTCAATACTCCCTCGAAAATACTCTGTCTGCGTATCTGAGCTGATGTATGGAATATAAGAACCTTGGTTTTACCAAGGTTCACTGTCATGCCTCTCTATATGCAAAAATCATCCAATGCTAATAAATGCTGCTGTAATCCCTGAGCTGAGTCTGAGACCAACACAATGTCATCTGCATATAGTAAGATATGAACTGTGGCTCCACTGAGATCTATACCTCCACCGGCTCGCTGTTGAATAAACTCTGCTATCTCATCAATGTATAGCCCAAATAGAGTCAGTGAGAGTGGGCATCCTTGTTTCACACCAATGGTGCTCACAAGGGGATCTGATATACCTCCCGGACATCTGACTCTGCCAGTAACCCGCTCATATAGTGCATAAATACGCCACATCATGTCATCATCCACCCCCAGATCAAGTAGGCGTCTGAAAAGCCTCTCTCTCGGAACCATGTCAAAGGCTTTGCAGAAATCCACAAAGCAACAGTACAATCTCTGTTTCTTCACTCGTGTCTGGTCGATCAGACAACGGAGAGTGAAGATGTGGTCTATGGTAGAAAATGCCCGTCTGAACCCTGCCTGTCCGGGTGTGCGCATGCACTCTCTCTCTGCTAGCGTGTTGAGCTCCTCCTCCATCACCGTGCCATAAAGTTTGGACAAAACTGGCCCAATCATGATGGTCCTATATGTGTTAGGATCCATAGGATCCCCTGACTTGTGGATAGGTACAATGGTGTGCTCTGTCCACGAGTCAGGGAACCCCTCCGACAATGCACGGTTGAAGAGGTGAGCAATGAGTGGAGCCAATGTCTCTCTGCCATATATAATATGCTCTGCCTGAAGATCAAACTGGTCTCGAGCGCGGCCATACTGTAACCGTGAGATAGCATGTTTCACCATACTAGTGGTGAAAAAGGATGAAATACCCGGTCTCGGTGTACATGGTGTGGGTATCAGCGGCTTGCGGGTACATGATATAAACTCTGTGCGTATCCATGCCATACTGCAGGGTCATGTATCAGTGTGGGTGAGTGTGGTTCTCTAATCTGCCTCCATGCCTCTACACAATCTCTGCTCATAAGAAGGTGGCATATATCCCAATGTCTCTCCTCCTCCCATTCCCGCTTTTTACGGCGGGTCAAGCGGTGCATGCGTCTCTGCGCCTGTCTGTGTGTGATCTCTCCTCTGGCCTCCAAATCCCGTAGCTGTCGACGTAGATCTCTGCACTCATCATCATACCACCTATTCTGTGGCATGGTACCGGTCCGAGGGGGTGCGTGTATGTGTGATGTGGAAAACTGAGTGTAGCAGAATCATGCAGAATGCGTGTGATATCAGTGGTCAGTGTATCAAGGGGTGCGTATGGATCAAGTGATGTGATGTGCTCCTCCAGATGCTGTGAGTAAATATGTGAGAGCTTATGAGTGAAGTGTATGGTAGTATGCATGTGGGGTATGATATCTGCAGGTGGTGATGGTAATGAGGTGAGGAGTGAGAAATTGAGAAAGGTGTGATCGGCACCGAGTGGAAGTCTCCCAAGGCCGAAGGACTCGATAGTATGCATCCCATCGATCGGTCCGAGCAGATAATCTACAGTACTCTCGCCCCCCCCATGTGGAAAGCATGTAAGACCTCCTGAATATGGCCATCGTGCCATCCCGTTATAAATAACGAGATGATGTCTACTACCAAGCTCAAGTAAATGCCCTCCATACCCTGTGGCGTCTGGCCCAGTATCTGCTGACTCCCTATTGATCCCCAACTCCTCACGGTCTAATGCTCTCATGATCTCTGGCTGCTCCATATCAAAACTCTCACACTGTCGGCTCTGTGTGTGCCTGTTGAAGTCCCCCATAAGGAAGACCTCACCCAAACTAGAATACAGAATAATGTCCTCTGAGAGCTGTGAATAAGGGGAGGGGGAATCTCTGGCCTGAATATCACCCTGCGTAGTAGCATATCTGGACCCTCGTGGTGAAAAGTAGCATATTGCCATATAGATCCATCTCTCATCTGATATCTGCACTCTGATCCATATGTAATTGGCCTCCTCATCTCGTCTCACTAACTGGATATGTCTCTATATCCCCTGACGGAATAGAACTGCCACCCCTCCTGAGCCCCTAGATGTGCTCTGCCTAGTAGTAGTCTGGTATGCAGATACCCACTCAAATCCTGTAATGCGTGGAAGCCCTCTCTCTGGGCTCTCATGTGTCTCTGTGAGGCATATAACATCATGGTCGGGTAAAATCTCCTCAAGTTTGTCCAGTCGTGACCATAGGGAGCCGTTGTAGTTCCAAACTGCCACACATATCGGGGTTTTCTGTACAGTCCTCTGCCCCGTCTCATAGGCCGCGCCCCCCTATTTGGTGGGGCGTCCATCTATAAAAATCCGGCCATTTCGATAGAAGGCCTTACGGCCTTCTCTACGTGCTTGGAGTATCTGTGGCATGCATGCTTGTCTGTGTGCAATCTGCATCTGAGTCAGGTCCTCATCCATGAAGATGGAAGCCCCAGTTATCCCTCGGAGCGAAATCCGCTTCCGAAAGAAAGCGGCTCTGTCCTCCGATGTGCTCATATGTAATATCAGAGAGAGAGAGAGAGAGAGAGAGAGAGAGAGAGAGAGAGAGAGAGAGAGAGAGAGAGAGAGAGAGAGAGAGAGAGAGAGAGAGAGAGAGAATTTATATGATGACCCTTAACCACATGACACTACCTACTTCACTACATGTAGGTCATTCCCTTGGGCATGCATGCACATAGAGAGAGAAAGAGAGACAATGTTAGAGATGATGATTTGGACTACCCTCTAAAGTCATTTATAAAGGTTAGTAAGAAGGAACTAAAGAAAGGTCATTGCTTCTTACTTAATGACAATGAATGATGATTGTTTAATTATAGTTGTTTGACAATTTTGATGTGTGTATGCAGGCTCTAGTACTGATTCAAAGGAAGTGAGGAAAAGTCTGAGATTCATTGGAAAGAAGAAGTCGCACACATCATCCCACACCTCTGCACACATAGTGCTTCCTCCTAAAGTCTTAGAAACTTTTGTGCACACTTTATGTATTAGATTGTATTATATAGCATGGAAACTATTTCTTTGTATTCTACAATTTATATATAGTGTCATACCCTTTGTGATGCTAGACCACTCTTCTTTAGTATGAAAGTTTGAGTGCCCAATTGCATTCAATTTCCACATTATGTTAATTTTATTTCTCTAAATTTTGAAATTTTTCATTCATCTTGAATGTTTATTGTATGTACATTTCAATTCTCTGAACTTTTAGATTGTTCTTTTTTTGGGGACATTGTATTGATTTAAAATTGGTTTTGTGGATGTGGAGTTTAGTGCCTATAGCTCCACCTCATGTGACTCACATATTGTCAAAGAAAAAAGTTAGAGTTTCTAGCTCTACAGATGCAAAAGAAAATTTAGATGAAACATACACTAGTGAGGTTATGGCACATGTAGTGGATGGGATGCATATAGAGCATGTAATGGGTGGTAATGCTTACAAGAGTGATGTTCAAAATCCTATGCATAGTGATAAGGGAATGGTGGATAACCTGGTTGATCATGATGGAGGTGGAAATCATGTAGAGATAGATTCATAATTAAACCATGAGAACCACACAACCCATGATGTATGGGATCGTGGCAATGAGGACCTAAATGTTGCAAAATCATTGCATGATAGCCACTTCATTTATGTTATTCCGATAGTCATAGTCAAGGTAAGCCTATTGAAATTCTATTACATGATGGGCAAGAACATGGGAGAAAAGGGATGCATTGTCAAGATATTACAGCCCCGATTGATGCTGTGCACAATAGTTGCAATGAAGGCATGCACGTTGAAAATGTATTACAAGAACATGGCAAAAAAGGGATTCATGATACTCCTAGTGAAGGTAAGCCTACTGACAATACATTGCATGATGGGTAGGAACATGGCAAAAAAATGATGCATGATTGTCAAGATATTGCAACCACTCATGATGTGCAAGATAGTCACAATGAAGTCATGCTTGCTTAAAATTTATTGCATAATGGACAAGACCATAATTGTTGAAAATATTTTGCATGATGGGCAAGACCATGGCAAAAAAGGGATGCATGATTGTCAAGATATCACATCCACTGATAATGTGCAGGATAATGAAGGTATGTGTGTTGATAATTTATTGCATGATGGGCAAGACCATGGAAGAAAAAGGATGCATGATTGTCAAGATGTTATTGTAACAGGTCATTGTCATCACATGGTTTGGATGCTCCAAATGTAGTTGTTACTAGTGGTGATGCAAGTATGCATGCTGAGTAGGATCCTATCAATGAGGGCACAAATTCTATGCAAAATAGTGGTAGAATGGACTATTAGCTATCCCATGGTTTGTAAAGAATGCATGCTATTGAAGATAGAGGTGATTGTAGCCGTGGCTCACATGAAGCACAAGATGAGGGCAATCCACATGTAACAAGTGTGTTGGATTCTTAGGATAGCCCAATGCACTCTTAGAAAGTCACTGCTAAGCATGTCAATTGCAACAAGACACAAGGATATGGGCATGGTGTGAAAGAGTCCATGGAAGATGAGGTTGTGGACCCTCTAGACTCTCTCATTGTCTTGAGTATCAAAGATGTATGGCATGTGCCATGGAAAAATCCCAATAACCCTAATTTTGGAAGTAGTAGGCTTTGATAGTGGATCTAAGAGGTTTACATTTTTTGAAAGTGAATGAAAGGAAAGCATATCGGCATGGATGAAAAATTCATGGATTCAAGTTGGTCATGTCTAATCAATGCGTCACATAAGTCATATTGTCAAAAGGGATAAACAATTGTTTTTGGATTGGTGCTTTAAAAGGTTCAACATGTTTGCTTGGACATGTGCTAGGTGAAAGAGGGCAATGAGCATACTGAAATTTGCATTTTGCACCTATTGGGAAAAAATTGTTAAGGTATACTCTCAAAAGGATTGCATGCTTGAGGAAAGGTTTGAGACTGAGAAACTGTCAAAAAGAAATCCAGTGATTATAAGGTCTTGCAAACATTTTGGGATGATCGGTCTAAATACACACCTACAAACACAATGCTTGTAGGTGATAATGAGTAAGTATATACACAATCCTCCTTAAACTTACGATATTGTGAAAAAAATTGAAGACCAGAAACCAAGAGAGATTGAAAACTACCTAATAAGGGATGTGTGTGAATGTGGTTGTGCAATTAGCTTGTGGCTCTAGAGTATTGATTCGGTTATTCAATTATGGTTCAATATCATTATTCTCAATGATATAGTGTATGCCATTCTATGTGATGAGTTTTTAAGCCTTGGCAGGTTGAGACTATAAAATACATGGGACAAGATATTTTTGTTTTAGTAATCTTGCAAAGAGATATTATCAACCATGTCGTAAATGGTTTCAAGCTTAGAATATTAATTCAACCAAATTATGATGACCACAAGATTGATTCACAAGTTCAATATGAAGTGGAAGCCAATTTCCTTCAAGTGACCACTATGATCCTGCAAGTAAGATTGTAGGATTCAATGGATACTTATGTGGTGTGCAAGAAGTTTGGTGGGAACAACTATAAAGGCTTGGGATTTAGGGCTTGTATATAAACTCAAAAAGTGAACGAGAAGCTCATTCTTTGGTGTGTGGCTAAAGTGGTCTCTTCTTCTTCTCTTCTTTTCTCCTTCTTGCTTGCTTGTGTGTGCTTGAGAGAGGGAGTGAGTGTGTGAGGGCGAGGGATCTTGTAGAAGAAGCTCTCCATCATCTCCTCTCTTCTTATTCTCTTCTCTTATCTTCTCTTGTCTCGCGCATGACTATGGAGGATGGAGCTTGGAGGTGGAGGCTTGAGGTTGCTTGAGCTCGCATCTCGAATCATGGAGCTACCGTTTTTCTTGAGGGAGGAGACTACGCATTTGGGTACCAAGGTAAGCTCATTATACCCTTATAGGATCGAGGGCATGCCGGCTAGGTGAGAGATAGCCATTTGTGCTCACTTGAAACACTTGAAGCAATAAGGATCCCATGGGTCTTGCCGAATGAGCATGAGCCCACTACATTTTGGTTTTGTTGTTGGGACCACCAACGGATTCAAGCTTGAGCACTTGTACACCTCAAGTTGAGCGTCGAAGTAGGGTTTCATCCCCGAATCGGTGCTTGATATAGATAGAAGATTTGGGGTTTTTTAATCTTCAAAAAAAGTAAGTATTTTGGGTTTTTGATGAGTAGACAAGTAGGATAAATCATTTTAGTATTTGGGTTTTAATTTATGTTGCATTTAAAGTAGGGTAGGATAGAGAGATCAAATCGAAACTCTTTAGGGCTACTGTTGTAAAATAGGCCCAAACAAGGCACAAACAGGGGAAAAATAAGGAAAAAGAGTACTTGAATGTGTTAATGCCATAAGGGGAGTGATTGGAGAGGTCAAGGCTGATCGGAATAAGGATTTAAGACCCCAGAGAGCAAGGGGGAAGCTCATTTTCACCTTCAGCAGTGAGAGGGAGAGCTTGAGAGAGAGAGAAAGAGAGAACTTGAGCTTTGAGCAAATTGATCGGTTTCCACATGAGTTTTTTGCGCATACCAAGTATATAGAGACCTTCCTCTATGTCAGTTCTTCTATTCTCGATCTCATTGCGTGTTTGTATGATCGAAATCGTTGCGACGATTTGATTTTTTGACATAGCTATTTTGCGCCGCCAAAATCGGACAGGGCTCATAGGGAATTGAACACTTGGATATTCGATTTTGGGCAATTGGACGCTCGAAATCCTCAACCTATCTAGTCGGATGCTACCCGTCCGATTCCGAAAATCAGACCAACTAGGATCGTAGACGGCCTACATTGGACACCTCCAAAATCAGATTCTGGCACTCGGCCCGGCCACTTGGACAAACGATAATCGAACTAGTCCAAATCGGACACACATCATAATCGGATGCCAGAATGAGACAAGTTTGAATCAGATGCATGGAAATCAGATGGTTGAAAATCAAATGTATGATTTTGGGGATCGGACATTGTAAAATCATACCAAAAATCTGATATGAGAAATACTGACAAATTTAGCGCACCTTGGACGAAGTAGAATATCTTTTGTAACATGGAAAGACTTCGAAAGCCTTAAAGGTGCAATTGACCTTAGAAATCACAAGCAGACATCTAGACATGACCGCTAACAATCACATCGGCTTTTAGCCCTCGTAGAGCCACAAACTCACCTACAGACTCCAATTGATCTTGATCGAGCTAAATAATGTAGCACAGACCCTAGAGACCAGAGAGAGTGGCCAGTGACTGAGCCTAAATCCCTATTCATCCGAGAACATAGATTGGAGTGTGGAAGCTGCATCTATCATCTCATGTCCGCATCCACATTGTTTTCAACACTTGAAGTGCACTTGAAAAAATTGAAAGCTTGATTTCACACAGTGCACGAAAAAGAGCACCACACACACACTGCACCACGCATACACTGAGTGAACGTAAATTGAAGATTGTATGTAAATAAAAAGGAACACAAAGTTAATAAACAAAATGAACCCACCAATAGGAGACAACAATCAAACCTAGACGGGTGATCAAGAACCCTAATTGGTGAACTAAGTGAGAGATGCAGCACAGGAAGCCAGACACATAGAAGGAGTGACACCATTGGGAGCGCGACACTACCTGACTTGATCAACCTCATTGACAACTTAGTGGAGAAAGAGACCGCAGATATGTTAGAAACCAATACAAACCGCGGAATTGAAGAGCTCGACCTGGGAGATCTCCTAGTTGAGATCCAATAGATGGAGAATGAATAAGACGCACAAACCAGGCTAGACCACCATGGCAAACCATCAAAAGACATCATAGTGGACCTTGAGGAGCAAAGAAAGTTAGAGCAAAAAGCTTTGCAAAGCATAGCAGCATACAACCAACAACAATGGACTAGGAGATTGCGACAAGATATAGAAATGCGAGAAGTCCAACGTGTACTAGCCCTAGCAAATAGAAAACGAATAGAACATAGAGAGGGAAAGAGCACTAGAGGTAGATTTAACACAGAGTGAGCTTCTCGTGAAGTGACTAATAAATAGCCAATGATAACAATGTCATTGCTTGCAGGATTAGGAGTTTTCCAAGGCTCCAAGAGCCAATTAAAAATCCCCGTAGTTACGAAACAATGAGACAAATACTAGCCAAGCAACGACTTGTGTACTTTCATAGAGTAGTTTGAGTAGGTCTACGAGGCTAATGGCCTCACCAATCTCGCTTAGCACTTGCAACCTTTAGGCCTATGCTTGGGTGATAAGGGTAGGACGTGGTACATATGCTTAGACGCTAGGGAGCGCAACAATTTCAATGACCTCAAGAGTCTCTTCATTAAGAGATTCTTAGAGGCTGGGTACACAGATTATCTTATAGTGTGGCTAATGAATGTCAAGCAAAGGGACAAAGAGGACATCAGGGACTACATTACTCATGTGTGGAATCTCTATAAGAGAATCCCAACTAATGAATGACCCACTGAGAGAGTAGTGTCCATTGTGTTTATCAATGGAACACACAGGAACTCTACAAGGCCTTGACAAGAAACTTAAGCTTGTAGAGAGAGGCACTAGCTAGGGTATTTGAAGAGGCCATATGAGTGGATGACTAGCTCAAGGAGAGAATCTCCAAGAGCTCGAATCAAGACGAAGCCAACTCTAGAACCTTAGAAAGGGCAACAACATCTAGTGAATGATCAGGCTCAAGCAACCAAGACAAAGGGAAGGGCGCTGACCCAAGCCAGGAGCTAGCAGAAATAAAAATGGAGCTTGCTAGACTACAAGAGATTATGAGAAGGCCTATGTGCCCACATGTCCAATTCATGTATTGTGGTGAAAAATGCCTTCCAGTTGAGTGTCAGGTTCCTATGTCCCGACCTTCCATCAATTGTGGAAGGTTCAGCCATGATGCCATACACTGCGAACTACTGAGAAGACTCCCATACTCACAACCTTACAACTAGTTACCTACAGAATAGGCCTTCAAATTTCTTTGGCAGAGGAGCCCCATTGGCCCTTCTGGCACCTAATGATGCAAAGCTAGTCATTTCTAGGATGGAAATGAGTCCCATAGGCATACCTAGGCCTCCTGGACCTTACGTAACCCATCCACTGAGCGACGCTCCAGTCCACTATGTGAAGGAGCTGAACGATAAGGAGCCTTATGTGAACCCTTACGTCTCGTATGACGAAGAGGGCAATCCAGTTCTCATGGACTATTGACTAGTGTTGGTGATGGCATTTGGAAGAGGGAGAGGTAGAGGCTTAGGAGGGCCGACCCAAGAGCCGGACTTGCGATCACCCATGACACATCTCTTTGTACTGCCTCGAGAGGGAGCAAGCCAATCGAGATAAGGTTGATCTCAGATACATTGAGTGTGGAATCACCCATCTCTTTGCCGATTTCCCTAGATGGAAACCATCCTTTAGTTCAGTAATTGTACCATTGGTTCCATTGGGGCTATTCAGTAACAAAACACTTGACGGGGAGGCCACACCCATCCCCTTGCATGTTATGACCCGCATGCAGATGAAGCAGGCTAGCATAGCATTGCCACGGCCTAGTAACTTGAACATATCCTCAATTGGAAAGAAATTTTTTTAGGCAAAGAAATAAGAAAATCAAAGCAAAGGTCATGTTGAAAATCAAGAGTGCAATGACACTACCTGTTGGAAAGAAAGTCACGGATATTGAGATGGAAACATCCACTCCAAGGATTGCTGAGAAAGGAAATGGTTAGGTGGGGGAGTATCCCAATCCAAAGCGCCAACTCGAAGCCATAGAAAAGGTCAAGGAGTAGGTGAGAGAAGCCCAAGAACACCTAAAGGATGCTAAGCCCACCTTGGAGGATGAGATCGATTATCTCTCTAGAAGAGCTCTAGCATAAGCCCGCTAGTCTCTCCCACACGATTGAGAGATGCATATGTACCTCAATTTGTGCCACCTAGATAGAGCACGAACACCACAGGCCAGTAAACTAATCAAGGCCGTTGGCCATAATTAGGAGAGAAGCAAGCGTCTAGCAATCTCCTCACAATGCGAGTGATTACCCCTGTAACTTTGAGCCTAGGAGATTTTCTTAGGCAACATCCGACGCTATGGTAGGAGCTAAAGCAATGGGTGGAAGGATCAGTAGAGCAAACAAGAGACAACTTGCAAGACCATGATGCAATAACACAAATATTGAGCCTAACTCTATACTCAATGCCCAAGTCCTTACACGTTAATGGCTTTTGGGAAGGCATAAAGATGCACACGATCTTGCCAGTCATAGCTTTAGGTGATACCACAAGGAAAGGGATTGTAGACACGGGGTTAGGAATCAATGTGCTTAGCCATGCAATACCTCAGGCTTGGGGTAACCCACCTGTCGAGGATGCTAGATTCAATGTCACACTGGTTAATGGAATGAAAGTAAAGCCATCCGGAGTGCTGAAAAATTAGCCATTGAAGATCACAAGAGTTCGGTTCTCTATGGATTTCATAGTCGTGAAAGGAGTGGACTATGATATCCTACTAGGCCGACCCTAGATGCGCAATGCACAAGTCATAGAAAACTGGGGGAATGGTTTAATCTTCTTAGGAAATTGGACAGAAGTGGTAAGAGTGGAGATGGATACTTAGAAGACTACACCAGTACACCATCTTAGCTATGCTAAAGGGCGATGCTCAGATTAGAAAATCTAATGGGCCTCTAACCAAGTATATCCCTTGCCCTAAGGATGAGTAAGATTGGATGCATGCGCTAGCCACAATTGATCTGCCATTCGCAAATAATAAGGAATACGAGGCAGTCGGTGAGCCCAAAGACACACCCTCAGTACCAATCTGCATGATGGATAAAAGCTCGCATGGGCGACCCACCTTAGTCACATTCCACGTCCCAAACAACAAACAAGACCTCCACGATATCTTAGAGCACATGATAGACAATTTAGCTGGTAACCCCGCCGCAAATCTTAAACCGCTCAAGGATCCCTTGGATGAACTTGAGTGGCAATGGACTAAGGTGCACGATCTAAACTTGAGAATGAGTATGAAGATTGTTGCTCCTCCAGTAATGAGAGCGAAGATTGTTGCTCCTCCAGTAATGAGAGTGAAGAAGAGATCAACATGATAGAGTACGACACTAAGAGGCATGTGATTGAACAAATACGAGAAGACTCCAAATCACAAAAGAAAAGCATCTTCATAATCGAGAAAGGAGTCATGTGAATGGATTGCGATCGCACCTAGTTGGAGCACATAAGAGCTATTGATTATGAACAAGTGGGTCTTGCCCAACCAAGTGCTACATCAGTGCTTAGAAAGGAATCACCATTAAAGCTACAACCTCTAAGAGAGACTCCCTCTTCTAGCAGAGACAACAGAGAGTTCAATTCCGAGTCGGAAGTGAGCTCAGACAGTGATCCTGAGATACCCCGACCACCTAAGACTAAACACACTAAAGGAGACCTATTAGTCCACCTAAGGCATTGAAGGTTGAAGGAGAAAAGAAGAAAACAACCTAGGGATCTGCAAGAAGCTAAGGAGCAGAGGAAGCTGCAAGACTTGTTGAAACGATTCATGAGATTTAAGAAAGAGGAGAGGGTAGTAGTCTTGTTATGAGCCAACAGACAAGGGCAAGTGAGTGAACCTATAGAAGGACCTGCCATAGTCAAGGAAGTCAATCTAGCTAAGGAAGGGGAGACACCGTGACCTATTTTCATGGTCGATAAGGAAGTGAAGGAAACTCTTATTTCTCTGTTTCAAGAGTACATAGATGTATTCACTTAGTCCCTTAATGAGCTAAAAGGGATAGATCCAAGTGTAGTGACTCATAACATCCTGATGACACCCAATGCAATGCCAGCCAAGCAGCGACCATATCCTATGAATCCCAAACATGATAACGTTGTTAAAGAGGAAATTGATAAGTTGTTAAGAGTAGGATTCATTTATGAAATCGAGCACACAGACTCGCTGTCACCCATAGTGATTGTAATGAAGAAGAATAGAAAGGTCAGAGTGTACATCAATTACAAGAAAGTTAATGTTGTGAAAGGTGAGAATGATCGAAGCTTGTACGGGAGAGTAAGAGCAAGATAGAGAGAGACTCACAATGTGGGAATGTAAGAGCACCAGTGACGGAGTATCCAAAATCATACATCAGTAAGACATCCAGAGCATATGAGTGGTCAAGTATCCAATGATAGCATCCAATGTCATGAAGAAAATCCCAATCAATCTTTGAAGAGCCAAAGAAAGACCAAAATAAGCTCCAGAATATCCAAAGTCAAGCCCAAACGAAGCTCCAATAGCATTCAAGTCCAAACAATGTAACTAGTAGTAACTAGCATGTGTAGGTAACACAAGCATCAAGCATGTACCAACGGGTCATACATAGACCATAGCTATAACCTCTATCACAAAGCATGCCAGTGTAGACCAATGTCAAGTAAATGCCAACCAATATGGAGCTCAAAAAATGCTCAAAATACATCTTAAAACCATCTGAAGCATTTCCCAACCTTCATTTGCATCCCAATAGTCATATGAAACACCCAAGAAGCACTCATGACCAATAGGCAAAGCACAAAGTGACTAAATAAGATTTAGTCATGGAGTATACATCAGCGATTTACTATGTAAAACTAAGTATTTCATGCCACTAAATCAGCTCCAAATGATGGCCAATCAATAGGCATACATTCCCCTAACATTCGGGGACCAATCACGCATCAAATGTCACTGCCAACCAAGCTATAGCATCAAATGTCAGTGTAACATTGTTTATAATAGCTTATGGACTGTTATGACAATTCCAAAATAGTGCTAAATCAGACCCAAATCAATACCAATGCTCAATGCTTCAATGTCAGGCTCCAAGTATGCTTCTAAGTATCAAATGAGACCTATCTAAGTCCCCAATGGTTAGAGTAGCTAGAGAATATCAATGTCAAGCTGAGGAAGATACTCTTGCAAGTCATGTGGTGTCACAAACTAATATGGGGCATGTCGAAGGGCTAGGCAAGGTCAAGGCAAGGTTGGGGGTAGTCAAGGACCCCTAGGACTCCCTCTTGAAGGGAAAAGTCATCGGTAGAGTGTAGGCATCATAAGAAGCAAGAGAACATGGCTGCATTGCTTCACAAAACTTGTAGATTGAAGTGAAATAACAAAAGAGAGCTCCAATACCTCTGAAAGAATGCCGTAAGGGTGCCCAAATGGGCTGGTTAAGTGCTCCGGGAAGGCGGGGAGTGATGGAGCTCAAAAGAGTAGGATATGGTTGCCAAGAGTGAGAACCAATGGTATAGGGATTCGAATGAATGCTGAAGGAGTCAGAGACCAAGATCAACTGCTCAAGCAACCATGCTCTGATACCAATTGAAAGGTGAGAAGGATCCAAGCTTGTACAGGAGAGCAAGAGGGAGAGAGACTCACAATGTGGAAACTACAACAGTCATAATGTGTGACCAGCCTTCCCTTTATTCATCTATCACTAAAAGAATAAAGAATAAAGTGACAATGATGGGTGCCCGCCACCTGCAGTGTGCAAGCGCGAGTACTATCAATGTAGTAATACACATGCAGCTAGGCGAATGCACCTTTATCTACAATTTCCTAGACGGCTTCTCCAGATATAATCATGTGCAAGTGCATCTTAATGATAGGCACAAGACTGCATTCGCTACTAAGTGGGGCATCTTTTCCTACATAGTCATGCCCTTCGGGTTAATGAACGATTCAATCACATTCCAAAGGCGTATGTGTGCCATTTTCAAAGACATTCTTAAGAGAGAGTTAGAGGTATTCATTGATGATTTATGTGTTCACTCTAATTGAAAGGAAACCTAGACAAGCTCTAAGAAGTCTTTGAAAGATATAGACTATATCATCTCTCATTGAACCCCTTGAAGTGCCAGTTCTGGGTAAAGCATGGATGCATCCTAGGGAATGTTGTGTCAAAGAATAGCATTGCCACTAACTTCCCAAAAGTTAGGGTTATCGTTAGTCTTCCACCACCAACCGATTACAAGGGAGTTCAGTGCTTTTCCTAGGCCATACAAGGTACTATTGACGATTTGTGTTGAACTATGCATTAATTGCTAGACCTCTATACAAATTGCTGATAATATTTGAATGGACTGAGGAATTCCAACACGCATATATGAAGAGTTAAAGAAGGCTCTAACCACATCACCAATCCTAAGAGTCCCAGATTAGATGCCTCAAAGTTTGCTATGGGAGCTGTGTTGTGCCAGCCTGGTTAACACACTTTAGACTATCCAATGAGCTTTGCTAGCAAACAACTCATGGATATTGAAATGAACTACTCCAGTACGGAGAGGGAAGGGCTAGCCAAGATGCTTGCTATAAGCAAATTTTGGCATTACCTTTTGGCTACACCTTTCATCTTCTTTGTTGACCATCGTCTTGTTAACAAACCCTGTGGGCTGCGGGATGCATTGTTTGATGGTTACTTTCGCTTCTAGAGTTTGACTTCTCTGTGGTTGTATGCAAAAGGAAACAACCAGAAGTGAAAGAGAGTAAAATACTTAGCGTGTTGTCTAGCTCACACACAAGGGGATAAGTTGCTCGCAAAGAGCAGGGCAAAGACCACACAAGTGAGCTTAGAGACCCAACAATGTGCCTTTCTCAACACTATCATGGACATCACCCAAATGGTGTCTGCATAGTGGCATGGCAATGGAAGAAGGGGAGGCCTTTGTTTCATTGAAAAGAAAGCTGGGGATTGCTTGCAAGGCCTTGAGATAGGGGCTGCATATGCCACCACAAGCAATAGGAGTTAGCCTAAGCCTACAAGACTAGACGAACTATTTGTTGAGGGTAGGCTTAACGATGCAAGAAGTGGATGTGCCCTAGGTATCATTGAAGGAGCACCACATGAACACATGGAGAAGGAATAGGTAGAACACTTTGAAATGGGATAACAAGAGGAGGAGCTAGTCCCACAACCTCCTTCCCCGCGGCTTGAAGTAGTGCAACAGCAAGTGGACACCCCTACTGATAGAAAAGCCGAGCTCAAAAAGAAGAGAAAGCAAATGCTAGAACAAGCATGAAGAAGACTGAATGCTCAATCGACAATGGTGATAGTAGTGCCCATCCCACCGAGGGAAGACTTCTTCCCAATGAATTATAATGTTGAACTCATATTCTGGGAGTAGAGAGAGAACAACCATGAATCGTTCGACTTTGATTTTTGATTCCCCACCGCATTGAGCAGGGTATTATCAACCAAGGTGGTGGAAGAGGTGTTCAATGTCAGAAGGAGGTTGGGGGATAGGTGGAACTTTGAGAGAGAAAAGAATCCTACCCAATGGGGAACACAGGTTCCCGCGACTACTAGGAAAACAAAGTCTTTGCCCAAAATAGTGAAGGCCTATGAGTGCCAACCAAAGTGGAGGAGGCGCATTTGGGAAGGCAACACGGAAACCTGAATGTCATTTTGTAATACCCTACCCTTCGAAAAAAATAACCGTGCTTTCATGCCATATCCAAGAAGGGTAGGAGTGGACTACAATCCAGACATCCATGGTCAATATGACTTCCCCAAAATATACAATGTCAATGCCACCAAGCCTAAGGAAGCCCTCACTTTCATGCTGCAAGACATATACGACTCAATAGCCCACTTCCTTAACGAATTCACTTCATGCCCAAACCCAGCCTTCCTAACTATATGTAATTACCTTAGATTACTTAGGGCACTATTAAAGCAAGAGCCTACATCACAAGAGTACCACCTACCACCACTTTTTTTGATCCAAATGGCATAGACAACTGCGCTATGACTAGGTTAATGGTGCGAGCTACCCTCCTTCCCTCTTTTTGCTTAGCTCTCTTAGAAGCTATGAATGATAGCTGCTTCACTCATTGTAGTCATCCATTTCTTTCCACTATTCCTCTCCAGGCATGAACAAACCTCAAAGGATACATGCAAAGCTGGAGATTCCTTAACAAATCTCTTAAGCCCCCAACTCCTCCCTCTCATGACTCTAATGACAAAAATTAGCTTTTCATCTATTCAAAAAAAAAGAGAAAGAAAAAGAAAAGAAGAGAAAAGACAAAAAAATACAAAAGAATAAGAGATCACGAGAAGAAAATCACAGGAGAAAACAAATGAATAATCTCACTACATGTAGGCCATAGTCACTGAACCTAGGGATCCTCAAGTTAGGTGTGTTCGATGGCTTTGGTCGGCCAGATCCATCCCTAAACCCCTAGCCGATTTTGATTCCCCATGTCATGCTTAGTGCACATTAAGGGCATGATATACCTAGGGAGGTCACCCTCTCCTATGGTTAGACATGTCTCCCTATGTGTGGGAGCTCTCACTCAACTGCCAAGACCCATGGACCGCTTATCGCTTCAAGCATTCCAAGCAAGCTCTCGTGGCTATCTCTCACCTAGCCAATGCATCGTTGATCCTTTCACGGCATAGTGAGCTTACCTTGATGCCGAAATGAGTTGCCTTTCCTCTTGCACATGTCGGTAGGTCCACGATCCTAGATGCTAGCTCAAGCATCCTCAAGCCTCCTCCATCTCCAAGCTCTATCCACCATAGCCGCACGCGCGAGAAAAGAGAAGAGAAGAGAGGAGAGAAGAAGGGATGGTGAAGAGCTTCACCCTCTTGATCCTTCACTCCCCCATACTCACTCCCTCACACTCTCACACTCCCTCTCTCAAGAGCACACACACAAGCAAGGAGAAGAGAAGAGAAGAGAAGAGAAGAGAGGACTCTTCTTAGCCACACATCAAAGAATGAGCTTCTCATTCACTTTTTGAACTTTATATACAAAACCCTAAATTTCCATGGGCACCCATCCCTTTTTACATGACTGGCCATTATAGCAAGGTCCCTTTTTCTAATTCCCTCTTCTTACTTCATGCCCTAAACCTATACATGTCTATTCTTATGGCACAGGAGGGAGCCTGGCGCTCTTTTACAAGAGTTTTTAGAGTTTTTTGAGGCACCTTTCATTTAAAATTGCGCCTTTTGCCCCAACTTAGCTTTAGGGACCGCCTCTATGCCTTTATTCTTTTTCCATCCTTTTTTCGCTTTTTCCTTTATTTTTCTGCCATCTCGAATTTGCGAATCAGGGTTAACATTACCCCCCTCCGAGACGGGTGCTAGTCCCATGGCACTTCTAGTTGTGTGTTGGGAAAGGGTAGGCGGTTGGCAAGTTGTTGGTTAGGTGACGGTAGGGCCACATGTGGACTCAGATGATTTGGAAGCTTTGGCAATGATGATTGATAGAGAAGCCAATCAAATGTCAAGTGGATGATGGGGCCTCCGAAGTTGGTGGTTGGCCGCATTTTGTAGTACCTGAAGGGAAAAGGTGCGGTGCTCAACCTAAGGGGAGTGTCTACCTTGCTATGTGGTGTATTATGCTCATGCTGGTGGAACGGGGAGCTGGGTCAGGCTTGGGTGATGTCCCACACTTGAGGACCCCGTTCGTGTGGTAGGGAGGTGCAGTGTGTGTAGCGCAAGGTGACAGGTCTAACCATAGGCGAGTGTTACCTCCCTAGGTATGTCCTGCCCTTGATGTGCCCTAAGCATGAAGTGGGGGGTTAAAACGGGGCTAGGGGGTTAGGAGTGGAGCCGGCTGACCAAAGCCACTGGACACGGCTAACTTGACGACCCCTAGGTGCAGTGATCGTGTCCTGTGTGGTCCTGGTTGTATCAAGTGAGTCTTTCTTTTCATTTTTTTTTTTGCCCAGATGACAGCCAGTTTCTAATTCTCATGTCAAAGTGAGGTGGAGAAGGGGGTCAGATAGATTTACTCAAAAACTACCAGGTCTGGATGTATCCCTTGAGATTTATGCGGACATGGAGTGAAGTGGTGGAGAGGAAGGGGTGGTTACATCAGGTGAACTGGCTATCGTTCATATCTTCAAGAAGAGCTAGGCAAAAAGAAGGTAAAAGGCTATCTCTCATCATCAAGTGCATCATGGCGCAACTATCGATGGCATTGGGATTAAAAAAAGAGGGGTGGGAGGCCACGTTCTTATGGGGTAGGGTCATGCTTAAGTAAGAGTTTAAGAAGCCTAAGGTAGTTACAGGTGGTTATGAAGGTTGATCAGGGCAAGAGGAAAAGTCGGCGAGGAAGCGGGTCATGGATACATCTAGGTTTTCAAAGGTGAAGGTGAGAGCTTATTCAAATAGGTACAATTAGGATTATAGATAATAGGGAAGTCATAGAGTCCATGGATGGTAGTGTAAAAATCCACTCCTACCCTATGAGGGTATGCCATAAATGTAGGGTTTTTCCTCTCGTAGGATAAGGTGTTGCAAAAGGCCATCCAGGCGAGCATGCTAATGTCGCACACCCGTCTCCTCCACATGGGCTGGCAGTTATAGCCTTGTACAGAATGTGGCACTTCAAAGACCTTACTCTGCCAAAATCTGCCTCTTCAGTCCCCTAGAGAGTGGGATTCTTTTCCCTCTCTTCCACTGGCCTAGTCGGCTTCCAATTGCAATCACTTCCTCCACTACTTTAAGTGGCATGAATCTCCTTAGCCTGTTGGGCAAAAGGAAGCCAAAGGAGAAGGGTTTTTTGTCCCTTTCCTGTCGCTCCCAAACTATTAATTCAGCGTGGAAACCTGCTGGGGGGGGATGGTGGTAGGAGTGCGGATGGTTGCATGACTAGCTTGGCTCTCATTTGTTTCATGGTTTCTTCAATTAGTTTCTTCCTCCTTTCCTTGAGGGCGGCTTGTCTTTCTGTAGATGTGTCAATTGATGGCTGCTCTTGGGAATGTGGCGAGGGGGGTTGTGGGATAACCTCTTCTTTAAATCTGCCCATATCAATTTGGAGTTTAGCTTTATCACTCTGTCGGTCTGCTTGTTGTGGTTCCTCTCCAAAGCCTAGTGCATTGACCTCCTGGGGGGTTAGGCCGACCATCAATAAGTACTTTCATTGATCATCAAGGCTCATCCCCATGACATCGGGTTGGGGTGGCATGTGCAATCCTGCTTTCAGGGCTTTGCGGGCTTTGCTTAGTTTCTTCTTTGCCACCTCGAGGGACTCCCCTTCCTCTGAGTGGGTGGTATCCATTAGTGTATTCAAGAAGGCTTTATATTGAGTGTTGAAGGCTACTTGGGCGGCCTTTACTTTGCTCTTTGCGAGAATTTTCTCTTTTTCCACTAGAGCCAGGCGACGCGCCAAAGTCTTCATCCTTCGTTCATTCTGTCCTGCACATTCTTTGGCTCTCTTCTTCATTTCTTCCGTGCCTTCCCCTTGCCTTTGCACTAGAGCTATGAATCTTTGCTCTTGTTCTCTCAATTCTTTGCTCATTCTATCATGCTCTTTTCTTCTAAGTTCAGCTTATCAGTCACGGTCTCCATCTCCTTATGATGTTGTTCTTCCTCTTGCTTCCTTTCCTCTTCCTTAGCAGCAAACTCCTTCATGCCTCATTCGATCTGATCAATCTTTGCGGTTAGCTCTTCATGTTGCACGATCAAGAGTTTATACTTCCTCTGCATTTTTACCAAATCCTGATTCTCATCTTCCAACCACTGCCTCCAGCTTTCCTCCCTGTCGTCCTTAGCCTTCAGCTCCTGTTTGAGATCAAAGATCTCCTTTTGTTGCATGGCTATCTATCAGGTCTTATCAAGCTGAAAAGCAGTGGATTTGACCAACTTGCTCAACCTGATCGACAACTTGGTGGAGTACGAGAGCATGATCATGACAGAGGAAAGCTCAGACCGCAGGCCGAACGAGCAACTTGACTTAGGAGTTTTTCCAGTGGCAATTCAGCAGAGCTAGTGAGCAGCAACGATGCACACGCTCAGTATGAGCACCACGGTAGAATGGCAGAAGCCATCATAACAGACTTGGAAGAGGAATGGAAGCTAGCCCACAAGGCACTACAAGGCATAGTGAAATACAACCAAGACCAACGTGCTAGGAGCTTAAGGCAGAAAGTAGAATTGCGCAAGGTATAACGGGTGTTGAACCTAGCAGGTGGGAATCGGACCGATCATGAGAGAGCCTTGGAAGGAGACTTGACATTGAGAAAGCTTCTCATGAAGTGACTGCTCGACAACACAGCATCGAAATAGAGTGTTGCAGCAC
Organism: Lygodium microphyllum; assembly: GCF_053477565.2. Lineage (NCBI taxonomy): Eukaryota > Viridiplantae > Streptophyta > Polypodiopsida > Schizaeales > Lygodiaceae > Lygodium > Lygodium microphyllum. The sequence goes on along the minus strand of NC_141137.1, from coordinate 63,431,389 downwards.
TAGCAACATCATTACTAGCAAGATTAGGAGCACACCAAGGATCTAAGGGCCAATCTAAAATCCCAACTGTTGTGAAGCAACTTGACAAGTACCAACCCCACAATGATCTATGCCGCTTTGTAGAGCAATTCGAGCAAGTCTACGAGGCCAACGGCCTCACCGACTTGACTCAACGCTCTCAAGCATTTGGGCTTTGTTTAGGCGAAAAATGTAGGACTTGGTACATGAGTGTAGATGCCGGAGAATGAGCGTACTTTAACGGCCTCAAAAACCTCTTCATTAAGAGATTCTCCAAGCCTAGATACTCTGACAATCTGCTAGTAAGACTAATGAATGTCAAGCAGAAAGAGAAAGAGGACATCCCCTACCATGTCACCCACGTGAGGAGCCTCTTCAAGAGAATCCCCATGGGTGAACAACCTACCAAAAGAGCGGTGTCCACCATGTTTATCAGTGGAATACGGAGTGAGGAGCTGTATAAGGCCTTGGCAGGCAACTCGAGCTTGCAGCGAGACTCGCTAGTAGCTAGGGTGTTTGAAGAGGCCATTGGAGTAGACAACCAGCTGAAAGAGCGGAGCTCCAAAAGCTCAAATTCAGAAGAGACCAACTTGCAGAGTTCAGAGAGAGCATCAGCCTCTAGTGAGCGATCAGGTCCAACGGCCCAGGACAAAGGGAAAGCCACTGAGACAAACCAAGACCTGGCTGAGGTAAAAATGGAGATAGCCAAACTGCATGATATATTGAGACGGCCAATGCGCCCTCACGTCCAATGTGTGTACATTGTGGCGGAAATCACTTGCCGATCAAGTGTCAAGTCCCTAGGTCATGACCCTACGCTGATTGCGGTAGATTCGGTCATGACGTCATGCATTGCAGATTACTGAGAAAACTTTCGTACTCACAACCATACGGCCAGCCATATCTAGCAAGCAGACCCCAACAATTCTTCGGAAGGGGAGCCCCATTGGCCCTTCCTGCGCCCAACGATGTTAAATCGGCTGTTCCTAGAATGGACATAAACCCTACAGGCATACCTAGATTGCCTGATCCCTATGTGACCCATCCACCAAGTGATTCTTACACTACGTGGAGGAGCCAAATGAGGAAGAGACTTACATATACCCATATGTCTCGCATGACGACGAGGGCAACACAGTCTTTATAGACTATCGACCAATACTAGTGATGGCATTAGGAAGAAGCCGAGGTAGAGGCCTAGGAAGGCAGATGCAGGAACCAATCATGTGTTGGACTTGCGGTCATCCAGGGCACGTCTCATCACGTTGTCTTGATGAAAGGGAGCAATCAAATAGAGACAAGGTAGACCTAAGGTTCCCTGAGTGTGGAATCACTCATCTCTTCATTAACTGTCCCAAGCAAAAACCATCCTCAAGCTCAATCAACGTGCCATCTATCCCATTGGGGTTGTTTGGCATCGAGAACCTCGATGGGGAGGCCACACCTATCCCATTGCGTGTCATGATCCGAGTATAGACAAAGCACGCCGGCATATTGTTGCCAGGCCCTAGCAACCTCGATGCAGCCTCGATTGGGAAGAAGAGCTGTAGACGGAGAAAGAAGAAACTCGAAGCTAAGATCATGCTAAAAATTGAGAGTGCCATGACTCTGCCTACTAGAAAGAAGGTCACTAACGCAGAGGCAGAAACCTCAATCCCTAAGATGGCCGAAAAGGGAAGTTCTAAGGTAGGGGAATACCCGCATTCAAAGAGCCAACTAGAGGCTATCAAAAAAGTGAAGGAATGGGTAAAAGAGGCCCAAGAGCACTTAAAAGATATTGAGCCCATCCTAGAGGATGAGATCAAAGATCTCTCCAGCATAAGCACGCCAGTCCCACCCCCTCGACCAAAATCGAGAGATGCAACTGCGCCGAAAGAGGTACTGCTTCGGTAAATCCTTAACGCTACAGGCCAGCAAATCAATCATGGCCATTGGCCAAGACAATCCAGAATAGGAGAAAGATGAGCAGCCAATGACCACCTTACCACGCTAGTGACCACCCCTATGACGCTGAGCCTGGGAGACCTGCTTAGGCAACATCCCACCCTGTGGCAAGACCTGAAGCTGTGGGTTGAAGAATCACGAGAGCAAGCTGCCACAAACCTGTGCGACCATGATATAGAGACACAAATACCGATTCTGATGCTGCACTCTGTGCCTAAGTCCTTGCACATTAATGCTTGGGAAGGCACCAAGATGCATGCAGTCTTACCTGCCTTAGCCCTAGGCGACACAACGAGAAAGGGGATTCTAGACATAGGAGCGGGGGTTAGTGTCCTGAGCCATGCAGTGCTTCAGACTAATAAATTTAGGACCAAGGGATTGTTTTAATAGTACCCTATGTTGAATTGTATTAAAATGTTTTATTTCATTAGGCCAAGAGGGCCGTCTCTATCGAGTTCTAATGTTTTATTTCATAAGGCCAAGAAGGCCAGTTCTGTTGGTTGTAAAATGTTATATCTCTTTAAGCCAAGAGGGCCATATGTCTGTTTGGTGCAGGCACGTTTAATGGTTTTCTGTTTTAGTGATTGCATCACACAGGTTGGACGAAGTGCCTTGAGGGAGCCTTTCCTATACCGAGGAGTCTCTTCTGGCCATTCTAGGTGGTATCGTCGTCTTTTTAAGTTTTCCCCTTAAGCTAATAGTGTTATATGTATATGCGGGGGCTTTTTTTTCCATTGTTGGTGACCAACAATCAAGGCATGAAGTCCTAGGGTTGGGTTAGGTATATTTGGGGGAGATTTGAGTAGTTATCTACCTCCTCTTAGGTGATAAAGACCTGTGATAGAGAGTAGTCCTTGTGACCCCTGCAAATCTGATAGAAGGGCCGTAGAGCCATTCTTTCCTAACCGTACAATCTTGTATGGTCCATCCCATTTGGGTTCTAATTTTCCTAGAAAGAGCTCCCTTCGAGCATCATAATGCATCACTAACTGACCTTTCGCAAATTTGTACTTCTTGGTCCAAAGATCATGAAGAATTTTCATTCTCCTCTTTCCTTCTTCTTGATGTATCAAAGCCTGTAATCGAATCTCATCAAGACGTGCTAGAGAAGTATACCATTTTTGTAACGCTTCTTCCTCTCCCAATGAATGATTGAGGGAAAAACACACAGTGGGGAGCTCTATTTCTAATGGCAAAACACACTCCTCTCCATACACTAACTTGAACGGGGTGTGGCATGTGGCTCTCTTGAAGGTCGTGTTGTAAGCCCACACTGCCATATATAATTTCTTATCCCAATCGCACTTGCTTTATGATACGATCTTAGATAAGATTCCCACTAGTTGTTTATTCATACTCTCAACCTGAGCATTTGCTTGAGGATTATATGGGATAGTCTTGTTGTGCTTAATCTTCGAAGCTTCAGTCAAGGCCACCATAACCTTATTCAAGAAGTGTGTCCCTCGATTAGACACAATCTCCTTTGGTGGACCAAAATGACAAATAATTTGCTCCATAATGAAACTGGACATCTCCTTAGCATTATCCTTCACCGTTGCTCGAGTTTTAGACCACTTTGTAAATTAGTCCATTGCTACAATGATATACTGCTTTCGCGTAGTTGATGAAGGGTATATTGGTCCCACAAAATCAATACCCCATTTTTCAAAGGGTAACGTAACCAAAATGGGATTTAGAGGTTGCCTACGATTTTCCCTCGCATTATATATTTGACAGACATCACAGTGTTTAATGTAACTAAAAGCATCTTGGAAAATTGATGGCCACCAATATCCAGCACTGAGAGATTTTTGGGCAGTAAGCCAGCCAACAAAATGTCCCGCACATGCTAAATCATGGCACTCCTCAAGAATAAACGATGCCTCATCGGGTACTACACAATGTCGATAGATATCATAGTACTCCTCTCCGATATACAAGATACTCGCTATAATCAAAAAGTGTAATGCTTGTTGCTTGATTTTTCTCTTTTTAGACTTTGATAACACAACCCCAAATCCTCCTATAGATAAATAATGTGTTATCGCCGCATACAGGAAGGGATGGAAGCTGTATCGATTTTAAATAGACCTTCAATATCACTTCCCTCAGCTAGAATTTCCTTTGGCTTCCTGAAATCCACAAGCATTCTACAATACCCTACAGCTTTGGTGTCTTGCTCCTAATCTCATAATCAAATTCCTACAAAGTGATTAACCACTTTGCTAAACAATCAGGCGGTTACAACTTGTTCAGAAATAATCTGAGTCCTTCCGCCTTTGTAAACAATACTATGTTCTCATAGAGAATATAATGCTTGAATTTCTTTGTCGCAAAGACCATTCCAAGGCACAATTTCTCCATGTATGTGTAGTTAACTTCCAATATCCCCAATTTCCTACTAGCGAAGGCAATTGGATGATACCATTTCTCTACCCAAATTTGAGCTAAACAACAGCTAATACTATGCATTGTGGCTGCTGAAAATAAGTAGAAAACTTCACCTCTCTTGGGTGCTTTTAAGATTGGCATTTTTGCTAATTCCTACTTCATATCCTCAAAGGATACTTGACAACCTTCATTCCACTCAAACAAATAGTTAAAAGATAGAAGGTTTGTCAATGGCAAAGCTCTTTCTACCAGTGCATTGAGAAATCTTCGATAATATCCCATGGATGACAGAAAGCTATGCACCTCTTTTGGAGTACTCGATGAGCTCATAAAGACTATTACCTTTATCTTTTTAGGATGAATCACACAATACTAGCTGAACTAACCACATAGTCGAGTAACAACCTCTCCAAATATGCACTTTCTAGGGTTAAGAGCAATGGATAACTGTCTACAATGCTCAAAACATTTCCTAAGAATCATCAATTGTCGCTCCCTTATGGTGGCTGCCCCCAGATCATCAATAAAGACTTTTAACTCCTTTGGAGAGATATCACCAAAGGTCTTATTGGCTGTTCGTTGCCAAGATCCAAGCGCATTGCATAGACCAAAGGCCATCACATGATACACAAAGGTATTGAAGATAGTAATGAATGCCATCTTCAATTTTTCTTCCTCCGCAACAGCCATCTAAGTATAGCCATCAAAGATATCCATTAACAAATAGATTTCCCTACCCGCTAGGTGCTCTAAAATTTTGTCAATGAAAGGCAAAAGATAGTAATTCTTAACCATCTACTTATTAAGCTCTTTGAAATCTACACAAAGCCGAATCTGATTGTTCTTCTTCTTCTTGATAACAACTGGTGAACACCATTCTATTTGTTGAACTGGAAATATCAGACCAGCCTTTCGTAGCTTTGTCAATTCTTTGAATAGCCCATCCCTTAATTCAAAAGGCATATGCCCTACTTTCTGTCACACAGGGCGGCTATCTTGCCTCAAAGGAATCGTATGAACAACCAGGCTGGGAGGAATGCCTCTTAGCTTGTCATAACTCTAAGCAAAAATATCGTGAAATTCTTGAATCAAGCACACAATCCTTCCGTTCTTCTAAACTGAGCATGGACCCTAATTTAATTAGCCATGAATCATTCATCGTACCAAGGTCAAGCTTAATAACATCGGCATCCCTTATCCTCTCTTGAGCCTCTATTGGCTCATTCAAAGTCACTTGGTAGATATCTTCTGTAGTGGACCCCTCATTGGATTCATCACTTGATGATGTGTCACTAGCTTATGGAGTATCTAGCATATCAAACTCTGACAAAGATAAAGGAACTCTCTCACTTTGCGAAGATTCAGGATAGGCATCTACTACTACACGTCTAGCACCCAATCGACCAACATGTATATCAACCTAAGAGTCTGCTTGTAGAATGCATGGCTTGCCTAGCAATACTTGATAGCTAGGTCACCTTGCAAACCTAATGACCCAAAAGTCCACAATGCATTCTACATTGGCAACGATCACATGGAATTTAGTAATGCAACATTCGGGTTGTCTTAAACTATCATAAGCCATTTGGAGGATTGTAGAGGGCATCTTTTTTTATTTCTAATCCCAGTCTCTCCATCAATTCCAAACTCATAATGTTGACAGAGGATCCAGTGTCCACAATAGCATGGTCCACTAACATTCCATCAACATATGTGGCTACCCTGAGACAATGCTTTTCAACATGCTCAAACCAATCATCTCCTACTCGCGCTATTCCCAAGGGCTCAACAATATATCTAGTGTGTAGGATCTTCTTAAATTCCTTGCACACTCCTGGAGAAAACTTAATCAACTATAGAAGATTTAGATCTGGCTTAACTTCACAAAGAGAACTCGTTAAATCAAATTCATGATAGCTAGCAAGAGCTCGATTTTCTTGCCAGACCATTCTCTCCTTTAGTCTTTGAACAGGCTTTGGTGCTTCTTTCTTGGCTTTTACCTTCTTCTTCGATGACTACTTATCCTGCTTGGGGTTGGCTTTACCATCTACAGCCTTGAGAGGTTTGCCTTCCATATTGGGATTAAGGGCTTGCGTCTCCTTATCATCTTGTTTAGGGTTTCCCTTGATAGATTTTGCCTTGGTTTTGTCGATTTCTTTACCCTTTTGATCTCTCATAATAACCCCTAGATTAGAAGCTTCAGTGCCATTAACGCAAACCGCTTCTATAAAGCTAACTCCACTTCCACTAGGTAGATATTCTACCATAGCTTTCCCTCATTGTAATATTTGTTTTGGTCCATCTTGTTGGAGGTTATTTCCTTGTGCTTGATGATTAACTGGACCTAGCTATTTACTTCCTTACTAGAGAGAGCTAATCTTACTCCAACAGGTACTAGCTAAATGGCCAAACTTCCCACATATGTCACATTTAACATTTGGACAATTCCTAGGGAAATGTTGGCCACCACACCACTTACAGCTAAATCTTGAGGGGCCACCCTCTTTAGGGCGTCGACTCCCTATCAAATTCTGCTGCTTCTTAAGGAAATTAACATCAACAGCTATTTGTCTGTATTGTTCGCTAATCATATCAGTATAGTGCTTCATCATATCCTTAACTTCACCAAGGACATTCGAGGAACTTGCCGTGATCATCTACCCATCATTCCATTGGCCTAACCACTTGATTAGGGATTGGTTGTTGATTCCTTGGAGCGATGATAGGATTTATCGTTGGGCTTCCTAGAGTTGGTGGAGCCATTTGACTCATCATTGGCATGGTCACACTAGGAGGATCTGGCAACACGAGCACATTTGGAATTATGCTTCCTCTCCCATTAGGAGGACTTATGGGGATCCCTTGACCTCCATTTGTCAGTGCTAAAGTATTTCCAAACCCTAAACTTAAATTTTAGTTTCACCTAGAGGCATAAGCTGCTTGTAATTGTGATTCTACCTCTTTTTCTCGTGTAATGGCCGTATCAATGTCGACAAGAGCAACACTACTCAATTGCACTTGAATGCTAAAGTCTAGCCCATTCAAAAAATATTGCAACTAAGCAGCAACTAGAATAGGGATATAGGTTTGTAATTTTCAAAATACCTCCTTCAGTTTCTTGGCATACCCAGAGACATTCTCATGAGGTTCTTGACATGTAACATTAAGGACACATAGCCAATACTAACCTCCCCTTTCAAGGGCAAACTCTCTTTGAAAGGTCGTAAAGAATAAATCGATCATAGTGATGGTTCCAGCCTCTAGGCTGTGATACCACACTGTAGCTTGTTCTTTCAAAGTCATGTTGAAGAACATCATTAAGTGTCCTTCATCTTGAATTCGATAGCTAAATATTAACTTCTGGAATTCGTTAATGTGAAGTTTTGCATCTTCTTCAACTAACCCATTAAAAATGAGTAGAGGAAACCCTAAAGCTGGCAAATCCACTGTTCCAATAGGTGTAACAATAGGTTGTGCCACCATGGTAACAAGCGTATTCACTACAGGAGTTTGAATAACTAGAACTATAGCTCCACTTGAAGTGGATGGATTGATTGGAGGGGGGAAGTACTAGAGCTTCCCCCCCCTAACGGACTATGCGCCGAGCCAGGGTTACTAAGACCCCGCCCTTGCAAAGATATTGGGCCACTCCTTTGCAGAGAATATCTTCTATTTATTTCAGTCCGCCATCTAGCTCGTTCAGCACTTTCTTACTTTTGAAGCTCGACTTGACGGTCTTGTGAGTCTAGCTCACTAATTTTCGGCATACACTAATGAATAGGTCCCACTTGACCAAGATATAGAAAATGCCACTTATTAGTGGCTCCCGACAAAAGATCCACCTATCGAGACCTAAAATGGGTTTGAGACTGGCTGCTATAAGCACTAGCCAGGCCTCTCTAACACTCACAAGACAAACCCACATGGCCTCATGGCTAGGAGCATCTGAGGGACACATTGCCCTAATTGCTAATGCAGATATTGCGTTTGTAGTGGAACATAGTCCAATAATTACCCTTTCTTACTTCTCAAAGAGAGATCCCACACATCTCAGTGTAGTACACCAACGTGATACAAACATAAAGGAGGCACCCCTCCGGCTGAATGTCATGGCCCCACTACAACTCTCCTACACCGAGGGGATTTTTCCCAAGATGTGTTGCTCTAACATAAAGCACATACGAACACACTCTCTTACATATTTCAAACATTCCAAGATATTTTATGTTCCCTTACCAATCTCACCCCAAAGATTTGATCGTCTAGCCTACAACTTGTGTTTCCTCACACACTCCATGTAGGTCATGTGTTTGGCAATCAATTGCTATACATCCAGGATTTACCATGTGATACACACAATGCAATTGTGAATGACACACCTCGTGCTCAAAAATTTTATGATAATAAACCAACAATGTGAGGTGCAAAGACAATCCCTTAATGACTTACAAGCTACTCATAATTGTGACATTGCTAGAGACTAGCACCGAGTTTCCTCGTGCTACTAGTCTCTCTTAAATTTAAATGGTGATCGGTCTATATGCTATGCATAATCAAATAAATTGGAATTTGAAACATTTTCAGCGACCGCTCACTTTTGCAACCTCCCTTCCCTCCTACCGTTTAGGTTTTGCATTCGTTAGATAGCTGTAGTGTTCATTTTTGTGTATTTTTCATGTAAAATTTGATAAAAATCATATTCTAACATAGAAACAAGGCTAAAATGAGGCTTATCCCTCATTCTCTAGCCTTGTTATACATTCACGAATATAAAGTATATTTTTTTCTAATTTTTTGGTGCAAAAAATATTTTTCTCCCTATTTTTTTCTTTTTTTCTTTATTTACTTATTCATAAAAATTTAGCATTTTTTATTTATGTTTTTTGACTAATCATAGTGACTAAATTTTTTTAAAATCAATTTTTTATCCCATATGAACTTCATTTTCCAACCCAAAATCGAAGAAACCCTCATTTTCCCTCTTAAAAGACACATTTTGGGTTTTTAATTATTTATTACGACCATGTATGACTACAGGTTCTGCATTTTACCATGTGCAGCCCTAAAAAATACTTCAAACATGATTCATACAAATTTTCTTTCCATGCACACATCATTTAAGCCATCAAACATCAAAACAATAAAATTTCCTTTGTAAAAAATGAGCATACCACTTATTTGCGTGTTGCGTGTTATTATAAATAGCTTTGGGATAGGCAATAGACCCATCATCAATTCTCCAACAATGCTAGATATTGCCTCTTAGTGTCCTTTTGATCTTGTAGCAATCTGATCCATGCTGAACAAGCATTTTTTATCCCCTTTTCTTCTTAATTCTCTGCATGTGATCAACCTCATAGAGGAGAGAGGAGGAGGAGAGAGAAATATTGAGTTTTGATCTCTTCATCTGGGCAACCATTGTGTGAGAGGAGACCGGAGATCAAAGGTGAGAAAATGGAGAAGTTGATTGCGAATCTCTATTGGATATGTTCTTTTCAGGCCGACAATGACATCTCCAAGAAATTTGTTGCCATATGGAGGGCCGTCGATTGCAGCCGCCACACCATTTCAAAAATGCCCCCCCCCCCCCCCCCCCCCCCCCCTAAATCACAATTTTTTTTTGAAGGGGCCAATGTTCCCTCCAAAGGACCCATGCCCAAGTTAAAAATTATTGGCCTTTTTTTCCTTTTGTAATGCTTGGCCTCATATCTCTACTATCCAGCTTTCAAATCGAGTTCCGAAAATTTCTGCTTGCCTACCTCGGGGTCCTGCACTATTGGCCACTTGCACTAGTCTTTGACTAGGCGCCTAGAAAATTTATGAAAAATCCACAACTACTCTTCGAAACTGCTTTCAAATCCTGTCTTCTACTACTTGTAAAAATTGGCAAATCCATCTTCCCTGCTTCCAAAAAGGTTCAATTCCTACCTTGGAGTAAAATATTTTGGCACATTTTTGTCACTTTTTGGGATCTAAAATCTATCTCTCAAACAAGGAATGCCAGCATGCATATGAGGAATTGAAGAAGTCTCTAACCACAGCACCAATCTTGAGAGCCCCAGACTAGAACATAACCTTTCATGTTCATATTAATGCTTTGAAATTTGCAGCATGAGCTGTGTTGTGCCAGCCTAGTGACCACAATCTAGACTATCCAATGAGCTTTTCTAGCATATAACTCACGAATACAGAAATGAATCACTCAATAACCAAATTAGAGGGGTTAGCCATGGTGTTTTCCATAAGAAAATTTCAGCATTATCTTTTGGCTACACCATTTATTTTCTTTGTTGACCATCAAGCCTTGTTGTATCTAGTAAACAAACCCTATGCTACAGGATGCATAGCTCGATGGTTACTTTTGCTTCTCGAATTTGACTTCTCTGTCGTCATATGCAAGGGAAAGCAACACTATATGACTGATCATATGTCTCGCATACCCACACAGGAGAAGCTGCTAGACATGGCATTGAAGACGAATTACTAGATGCACATCTATTTACCCTATCTAGCGAAAGAGATATGTTTAGAGCCAACTTGACACCATACTGGGCAGACAACATAGTCCAAGTGCTTGAGCACAGACTACTTGACCGACCCATAGAAAAGGCCCAACTAAGGCGACTCATTCTTAAAATTCAATCCTATTAGTTAATAGCAGGTCAACTCTATCGGCTAGGGCAAGATGGATTGCTGCAAAGATGCATATGTGAGCATGAAATGCATGACGTACTAGTTGAGGCACATGGCGGGATTGCAAGAGGACACTTCAACGGATATATGATTGCCCGCAAGGTACTGCAATCTCAATTGTGGTGGCCCATGCTTTTCTGAGATGCGGCACGATTCATGAAACACTATGATGAGTGCCAATGGACCAAGGTGCCAATTGGCAAGGACAAAATGGAGCTATGTCCTATCATTGCAAGACAACCATTCGAGAAAATCGGAGATTGACTTCATTGGGCCTATCAGTCCCACAGCTCAATATTTGCAAGCCAAGTTACATCATCGTTGCCACTGATTATCTCACAAAGTGGGCAGAAGCTCAAGCCACCAAGAAGAACGATGTACAAACCACTGCTAAGTTCTTATAGGTGTAGGTAATCTCTTGATTTGGCTACCCCATCAAACTTGTCAGTGATCAAGGCATGCAGTTCATCAATGAGGTGATTCCTCATCTCCTGTCCACCTTCTTGATCATCCATGAAAAATCCTCACCCTGCTACCCTTAGGCAAACAGCCAGGCGGAATCAACAAATAAGATTCTAGTAAACGTCTTGACCCAGGTAGTCTCTGCTTCCCGTAGCGACTAGGATAACAAGCTAATGGTAGCCTTATGGACCTATCGGGCATCCTATAAAACATGTGTGGGACAAACTCCCTTCAGGTTGACCTATGGAATTGAGGCAATTCTACCTATAGAATTCTTCATTTCTAGCTTGAGAATCTCTATTCAAGAGAGATGGGAGGGAAAGGAAGCATGGACAAAACATCTAGTTGAGCTAGAAGACTTACCAAAAACTTGACTTTTAGACACCCATGCGTTGATCTATAAAAAGGCACGATGCAAGAGTTGGTTTGATAAGCACATCAAGCAGTAAGATTTCAAATAGGGTGACTTAGTATTGTTATACTCAGTCAAGGGACATAAGCAACAAATGAAGTTTAGGGGGTTAGAACCTTTCAGAGTTCACACCATAAATAGAACCGGTAATGTAGGACTCGAAACCCTCGAGGGTGAGGGCATAGGCTTCTTTAATGATAGTTGCATAAAGAAGTACTACCCTCCCACACATCCACTACATGAACGACTGATGCTAGAAGCCCATGCCAATGTATAAGTAGCCACCATTACGAAGATTGAAGATAAGGATGAGGAAGCCATAGCTCTGGCTTACTTGTGCATGACCATTATAGCCCAGCAAACACAGACCATTGATGCATTGATGAGGGCGCTGACTTTCATATCCTAACTCATGATCATTGGACTCAAATCAACAAACCACAGTTACATCCCACTAACACCAAACTCAACCCATTTGGGGGCCGATCATATGTACTTCTGGGAAAATGCAAAGTTGCAATCTCTATCAAGTTTGAAAGCTTGCCCATGATCTTTTATGTGTTGCCAAACATGAACTAGAGCACTTGCCTTAGGGAGCTCCCTAAGGCAAGTGCTCTAAGGAAAAAAGAAGCTAAACTACAAAGGATCCAAGAGGAGTCTAAGAGAGCAGAACAGGAAAGAAAGAGGAGAGTAGAAGAGGAGGCAGACGAAGCTACAAAGAAAGGAGGATGAAGACATGGCTCTAGCAATACGCATGTTAGTAGAGTAACCCTCCAAGTAGGAGGAGTTGGCTGCCATGAGCCCGTGAGGAGAAGAAGGGCAAGCACTAGTGCCCAAGTACCAGAAACCATAGCACCACTAACAAAAAAAGGAAATGGCAAGAGCCCATTATAACCAATCCTAGCAGTTCTCAGGCTTACTACCCTAGCTGCCACATGCACCCAAGGCACCTCAACCACGGTGGATGGAAGCAACCTCATGGCATGGGTGTAGTACTTAGTCAGTAAAGTACAAAAGATTGCACCTGCACCTAGTGAAGGAGCCCCTCTGGCAAGAACCAAGAGACCAACTGTAGATGCTGAATCAAGACAAGACCCAAAGAAGCTAAAAACAGAGGCATCGATAATGTCCATTCCTATAGCAGTGCCGCCATCCATGGGCTACAGTGAGTACATTAAAGAGCTCCTTTCACAACTAGAGAGGGCTAAGGAAGAAAAGAAAACTATAGTGGCCAAATTGGAAGTGGAAAGAGAGACACTAGCAGCCTTTCAGCTGGAGAGGATTCGCCAAAAAGTGGCCAGTTATCAAAAAGAGATACGAGAGATGAAGTTGGCCAAAGAAAGAGAGAAAGATAAGTGGTAAGAAAGGCTCGTAAAAGAAGCACTGGAGCTAATCGGCTTACAAAGACAGTACAAGCTACTCATCATGCAACACGAGGACTTGGCATGGCAGATGAGAAGGGTTTAAGAAGCCATGGGTCAACTTGCAACAAGAGAAGCAGAGAGAGCTCATGCAAGAGAAGAGCATGAAAAAGAGGTGGAGGAAATGAGGTACATACTGCTAATGGAGATAGAGGAGTAAGGAAGGCTAGAAGGATATATCGAGTACTTGGAGGAGGAGAAGAAAAAAGTGACTCAAAATTGGAGAGACAAGAGCTAATCGTAGTGGATTTAGTCCAAAGACAAAGTGAGGGCCTAGAGGAGATGAAACCGAAGGCCAAAGCATATGTCACCTAGAGTGAAGGAAGAGTAAAAGACTTAGCAAGCCTTCTAGTCTATGTATAAGGTGACAAAGTATTAGCGAAGAGCAGGGCAGAGACTGCAACAACAAGATTGGAAGCCCAACAATGCACCTTCCTTAGGTACCATCTTGGACATCACATAGTAGACGAGGAGGAGGCCTTTGAAACTCTAAAGAGGAAGCCGGAGATCGCTTGCAGAGCCATAAGGCATGGACTATGTGTCCAATCACAAGGAGCAAGAACTAGCCTAAGGGCCAATAAGAGCAACGAGAGCATCTACTAAGGACAGGGCTAACAGCCCAAGAGGTGGAGCTACTATGCTTTAAGGAGGAACAAGGATCTCAAGAGTCAAGGGGAGAGGAAGAGCAGTAGTTACCACCACCAGAAGAGAGACAACAATTTGAACTAAGGAAACAAGATGAGGAATAGGTCCCACAACCACTCTCTCCAAGACCGTAAGCCCAACAGGAAGTACAACATGAGGATGCAACAACTGAAAGAAAAGAGGAGGCCAAGAAAAGAAGATAGAGGTTGCTAGAGCAAGCACGACGATTCACTAGGTGTAGTCATCCATTTTTGTCAACAACTCCTTTGAATGTATGCATGAACTTAAAAGACTATATGCAAATAAGAAACTTTCGTAATAAATTGCTTAAGCCCCTAGCCTCCTCCTCTCATGATCCCGAATCTGAGGATTATCTCCTTGCGCACATATTAAAAAAAGAGAAAGAGAAGAAAAACTAAAAAAGAGAAAGAGAAAAAAAAGGAAAGAACAAGGAAACACAAAAAAGAAAAGAGAATAAAAGGAGGAAACTAAAAGACAAGAGCAAGGAGGGAAAATAATATCTCACTTAATGACTGCCACAATCATTGCACCTAGGGGTCCTCAAGTTAGGCATGACCGGTGACCTTGGTCAATTGGCTCTATGTCTAACCCCCTAGCCCCTTTGGTTTCCCACTTCATGCTCAAGGCACATCAAGGGGGTAGGATATACATGGGGGGATCACACTCACCTATGGTTAGACTTGTCTCCTTAAGCTACACTCACCGCACCTCCCCTATTCATGAACTAGGTTCTCAAGTGGGGGACAACACCCTAGGCTTGCCTCGTGTGATTTGACCCAGCTCCCAGTTTCACTAGCATGGACACAATGCACCACACGCGGTAAGGTAGACATACCCCCTAGGCAACACTGCACTTTTCTTTTCCTTTTTAGGTAAATGTGGATGCAACCAACCACTAGCATCGAAGGCCCTCGTCAACCACTCGTAGTACCCTCGGTCTCCATAACCTCAACCATTTTGACATGCTTCTCTCCCACGTTCAATCCCCACAAAATTCCCATCACCAACCCACAAGGTAACCCTCCAGCCACACCCAAGCCCTTACCCATAAGTGCCATGGGACTGGTACTTGACTAGGAGGGGGACAATGTTACAGCCCATACAACCCAAAAAGGAAGACAAAGGAAGCCCAAGTCAAAAATGGAAGACGACCCAAGCGAGAAAAGAAGGAAAGCTCATAAAAAATGTAATAAGTGCACAATAATGAGTGCACCGAATATTCTAGCAAAGAAAGCGTGAGGTGCAATGTAATTCATTTTGTAAAGAATACTAAGCTCCCTCTTGTGGAAATTGTAAACGTAGAAGGGCACAAGCAAAAGAACTCTGAGAGGAGGAAAGACATGAGGAAAGAAGACCTTGGCTAAAATAGCTGGTCATGTAAAAAAGGGGATGGGTGCCCAAAGGGATGAGGGCATGTATAAAAACCAAAAAGTAAATAGAGAATCTCATTCTTAGTGTGTGGCTAAAGTGTCTCTTTTCTTCTCTTCTTCTCTTATCCTTGCTTGTGCTTGTGCTTGTGTTTGAGAGAGAGTGTGTGAGAGTGTGAGGGAGTGAGCGTGTGAGGGTGAGGGACCATGATGGAGAATCTCTCCATCTTCTCTTCTCTTGTCTTGCATGTGCGGCTATGGAAGATGGAGCTTGGTGGTAGAGGGTTAAGCTTTCCTGAGCTTGCATCACAGATTGTGGAGCTACTAGAGTGCTTGAGGGAGGAGGCTACTTAATCGAGCATCAATGTAAACTCACTACATGCATAGAATTGAGAGAGCATATGACTATGTGAGAGGTAGCCATAACATCGGCATGAAATGCTTAAAGCAATAAGCAGTACATGGGTCTTGGCAGTCAAGTGAAGGCTTCCACATAGAGACTTCCTTTCATGTGGCCCCTCATAGAGAGTGGTTTCACTCCTATTGTAGTATGACTAGATTTATTCATTTGGGTAATGACATGGCATTGGAGATAATTGGTATTAGTGATGTCCAGCTGCAATTTGGCATGACTAGATTTATTCATTTGGGTAATGACATGGCATTGGAGATAATTGGTATTAGTGATGTCCAACTGCAATTTGGCTCTGGCAGCATGTTTATCCTTCATGATGTACATAATGTATTGGCTCTCACAAAGAGCTTTATCTTGGTAGCTAGCACTTTGGATGATGCAGGTTATGTGGTTTCTTTTGGTGATTCCTCATGGAAGATTACCCGTGGGAATCTTGTCATTGCACCTGGTGCTAAGTCCAACACTCTCTATCCCTTGCTTGTATTTGGGTCAGTTGACCATATTTTGGCAATGGATACAATTCCACATGTATCTCTTTGGCATTGTCACCTTGGGAAAATGTCCTTCAAAGGAATGAAAATGCTTATTCGTTTGCAATATCTTCTACCCCTTGACTATAAATGCTTTGAGTCTTGTGATCATTGTTTATATGGCAGGTGAATATATAATACGCATACAAATTTTGGTATGACACGCATGCGTGAGCCATTGACTCTTATTCATTCATATATATGTGGTTCCATACCCTATAAGTCATTAGGTGGCATGATGTATTTCATTACTTTTGTAGATGACTATACGCATAAGGTATGTCTAGGTATTTCCCATAAAGTAGAAATCCAATGTCTTGGCTACATTTCAGTCTTGGCTTGCTTTGGTTGAGATCTAGTCAGGGTATAGGCTGAAATGTCTAAGATCAGATAATGGAGGTAAGTATGTCCCTAAAGCCTTTGAGCAGTTTTGTGACGAGAGGGGCATTAAATATCAGTTGATCGCCACGTACACCCAACCCTAGAATGCTATGATTGAGCACATGAATATGAGAATTTAGGAGTGAGTTTGTAGTATGCTTAGCTAGGTAGGCTTACCACAACATTTTTGGGCTAAGGCTATTACTACTGCTATACACTTGATTAATCGGTCCCCATGCATTACTCTTGACTATCAAGTTGCAGAGGAAGTATGGTCTAGAAAACCTCCTTCATATACTCATTTGCATATCTTTGGTTGTGAGGTTTTTTGCCATGTGTCCCAAGGACAAGTGCAATAAGCTAGATCCTAAGAATAGGAGATGCATCTTTCTTGGTTATGGCAATGCAGGTGAGATGGGCTATCACCTATGGGATCTGCAAGCTCAGGAGGTTATCCATGGCCATGATGTTATTTTCCATGAGGAGAAAATACATAAGCAGCCTGAGCATGTCATTGTATTTTAGGAGGAGCCTCTTGCTACTATACAACTAGCTTGACAGCTTGTAGTAGCGGATGATGCTCCAATAGCCCAGGTCCCTAATGCTTCACAGGATGTCCAGGCTCCCCCAATGGTCTACTAGAGATAGATGATAGCCTGCATTGTTTGAGCCCTCTATGGATTATGTTATGGTAACATATGTTAGTGAGTCTCTTTTACTTATGATGAGGCTATGCGCAGAGATAATAGTCACTCTTGGGAGAGGGCCATGCAATCAGAGTATGACTCACTGTAGAAAAATCATATGGAAAATTTGGTTCCTTTGTCTAATGGAAAGCATGCTTTGCTATGCAAGTGGGTATACAAGTTGAAAAGTACCCTTGGATGCCCCAAGTCATCATAGAAGGCTAGATTGGTTGCTAAGGGTTTCAAGCAAAAGTGTGGTGTGGACTTTGATGAAGTCTTTTCCCCTATTGTGAAGATGACTACCCTATGTTTGGTATTGACTTTGGTTGCTTAGCTTGACTTGGATCTGTGTCAGATTGATGTCAAGATGGCTTTTCTTCATGGGGACTTGTATGATGAGATTTATATGGAGCAGCCTAAGGGCTTTGCAGAACATGGCAAGGACAACCTAGTGTGCAAATTGAGAAAGAGCCTTTATGGCCTTAAGCAGGTACCTAGGAAATGGTACCACAATTTGATGTTGTTATGCATTCACACGAATATTCACACAGTGATATGGATCCATGTTTATACATGAAGAAGGCTCGTAATGTCAGCCTTATGATTTTGATTCTCTATATGGATGATATGTTAATTGCTAGGAGTGCTCGTGATGAGTTGGATATCTTGAAAGGTTAGCTCAAGAACATCTTTGAGATGAAGGACATGTGACATGCCTCATATATTATTAGGATGCACATTATGTGCGAGTGCTCTAAGGGGCTCCTTTACTGTCACTGGTGCGAAAATCAGATGCTACATGCATACGTAGTGAGCGCTGGAAGGTCCCCAAGAACAAAGAACTCTACTAAAACTCATAAAAACAAGAAGAGAGTTTGCATGACATGAAGCAAAAAGACAAATTGGGTACAATCTCCCCCCATGCCTTGTATGAGCGCTTCACAAGGCATGTATTTATAAATTTATTCCTCTCAAAGCTCAAAAATAGCCCAATTTTACAATTAGCATGCTTTGGCTTTTGTGTTTGCTTTTGTCCAAATAAAGAATAAAGCAATTGGGCAACCCAAAAGTTGGCCTATGTCCAAATACAATGTCCAATAATGAAATATTTAAACCGTGCGCCTACGCACATACAAAATAATAAATATTTGACAAGCACTTCAATAAATAAGCACGCCTAAATAAATATTAGTGCCACACTTTTAATGATAAGACTCGTGTCCGTAAAAAATGATAATGTCTTCTAGGTAATTTGAATATATGCTATCGCCTAGTGCTTCCCAACGCCAGCGCTGCCTGCTCTACACATCAACTGAATCATTCATAATTTTTAGAAAACAATAAAATTAAACCGACAAAAGTGAATACCTAGTAGTCTTCAGCTACAAAATAAATAAATAGATTGGAACTTTGTCCTAACCTTAATTTAATAAGAGTGCACTCTAAACTCATAAACGTCCATTAATTTAAATATGTTTTGCAGAATCACCCACGTGCACATTAAATTAACATGATGCCCGAAAAGGACAAGTGTCCCCATCAACTTCTCGCACAAGGAATTCACCTTGTGTATGAGCCTCGATAAATAAATATAGTTTTATGGAATCCACCGTAAAACCTCACGGAATCCATCATGGAATTAAAAAAACTCATGGAATCCACCATGGTCTCACGAAATCCATCGTGGAATATGCATTTGGCATCATACCCCCAGGGTAGGATAGCAATTGTCCTCAATTGCTATTAGCTCAATGTAGAGCGAGCGGTGAGGGGTAAGCACTTAGGTCGCGGGCATGCATCCATTGGGTCTCTTCAACATGATGATTTTTAAACTTGACCAAATATCTAGAGTATTTATGACCAGTTCTAGTGGTCATAAAGTCAATGTCTAGAATAGTTTCAGGTTTAAGGATTTCAGTTTCTTCTTCTAACAAAGAAGGGTTTTCATAGACAGGGTGAACAAGTAAGTGGCCTCTAAAAAGTCTTAACAGACTGATATGAAAAGTATTGTGGATTTTCCAGTATTGGTGTAGTTCTAATTTAAATGCATTGTCATTGATTATGTGAATGATCTTGAAAGGTCCATAAAATCTAGGGGCTAACTTAACAAAAGGGTGTCTCTCAACACTTTGTAATCTTCTCTTTTTAATGTGTAACCAAACATAATTATCAACTTTGAAACTCGTAGCTTTTCTTTTCTTGTTAGCTTGTTTAGTATATGATTGCAGGCTTTCTCAATCATGTCTTTGACTTTAGTAAAAATAGTAGCATGCATATTGGCAATATCATCAGTAGCTTTAACTTTGTTGGATAATGATGTAATAGGTGTAGTCAATCTATGTTCATAAATGATTTTAAAAGGTTCTTTCTGTGTTGTTGTGTGCGGTGTATTATTGTATGCAAATTGAAGTAAATGCAAGTGTGTATCCCATATTTGTGGTTTTGAAATTGTGTATGCATGCAAAAGATCTAAGATTGTATTGTTCATAGCTTCTGTTTGCCCATTAGTTTCAGGATGAAATGCAGATGAGAAATCAATCTTTGTACCTAAATTAGCAAATAAAGTAGTCCAAAAATTATTACAGAATCTAGAATCACGATCAGAAATAATAACTTTTGGTAAACCATGGTTAGTGAAAACAGTTCTAAAAAATAATTGTGCAGCTTGAGATGTAGTTAATGTTTTCTTGCATGGAATGAAATTTGCATGCTTGCTAAATCGATCTACAATAGTCCAAATCATATCCATTGAAATATGTTTCCATGGTCATATAGGTTTTGTTAAAGGCATTAATAAACCATATTTCTTACTATGGTTTTGCTTAACTCTTTAACAAATTAAACACTCATATACAAAGTTGAAAACATCAGATTCCATTTGTGGCCAGTAAAAATCTTCAACAAATGTACGTAAAGTAGAAGTAATACCTCTATGGCCTTGATATGGGGGACAATGAATTTTGTGCAACACAAATGATCTAAATGTAACAGTTACACATAACCTTTTCTCATAAAACATAAATCCATCAGAATAAGATAATGAATCTATTGAAATCCAGTTATTGGCAACTAATTTATTCCAATCAACTTGAAAACTGGGGTCTTGGTCATAGGTATCTTTCATAGGGATAAGGGAATCAAAAGATATAACGGAGATATTATGGATAGTTGGTCTTCTACTTAAGGCATCGACAACAACATTCTCTTTTCCGGGTTGATATTGGATAAGTGGATGAAAACTTTGAATAAAAGCAGCCCATTTAATATGTCGATTAGAGATTTGTGGTTGACTAAGGAGATGTTTAATACTTTGTTAGTCAAATTTGATCATGAATTCAGATCCCATTAAATAGTGTTTCCATTGACGTAAGGCTTGTACTATAGCTAGCAATTCCTTATCATAGGTAGAATACTTGAGTTCAGAGGGTTTGAGTTTGCAGCTAGAATAGGCTATGGGATGTGAGTCTTGCATAAGGACAGCTCCTATTCTCCTAATCCGCTAGCATCAATGACTACTAGAAAAAATGGTCTATTAAAATTAGGTAATTGCAAAACAGACGCATGGGTTAAAGTATGTTTCAGTAAATCAAAATACTTTTGCTGATTATCGGACCAATGATATACAATACATTTCTTTAATAATTTTATCAAAGGTAATGCAAGTAATGAAAAATTTCTCACAAATTTTCTGTAAAAGCTAGCAAGACCTAAGAAAGAACGTAATTCATGCACATTTTTAGGGATTAGCTAATTCAAAATTGCTTCTATTTTTTTAAGATCAACTTTAATACCATAAGAAGAAACAATATGTCCTATAAGTATTCAATGTGGGTTTGGAAAAATTCGCTCTTTTCAGGGTTAGCATATAATTGATTCTACTTCAATAATTTGAAAACCAAAGATAAATGTTCATAATGCTCATTCTCATTCTTACTGAAAACCAATATGCCATTAAAGAAAACAATTACACAATGCTGATGCTTCAAAAATATGCGATTCATCATACGACTGAATGTGGCTAGTGCATTAGTTAAACCAAAAGGCATAACAAGGAATTCATAATGACCAAATTGAGTTCTAAATGTAATTTTGAAAATATCAGGTGTATCCAATTATACTTGATGATATCCAGATTTGAGATCTATCTTGCTAAATATTGTGGCTTCTTATAGTTTATCCATGAGGTCGTCTACCCTAGGGATCGGATATCTATTCTTGACAATGATTTTGTTTAGGGCACGATAATCAATGCACATCCTATATGTATTATTTTTCTTCTTAACTAATAGGACAGGTGCACCAAAAGGAGAACTACTGGGCCTAATAAGTCCTCGGGTTAACAGTTCTTCAACTTGGGCTTGGATTTCTTTTTTGCTTAATCCGATTATGTCTATAAGGTGCTTTACATAGTGGTTAGGAACCAGGGATTAAGTCTATTTTATGATCTTTAGGACGTGTAGATGGTAAACTAGAGGGTAAATCAGCAGTAAAACAATCTTTAAATTATGAAAAAAATTGTGCGTGCCTAGGATGCATCTGATTTTCCTTAGCTTCAATTTCATTCACCCATACTAAGTATGATTTGCTACATTTTTTTAATGCACGTTTAGCCTATGTGTGACTAAGCAATGGAAAATTATCTAAAGTGTGCGTACAATGTAATGTGATTTGTTTTCCGTTAGAATAAATTTTCATTAAATGTGTGGAATAATCTATATCAAAATTATATTCATGATGCCAAGGGATTCCTAAAATAATGTCACTAGATTGTAAAGCCACAACCAAGAAATTTCTACGCTCAACATAATCACCAATTTTAGTTTCTAAATCATGAACTTATTGTGTATCATTGTATCTAGTGCCTAAGAATGCAACTTTTATGCGATAATGAGTTGGAATAGTATGTAAATTTAATTCTTTGACCAATTTTGTAGAAATAAAATCATGTGCTATCCCATCATCATGTAAAACAATCTTTTAACGGCCATACACAAGACTTTTCATCGTTAATAATGAATGAGGATTTGGTATACCTGGTAAAATATCTAAAGTAGTACCAAATTTTGGGATAGTTTTACATACTGCTGTCATTTATTACATCAAGCTGAAATCTGCAGATTTTGAGCACTTCTATGAGGGTAACGCTTTGTGGAAGCTCATGTAAATTTGACTTTACATATTCGAGGTCAGAAGGTTGAAATGAACTCATATGTATATGAGGAAGTAACCCGTGTAATCCCCGCCGACAGGATTAAAGTGTTGGGCCGCCATGAGAAGTATGGATCATCAGTTAGCTTTTTGGATTAACAATTTATCGTTAGGTGTCTAGGTTGGTGGCACTTGTAGCAAACTATAGGCTTGGCTTTGGAAACATTGTTGGTAATGGCTGGGAGTTTAGGTATGTTGGGATTTGGATGGAAAGATGGCTTAGGATTTGAATTTGTGTTTGATGGTAAAGCAGGGGGTTGTGTCTAGGATTTATGGAAAGAAGAAGGAACAAAGCGATTTTGATTAATATTCGAAAGTAAGAATTGAATTGCTTTGTACCAAAGTTACCGTTAGTTGGAAATTGTTGCGATCGCTTTTCTCGTCCACAAATTTTGTCTTTAGCATCATAGGCCAAAGATATTGCATCCTCCAGAGTCATTGGCTTGAACATGTTCACCTCCGCATAGAAGTGACCAAGTAAACCAGACATATACTTGCGCTTGTGGATTGCCTCAGGTATATCTTCAAGCATTCGAAGTTGCAATAAGGCGTTCCAGAAACACTCAGTGTATTGCAAAATAGGCTCATGATCTCTTTGTTGCAGAAGATCCCACTATTTGTCTACAATTTTTTTTTTGGAAAAGCCTCCCAAGTAGTAGGACAATTAATACTTTTGCGGACAACAGTCCACCATAACGATGCTCTGTCCACTAAATGATTAGTGACACATTTGAGTTTGTCTTTTTCGGCATACTGTTCTTCATGGAAATAATCATCAAACAGACTAGATAAAAGCGAGAACAATTTTTTCGTCACGTAGCCCATTAAAAGTATGAAATTTGAAATTTCTTTTACTTATCTTGGCTTCTTTCCTGATAGACTGTGCTTCGAGTGTCGCATTGTTCGTATGCCATATAACATCTTCGGGTTGCAGTCCATCTTGATCGACAGTAGATCGTTGAAGAGTAGCGAGTTGAGCTTGCAAAGTTTAACGTGCTCTTCGTTCCAAAATTTCAAACAATCTCACACACTTGAAATCTTGTTAGAGGGATGAGTGTAGCTCAAGGTTGGGCTTACAAGGCTTTTAAAAAAAAAAGAAATTTTGCGATCTTTTTTCTTTTTACGAGTACAAAAATTGATGAAGGTCTTCTTCCAAAGAATATTTCGTGCGTATAGACTGTGTTTAACAATCTGCTTGCTGGAAATCATCTTTGTCAGAGTGCCGGTATGAACAGGGGCTTGCTGAAGTTGCAAAACCAGTTCGGGGTCGATTTGGAGAAGAACTCAGTGTGAACGCTTGCTAAGAAGGAAATTTAAAGATTGATTTTGAAGCTTTAGAAAGCTTAATAGTCTAAAGCTTTATTAAAAAGCTTAATGATTAAAAAAAAAAACAGGATGGCAACAGCTTGCCGTTAGAATCGGCACCGACGAGTACATCCTCTTGCCGTTGACATTGAAATTTGAGGAGTTAAGCTTTTAAATAAAGCTTATCAAGCTTTATAATCCAATTGACTAATGAAAGTCTCTGCTTCTTTGAGAAAATAAAATGTCTTGATAAAGGAGCTTCTCGGGTGGTCCTCTGTTGACAGAGAGTGGTCATTCGTGATCCAACAACACAGTAGGGGGTTCTTCATTGCTACGAACACGTTGGTATTAACGGTTTGTTACGAGACTGACTATAGAGCCCGTTCGTTCCAAGAGCTCGGCCTTCGCGCAAGATGGTAAGCGATTTGAAGCCCTTGATCTCAGCTTCGCTTTGATACCACTGCTACATAAATCGGATGTTGGATACGTATGTAGTGAGCGCCGGAAGGTCCCCAAGAACAAAGAACTCTACTAAAACTCATAAAAACAAGAAGAGAGTTTATACGACATGAAGCAAAAAGACAAATTAGGTACAATCTCCCCCATGCTTTGTGTGAGCGCTTCAGAAGGCATGTATTTATAAATTTATTCATCTCGAAGCTAAAAAATAGCCCAATTTTACAATTAGCATGCTTTGGCTTGCTTTTGTCCAAATAAAGAATAAAGTGGTTGGACAGCCCAAAAGTCAGCATGTATCCAAATACAATGTCCAATAATTAAATATTTAAACTGTGCGTCTACATACATACAAAATAATAAATATTTGACAAGTGCTTCAATAAATAAACACGCCAAAATAAATATTAGCACCACGCTTTTAATAATAAGACACGTGCCCGTAAAAAATGATAATTTTTTTTAGGTAATTTGAATACATGCTATCGCCCAGTGCTTCCCAACACCACCACTGCTTGCTCTACACATCAACTGAAGCATTCACAATTGTTAGAAAATAATAAAATTAAATCGACAAAAGTGAATACCTAGCAGTCTTCAGCTACAAAATAAATAAATAGGTTGAAACTCTGTCCTAACCTTAATTTAATAAGAGTGCACTCTAAACTCATAAACGATCATTAATTTAAATATGTATTTTACGGAATCACCCGACCCATGTACACATTAAATTAACATGACGCCCGAAAAGGACAAGCGTCCCCATCAACTTCTTGCACAAGGAATCCACCTTGTGTACGAGTTTCTGCAAATAAATATAGTTTTACGGAATCCACTGCAAAACCTCACGGAATCCACCATGGAGTAAAAAAAACTCACGAAATCCATCGTGGTCTCACGGAATCCACCATGGAATATGCCTTCTAGCATTAGTCATAGAAGGAGTACATTCAGAATATCCTTGAGTGGTTTCATCTACATGATGTTAAGCCTATTGGCTGTCCTCTACATTTGCATGTGAAGGTTAGTTAGGCCGATTATCCATAATTTGATGAGCAAAATACTGAGATGGCCAAGATCCTTTACACATTCGTGGTGGACAGCTTGATACATGCCATGATAGCCATTCATCCTGATATAGTATTTTTAGTTGGAGTTGTGGCATGCTATATGGCTATACTTGGCCGTTGGCATTGGGATGCTATTAAGGGTATCATGAGGTACTTGAAATGCTCAATAACTATGTGCATATGTTATGGTGGCCAAGATACAAGAGTCATGGGATACAATGACTTTAATTATGTAGGACATGCAAACAGTAGGAAGTCTATCATTGGCTATGTCTTTACCTTTATTGGAGGTGCTGTTTCTTGGATGTTCAAGGTGTAGAAATGCACAACCCTATCTACTACAAGGTATAGTATGTTGTAGCCATTGATGCTTATAAGGAGGCTCTTTGGCTAGGCCATATGATGGCTTACCTTGGCATTAGCAATGTGGTCCCTATATTGCATTCAGATTCTATGAGTGCTATTTAATTGGCCAAGAATCTGGTCTCCCATGCAAAGACAAAGCACATTGAGATGTGTTAACACTTTATTCGAGAGGTCATTGAGGACAACCCCATTGAGCTTGTCAATATCTTAATTGACCAAAATCCTGCAGATTTGTATACTAAAAGTCTCTCAACGGAGAGTTTTTCCTTCCTTAGGAAGTTAATGGGCATACAAAGTCTTTTCTCATCCTATTGTACTTATGTATAATTGTACTTTGTCACTTTTTTATTGTTGATCTCCTCACCAGGGACACATTTGCCTTTAAGTGGGAGGTTGTTGAGGATAAAGGCACTTGTGCCTAGTTGCCTCATATATTGGTTACATTGACAGTACCCACATACTCGCACAGCTATACACTGTAGGTGGCAGGTGCTCATTAGTATCACTTTCTTTTTTATTATTTCAATGCCATTTGAATAAAGGGAAAGCCGGTTACACATTGTGATTGTTGGAGTTCCCACATCTTGTGTCTTTCTCTCTTGCTCTTGCTCCTTCCACCATAGCTCTTGCTTTCACTTTAAGGTTCATTCCTTTCAATTGCCACATATAAAACATAATGCTAATGAGTGCAGTGGACCTTAGAACATGACTGCGTGAAGATGTGTGGTGGCTCCATGCTTAACGAGGTAAATTGCTCCAATCCATGGTAGTTTTATGGCCAATGAAGTAGAGTTGATTGCTCACTTCGACACATCTATTATGCAAACTGCATCAACTGGAGTATGCTCAAGCGAATTGGCATGTGGAGGGGCTATTGGTGGGCGAGGCTTCTCCATGGCTGGGGGAGCTACAATTCATTAATGTAATATGACATAGCATGTACTTCATCCAATAAAGCCGACTATGAACTGCGTGTGGCGCGGCTATAAATTTGCGGCACCTGGTCAAATTTAGATCCTCGAAATTGTTCACTGTGAAAAAGCTTCTCGGACGTAAAGGAGGGGGACGTCATTGATGATCCGTGCCCCTCTCTCTCTCTCTCTCTCTCTCTCAGATTCATCGGAACAATCACAAAGCTCAGAGAGTACTGCAGGAAAGGTCCCAGATTCGCCTCCTTTCTTTTGCTAATTTATTGCAGAGTTTTACGTGAAATAAGAAGAGAACTGAGAAGAGTTGTGATTGCCATTGGAAGCAAGAGGAGTCGAAAGAATTGAATTGATCTTTGGACGCCATGGGATTGAGCTTCGAAGATCTGACAGAAGCCACATCAGGCGCTGTTGGAGGCCTTGTGAGCACATCCATCCTCTACCCTCTGGACACTTGCAAAACCAAATACCAGGCTGAAGCTCGTACTGGTGATTCTCGGAAATACAGGTTTTTTTCTTGTTTTCCTTAAATTTGATGAATCAAGAAAGTGATTGTTATGTGTTAACGGTGATAGGTGCTAGGGCCATATTTCTGCTTTCAGTCTTCTGGATTTTCCAGCAGTCAAAAGGCAGATTTTTATCAGCTCGATGCCCGTGGTGTGACCTCTGAGCTGATGCAAGACAATACCTAATCAGAGATAGATTGTCAACTTGAACTGTTGTTTCGTGACAGGGTTTGTGTCTTTGTTCGACGGTTTGGGTAGCCTAGAACTCTAGCCTTAGTCTATATGTTGCGAATACGGATGATCCTGTGCGTAAGTGATCATTACTTGGTCAGCATAGTATTGCGAATATGTTGTGGATATGGATGATTCTGTGTAAGCGATCATTAATTGGTCAGCACTGTGTGGATTTTGCAAAGCCAAATCTGACATCATGCCATGTGGCAACCACCAAATCAAAAATTAAAAGTTTAAGATATAGAAAAATATATAATGTAAAAGAAAACCCCATGGAAATCGACTAAACAGCTTTTGACATGAAGTAAAAGGTTATTCTAACTGTCATTGTTCTGGGGCATGCATACTATGTATTGCGAGTACGAATCGTCTTGGGTGAGTAATCAATTTATATTGTTCTGGGCCATGTATTCTGCCCTTTCACTAAAAGTAGTGGCCCATAGACAAATATATTTGAACATCTTATAGAAAGGGATATGTTTTGGTTGTCATTATGCCTGCTACACTTGTGATAATCTTAATCGCAACCAATCACGCATGGTGCGGGGTGGCTTCACATTGGAGTTCAAATCATGCTAAAAAGGGAAATCACAGACTTAAAAGGTAGCTGAAGAGGGAGTGTTAAATAAAGTATGAAAATTTGCATCAGAGTGTGCTCTCTGAGCAGTCTGTTTAAATGGGATGTGAATGCTACTAGCATAGGTCGTTTGGGCATTCTCCTGCAAATGTGGATGTGCATGCGCAATAGTTTATTATCCTGCAAAATTTATTCACAAATTCCCCCATTACTTGGCAACTGCTTGGTCACAATCTGTGATTGGAAAGGGTCCACCAATGACCACATTTCTTGAGCTCATCAGGCAACGATTTTACATAAATTTTTTCCTTTAGAAATAGTACTTTGTAAAGTTATTGCCATGCTAGGAAATGGCTTTTCATCAAACTGGGCCACTGAGGAGACAAACTGGGCTTGTGGACCGAAGTCCATCAATAGTCCATGAGGCCAATACGACATCCCTGTTACAGTTGAGAAGGGCATAGACCGTGCATTGTGGTCTAGTAGCCATGTGACCTGTGGGTCTGCATGGGCTGTGGCAGTGATCTGAATGTTGAGGATTTCCCTGTTGCAGTTGAGAAGGGCATGGACCGTGCATTGTAGTCTAGTAGCCATGTGACCTGTGGGTCTGCATGGGCTGTGGCAGTGATCTGAATGTTGAGGAATGGGGGTGTTGCTATGGCTCTATCTCCACTGGAGGGGTTGCCAATATCAGATAGGGCTTGAGGTCTAAGTAGGAGTGGTTTTGGGTTGTGCTTTGTTGGCCTCAACATTGAGCATCAAAATGATCTCCCTTTTCACAATCCTGGCAAAACCTAATCCTCTTTGGGATATTTTGCAAAACCAGCTTCAGTCATGATAGGGAACTACTTTGCTTCTCACTTGTCTTTCTGGTCTTGTTCTTCCCACTCCCTCCCCTCCCCATTCGAGGGGTGGAAACTAGGGTCCCTTTGAAGATGGTAAGGGTGGCTTCTCCTCGATTTGGTGAGACAAACTTACGAAACACAAGAATTGGCACTCAAATTCATAGAAGGTGGGTAGTTAGGACCTTGAGATTTTCTTTGCATCAACTTGGAATATTTAGGTGCAGCTTATTCAAGAATAGAGTGACTTGATCATCATGTAACTTTGAGTGGTGGCAAATTTGGCAGGTAATCATGGATATTAAGCCAATTTGACCTTCAAGTAGTCCCTCTCAGTCATTTTAAACTCTTGGAGCTTGTGGTGCAATGGGTGGGAATTGAATGTAAAAGGATGGAATTTGAATGTGAGAAGATGATGCATCAAAATCAAGCTCATTGGAAAAAGCATGGGATTGAGAAGTATTATCTGCCCTTCTAACTCTAGGACAATCGCTTCTCACATTCTAGATATTGTCATGGATTTCTCCATGGTGATTTGGACCCATAGCTTGCACGTCAATGGGAGGGACTAGCTAGGCATTAATTGATGAGTTTATGCTAAGTTCAAGGCCATTTAATGTAGGGACATTAAATGTTCCATGGGGTTTAGTACATTAATTGTGGATGATCATGAGCCAATTCTTGGGCAAGGTCAAAAGAATAATTAACTAATTTTCAGAAATTAAAATTTGAAAATTAATTAATTAAAGCTGGAAATCACTTTTGGAAAGCTGCCAAGTGGCAAAACAGGCTGTTATTGTTGAAATTTCCCATGCAAATTGGAGGAGGGACTGAGGGTCATTCTAGCATTTAGTGGTTGGAGGAGGAAGAAAGAGCCATTGGATGAGCTCTTAGAGAGGTGATGGATGATCGTGTAGTGCAACAGGAGGGGGGTGGTATGTTTCCTTCTCCACCTTAGTGAGAGGCAGTGGTGTAAGAGGAGGGCTCGGCAGTAGCATTGCAGTTTTACCCCCCTTTTGAAGCTGTTGGTGCCATCAAATTGCCATCAGAGCTACCAATCAAAAGATGCTCCTTTCAGCGATTTTCTCTCTCTACATCTTCCTCTCTCATCCTCTTAACAATCCCTCAGCCATACTTAGCAATTTCCAGTTTGTGGTGAAGAGCAATTGCTGCTAAAATCCTATTCACAGCAGAAATCAGGATTTGCATAGCCACCTTGAGATCCATGCCCAATTACTAAAGACCCAACACTTGTGTTGCAGCTCAAGGCAAAGAGATTTGTAGTTGAAGCTAGGGGAAGCCCATTCACCAATTATTATGGCCCACATGCAAGAGATTGAAGACCCAATTTGAGCTTGGATTGTTGTACAATCAAGGGGAAAATTGTGCCCAAGCAGTGCTGGTCATTTTAGGGTCCAATCAGGTGTTAGCTGTCCAAGATTGAGTGGTAATTTGTAAAGTGTGTATTTACAGCTTTGTGTATTTAATGCTGAAGTCTTGATGTGGAGTTTCTATCATAAGATGCATTTGTAAGTAGCAGCTTGTGTACACAACCAATAGACTTTTGGACACCTGTTTCAAATATTCAATTAAAGAGTAATGAAATCTACCCTAGTCTTATATTTGAGCATGCAAAAAAATCAGCCCCTATACAATCCCCATATGCACGTTAGATAGGATTCCTTTTTCCTTACCAATGTGAAGATTGCAATACATTACAACACAAAATTCCTACTTCAGAGAAGAAAATGACATTTCTTTTTTGGGTCATGAAAACACTGCGTGTTAGTTTAAGTTACTTATTTTCCTGAAGCTTGCTTTCTGTTTATTAACTGCAGCTCTTCCCTCGATGTGCTTAGAGAAGCAATATCATCAAGGCAACTGCTTGGACTTTACCAAGGCATTGGCACAAAGAATTTGCAATCTTTCATTTCACAATTTGTATATTTCTTTAGCTATAGCTATATCAAGAACTTTTACTTGAGGAAAAGCCAAAAGAAAAGAATGGGTACCGGTGCAAATTTAATTGTGGCTGCTGCTGCAGGAGCTTGTACAGTTATCATTACACAGGTATGAATCAAAATACCTGATACTTCTGATGTTCTAGCAGCTATTAGATATTCTTGAGATTTTTATTTGAGTGCGAGACCGGCATGTTTATCAAATCCATACTTAGAAGAAACCATTGATTAAGTGCATGGTCGAAAAATGGCAAAGTTCACTCCTAATGTTCTCACTTTTGCCTTCGCAGAGTTCTGTTTTTTAACATTCTATGATCAGTAACACCACATGTATTTATTATGTTCCTAGATTTCTTTGTGAGAGCCCTCCATTTTAGAAAGGTTGAATCATTTATACAGTCTGTTTTGGCACCTTGGTAAGAAGGCTCTTCTCTCTTATCTGCTAACAACCCTTGCAGGCAGTGCAAGGGGAACATCTTGCTGCGTGGTGATTTATAGTCCCTGGGTATCATATAGTACTAGTACTCATAGATGATAGTGGTACAAAAGCCTTGATGATGATGGTAGAACTGTCATCAATGACGACAGGTTTCTGATACTTGGCATTGATGTCATATGTGAAGCTCGAACTTATGTTCAAGTTATAGAAGGAACAAAAGTATTGTGGTAAAACTTGACGTTTTAATTTGGGGTAGCAGCTGGATGCAAGCCAGGGTTAGGAGAAATCAAAAAACAGGAGAGCTTAACAACCATTATAGCTAGAGCGTTTTAGGAATTGGTAAAGTGCAATACTATTTGAGGCAGATGTGCCATTGTGTAAGGAACGTGCCCCCCGCCCCCCCTCCCTCCCTCCCCCCCTTCCATGCTGACAAGAGCGTTTTAGGGATTGGTAAAGTGAAATGCTATTTGAGGCAGATGTATTATAGGTTATTAGGAGAGCTTAGAAAACAGCAGTGCATTAGAACTGTTATAGCATTAGGTGGTTGGTGGAGTGAAATGCCATTTGAGGCAGATATGCCATTGTTTAAGGGCATATAACATGTTTGGGGCCTGTGAAATGCTAAACAGCTGAAAGAGCCTGAAACACTTACATATAAACATTGTGTAAGGACATAAACTTCCAATGTATCTGTATACATGAATATGTAGTATGGATTTATATCTGTATGATATATTAAATAAGTGTTTTGTTCCTTGTTTATGTGTTCGGCCAACTGATTTAGATTATAGAAGCACAAGAAAAAAGGTATTCCCTTCAATTGTCTGTCCATGATGATATTTTTTAAAGGAGAAAATGGATGGGGTCAAACATCCGCAGTACATATTAACAAGGAAAGCTTTCAATATTTTATTTTTCTGGCTGCGAGCTGTTCTTGATCTGTTCTTTTGACATATGAGTTCAGCAGAATTTAAGGAAAATGCACACAGGCATTTAAAAAGTGTCCATAATCTGTTGACAGCCTTTGGATACAGCTTCTGCTCGAATGCAGACCTGTTCTTTTGGAAAGTCAAAGGGTTTGTGGAAAACTCTCACTGATGGTAATTTGAGAGAAGCTTTTGATGGCATTGGTGCTTCCCTATTTTTAACATCAAATCCTGCTATACAGGTATTATTGTATCGTTGCCGTATATTGGTCTTTCTGTTGTATATGCTTTTTTTGTTCCTTTTATCTCAAGAAGTGAACATCTCAAAAGAATATGTTGTCTCATGTTGTTCATTGGGCCCTTTCCCAGTATACAGTTTATGAGCAGTTGAAGGGCCGACTTATCAGGTCACAGAATCTGGAGAACCCTGCTTCTAGCACTCCAAGAAACGGAAGAAATGGTGCACCAATTGTTTTGTCAGCATTATCTGCATTTCTCCTGGGAGCTTTGTCAAAGACTGTAGCTACTGTTATCACATATCCTGCTATCAGGTAAATGCTGAATGATGTGGCTTTGGAAAATAGTCAATAATTAGCCCATGCATGCTCAATCTTTTCTGGATCAACAGATGCAAAGTCTTGTTACAAGCTGCTGATTCTGAAGATGATGGTCAGCAAAGAGCAGCTGAAAAACGGAGGTCACGGAAGACCATGGTGGATGCCATCCATATTATATGGAATAAGGAAGGTCCCATGGGGTTTTATAAAGGTTTACAGGCACAAATTTTGAAGACCATTTTGAGTGCTTCTCTAATGCTTATGATTAAAGAAAAATCTTCAAAAGGTACCTGGTTCTTTATGATGGCTCTTAAGAGGTGGCTCGCTGCTCCTACAAGAACAAGAAAGGTTACATATTAAGAAATGCCACATGATTTGGAGCTTGGAAACCTTTTTCCAAGCAGTAAAATCAAATGGTCAATCTTCCTACTCAGCATCCCTGTGGTGTTGTTGTGGAAGAAGTATTCTTCAAATTCAACACTCAATTTTCCAAAAACAACAATTGTCATAGTGTCCATGCTCGCTAGCACGTGGGACAATGGTTGCTTCCTCAAGCAAAGTTGCTTTTGGGAGCCCCTCAGTGGATGGGCTAAGAAGGGCCTCATAAGGAAAAGATTAAATGTTGGTTAACTTTTCTTGAGTCACGAGATGGTAGGGAAATAGAGCTTGGTGAGGCTGTAATAGGCCCAATGTGATTAGCCCAGGTGGAGCAAATGTACACATAGGTTGAGAAATCTGGTATCCTAAAATCTAGCTATTCATTTGATTTTCAAATTTTCTGTTTACACAATCTTTATTTGCATTCAAACGTGGTCTTTTCTTTTTGAAAAGCCTGCACCTTTTGAGAATACAGGTCTCCTCCCAGTGGGTGGTCCAGATTATTTTTGAAAATCAGGAAAAGTTATTATGTAAGGGTGGATGATTCCTATGTATAAATGTTTGTATGATTTCCAGAGTAATGCTTATGCATGGGGTGGCACATAACATGATTTTGGGCACTCTAAAAAGACCAGGACTTGGGTAATGTAAAAGTATGTTCAAACAGCCTGGCTTACATCTGATTTCTTAGTGGATATCAACCTGCAGAGATCTGGATATCCTTGGAATGTAGGAACTCTTATCTAATAGATAATAATTCAGTGGTCTAAAACAATGCTTAACAAGATGGGTAGGGTAGTTATTTGCAAAAATTTACTTGGCAACGAGTGATACTCAGCCTCTATAGTCTAGTTAATGTGAAGGTCTAAGAAACACGTTTCTTTGAGTTTGAAACTTATGAAACGTTTCTTAAAGTAAGAAATGTTTTTGACTGTAAAAAACAATGTTTAAAAAATAAAGGGGGGACACAAACACATGGGTCTAAACTATTGGGCAATGTTAAGCACGATCATGTTGAGTAAAGACTCGTAAAGACTCAAGATTTTGGATGACATACTTACTTTTATGGGATCTTGTTTAGCTATTGGACTTTGCCAACCTAGCATCTGGATTCTATTCTTGTCTTGAGAGTTGATTATTATATGACTTTAGTCTCATTTACGAGGTATTTATGATATATTATGATTC
The DNA here is from genome assembly GCF_053477565.2 of Lygodium microphyllum. Lineage (NCBI taxonomy): Eukaryota > Viridiplantae > Streptophyta > Polypodiopsida > Schizaeales > Lygodiaceae > Lygodium > Lygodium microphyllum. The sequence goes on along the minus strand of NC_141137.1, from coordinate 63,397,064 downwards.
ATTTTGAATTTTGATATTTTGTCAGTTTGTTTTGGAATGAGAATCATGATATTGTAACTGGACTCAATCCATATTGTATATAAGCTATTTATGTGTTTATTTCAAAATTTTTGTATGTGATATGTATGAATCTTAATGTTTTGAAGTCTTAACCATAATATAGCTTGTCTAAAGATTAACTTTGACATTAGTCAATAATGGATCATGGATATGCAACTTATTATTGTCAATTGATTCTCATGTATTACTAGTTAGTTTTGATTAGTATTTTTTTGTTTAAGAGAGTTTCATAGAGGTTTAAGATCTCTTTTCTTAATTAAAACTATTAAAAAACCCATGTATAAAAAAACTCATGTTTTTATTTTACTCCCTCTTGAAAAAAACTTATGAAACATATTTTAATGTTTCGTTTCTAAATGTTTATGACAATTTTGGTAGTTATGATTGAATGGCTTATTATCTTTTTGATTGATGATATCCTAGACTAATAAAATTTCATTCTCTTACAAATAAATATACCAAATCCTCTTGAAAACATTGTGTTGTGTGTGCATGTTGGTTTGAGTAAGGTCAATAATTTTCACATTCAACCTAGTATCATAAAATTTTTGGATTTGCCATTATTTTAGTTGGATAGGGACTTCTTAGGGCATGTCTTATCTAAATATAATAACTCAATGGTTGTATTATCATTTTCCAAGGACATCTATGGTAGTACAATTCGTTTCCATCATAGTTTAAGCTTGAGTTTATTTCAAAAAAGTAGATAGCAATGTGGTTTTTTTGTTGAAACTATGAAAATGAAGTTTGAGAAATACGACGTGTCTTTCAAAAGACTAATCACATTTTTATTTGCATATGTTATTAAGTTATTGATTTATATTCTCTTCTATTGTTTATAAGAAAAGTGTTTTTTGTTAGCAATGAGAATGAATTGTTCATCCTTGTGCAAAAGACCTAGAGAATCAAGTTCATTGGCATTTTGAAAGATACAATGGTCAATCCAGATGTCTCACTCTACCTCGTGGTAAAGAATCTTCATGCCCTTTCTGGGTTGGTATTTATAGTGTGTTGCTTTATGTTCTTAAATAGCTTGATTTTGCATTTGTATAGAGTGTTTTTACTAAGTTTGAATCACCTAGAACCTTAATAATTGTAAAATTATGCCACTTTGATGAAAACTTAAAAAATCATCTATGTTATTTATATCTCCAAAGATCCTAGTTATGTAGTTTTAATAATCCAACTTCGTAAGGACTCCAAAGTTTTACAGTTTAAAGCTATAGAGCTAGAATCTTAGTAAGCATGTACACATAATAATACTTGATGAAATACTAGAATGTGCGTAATGGAACTACTAAATGAGCTTTCCCCTACATCGTGTATTCTTCCCCTAGAAAAATGAATAAAGATGAAAGATTTTGCAATGATTGAATTCACTTCATCAAAGAGATGGTTCTTTTACCTTGGCATGTGGCTTGATGAGTATCTTAGTTGCAAAAGTGTTTTGTTAGCAATGAGAACGAATTGTTCAATCTTGTGCCAAAGGCTTAGAGAATCAAGTTCATTGGCATTTTGGAAGGTACAATGGTTAATCTAGATGTCTCACGCTACCTCATTGTGGAGAATCTTCATGCCCTTTATGAGTTGGTGCTTATAGTGTGTTGATTTATGTTCTTAAATAGCTTGATTTTGCATTTGTATGGAGCTTCTTTACTAAGTTTGGATCATGTAGAACCTTAATAATTGTAAAATTATGCCAGTTTGATGAAAACTTGAAAAATCATCTATGTTATTAATATCTCCAAAGATCCTAGTTATGTGGTTTCAACAATCCAACTTCGTAAGGACTCCAAAGTTGTACAATTTAAAGCTATGGAACTACTATCTTTGTAAGCATGTACACGTAACAATACTTGATGAAATACTAGAATGTGCCTAATGGAACTACTAAATGAGCTTTTCCCTACATCTTCTATTCTTCCCCTAGAAAAATGAATAAGGATGAAGGAAGAATTTGCAATGATTGGAACCACTCCATCAAAGAGATGGTTCTTTACTTTGGCATGTGACTTGATGAGGATCTTAGTTGCAATCAAGAGCCATCATTTTCTTGGTTGGTGGGTTATCCTTGTTGTCCATAGGAGGTGCCTGCATTGTTTTAGGAGGGGAGGTACCCTCCCTTGTGGGTGTTAAGGTGTGTGTGCCTAATAGGGGGGAAAAAAAGGTGGTTCTTTAATGCTCATGATGCACTTCGTATAACTAGGGTAAATGGGTTAGCAATGTAATAATCCCACAAAATAGAGATTGCACTCCACCCCAATTTAGTGACAAATTTGCACAAAACTTTTTTAGCTACTTAAAGCTATGACAAAAATTCTTATGTATTGTATACAATGCTACTATGAGTCAAATAGTTGAGTCATGTAATTTTTAAAAGACCAAATTGCTTTAAATAAAAACCTTAAAACCATGCATCCTTGAATGCCTCTTTATTGGCCCCTCATTTTCATTCTTTTATGAGCCCTTCATTTATGACTAGGTCTTCTTGAGAAAAATATCAAAATAGCCCAAAATTTTAGTATTTGATTGTCATACGAAAGGGAGCGACGGATTGAAGGTTGGACTCGAGAGCTATGGCGGGAGAGCAAGAGCAAGAAAGGGAGAGACTAGAAATGGGAACTCCAACAGTCACAATGTGTGACTAGGCCTTCCTTTATTCAAACTGTCACTAAAAGAATAAAGAATAAAGTGACGGTGACGGGCACCCGCCACCTGCAGTGTGCAGTGGTGGTGACTATCAGTGTAGTAATACACGGGCGGCTAGGCAGAGGCGCCCTTACCCCCAACAACCTCCCACTTAAAGGCGAATCTGTCCCAGTGAGGAGTGAAAAGAAAAAGAAAAAAAAGACAGTACAACATGTACACATGTACAACAGGATGAGGAAAGACGTCATCTCATCCCACGCCCATCAACCTCCTGAGGAAGGCAAAGCGCTCTGTAGAGAGGCTTTTCGTGAGCAGATCTGCAGGATTCTGGTCAGTCGAGATCTTGACAAGATCAACATACTTGTCCTCAACGACCCCTCGTATGAAGTGATACCTTAGCATCAATAGCAAGGTCAACAACTAAACGAACCAACCAAATGGCCTCCTTGCAAGCCTCAGTGGCTGCAACATACTCGGCCTTTGTAGTAGAAAGGGTCGTGCATTTCTGCACCTTGGACATCCAAGAAGTGGCACCTCCAGCATAGGTGAATACATAGCTGGAAGTGGACTTCCTACTATCTGCATGTCCTGCATAATCAGAGTCAGTGTACCCCACGACTCTTATATCCTGGCTACCATAGCATATGCACATATTTGCAGTGCCCTTTAGGTACCTTATGATACTCTTCACGACATCCCTATGCTTCTTGCTAGGTGTAGCCATATAGCTTGCCACAACACCAACTGCAAAGGCAATATATAGACGAGTGGCTATCGTGGCATACATAAGACTGCCCACTGGAGATGCATAGGGAATCTTGGCCATCTTGGCCCTCTGCTCATCTGTCTGCGGACAATCAGCCCATGATACCTTCACATAAGAAGGCAATGGACAACCAATAGGCTTTACGTCCTGCATACGGAAGTGCTCAAGGACTTTATGAATGTACTCCCTCTGTGACAAGTAGAGGAGTCCCTGATGCTTGTCACGTCTAATGCGCATACCAAGTATGTGAGCGGCCTATTCCAGATATTTTATCTCAAAGCTCTTCTTGAGCTGAGCCTTAAGAGCATCTAGCTCATCATGAGCTTTCCCTGCTATCAGCATATCATCCACATAGAGTACCAAAATCAATAAAGAACCAGCACGGGCTTTCTTCCTGTAAAGATACGAATCCATAGTACTCCAGCTGTAGCCCTGCGACTGCATAAAGGCATCAAACTTATGATACCACTCCCTAGGTGCCTGTTTTAAGCCATAGAGACTTTTCTTCAATTTGCACAATAGGTGCTCCCTGCCAGGTTTTGCAAAGCCCTTAGGCTGCTCCATATAAATCTCATCATGCAAGTCCCCATGTAAGAAAGCCGTCTTGACATCCATATGGTATAAATCCAAGTCAAGCTGAGAAACCAAAGCCAAGTCTAAGCACAGGGTGGTCATCTTAACCACAGTAGAAAAGACCTCGTCAAAGTCCACACCATGCTCCTGCTTAAAACCCTTTGCTACCAAACTAGCCTTGTATACCGGCTTGGGGTGTCCAGGGGTACTTTTTAGCTTGTACACCCACTTGCGTGGCAAAGCCTTCTTGCCCGTAGGCAAGGAAACCAAATCCCAAGTGTCATTCTTATGCAGGGAGTCTATCTCAGACTACATAGCTCTCTCCCAGGAGTGACCGTCACCCCTGCGCATAGCCTCATCATAGGTGAAAGGCTCTCCTGCATCTGTAACAAAGACATAATGCATTGAGGGCTGAAATCTATCAGGTGGACGTCTGTCTCTAGTAGACCGTCTCATGGCAGGCTCTGCTGCCTACCCAGTTGCCTGTCCAACACCTTGACCATGAGCATATGCTGCAGCTGTAGGCTGTCCAACTGGCTGTGCGGGAGCTCTCGGCTCCTCTTGAAATATGACCCTGCCAATCTCAACAACTCTCTCAGGCTGCCTATGCATTTTGTCTTCATGGAAGACTACATCATGAGTGTGGATGACTTTCCGTGCCTGCGGATCCCAGAGACGGTAACCCATCTCGCGTGCATCCCCATAACCAAGGAAAATGCATTTGACACTCTTGGGATCCAACTTACTTCTCTTGTCCCTGGGCACATGGCAAAATGCCTCATATCCAAAGACACGGAGTTGCGCATAAGAGGGAGGTTTTCCAGTCCATACCTCCTCTGCAACCTGAAAATCCAAACCACTAGAGGGTGATCTGTTTATGACATGCATAGCTGTACTAATTGCCTCAGCCCAAAAGCTATGTGGTAGGCCTACATGGCTAAGCATACTGTGTATACGCTCCTGGATGGTTCTATTCATCCGCTCAGCCAAACCATTCTTGGGGGGTGTAGGGGGTGGTCAACTGACGCTTAATACCCCTCTCATCACATAACTGCTCAAAAGCACATGAGACATACTCACCCCCATTATTTGTCCTTAGGCATTTTAGCCTATATCCAGACTGGTTCTCAACCAATGCAAGCCACCTCTGAAACATAGCCAAGACATCGGATTTCAGCTTAATGGGATAAGCCCAAACTTTTCGTGAAAAATCATCTATGAACGTAACAAAATACTTTGCACCACCCATAGACTGACAAGCCATGGGCCTACAGACATCCGAATATACCAATGCCAAGGGCTCACTCATGCGTGGCCTACTAGACTTCTTATGCGTAGACCTAGTCTGCCTGCCATAAAGACAATGCTCACATGAATCAAAACATGCATAATCAAGGGGCGGTAAGTACTGCAAACTAGAAAGCATTTTCATTCCCGTCAAAGACATATGGCCCAAACGGGCATGCCAAAGAGATACATGTGGGATAGAACACACAGAAAAAACATGATCAAGGGAAGAAGTTGATACAATCAAGGGGTAGAGACTGCCAGCCTTGGCACCTCTCGCAATCACAAGTCTGCCACACGAGTGATCTTCCATGTAGAGTCTCCAAAACATACATGATATCCTGCATCATCAAGCTGGCCAACAAACACGAGACTGCGTGTCAAAGCAGGTACATGACGTACATCCTACATAACAAAACTGCTGCCAGAAGAAAACTGCAGCCTAACATCACCAATGCCCACAATATCAAGAGATCTGTCATCACCCAAGTGTACAGAACCCAAAACAATACGGTATGAATGAAACCACTCTTGGCAAGGTGTCACATCAAAGGACACACCTGAGTCCAAGAGCCAACACTGTGCATACATAGAGTGTATCTCTGTCATCTACGAAGCACTAGAAGAAGCTGCTAGGATATAATCATCATCATCAACATTCTCAGGCTGCATAACATTGATCTCTTCAATTTTAACACTGGACTTTGCAGGTACTATACTGCGATCAGAAGACTTATCCTGCACTTTGTCTTTCCCCTTATCTTTGCGCCTTTCATTGCACAATTCATGGCATTGTGGCCTAATATGGCCCTTTTTCCCACAATGGTGACAAGTAACATCTGCATTCTTGCCACGGGATTTGTTACGTGACTTCCCACAAGACTTGGACCGAGATTTCTGAGAATCCCGTCCACGGCCACTACCACTGCCATGCTTTCCATATCCATCATTCTTGCCTCTAACTGGCATAGCATGAGACACACGAGAGGCATCCAAATTCTTACGGTTAACCTCTTCCTACAGAAGAGCACTCTCAACATCAGATAATTTCAAGGTAGTAGTAGAGGCACATAATGCATTGCGGAATACATCCCATGACTCATTAAGAGTACCAAGCAAGAAAAGAGGAGTGACATCCTCTGCAAAAGTGATGTCTTGCGAAGTTAAGTTCTTGAGTATAGCATGGAACTGGCTCAAATGAGCAGACATAGTCACATTCTCCTTCATGCACAGATCCATAAGCTGCTTCAGCCAATACATTTGACTCGCTGGGCTTTTCTTGTCATAGAGATTTTTGATCTTTTCCCACAATTGCCATGCACTCTGTTCTTCCTCAAAGACATTATAGTGAACCTGTTCTGTGAGAGACAATACAATAGTGGACTTGCATAACTCATCAAGCTCAAGCCATTCCTCATCTGGCATAGTTGCAGGCGGATGCCCACTTGACCTCAAAGGTTTGATCTGCGATTTCTGCACCAACACCTGCCAAATCTGGCTCTTCCAATAAGGGTAATTCGTACCATCAAGCTTAGTGATGTTGAAAATAGCATGATCAATGGACGAACTTGCCATAATGCAAGCTGGAAGACTGTAGACAGTTCAAAACTGCTTGCTATTTACTATAGAAAATGACCAAAAAAGTCACCAAAATCGAGGAAAAATGGCGAAGAAAGTGGAACCAAAGCTGTTGCCCACTAAGTACTAGTGAAAATACATCATTTCAGAGTGTTTCAGCATGAAAAATCCATGTTAGTCCATACATATATGCTTGCTGTAATAAATTTCAGATTTTAGTAAAAGAGAGCTAACAGTGCCAAAATCGGATCCCAAGGCAATCAAATACTGCCAAGACCAAAGCCGGCATCATGCGGGCATAGCATAAGCATATGATGGTCAATAAGCATGAATCCAACACCCAAGTATGTCATACAAACATCTGCCAGTGAGTAGGCACACCCCCCAGGCAACGGGGCAAAGTGTTCCTGCCACTACCAAAACTTGACATAAGTAGGTGTCAGTTCACAAAGATACGGATTCAAAATTGAGACTTAGCTCATAAGCATAAAGTGAACCAATACATATGATGTATCATCCCAAAAGGTAAGAAGTCCCAAAGTCTCAAGTGTCTGTAACTGCTCAATAGCATGTAACGACTCAATGCATAAAAGTACCACCTGCTCAATGTCTGATAAGCATTCAAGAATGCTCCCACTAGCACAAAATCCATATGTACGAGCTCAAAAGCTCAAGCCAAGGCAAGACACAGTGCCAATGACATAAGTCCAAGACAATACATCAATAGTACATCCCGAACATGTAGGCGGTAGAGCATCCGTATGTAGCATCCATAAGCATGTAAGACATCAAGTACATCCCAAGATACAACTCTGGCAAGCCAATAAATAGCTCAAGTAAGCTCCGAGAATCCAAGGTCAAGCCAAGACTGAGCTCCAGTAGCAATAGGCTCCAAACAATGTAACTAGCATGTAGTAATGGCATAGGCTAAGCATGTCAAGACCGGTCAGACATAAGCAACATACATGCCATAAGTACATCCAAGATGGAGCATCCAAATGCTTTGCAAAGTGAGCTCAAGCTCAACCAACGATCCCGAATCAAAACCAAGCTCTATGTCGAGCCCCAAGTGTTAATACATCACCATATATGTCCGAAACATAGCCCGAAAAGCATAGTCATAAGTATACATGAGTAAAATGACTTCAGCCCAACTGTGTACAGCAGTGATTTACTGTTCAAAACTGAGAATTTCAGCAGCAAAATCAGCTCCAAATGGTTGCCAAACAATAGGCATACATTCCCCTAACATCCGAGCATCAAACGGGACCAACCGGGCATCAAATGACAATGCCAAACAACCTGTAGCATCAAATGTTAGTGTAACACTATCATAAACTGCCTATGGACTGCTATGACAGTTCTAAAACAGTATTAAATTAGTCCAAATGCTATGCCAACACATCAACCATCAAAACCAAGCATCAAAGCATGTTCATATGCCCGAAATGGAGCCTTTCCAAGTGCCAATGGAGGGGGAGAGCTGCTGTTGTGACTGTCAATGTTGAAGACAGATATGGGAGGGCTGCATGATTCCTCCAACTGTAAATGCTGGTCCTGAGGCTGCAAAAAATGGTGGCCAAGCTTCGGAGGGGTCCGATTAAAGCCAAGGAAGGCCTCAAACAAGCTCGAGCAAGTCTTATTCAAAGGCAAGTGAGATAAGAAGCAAGGGAGCTTCAATGGTGGCTACCCCAATCTTGTTTACAGCCTGTGAGACCTAAGAAATGAAGTAAACCTTGAAGAAAATGATCAAATACCTTTGATGTAATGCCCAACAATGCCGGGAAGGTGCTCGGGAAGCCTGAGAGTGACGGGAGCTCGAAGGAGTCGGATATAGCCACCGGGAAGGAGATCCAATGCAAGTAGGGAGTCGATGGGATGTTCAAAATGCCACGAACCAAGCTCAAGAGTCGGAAAGCAAAGCTCTAATATCAGTTGAAAGGGAGTGACGGATTGAAGGTTGGGACTCGAGAGCTATGGCGGGAGAGCAAGAGCAAGAAAGGGAGAGACTAGAAATGGGAACTCCAACAGTCACAATGTGTGATCGGGCCTTCCTTTATTCAAACTGTCACTAAAATAATAAAGAATAAAGTGACGGTGACGGGCGCCCGCCACTTGCAATGTGCAGTGGCGGTGACTGTCAGTGTAGTAATACACGGGCGGCTAGGCAGAGACGCCTTTACCCCCAACATCATATAGTTCAACTATTTAACAAATATTATACAAGTCACTTTAAAAGGAAGATCCAATGGGGGATTGTGAAATGTCATTCTATTGGCCCGTGTTACCCTAACCCAAAATATTATAGTCTTTTTGGCTATTGTGGACACTTTGCTATGGATGGTGACAATGTAGCACAAAGAAATATACTAGACATGTTGGAGGAGAGAGAACACATCATAGGACAATTAAAAGCATGTAAGAGAGTGGAGGGTAAAAAGAAAGAACAAAAGAAAAATAATTTGTTGTATCAAGTTTTTGTAGATGGATTTAAGAGAATTTGCTTGCTAATGTATATGAGGAAAGAGAATTGAAAGTGACTCCAAGGAGTGAATTTTAAAATGGGAGTTCTTTGGCAAGATGCAAATTAAACTTGCAAAGATCATGACTTGTTCATATGAATAAGATGTGATAGATGAGTCATATGAGTACTTGTTCATATGGATAAGATGTGATAGATGATGCATATTTAGTTAAGCTTGTTTATTTATACATGAGAAGACCAAGCTAAACACAGATTTGACTAATATAATTAATTACATTGGTTAAAATAAAGCTTGAGTCTTAAGATTAGGTTAGATTTATATGACTTTAGCAATGACTAGATGTAAGCTTATATAAACAAAATGATTTACTAAATCTTACTAATGGAAATGGCAAATGTTAAATAAGTAAGTAATAATTATTATTTTAGGTAAATTTTAATACTATTTCAAACAACATGAGCAAATTGTTGAGTTAGAATAAACTAACATTTCATCAATACTTTATCATAGCCATAATGTATATGGGTTAGATTTTAATCAATATTTGTCACATCTACTTATGTGGGTTATGAGTAAACTATAAAGTTTTAATTAATAGTTTATCATAACTATGTATATGGGTAGGAGAAAACTATTCATTTAAAAGAGTTAATGTTTTTGTAAATATGTATCTATAACTATCTATATTTGTATATAACATGTATTGTATGGACAAGAGATTAATAAGCAAGTGTAAAAGTTATTATCATAGGAGGCCAATGTTTCTCTTAATCCTCAAACGAACAAGGTGAAAAATTTGAAAAATCTAAAGCAAAAGACAAAGGCCAAGGAAAAAGTGAAATGGAAGACGAAGGTGCGCCAAGAAAAATATGGAAACATAAGAAGTGCAGTAAAGTCCTAAATCAAGGAGAAAGGCGCACAAGGAAAAGCGCAAGTCAATACTTTTGTAAAAGAGCGCAAGGCACATCACGATTTATTTTAAGAGTGTCAGGCTCTCACCCGTGCAATTTGTAAAGGTAGATGGGCAGTAGGAAGGAAGCTAGGAAGATAGGAGAACAATTGGAAAAAGGCCCTAGGCCACGGCCGGCCATGTAGAAAAGGGGATGAGGGGATGACCGTCCAAAAGGGGATTTAGGGTTTTGTATATAAAGTTGAAAAGTGCCCAAACCAACTCGGCCATTTCCATTCAGCCCTCGGATCGGTTGACTCGGCCCTTGGCCACGTCCACTCGACCATCCGAGCCGCAAATTCAGCTACTATTCCCATTTGGCCCTTGGTTTGCCGTTCGAGTCCACCACTCGGCCCTTGCAATTCGGACGAGTTGGACCGAGTCATATTTTTACAAATTTTTTGGAAAATTGCACTAGACCTAGCTAGATTTCAACAGTGCAAACTTTTGTGAGACCGGCATAGGAACCCACTATAAGCAAGGGAGTAGAAGGGCAGATGAGTGTGAATAGCCCTAGGGGCAAGGGGAAATGCTTATTTTTTCCTTTATCAATCCAACTCAGCACTATCTTACTTCTCCTTTTCCAACCTCAGGGTGGGGTGGGTTTTCTTTCTTTTTTGCGGGTGCGCCGGCCGAGGGGGGGAGAGAGAATATTTGACCTCTCTCATCATCTAACAATTCGACTCCTTATCCATAATTTTCTGATCTCTTAGATAGAAATTCATTCACATCTACAAGTTTTCTGTGTTTTTTTAAAAACTAAGCTTCTCAAGTTTTCTCAATCTTAAACTTGTGTAGGTTGCATTCAGATTGTGTCTAGTCAAACAACATCTAGCTACAACTGCGAGGATGACTAGACATGACAGTTGTGACGATAAATGCACCTTGAATGGCACTGCACAAACGGCCCAAGACATCAGTGGAGAAACCACATCTAGCTGTGTAGTTGAGGACTCAAAGGCATGTATTAGAAGACTTAAATTTGTAAGCCAAGATCCGGAAGATGAAGACATAGTACTGCATGCTTATCTTAGGGTCGAAATCACCACAAAAAGAAGCATAGTGTCGATGCTCTCATCGACAAAGGAGCAGATTTCAATATCTTGACCTATGAAGCATGGACCCTACTAGACCAATCGAAGTTCGCACTGACTCATGCAACTCTTAGTCCGTGTACAGGGAACACTCACAAGCACTTATAGGGAAGTGTAAAATCCTTGTAACTATTGAAATGTAAAGCTTACCTATCCTATTCCATGTTCCTTCAAATAGCGCTAATTGGGGAAAAGAGACCCTCCCAAGAAGACCCTTCAAAAGGGCATCGAAGTGCGAGGCTGATTATGTAGCACAAAGGATACACTTGACACTACCAAGCGTGAGGATAATCATAGCCTTTAGTAAGGTGACCTCATCAAGCCTCAAGGGAAGGACAAGTAACACTCTGACGTACCCGGCAAGTCTAGTGATGAGAGCAAGGACTTGTTGAGAGAGATGATACAAGTGCATGTTGAATAGAGAGAACTAGTGAGTGAGGCCATGCTTGAAACAAGAAGGTCAGGAGACAATGTCAAGGACATGCTCTGGACCTACAAACATCGTAGAAGACCACAAAAGAAGCCCAAGCCTTATAGATGACATGCTCTCGACCTACAAACATCATAGAAGACCACAAAAGAAGCCCAAGCCTTATAGATGAAGGTATAGATGGAGAGTCAGCACAAGGCCGCGATGGATATCCAAAGCATTGCTACATGCTCAAGGGTATTACGCAGGTAATCGATGGATTTGGGTACCAAAATCCCTTGCTAAACCACCTTTGTCGGCTAAAGGCCAGGACATATCAAGAGCGACGAAGCGCAGGAGAAAATCTAAACGAAAAAACAGGTATCGAGTCAAAAAATTGGAGTGACTGAACCCCTCACGAGTGAAATCAAGAAACCAAACGAGACTATTCGAAGGGTAGATCCTCAACCTAGCGTGCTTAACAAGTGCATATCATATATACCTGTGAAGTGTACAAAAAAGCCCCTAGTGCCCAAGGAGTCTTTGATTTCCTCAAGAGGATAATGAGCATCTTAGGTGCAACATTGCTCATGGCAAGGTTGATTGCTCAGCAAAGCAATTGGCAGAATCATCTAATAGCCACGAGCAAATCTCCCAGCCAATGCCAAGTCCACCTAGGAGTCCCAAGTCTCCTACACCCCCTTTCCCTAAACAGACACAGGAAGCACAATGAATGTCATCAAGTATATCTGCTCAATCCCAATCTCTATCTCCATCTAAGCTTCCAAATGTCCAAGATGCGGGACATGACACCATCCTTAGCTCTCAGCCTAAGGATATGCCTATGCAATCCATCGTGACTAGCTCAACTCATGCTCGATATGCACAAGAGAATGCACAAAAGGCGACAAAAGACATGGCCACTTCTGACCTGCTTAAAGACTTGACACCACAGTCTACCAATAGTGGCCAGTCCACTGAACTAGCTGCTACTACCTCCAATCAGGAATCACAGTAGTCACAACCTTTGACCATGACGATGCCTCTTGTGGAACGTGTCCTTAGCAATTCACCCGTGGAAGAGGTGTCACAATCAACATCCTTGACACCTCTAGCATTATCAAAGCACCTCAATCTTAGGCTTGAGGAGAAACCTCTCGAAGATGTGGCTAAGGAGATGGCACATCTGACCAATCAACCTAGCAAGGCTTTCCAGCAGTAGGTCGCAGCTACGTCCCATAAGGACATACTAGAGAAAGAGAAAGATGATGCCCAACCAAGTATATCAACAGCTGACCTAGTTCAGGGTCCTGAGTCTTTAAGGGATACACCTTCACTAACCAAGAAAAAGAGGGGAAAACAACAAAAACAACGACCGTTACAAGAAATTGGGGACACCAAGAAGATGGAGACCAAGAGCACGGAAGTGCTTGAGAATAAAGTGTGATTGATTGGGCATGGAGGTAATCTCACTACACCCATAGAGATGGATGGCGCATCGGCTATGTGAGAGGTAGCCATTAGTTCTTGGCTTGGAATGCTTGAAACAATAAGCGGTATGTGGGTCTTGGCAGTTGGTTGCCTCTACAGTTTCCCATGGTACCCCATACGATTTATTATCATCCACTTCAAAGGTACCTATGGCTCTAGTGATATTAGGCACGTGGAAAGACTTTATGTACATTAGTAATAAGCAAACATGCTATCTTAAGTGCAATGCCAACCCTTCTTGTACTTTTTTGTCCATGCGACTATACACATCATATATACATATAACATTAAATAGTAGATTAACAAAGCCATTATGTTAAAAAAATTAAAATGATATCGAAACTTAAAAATCAAGCAATAGTTTAAAGTAAACCAGTCATTATTATTGTTAATATGTTTGTGACCTTTTTAAGAATAGAATGATGGGTAGCCAAAAGGGTGTTGCATGGAGTTACATTGAAATGGTAAATGTTGCCAACCAATGATAGGCTACACTACAAGCATTAGGGTCATGAATTTACTAGTGGGATCATAAGAATTTGCAAACACTTGTGTGGGGTTGGCACTAGTGTAGCAAATTGCTTGTCTCTTCTACTAGAATTTTGGTAGAGTTTATTGTACTTTCTTGAGAAGATAATGTTGAAGGGAAAGAAAGTGAATAGAACAAGAGTTAATACTAGTCCATGCACTCCAATGTAAGGCACTATAGCTAATGATGTTTCTAATCTAGAAACAATGGATGAATCCACAATACCTTATGTATTAGATACCTTGTATGATGTAGAAAAAATGTTAGTAGGCACAAGCATGTCCAAAGCAAAGGAAAAAAGTCAAGGGATTATGATATTAGGAAAATCTTTGACAATTAGAATATACAAGATTTGCATCCACCATGGATGATGACATTTTTTGCATGTGATGTAGCTTTTAATGCCATTAGAAATCCTATATCTTCAGATGGCTTTTAAGCACTACAAAAGGTGGTTTGTGTTGAAGATGCAAAGAGGGAGAAAGAGACACAGACATTGAATGAGCCCAATGAGCATAGTACTCTTATTCTTCTATTTCATTATTCATTCATCTTGAATAATACACAAAAGCCAAAGTACACTAACCATAGTGTAAACACCTAACCTAGCAGCTAACTCTAGTTAGGTCATCTCGACTCATTTATTAGCACACATGATGTGTAGCTAACCTATAGGTATGAGACTCGGTGAGATTAATTCTTCACACTCCTCGTCAAGCTCAAGTCACCTCAAGTAGTATCTTAAACTTATCTCTACCAAGTGATTTGGTAAAGATGTCCGCTATTTGGTCTTTTTTCTTCACATGGATAATATCTATCTTGCCTCCAAGTACCATTTCCCCGATGAAGTGGTAATGCACTTCTATGTGCTTTGATCTTGCATGATAAATAGGATTATTGGCAAGAAGCACACTGCTCATGTTGTCATAATATAGCTTGATTGGCTTATCCACACATATGTCCACGACGTCCAATATCTTAACCAACCAAATAGCTTTGTATGCAGCTAAGGCTGCACCTCTATATTCTTCTTCAGTACCCAAGAGACCCACAATGGGTGCTTTTTACTTCTCTAGCTAATCATGCTAGTGCCAAGACCAAATGTATACCCACTTGTTGATCTTCTGATGTATGCACATCCATCCCAATCTGCATCACTATAACATGTCATCTCAAGAGTCTTACCATACTCATAGAACAACCCATAGTGTAATGTAGCCTTCACATACATCATAATCCCTCTACTATGTCTAAATGAGGTTTCCTTGGCTGTTGCATGAATTGATTGATCAACCCAACTAAATAACTAATATCCGATATAGTGATGGTAAGATAAATCAAGCTACCAACCACCTGTCTACATATGATTACATTCTCAATCTCATTTTTTGTATCAACTATTAACTTGACATTCTATTCCAATGGAGTATCCGTGGGTTTGCACTCTAGCATACCATACTTCTCTAGCATATTATGTGCATATTGCTTTTGTAACATCTAGATTCCTTGAGGTGTACAAATGACTTCAATTTCGAGGAAATTTTTCAGCTCTCCCAAATCTTTGATTTGAAACTCTTTCTGCAACGTAGACTTGATCACACCAATCCCTTGTGAATCATCAGCTTAATGACCAAGTCATCTACATATAACCCCAAAATCACATAGCCTTTCTCTATCTTCTTGGTAAACAAGCTATGATATACTTTGCCAACTTGAAATCCAAGACTTTATAAGTACAAGCCAATTTTTGCATTCCATGCCCATGGTGCCTATTTCAATCCATATAATGCTTTCTTCAATATGCACACATAAGACAGATATTTAGGATGCACATATCCTTATGGCTGATCCATATATACTTCTTTCATCAAGTCACCATTCAGAAAAGAAATCTTTACATTCATCTGATATAAGTTCCAACCCTTTGATGCAGCTAATGCAATGATCGTTTGTATAGTTGCCATCTTTGCAACATGACTAAAAATCTCTTCATAGTCTAGCACATACTGTTGAGCATAAGCCTTCACAACTAACCTGGCTTTGTGTCTCTCAAGTGAGCCATTTGAGTTGCATTTGACTTTATAAACACACTTGCATCCAATGGATATCTTGCCTTCAAGCAGCTAAACCAGATTCCAAGTTTGATTTTCCATCAAAGCATCATACTCTTCATCCATGGCTTTACACCAATTCTCATCTTTGATTGCTTTTGCAAATGATGTGTGCTCTTTGTAACTTGTAACTTTTGTCATGTATGCATAATGCTTAGTTGAGTATCTAGTGTAAGTAAATCTATCAACCAACTTTCTTTCTCTCTGTGATCTCCATAGTTGTGGTGCACTATGCGATTCCACTCTCTCGTGAGGAGGTGGTACATACCTCTGCTTAACACTTGGTGTAACAATTGCAAGTATGTCAAGCTCACTATCCAGCTATCAATAGAATCATATCCAATGCCTTATTTTTTCCTTTCTCCATGTCCAATCTCCCTTTCATTGATGTATACATGCCAGTGGACTGAGATCCATGACTATGTAATCTACCTGTCCAAGGACTCACACTTGTAGCTACATCATGCGTAGGTCCACTAGCAGTAGTAGTATCCGGCATTTCATTTTCAACATATGCACTTTGTGAAGAGTCATCTTGAACTGTTACTTGCTTAGCACCATACTAGGATGCTAGCTCATCAAATACTACATCTTAGATAATGAAAGTCTCATGAGTAGCTGGAACATAGCACTTGTAAGCCTTCTGTTCTTTTGTGTAACCAATAAAAACAACATTCACTGCTTTTGGATCAAGCTTCTTTCATTTCTCATCAGGTACATAGACATATGCAATGTTACCAAATACTTTCAAGTGTCTAATGTCAAGCTTATATCCATAAAGCTGCTCATATAGTGTCTTCTCATGTATACCAATTGTGGGTGTTCGATTCATGACATAAATAGCAGTAAGAACTACTTCAGCCTAGTAGGAAAGAGGCATATCTTTCTCATTCAACATTGCTTTCACTGCTTCCATAATGACCCTATTTTTCTGTTCAGCCACTCCATTTTGCTATGGAATATAACTACATGTCAACTATCTCCTGATTCCATTCTTAGTCAAGTACGTGTCAAACTCCTTTGACACATATTCACCACCAACATTAGACCATATGCATGTGACATAATAGTTGAACTCTTTCTCTGCATGAGATTTGAAATCCATTAAGCTGTCTAGAACCTCAACTTTATATTTTAGAATATATATCCAAGTATACCTGCTGAAATCATCCACAAAAGTCACACAATATCTAGGTCCTCCAAGAGATATATTATGTGTGGGTCCCCATATATTTGAATGAATAAGTTGCAAGGGTCTACTATTGTTCTATGTATGCTTGAAAAATGGAAAGTGGGTTTGTTTGCCAAATTGACAAGCTGAACATATGTGTCCCAAATCAACATATCTAAACTTTGGCAACCCTAAACCATATCCTTTTACTGCATATAATTTAGCCTTTGAACATTTATGTGTCCAATGCATTTATGTAAGATATCTTTAACACTTGCATCATCATGAGCAAACATGACAGCTTTTAGTTGAGGAATATTTGCATCCCATGTAAACATTCTACCATGTCTTTTGACCTTTGCAATTAGCTTGTAACCTCTGCCATATTCCTCAATAAAATAACCATCTTTGTTAAATCATACATGTAGGTTTTGTTCAGCCATTTGGCTGTAATGTGCCCACCCTCAATTCACGGGACACGTCTTAGCAGTCCATCGAGAGATATATCTAGAAGATGCCGCACGGCACTCCCAAGGAATGACTCAGGGTTTGCCAACTAGGGTCTCTTGAGTCTGCCCCGCAACAGAACTTATCTGACCGTTCCCACTAGGATCGACCTGAAGTTTGACTTTTCCTAACATTTCTCTTTAACATTTCCTTTGAGGAAAGCTCTCGGCTAACCGAGACCACCCTTCCATAGGATAGACCCATTAGTCACATCCACCACGCTTCCCTTGGGGGTTGTTTTAGTTATCTAATTACCTACCACATTATGTTTAACACATAAAAGCAACTTCCGTAATTAACCCGTTAATCACAGGTTCCTTTACGTAATTTAGGGCACTGACATGAAAGTAAGATAAAAGCAACTTCCATAATTAACCCGTTAATCACAGGTTCCTTTACGTAATTTAGGGCACTGACATGAAAGCAAGATAAAACAAGATCAAACACTTAACTTATCTTTAGATTAATGTTTGTCTCCCGCCCATACAGGAGAATTATGTGTTCCTTTCTACCTCCGCAGAAAAATCCTTCCGTCTTCCAGAAACAAACCCCGAAGGTTTATCCTACTAAGATTCTGCCTTGTAACTAGTATCAAGGCCTCGAGATCCCATCTCAAGTCACATAGAACACTTGTGTAGGGCCCGAAGGCATTGGGATTTACGGCCAGAGCCCCCATTGGCACCCAAGCGTCCTCCTACGCCAAGTAATTTCAACGGAGAGACCTCTTGCGGCGGGTTTGGTCCACATTCCCGGCGCAGATTCGCAACCCCCTTGGTTAGGGTTTGGCGTTCGCGGGGGGTAGCTGGTGCCATCCTTCCTTAATTATCCCTTTAGGAAATCAACCACAGCTGAAGCGTCCATCTTAAAAACAATTACTAGGGAAAACATCCCTTTTTGTTTCCATGGCAATCAGTCATCTCAGACCCGGCCATGCAATCATCAATCACAACAACTTGGTTTAGCATCCAAAACCACAACCATTCCTTATCCTTTAGGGAATCAACCAAAGCTGAAACAACCAGCCTAGAAAAAATGTCCTTTTCCATATCAGCAATATCTTGCTCAATCCAACCTTTTCCCACAACTTACTCCCTCACATAAACTTATAACATGGCTTCCAAAATAAACCAGGCATCCCAAAGGCAGAAACCAAGCAATTGAGGTAACAACCACTGTACTCTTCCCAAGATACAGTTTATTCTCTTTACTTTCATCCAGAACATTACTTCAAGCATCCAAAGGCTATCATCCAGGTATTGGAACCAACAATTATTGTATTCCTTTTGAGAATATAGCTTACTCCTCCTTGAGACGCACCATAAGGGTCTAAGATGAGTGAACACTCTTGTTTACTCTCTCCCTTGGGAACTTTCCTCCCTTAGTAGGTATTCGGGTTAGACTTCTCTAGGACTTAGAGGCTTTGTCTCTCCTCAACTTGTCAATGCAAGACAAGTTTGCATTTTCCTCGGAATACATTCTAGCTACCCATACGATAATTCAATTGTCCTTGTTCTGAATTGGAAGTAGTGCCTCCTCTCATGGTCTAGGGATTTGACAAGTTTATTTACCTATGCACCTCACAAGGTGAGGCCTAGTTAGATCGAGTACCTTGGTATTTCATGCTAGTTAGGAGGTAGATTCATTTCATGACTTGGCTCCCTAGGTACGATTTTCAATATGCATGGCAATTTCTCTAAGCTTCTTGTTACGAATTGCAACAGATCCCATCAACGTTTATTCCTTTGTTGCAAGAAGAGACATCACTCTACTTTTGAGAATCAACGAGGACATTAGGTCACAATACCTTTATCTACAAGATCCTTGGTGTTTAACTTAACACAATTTAATATTAAACTCAATGCAATGTGAGGTAATGAAACCTTCCCTTCATTTTAGATTTATCCAAATGTTATGATTTCAGCATATCTCCTTTGAATGCAGGACATCCGCAATACTTTGGTGACTACTTCCATTCATGAAATAAGCTTCATGAGTCCTTCTAGCTTAGCTTAACGCACGCACTCAATGCTTTATATTCATGTGCATTCTCTAGGAAGTCCCGTCTATCATGAACACTTTCTAGGAAAATCCTACCTAACATGCGCAATTTCTAAGATTCTAAAAGGGACATCATTATGATTAAGAATTCTAAAGTCTTAAGAAATGAAGCTTATTTTCTTAGGTACGATCATATCCTTTCTTAATGTATTCCCCATCATGTAGATTCACTATTTTCCTCCCATGTTCTAATGCATTTTAGTTTTATTCAAATGTTATGATTCCATCATATCTCCTGTGAATGCGGGACATCTGCAATACTTCGGTGATTACTTCCATTCATGAAATAATCTTCATGAGTTCTTCTAGCTTAGCTTAACGCATGCACTCAATGCTTTATATTCATGTGCATTCTCTAGGAAGCCATGTCTATCATGAACACTTTCTAGGAAAATCCTATCTAACATGCGCAATTTCCAAGATTGTAAAAGGGACATCATTATGATTAAGAATTCTAAAGTCTTAAGCAATGAAGCTTATTTTCTTAGGTACGATCATATCTTTTCTTATTGTATTCCCATCATGAAGATTCATTATTTTCCTCCCATGTTCTAATGCATTTAAACTATATTTGTGAGCTTATAATTTACCGTAAAACCCAAGCCTTAGGAAAACCTGATTTTTGATCCGCAGGTGTTTGAGACATTAACAGTTCCACTTGATTCGATCTGTTTCTTTTCCCCTTTCGTAGCTCCCACATGCGTACTTTGATCGCGTCGGCCGAGCTCTCGTCCTCCTTTCTCAAGGTGTGAGCCTTGCAAGGAACTCCATAGCCCTTAGAAGGTTCTAGAACCTTCCCTTTCTCTCTCGTTCTCCCTCTGCCTGGGGAGCATGCGATGGTGGCGCCGACTGTATCCGTGAGAGTGAGTCCCTTCTTTGAGAGTTTCTCTTCTCCTTCTCTCTCTCTTCTTCTTCCTCTTCTTCTCTCTCTCTCCTCTTCTCCTTCCCTCTCTCCCTTCTCTTCTTCTCTCCCTTCTCTCTTCTCTCTTCTCCTTCTTCTTCTTCTTCTTCTTCTTCTTCTTTTCTTCTCATTCTCTCTCTTCTCTCCCTCTTCTCTCTCTCCTTCTTCTTCTCTTCTTCCTCTCCTTCTCTTTCTCCTCTCCTTCTTCTTCTTCTTGTCTTCTTCTTCTCCTACTCTCTCTCCCTCTCCTTCTCTTCTTCTCTCTCTCTCTCCTCTTCCTCTCCTTCCCTCTCTTCTCTCCTTCTTTCTCTCCCTTCCTCTTGTTCTTCTTCTTCTACTCCTTTTCATTCTCTCTTCTCTCTCTCCTTCTCCCCTTTCCCTCTCCTCTTCCTTCTTCTTTCCTCTCTCTCCCTCTTCCTTCTTCTCCTTCTCTCTTCTTCTTCTTCTACTTCTTCTCTTCTTCTCTCTCCCTCCTCTTCCTCTTCTACCTCTTCTCCTTCTCTCCCTCCATCTTCTTCTCACCTTTCCCTTCTCCCTTCTCTCTCTCTCTCTCTCAACGCTGATCACAGAAGGGGGGGGGGGATTTCCTAACGACCGGGCGTGATGGCGCAGGCCTAGGCGGGGCTAGTTTCGATAAGGAGGGGGGGGGGCTGCTGACGAAGCTGGGGGAGGGGGCCTGGATCCACCAACTGAATGCCAAGGAGGAGGGGTGCTTGTCCAGGATGACGGGGGGGGCTGCTTGTACGTCAGGCTGGAGAGGGGGTCGCTGTGTTGCAACAGAGGGGAGGGAAGGTGACACAGCAGGGGGGTCTTTATAGTCGGAGAGGGGAGGTGGTAAGGCGGTGCCGCCCGCCACCTAGGGGGCTGCATGCCCCCTTTCTTCATTACTTCTACTCTTTCTCTCTCTCCCCACCATGCACACGGCAGGGGAGAGAGAGGGAGAGTTTTTTAAAAAAATTAAAAAAAAAATGAAAAATCTAGAAGGGGGGAGTTCCTATGGGGGGAGGCATGAGGGTCACGGGGGGGGGGGGGGGGGGGGGGGACATTACATTGGCCAACAAATAATAGATTCTTTATGATGGATGAAAGATGCAAAACATCATACAATTTCTTCTTTTTCTTGCCATCAGGTATAACCAGTGGAACAACTCATGTATGAGTTATGTCATGTTGGGTGTCATCTCCAGTGCATACATAACCATTTGTACTTGCTTTCATTTCATCAAACCACTTGCCATGTGGTATCATATGATTTGATGCTCGTGAATTAATATACCATATATCGTCTGATTTTTCTTGCTTAGTAGCCTTGTTCCATACATATGTCATAGCAAATAGCTTGTCACCATTCTCATGCTCTACATGACTAGACGAAGCATAGTGTCCTTGTTGCGTGCCTCTTTGATTTGTTTACTTCTTCCAACACTCTTTAGCAATGTGGCCATATTTCCTACAGTAGTGATAGTCCTTGTCCTTGTTGGCATTATCATGCATAGTCTGTGATTGCATGAATCATCTACCTCTAGAGTTAGATCTCCACCTCGCTCTCAGGAGTATCCACCACCTCTAGCATGATGTCCTTATTGATTTTTCATATTTTGAGATGCATGTTGTCGAGTCCCTCTACCATAGAAGCACCCTCTACCACAGTTACCATGGCCTCTTTGATTTGAGCAAAACACTGCATCTTTGCCTTTCGAGCTACTCAAGCTAGTAGCTAAACCTAGTTTCACCTCTTCATGAATAAGTAATGCACTTAGCTCATTAAAGTCAGACATTTCAGATGTCATTGATATAGACATGCCAAATGACTTGTATTTAGGTCCAAGATAATTCAAGGTCATTGCAACCAAATCCTCATTCTCTATTTCAGTTCCAATTGTTGCCAACTGTTCTGCAAGGGTCTTTATCTTCTTTACATAATCTTGTATGGACTGTCCTTTCCTCTCCATGGTGTTGAACTTTTGCTTTAGTTGAATCTTGCGTGTAGTAATGGTAGTGCCATAGAACTTCATCAAGATTTCCCAAGCATCTTTAGGAGGCTTGCAGTTCATTGTCTGCATGATCATTGCATGCATAATGCACAATGAGAGCAAGTGCAAGACTCTACGAGCATGTTCAAGCTAGGCACAATGTGCCTTCTATTGTTTAGGAGTTGGATGCCTATTTGGAAGCTTAGGTTTAGCTTTGTCACCTATCACAAGATCCCAATAGATTTTTTCGATGAGAAATTTTTCCATGTGGAATTTCCAGATAGCATAATTGTTAATTTTCTAGCTTTTCACCCACTGTCTGAGTGATATTGTTAATCCTCTCAACATTTGCCATGATTACAGCTTTATATATTGTTGCAGTCCTTAACTACCAGTGCTTAACTCCCTATGAACCAAGTTGGTCTTTCACTGATCACAATGCTCATATAACATCCAAGCAACACATATGTATTTGTAGTTATTTTATCTTAGTCTTGCTCAATCCATACATGTAGTGGACGTCCATTCTCAAATGAGAATCTTGAGACCTTCAGTCAAGTTGCATAGACAAGTCACTACTCACATAGGACAATTTCAGTCCTAATATTTATGATAGTACATTTCCCACAATAGCCAAGGATTTCTTAGCTCAAAAGCATGTCAAACATCTCTAGACATATGTCATAACAACAGAGTGTAGTAGTATTCCAAGTAGAGTTTAGTTATTGCATATAGTTTATGTAGGTGTCTTCTAAAAGCTTATGATAGACAACAATCTACGAATAACCAGAAGTAAATTCCATGTGTAAACTGAAGTATTTGCAGCTCAAAACAGCCCCATAACATCCTTGACATGTACCATAATCCTTGGGGTTCAATGCAGGTACATGTAAGAATCAACAATGGTTCATATGACTAATAACAAGGCATACAAGTTTCCCATTGGTTGTTTACAGCTAGCCCACTATACAACCAATAGTGTATTCAATCCAAAATTGAGCATTCAATGCTCATTACAGCCCAAAAACATCCCCAACTCATATGACACAAGTTCAAACATTTGCAGGTACTAATCAAGCTTCAACATGCTCCACAGTTCCAAGTACAATAGTCCAAATTTCAGGACAGATTTCAACCTTCTCTTACCTCTTAGACCTAAGTATTTACTTTCTCATTCCCATGCCCAAGTGCTCAAGATTGAATTCATATACATTTCCAAGAATCTATGGTGATTGAATATGTCCAAGACAAGCACTTTGTAGTGTTACCAAATTCATCTGTACCACACAAGAAGAAACATGTTCCTTTTTTTCCCCCTTTTCATGGTGATCTCAGCCTTGTTATGACTACTCTAATTCATCTTGCTAATGGTAGACATGATTTGCATCCCATTAAGCTACAAAACCTCTAGTATCAAAGGTCAAAATGCCCACAATCAATGAAGCATAGCTTGCTTAGTGTTGCCCCATCTTTTTAATTTAAAAAATAGGCACAAATTGTCCAATCCACACTAATTTGCTACTTGCTTTACTAGTCCTAAATGAGGTTATTAACTCTAATCCTTGCCACTGACCCTCTCTATAAGCTTCCACAAGCTCTTCTAGTGTAAGCCTTCAAATCTCTCACACAGATCAGTCCAAGTATGGCTATGCTTTCCAATGAACCTTTGCAAGCCAAATGTAGCTCTTATCTTTAGACTCTAGCTCCCGCGATACCAATGCTGAGCTCATAAGCTCTCTGGGTCTCATGGCTTCATGGCTTTGATACCATGTTGAAGATGTAGAGAGGGAGAAAGAGACACAGATGTTGAATGAGCTCAATGAGCAGACTACACATTCTTTTGTTTCGCTATTCATTCATCTCGAATGATACACAAAAGCCAAAATACACTAACCATATCTAGTTAGGTCATCCCAACTCATTTATTAGCACACACGAGGTGTAGCTAACATGTAGTTGTGAGAGTCAGTGAGCTTGATTCTTCACAGTTTGTCTAGTAGATTGCAATGAAAGGTGCACTAAATACTTGGAAAAATTTAAAAGCTTTATCAAACTAGATTGAATACGTAAAACATTTTATTTTATTCCAATATACGGTTACATAATTGTTACTATGGAGTAATTATAATAATAAATCATTACTTGATGTGATAATTATATATCAATGAGCATTTATTTTCTTAGAGGTTGTTGACACATATTTGAAAGAGAGAATTAGTGCATATACTCAAAGAATATATGACCATGCAATTGCTAGTGTGGGGGTCCAAAAATATAACAACAATGGTAACAAATAACATTGCGAACTACAAAAGTGTAGGACATGTAATCAAGGATAAATATCCAAAGATAACATGAGTTCCATGTATTGCATATAATTTGAACTTGTTATGTAAGGATAGCAAGAAAAAGTAACATTTATACAACAAGCATTTCTTGAGTGCAAACTCTATGGTTAGTTGTAAAAAAGAGCACCATTGTACATACATATTGTTTTGGTCTAATAAACTCTAATGATGTTTTGTGCAATGTGCTTTGCTATAACTTACTATTTGGTAGAGTAACTTGTAAACTATTGAAGAAACTATGGCTAATCAAAAGTTCGAGTGTTAGTCAAGTAAACATCACAATGCACACAATTTGTAAGCTTGGTGCTCAACACAATATTTTATCACAACGTGGATCAATTTATAAGGGTTGTAAAAAATTTCTTGCTACAACTTACTATTTGGTAGAGTAACTTGTAAAGGTGTAACTAATTGTTGAAGAAACTATGGCTAATCAAAAGTTCGGTTGGTCAAGTAAATATCACAACACACACAATTTGTAAGCTTGGTGCTCAACACAATATTTTAGCACAACGTGGATCAATTTATAAGGGTTGTAAAAAATTTCTTGATATGCTACATATGGTGGACTCATAGAGGTCTCTTCTTGATCAGATATACTGAAATATGCCTAAGGCTATACACCTTGTCAAAGAATTATCACAATTCTCTTAGAGAGATCAACAATCAATTACATTAGCTACAAGTTCCCCTTCTGTGTGAATGTATCCACCATTGCATGGGGTTGCTACAATTGTCAAACAATGAAGTCACCAATACTTTTAAGCATGCATAAAATTAGCTTTAAATGATCAAGAAAGCATATGCATTTCATCAAAGTGTGCAAATTGCCAATAGAGTGGATAACTTTGGTGATCCATGGGCTTTGAAGACAAAAAATTTGTCAATGGCTACCTTTTCTAGAAGTTGTGGGTGAAATTACTTAGCCTCTAATTTTCTATATACTAAAAGATTGTAAAAAACTTAAAGTATCATGAACAATAGATGTGGTGTATGTGTATACTAATATGTGCTTTCTTGATTATTTGACTTACATTGCCTTCTAGTCCCCACAAGTGTGACATTGGAAGAGAAAGGAATATAGAGCACCACCCAATCCCATGCAACCAATAAAGACTCCAAAACCACTAGAATACACCACACATCTCAAGCTAAGGCAACAACATAAAGGGCAATGCTCATATAAAGAGCTACAAATGCATATTATCATAGCCTCTTGTAGATCAAAATAGAGTACAACACCCTCACAATACCACAACTTTTATGACCATGATTAGTGGAACACAATGTATAAGGGCATGTCCATGTTACAATTTACTCTTTGATGAACCTAATATCTACCACTCTAAGAAGAAATCTTAGTATCAAATTTTTCTCTTCAAGAATAGTGAAACCACATCCATTCTCCACATTTGACATGATTCTACCTTCATTTTCAAAATTCTTATCAAAGTCGCATCTTGAGAAGAATTAAAAACCCATCAACTTCAAGCAAAGTTGGCAAGTAGAAGACACTAAGATCAACTTTTTGTAAGTCTAAACTCTAAGATGCTTCCAACCTATAAGAAATAGAAGTTTGTGAGATGCTTCCACACCTTCACATGCACAGTTGAAGTCAATACACCTTTGATATGAGTTCATATGGCCTAATTAGCTCCTCAACTCCATGAACAACAACACAATACAATCACCATCTTGGCCTTGACTCTCAAACTCTCCCCAACCACCAACTCAAAAGTGAGCAACACCTCACCCTCCTCTTCTATGCAACAATCACCTCTCTCTTAGTAGTCTACACTTGCATATTCTCTTCTCCTCTTGTGGTTTTGCTTTGTATTTACTCCCCCTTGACATGTTGCCATCAACTCCTCATTATGTTTACTTTGGACAAAAAAGGGGATCCTAAGGAATGCCAACTCATCTTAGAGAGAGATAATCCAAAATTTCCAAAAATAAGAGAATATTATTTTATGATATTCCAACTTCAAATTTTCATATGCTTCCTTGATTCTTTTGTTATTCCAAAATGATACCATTTCATAAACTTAAATGGTGAAATAATGATTGAAAACATTGATGTAGAGAAGCTAGAATTTAATGGCCCATGTCTCAAAAATTTGGTTGTCATGTAGATCTTTTAAACTTAACAAACAAGAACTTTTCATATTGCCTTCTAATTTTGTATTCTTTTACTTGCAATTTGCATTCTTTCCCTACCTCATATGTAATTAACACTAATAAAAGGTTATCCAAAACCAACCTATTTACTATGCATTTTTAGAAATTTGGGCGAATTGGGTACTTGAAGAAGGAGAGCAATGTACAATGTACATTGAGCTTCATCTTCAATACCAGCCTCTCTTTAAGAGACACAAGCCTATCTTTTTATTTGATAATGAAAACACTTACACAAGGTGCAAGGAGAAAAGAGTATAGGCTTGTGGGTTAGTGGAAAGCTCTATCCCATGGACCCTTTGAAAAAATCTACATCCCCATCTAAGGATGTGACATCTCCTCTCAACTTTTTTTGGTGATGGGTGGAATAGGTTTCTAGGATGCACATATTGTCTTTATGTGGATAGGTAGGTCCTATAGTTAGAGAAGGATTTTCTTGAGAAAGAGAACATATGTTTGAAGCATGCCATGAATCTTTATTTGAAGAAGTGTTGGAAAGCAAGAAAGAGACCATTTTGCAACTAACAAAATAATTGAATGTGTTGCAATTTAAGCAAATAGCATTGGGTCTTCACAAAAGAGAAAAATAAGCTTTGGAACATGGCTCAACTCAAGGCAAGAAGTGGTGGTATCAAAGAACACATAGATGCAATCAAGTGAGCATGCTTCTTACTTCTTGCTTCTTTCTTTGCATAATATGAGATTTAGTATGTGTACATACTCAATGATGTCTACGTGGAACATGTATTTGTTGCACCTTGGTAAAAATAATAATGATATGTTTGATTCCATTAGAGCATCTAATGTAAGTCTTCTCACATAAACTGCGTGGAGCTTATCGAGACCTAAAATGGGCCTAGCGCTGGCTCTAAGGCACTAGTTAGGCCTCACTACTCACCTAAAACCGCCCCACATAGCCTTGCAGCCAGGAGCATCTACTAAGACATTGCGTTTGTACATTTTTCATAGTCCAATGAATGATTCTTTTCCCACTCCTCAAAAGGAGTCCCTAAACATGTTGGTGTTATACACACCATGTAACACGCACATAGGGAGCAACCCTCCGTTAATCACCATGGCTCCACTATGGCTCTCCTACACCTCGAGGATTAGCCCCAAGATGCGCCGTATATAAAACACTTTTGAAACAAAGTCTACTCTTTTAATAAAATGTTCTAGGAGATGATATATGAACCTTACCAAATAACTCCCAAGGAACCGAATATCTAGCCCTACGGCTCAGGATACATCACAATCTTAGTATCGGGACATGACCATTGTGCTCAAAAATATATTAATTGAAAATCAACAATGTGAAAGTGCGAAGACAATTCTTTTCATGATTTTCTTTTCTACGCAATAGTGCTTTGTTGCTTAGGGCTAGCATTGAGTTTCCTCGTGCTACTAGTCCCTTTAATTTCAAACAACCGCAAACTCTATATGATATGTAACATCAATCATCAAAATTTAATGTACTTCAACCCTCAACAACCCCCTATCATTTAAGATTTTGCTTGTGTTGATAGGTGCACGCATGGTTTTTAATGTATTTTTCTTTATTGAAAGCGATAAAACTCATTCTAACAAAGAAATGGGGTTAAACTGAGGCTAAACCTCATGCTTTAACTCCATTATATGTCCACACACATTAATCTTATTTGTCTCTATTTTTATGATGTAAAAAACCTATTTTTTCCATTTTCTTTAAAATTTTCTATTTATTTATAGAAAATGACAGATAACTACTTATTTTCAGATGTAGACCGATTACTCTTATAGAAAATAATTTTCGTAGCATATTTTATTTCATGGGAATGGCAAATGCACACCAAAAACTCAAAAACTGCATATTTTCCTTTCAAATCACCTAGTCTCGGGTTTTGTGTGTTTTGCATACACTTATTATAGGTCTGATTTTTTATGATTCTTTCAATATCACTAATCAAACAGAGGATTGGCAATCAAATCCAAGAATTCATAATAAAACGGTAAAATCTACATTTTTCTCATAAAATCACTCATTATGATGCACATTTGTCGACGTTGGAGGCTTGTTGATTCTCTTCCATGGTCCCTGATGATCCATCCAACTCCGATTCATGTGTCTTTCCACTCCCGCATCATCGTTTGACCAAAAATGTCAATCTCAGCTCCACCCCTTCTCCTTTACATTGATCCATAAGAACAGTCCACAAGAGGAGAGAGGAGAGAGAAATATTAAAATGAGATCTTGCTGAATAATGCATCATTTTCAATCATTCTTGAAGCGATGATAAGCGAGAAATCGATGGAGATCATAGTCAAGATGGTTCCTTGATTGATTGTAGACTTAGAAATTGATTATTTTAATCATGGAAGGGGTGCAAAAAAATGGTGCCCACCCTCTCTCTCTCTCTCTCTCTCTCTCTCTCCCCCCCCCCCCATGTTTTGTGATTTGTGCATTTTCATTCCCAAAAGCTTCAACAAGCTTAAGACTTTGTTTTGAACAAAATTGGTTCAAGCTTTAGTGTTTACACTCTGATAGAAGTGGCTTTTTCGATTTTGAGGGGGCAAACACACGCGGAATTGAGATCCCTGTGGATGGTTGGCTTCGTGACGTTGAAATCTATAAAGCTGGCATGTGTCACACACTTTTCGACTTTTAAATCATGTAGTTGCTTCATAATGCAAAACCTTGTAAGGATTAAATGGGGGGTCAAACAAACTCCAATCAACAAACCAAACCAAGACTTGCGTTGGCTTCATGGTATCGAACTCCATCTAGAAAAAATCTAGCTCATTGATTTGCAACCGTTTCATTTTGCATGAAAATTTGGTCTTTTACAGCCTCATGGGCTCTTTTCTGCTTCAAAAATAGCCTTTAAAATCTGCTCTCATTGGCGACCATAATATGGGTGATTTAGCACATCAAATCCCACAAATTGATATGCACAAATAATAACCATAAAAAGCATCAAGTTGCCACAAAAAGTATACTCAACAAAGCATAAGAACAGCTCTCACCCTACCCCTTGTCAAAATCAAGGCATGAAGATTTAGAAGGGATAGGGCTAGCATACTCTAAGAGATATCCAGAGCGAGTTGCAAACCAATTTCTCCAACACGGATTGGCTAAAAGAAAGATGAAAGAGGTCATCCTCGTGGTGGTCTGAACTGCCTACCTAACTTAGGACAACTAGACCAAGAACTCCTAGGCGAGGACTCCTATAGCTTGGGCATCATAAATTTTCTTTTAACACACTTTTCTTTCAAAGTTTCTGGACTCGGGCATATAAAAAGGAAGGAGTTGAGTGTAGAATGACCCAATGAGAATAGGGCATTGGCCTCAGGTCATCCTGACTCGGTACCAAGAACCTACCAAGCTCTTGCAAGATGGCACTTAATCCTTTTCTTTTTCGCTCACTTTTATTTTTTCTCTAACCTTATACTTTTTCAGCTAGCTACTACCCCTAGCAAGACAAGGAATTGGCCTTAAATTTGTCGTGACTCGTCCCCAAGAACCTACCAAGCCATCGCAAGGTGATAATCAACTGCTTTTAAGATTTTTTCCTCTTTTTGTCTTTTCTAGATTAAGGGGTTAGAACCCCTTTTTACACACCTATATAATTTTATCTTTAGATATATTCAAAACTTTCTCTTCTTTTCTATTTTGGCAAGCTTCTCTAATGGCCTCACACTAGCAAGGACTCCTAGAACATCTACCTAGCAAGCAAAAAGGGCAGGGTCACTATGACCACCTTCTATAACAGGTCTTTAATGCACAATAATGTCTTGATAGGAGATAGACAACTAGTCAAATCTTCCCTGAATATACCTAACAAAACCCTAGGACTTCATGCCTTGATTTCTGATCCCCACAAATGAAAAGAAAATAACCTCCACATACATATATAACATTTTCAACTTAAGGAAAAACTTAGAATGGTAATAACACCACCTGGAATGGCCACAAGAAGCTCCAATGTAGCAAAGGCTCCCTCCAGGCGCACTTTGTCCAACCTATCTAATGTAATCACTAAGCCAAAAAATCATTAAACGTTCCTACACCAAACAGACACATGGCCCCCTTGGCCTAAAGGAATATAATAGTTCACAACTAACAAACGGGCCCTCTTGGCCTAATGAGATAATCCACTTTACTACCATCCAACAGCATACTACTGAAACCAAACTTTGGTCCTAACATACCTCTATGATGGCACAAAACCAACCAAGGATAAGGGCTTCTTGGGCCCTACACTAAGTGCATCAGGTTTTTGGCTAATCCCCTTGCATAAATAGCAAGGGGTGTTCGACGAATATGATAATACACAATTCTATGCATCCATGATAGAGTAGGAAGGTGCTCACTTGTTACCTAACTCATAATCCAAACTAACCATTGGTAGCTGAAATATGATGTGTTAGCAAGAATATCCCAAAGTAGTCCAGGGCTCATGTTAAGAGGTAGTTGTAAAAGCTCCCCTAGACCACAATTGATAGACATTTTCAATAAAAGCATAATTAGCTAGGGAATCTGCAAAGTGATTCCACTATCAAGGAACTAACTGACAAGTCGCCTTCTCAAAGATTTGCAACATATCCAAGGCTGCACATGATGGTACATCCATAGAATGGGATCCCACACACTACAAGTCCCATTCAGCTGATTGATTACTAACTGCAAGTCACCTTTAACCAATAATCGGTGGATATCACCACATTGGGCTACATTTAGCCCTATGATTGAGGCCTTGTATTTTGCCATATTATTAGCAAAAGAGGGCCCTAAATAGACTCCCATCTTCATGACAACCCTACGTTGGGGGTCTTTAATGACACACCAATGCTCACATCTCTAGTGGGCCCTCTAGAAGCTTCGTCGAAATATAGAGTATAAACACAGTCTTTAGTGATAAGCCACGCCATACTAATCAGCTCACTCGTAATTTTGATGATCAAAATCAAGTCGAGAGAGAGGATGTATAACATGTACAATCCCTCCTTCCTCGCTAAACTTGATAGGAATGCTAGTCAAAATTCGTTGACAATGGTGATAGTAGACCTTAATCTCCCACATAAAATATCTCCGTCTTGCCACTCAATAACCTAATAGACTTTACTTCACCAAATCACTCGACCTTGGTGGTAACATTGCTCTAGATATGGATGCTCAAGATACGGAATGATTTGTCCCATCCAATCATCTTGATACCTACATCACGTTAAAGCTGAATCTTGAAGGACCTGCATAGGCCCCAATCACAATGTTGGCCCTTACACATAGTAAGGCTTCAAATTATTAAAATTAACTTTATTCTTAAACTCTACCCCTACAAATCTGCTAGAAGGGTTGTAGATTCAAACATACAATCTTGGATGGTCCATCCCACGGGTTTTAATTTTCCTGGGAAGAGCTCATGACGAGCATTATAATATAGCACCAATTGACCTTTTGCAATTTGTACTTCTTAGCCTGAAGGTCATGAAGGGATTTTATTCTCTACTTCCCTACTTCTTGATGAAGTAAAGCTTGCAACCAAATTTCATCAAGGTGTACAAGATAAGTATACCATTCTTGTAACGCTTTCGCCTCTCCCAATGAACGATTGAGATCAAAATTGCATAGTGGATAGCTTTGTTTCCAATGGCAAAACACACTCTTCCCCATACACTAGCTTGAATGGGGTATGACATGTAGCTCTCTTGAATGTCGTGTTATAATCCCACACTGCCACATATAATTTCTTATCCCAATCATGCTTACTTTTTCGATACTATATTGGATAAGATTCCCACCAACTATTTATTTGTACTCTCAACCTGACCATTTGCTTGTGGGACATTATATGGGGTAGTCTTGTTGTGCTTAATCTTCAAAGCTTTAGTCATAGCCGCTATAACTTTATTTAAGAAGTGTGTCCCTCGATCAGACACTATCTCCTTCGATGGACCAAAACAACAAACAATTTGCTCCATAATGAAACTGGCCATCTCCCTAGTATTATCCTTCACCATTGTTCAAGCTTCAGACCACTTTGTAAAGTAGTCCATTGCTACAATAATATACCGCTTACGCATAGCTGATGAAGGGTATATTAGTCCCACAAAATCAATACCCCATTTCTCAAAGGGTAACGTAACCAAAATAGGGTTTGGAGGTCGCCTATGATTCTCCCTACCATCGTATCTTTGACAGACATCATAACACTTAACATAATTGAGAGCATCTTGGAAAATCGATGGCCGCCAATAGGTAGCATGGAGAGCTTTTTGGGCGGTGAGCCAGCCAGCAAAGCATCCCCCACATGCTGAATCATGGCACTCCTCAAGAATGAATGGTACCTCATCGGGTACTACACAATGGCGATAGATATCATCTACTCCTCTCCGATACAAAACACTTGCTATAATCGAAAAGGATAATGCTTGTTGCTTAATCTCTCTCTTTTTAGACTTTGATAAAGTAGCCCCAACTCCTCCTATAGATAAATAATGCATTATAGCTGCATAGCAAGAAGGAATGGAAGTTGTATTGATCTTAAACAGACCTTCAATATCACTTCCTTCAACTAGAATCTCCTTGGGCTCCACGAAATCCACAAGACATTCCACAATACCTTGCAATTTCGGTGGCTTACTCCTAATCTCATAATCAAACTCTTGCAAAGTGATTAACCACTTTGATCAAGTGACTGCAGCTTGTTTAGCAACAACAATCTAAGGCCTTTTGCCTTCTTGAAGTAGTGCCTAAATTTCTTCATTATAAGGCACAATTTCTCCATGTACATATAATTGACCTCAAATATCCCTAATTTTCTACCAGCAAAGGCGATTGGATGATGATACCATTTCTCCTCCCAAATTGGTGCTAAATAGTAGCTGATACTATGCATTGTGGTTGTTCAAAATATATTGAAAACTTCATCTCTTTTGGGTGCTTTAAGGATCGGTTCTTTTGCTAGTTCCTACTTCATATCCTCAAAGGATACTTGACATGCTTCATTCCAATCAAACAAACAATTAAAAGATAGAAGGTTCTTCAATGGCAATGCTCTTTCTGCCAGTGTATTGATAAATTTCTGATAATATCCCACTAATGAGAGAAAGCTATGTACCTCTTTTGGAGTATGTGGTGGGCTCATAGTGACTATAACTGAGCTAATCACATGGCCCAATAGCAACCCATGGGGCACCCCAAAGAAGACGCACTTTCATGGGTTAAGAGCAATGCATAACTATCTACAACACTCAAAACATTTCCTTAGAATAATCAGCTACTGTTCCCTGGTGGTGGTTGCCCCCAGATCATCAATGAAGACTTTTAACTCTTCTAGGGAGATATCATCAAAAGTCTTATCATCCATTTGTTGTCAAAAACCAGGTGCATTGCATAACCCAAAGGCCATCACATGATACACAAAAGTACCAAAGATAGTGATAAATGTTGTTTTTAGCTTGTCTTCCTCCGCAATAGCCATTTGATTGTATCCAACAAAGCAATCCATAAACACATATATTTCCCTACATGCTAATTGATCTAGAATCTAATCAATGAATAGTAATGGATAGTAATCCTTAGTTGTCTGCTTGTTAAGCTCCCTAAAGTCTACGCAAAGTTGAATCTAATTGTTATTCTTCTTCCTGATAACGACTGGTGAACACCATTCTGTGTGTTGAACTAGAAATATCAAGCTATCTTTCTGTAGCTTTGTCAAATTTTCAAACAACCCATCCCTTAATTCAAAAGGCATATGCCTTACTTTTTGACGAATAGGAAAACTACCTTTCTTTAGAGAAACGTATGAATAGCTAGGCTAGGAGGAATGCCTCTCAATTCATCAGCAAAGATATCACAAAATTCCTGAATTAAGGACACATAGTCCTTCGTTTCTTTTGAAATGAAAGCATGGACCCTAATTTGATTGGCCGTGAATCATTCAGTGTGCCAAGGTCTAACTCAATTACATCTGCATCCCTTATCCTCTCCCAAGCTTCTATTAGCTCATTCAAGGTTACTTGGTAGATATCCTCTGTAGTGGACCCCTTGTTGGATTCATCACTTGATGAGACAACTCACTAGCAGATGGAGCATTTGATGTGTCTAACTCTGATGAGGATAGAGGAACTCTCTCACTTTGAGGAGATTCAGGATATGCATCTACCACCACACGTCTAACACCTCTACCAAAGATCAATCGACTAGTGGGTATATCAACTTGGTAGTGTGCTTGTAAAATCCATGGCCTACCTAGCAATACTTGATAGCTAGGTCACCCTGCAAACCTAATGATCCTATAGTCCAGAATGCATTCCACATTGGCAATGGTCACATGGACTTTAGTAATGTAACCTTCAAGTTGTCTTAAATTGTCATTAGCCATTCAGAGAATTATGGAGGCATCTTTTTTATTTCTAATCCCAACCTCTCCATCAATTCCGAACTCATTATGTTGATAGAGGATCGTGTGTCCACAAGAGCATGGTCCACTAATATTCCATCATCATATGCTGCTACCCTTGGGCAATGCTTTTCAACATGTTCAAACCAATCATCTCCTACTCGTGCTATTCCCAAGGGCTCAATGATATACCCAGTGCAAAGAATCTTCTTAAATTCTTTATGCACTCCTAGAGATAGCTTAATTAATTGCATGAAGTTTACATTTGACTTAACTTTGCATGAAGTTTACATTTGACTTAAGTTTGCACAAAGAACTTGCTAAATCAAATTCCTGCTAGCTAGCAAGAGCTCTCTTTTCTTGCTAGACTATTCTCTCCCTTGGTCTTTGAATCGGCTTTGGTGCCTCTTTCCTTGCTTTTTCCTTCTTCTTTGGCAACTCCTTATCCTTCTTGGGGTCAGCTTTACCATCTACTACTTTTAGAGGTCCACCTTCCATATTGGGATTAAGGGCTTGTGTCCCCTTATCATCTTACTTATGGTTGCCCTCAACAAGTTTTACCTTATCTTAATTATCTTATTTACCTTTTTGCTCTCTCGTAATGACTTGTAGGTTAGAAGCTTCAATGCCACACTAATGCAAATGGCTTCAATAAGGCTAACTCCACTCCCACTAGGCAGCTCCTCTACCATAGCTTTCCCTCTCAATAGTATTTGTTTTGGTCCCTCATCTTGCTCAAGATTGTTTCCTTGAGCTTGATGATTAATCAGACCTGGTCATTTACTTCCTTGTTGGAGAGAACTAATCTTGCTCCAATAGGTACTAGCTAAGTGACCGGACTTTCCGCATATGTCACATTTAACATTTGGACAATTCCTAGGGATATGTTGGCTGCCACACCATTTACATATGAATCTTGAGGAGCCATCCTCTTCAAGACATCAACTCCCTATCAAAATTTGTTACTTCTTAAGAAAATTGACATCAACAGCTATTTTTCTATATTGTTAGCTAATCATGTCAATATAGTGCTTCATCATGTTCTTAACTTCATCAAGGACATGTAAGGCACATATCTCATAGCCGTGATCATCTACCTGTCGTTCCATTGGCCTAACCACTTGGTTAGGAATCAACTATTGATTTCCTTGAACAATGGTAGGATCTATCATTTCGCTTTCAACATTTGGTGGAGCCATCTGACTAGCCATAGGCATGGTCACACTAGGAGGAGCTCGCAACATAGGCACATTTTGGATCATGCTTCTGCTCCCATTAGGAGGACTCATGGGTATCCCTTGACCACCATTTGTCATTGCTAAAGTATTTCCAAACCCTAGACTCAAATTCTAGTTTGCCCTAG
Organism: Lygodium microphyllum; assembly: GCF_053477565.2. Taxonomy (NCBI): domain Eukaryota; kingdom Viridiplantae; phylum Streptophyta; class Polypodiopsida; order Schizaeales; family Lygodiaceae; genus Lygodium; species Lygodium microphyllum. The sequence goes on along the minus strand of NC_141137.1, from coordinate 63,360,205 downwards.
AGGTATAAGCCCCTTGTAATCATGATTCTACCTCCTCTACTCTTGTAATAGTCGTATCAATATTGGCAAGAGCAACACTACTCAACTGCACTTGAATGTTGAAGTGTTACCCATTCAAAAAGTATTGCAATTGAGTAGCAGATGGAATGGGAATATAGGTTTGCAACTTACGAAATACTTCCTTTAGTTTCTTGGCATACCCACAAGCATCTTTGTGAGGTTCTTGACGTGTTACATTGAGGACACGTAGCCAATACACTAACCTTCCCTTTCAGAAGCAAATTCTCTTAGAAAGGATGCAAAGAAAAAGTCCATCGTAGTTATGGTTCTAGCTTTTAGAATGTGATACCATATTGTAGCTCATTCTTTCAAAGTCATATTAAAGAACATAATAAAATGCCCTTCATCTTGAATTCGACAGTTAAACATTAGCTTTTGGAATTTATTGATATAAAGTTCCATATCTTCTTTTCCTGACCCATTAAAAATGGGTAAAGGAAACCCTAAGGCTAGCAAGTTTGGCATCCCTGTTGGGATTGCAATGGGTTACACCATGGTGACAATCAAATTCGCTAAAGGAGTTTGAGCGATCAAAACTATTACTCCACTCAAAGTGGATGGATTCGAAGACTAAGTGTAGGGTGGTCATCTTGACCACAGGAGAAAAGACTTCATCAAAGTCAACACCATGCTCCTGCTTAAAACCCTTAGTAACTAATCGAGCCTTGTATGCTGGCTTGGGGTTTCTAGGGGTACTTTTCAGCTTGTACACTCACTTGCATGGCAAAGCCTTCTTACCCTGAGGCAAGGAAACCAAATCCCAAGTCTGATTTTTATGCAATGAGTCAAGCTCAGACTGCATAGCCCTCTCCCAAGAGTGACAATCAACCCTGCACATAGCCTCATCATAAGTGAGAGGCTCTCCTGCATCTGTAACCAGGACATAATCCATAGAGGGCGCAAAGTGATCAGGAGGTTGTCTATCTCTAATAGAACACCTTAATCGCCTGCATATGCATTTTGTCCTCATGAAAGATGACATCATGGTTGCAGATCACTTTCCACGCCTGCGGATCCCATTGCGGGTAATCCATCTCTCCTGCATCTCCATAATCGATGAAAATGCATTTGACACTTTTAGGATCTAGCTTATTGTGTTTGTCCTTGGGCATGGCAGAATGCCTCACATCCAAAGACACACAAATGATCATAAGAGGGGGGCTTTCCTGCCCATACCTCCTCTGCAACCTGAAAGTCAATGCCACTGCTAGGCGACCTGTTAATGAGATGCACTGCAGTAGTAACTGCCTCAGCCTAAAAGGACTGTGGTAAGCCAACATGGCTAAGCATGCTATAGACCCTTTCCTAAATGGTCCTATTCATGCGTTCAGCCATACCATTCTGGGGTGGGGTGTAAGGGGTCATCAACTGACGCTTAATACCTCGCTCATCACAAAACTGCTCAAAAGCATGTGATATATACTCACCCCCATTATCTGACCTTAGCATCTGAGCCTTTTCCCAGATTGGTTCTCTGCCAATGCAAGCCAATGTTGAAATGTGTCTAAGACATCGGATTTTCTCTTTATGGGATAAGCCCAAACCTTACGTGAGTAATCATCTATGAAAGTAACAAAGTACTTTGCCCCACTAAGTGACTGACAGGGCATGGGCCCACATATATTTGGGTGCACAAGAGCCAAGGGCTCACCCATGCATTTCTTACCAGAATTTTTATGCATATTTCTAGTTTGCCTGCCACCATACAAACAATGATCACAAGAATCAAAATGCGAAGAGTCAAAAGGTGGAAGGTATTGCAAAGCACGGAGCATTTTCATTCCTTTAAGAGACATATGCCCCAAACGAGCATGCCAAAGGGATACATGGGGAATAGAACCCACAAACAAAACATGATCCAATGTAGCTTCTGATACAAGTAAGGGATAGAGGCTGCCAAACTTGGCACCTCTTGCAAGTACAAGTCTACGATGAGTAATTTTCCATACGGAGTCTCCAAAAGACACAAAATAACATGCATCATCAAGCTGTCTAGCTAACATAAGGCTGCAAGTCAACGTAGGTACATGGCGTACATCATGCAAAACAAAAGAACTGCCAGAAGGAAACTGCAACCTAACATCTTCAATGCCCACAATGTCAAGAGACCTGTCATCACCAAGATGCATAGAACCAGACATGGTACAATAGGTATGAAACCAATCTCTATAGGGTGTCACATGAAAGGATGCACCCGAATCCAAGAGCCAGCACTACGCATACATAGAATGTATCTCAGAAGTCTGTAAGGCATCGCATGAAGAAGTTGCAAGTATGTAATCATCATCTAAATCAGTGTGGCTTGCATGACATTAACCTCTTCTATCTTCACACTAGACTTTGCAGGTACAATACTGTACTCAGAATACTTTTCCTGCACTTTTTCTTTTCCCTTGTCCTTGCGCTTATCATCACGCATTTTATGGCACTGCGGCCTAATATGTCCTGCTTTTCCACAATAATGACATGTAAGATCAGACTTTCGTCCACGGGACTTACTGCGACCACGTGACTTGGACTTGGACTTCTGAGAGTCCCTACCCTTATGATCATTAGCATGCCTGCCATTTTTGCCACCTCTAACGGTCAATGCATGGGAAGAGCGGGAAGCATCATTATTTCTCCTATTGATTTCCTTAGTCAATAAAGCACTCTCAACATCTTTGATTTTCAGCCCATCAAGCTTGTTCGTGCATATGGCCGTACAGAATACATCCCATGATTCAGGCAAGGTGCTAAGTAGAAACAACGGGTGCAAGTTGTCTTTGAACTCAATACCCTGTGACAACAGACTCTTCATGATAGCAGGAAACTAGTTGAAATGAGATGAAAGGGAGGTCCCCTCCATGCAAAGGTCCATTAACTGCTTCAGCTAATACATCTGTGATGTAGGACTTTGCTACGCATAAAGCTCCTAAATCTTCTCCCATAAATCCCATGCACTCTGATTCTCATCTTCAACAACATTATGATGGACCCCTTCAGAGAGTGACAAAATAATGGTAGACTTGCATGGCTCATCAACTTCCATCCAAACATCATAATCCATATCCTCAGGTTTGACACCTTTGAAATGCAAGGGTTTTATCTGCAACTTTTGCACCAAAACTTGCCATATTTGGGACTTCCAATACCCATAGTTGGTACCATCCAACTTGGCAATGTTAAAGAGAGCTGTATCTTTCAAATGACTAGCCATACTGTCCCAAATCAAAGTAAAAAAGTAAAATTGTAGGTTGCTGTAATGAGCATAAAATGCACTAAAACCACTACTAAAACTGGTTGAAAGGGTGGATTTCACCAAGAGAAGCACCTATCTACCAAATATGACCAATATAACATCGAATAGTAAGCATTACCCTCATAGAAGTGCTCAAAATCTGCAGACTTCAGCTTGCTGTAATAAATGACAGCAGTGTGTAAAACTGTCCTAAAATGAAACAATCACTGATACATATGTCACTGCAACTGCCAGGTAACAAGATACATCTAGCAGTGAGTTTCCAGGGGCAAGAAGGTACCAAGAATTGTCAAACCAATAACCTATTAGGCAAGAGACGTCTCATAGGTCTAGAAGTCATGCATGTAATGGGTCTCGGGGTAAGAGAAGAGACCAAGCACAAGCACAATTGATAGAGCAAGAAGCTCAATACATAACCATCCAAGATGCATACAAAATTGACAAACCTACGACAGAGATAGGTGCCTGCTCCAATAGGTGTATCAAATCAGCCCACTACAGACAAACTGTAGACATAAAGCTCTCAAGAGAGTAAATGCATGTAACTGTCCCACAAGCTCAAGCTCATCTGTAAATAAGACTATGTGTACATCCAAATATACCAAGAGGCTCCCACTAGAAGTGAATTTAGATGCAAAGAGAGCAAGCAACGCTCTAATACATCAAATACATAGCGTCACACATGCCAAATCCCAGTAGGGTACATCTGGAGCATAAATCCCAAGCTATCTCCTCAGACCCGTAAAGCATAAGCCTGAAAGCATTCAAAGAGCATGTAATTGACAACCAAATGTAATTCCCAGTAGATCCAAAATGCTCAAATACATTTGAAGATGAAGCTCCAAATAACTGTCAAGCATGGGCAAACCAAGTGGCATCCATATCTGACCAAAGGATAAATGCAAGAGGCCTAAATGTCCAAGCAGTGAGACAATAGGCATAGACTAGTCCAAAGCATGCCAATTGAAGCCAAATTCCAGTGAAGAACAACCAAGTCGGAGCTTAATACAAGTTCAAAAGCATTTCAGAACCAAAGACAAGCTCAATGTCGTACCCCGAAGGTCAATACTTCATTGCATATCCCAAAGACATAGCCCGGAACCAATAGGCATAACCAAACATGAGATAATAGCCTTCAGCTCACTGTGGTACAGCAGTGATTTATTGTCCAAAATTGAGTATTTTTAGCAAGAAAATCAGTCCAAAATGATGGCATAACATGTGCATTGCATCCCCCAAACAATTAGGCATCAATAGGTACCAAACCGGTTAAGTAGAAGTGGCCAAACAAGCACAACATTGGATGCCAATGTTACTTATGCATAACATGACTGTGGGACTGCTGTAAACAGTCCTGGGAATGTACAGATTAGACCCAAAACTGTTTCCAACGATCAAGGAGTCTTCAACTGAAGTTAGAGACCATTGCCAAGTGCATTGCCAAGCCCGAAGAAGCATGACATAGCCATCAATGAGGAATAGGTGAGCTGTTATAGTGTGCTATCCAAAATAGCCAAAAAAAAATGGCGCAAATTTGCTGATCCCTTCTTCTGCTCTTGTGCATCCACATGGCCTCAATGGTAGTGGTTGGAGGCTCCGGGGGGTGCCCCCAGGGAGGCCCACAACAAGCCTCAAGTGTCCAAATGCAAGAGGGAGCAAGATCCAAGCTCCAAGGGTTTGGGCTATGGCTGCCCTGTTTGACTGCGACCTGAGAACTGAGGAAAAACACTAAAGAACACTTCAATACCTCTGTAGCAATGCCATGAGGATGCCTGAATAGGTCGGGAAGGTGCTTGGGAAGCCGAGGAGTGATGGGAGTTCGGGAAGGGTAGCTATGGCTGCCGGGAAGGAGACCCAATGCTTTAGGTATTTGAATGGAAGCTAAGAATGCCACGAACCAAGCTCGGGAAGTTGGGAAGCCTCGCTCTGATACTAGTTGAAAGGTGAGAAGGATCGAAGCTTGCTTGGAAGTGAGCTATGGCGGAGAGCAAGAGCAAGAAGAGAGAGAGACACAAATGGGAACTCCAACAACCACAATGTGTGGCCGGGCCTTCCTTTATTCAAACTGTCACTAAAAGAATGAAGAATAAGTGACTGTGACGTGCACTCGCCACCTGCAGTGTGCAGTGGTGGGTACTGTCAGTGTAGTAATACACAGGCGGCTAGGCAGAGGTGCCTTTACCCCCAACAACCATCATGCTCAAACAAATATTAATTGAAAATCAACAATGTGAAAGTGTGAAGAGAATTCTTTTCATGATTTCCTTTTCTACACGATAGTGCTTTGTTGCTTAGGGCTAGCACCGAGTTTCCTCATGCTACTAGTCCCTTTAATTTCAAACAACTGCGAGTTGTCTATGATATGCAATATCAATCGTCAGAATTTAATGTAGTTCAACCCTTAACAACCCCCTACCCCATATCATTTAAGATTTTACTTGCGTTGATAGGTGTAGGCATGGTTTTTAATGTATTTTTCTTTATTGGAAGTGATAAAACTCATTCTAACAAAGAAATGGGGTTGAACTGAGGCCAAACCTCATGCTTCAGCTCCATTACACATCCACACACATTAATCTTATTTTTTCTTTTTCATATGACCTAACATTTTTTATTTTTCTTTAAATTTTCTATTTATTTATAGGAAATTGCATATAAATAGTGATTTTTAGATGTAGACTGAGTACTCTTATAGAAAATGATTTTCTTAGCCTATTTCATTTCATCGGAATGGCAAATGCACACAAAAAACCCAAAAATTGCATATTTTTCTTTAAACCGCCTAGTCTTGGGTTTTGCGTGTTTTACGTACAATTGTTATACGACTAATTTTTTATGATTCTTTCAACATGTTTGATCAAATAGAGGATTGGCAATCAAATCCAAGCATTACTAACCATTCCAAACAAGAATTCATCATAAAACGGTAAAATCTATGTTTTTATCATAAAATCGCTCATTATGACGAGTGTTTTTTGACTTTGCAGGCCCACTGACACTCTTCCACGGTTGGTGATGATCCATCCAACTCAGATTCACATGTCTTTCCACACTCGCATCATCGTTTGACCAAAAACAACCATCTCAACCCATCCCCCTCTCTTTTGCACAGATCCATATAAACAATCCATAAGAGGAGAGAGGAGAGAGGAGAGAGAAAGAATAAAATGAGATCTTGCTAAATAATGCATCATTTTTAGTCATTCCTGAAGTGAGAAGCATGAAATTGATGGAGATCACAGCCAAGATGGTTTCTTGATTGATTGCATGCTCAAAAATTGATTATTTTAATCATGGAAGGGCGTAAAAATCCCCCTCTCCCCCCGACGTTTTGTGATTTGTGCCTTTTCATTCCCATAAGCTTCAACATGCTTAAAACTTTGTTTTGAACAAAATCAGTTCAAGCTTTGGTGTTCACACTCCGATCGAAGTGGCTTTTTTGATTTTGAGGGGGCAAACACGCTCGAAATTGAGATCCGTTTGGACAACTGACTTCGTGACGTTGAAATCTATAAATATGACACCGCCACATACTTTCTAGCTTTTGGATCATGTAGTTGCTTTATAATGTGAAACCTTGCGGGGGTTAAATGGGGGGTCAAATGGACTCCGATCGACGAGCCGAGACTTACATTGGCTTCTTGGCATCGAAATCCTTCCAGGAAAAGTCCAGCTCATTGATCTACAACCATTTCATTTTACATGAAAATTTGGTCTCTTATGACCTCTCGGGCTCTTTTTTGCTTCAAAAATAGCCTTTAAAATCCTCTCTCAAAGATGGAAGCATTACTTGTTAGGGAATCCTTTTGTCTTTCATGTCGATCATTCAGCTTTGGTGAACCAATAGAATGTCAGTGGCCACTTGGCTTGCTGGATACTTTTACTTCACGAGTTTGATTTCAAGGTGGTGCATAGGCTTGGGGTGTAGCATGTCATTGCAAATTTCTTGTCTCTATTGGATTTCAAAGAGGTTCTAGTCAGCTTCAAAGATGACTTTTTGAATACTCAGCTCTTTGCGATAGCGGCTACTCTAGATTTCACTCTAGCTAACCTACGTTAGACCTGGTATGATGAGATGTTAGTCTTTTGACTACTAATGAGGCACCAAATTTTGCTTATGGATCAATGCAAATGTTTTGCACTATGTAGTAGGCGGTTCAAGTGCATTTTGGGGCAATTGTATTGTTAAACTCTAGCAGGAGCCTTGCAACACGTTATTCTCCCTACCAAGTGGGTTGAATGCTCGTCATTAAATGATAATTCGGCCAATTGGGTCACTGCCTTTCTGTTCAAAGTTATATTGACTTCGTAGTAATGCCTTGTGGAATTGGTGAGTGATCAGGGTAGTCATTTCATCAACAAGGTCATTAAGTGGATCATAGTGTTTTCTCTTATTATTCATAAGAAATCCTCACCCTATTACCCCCAGGCTAATGGATTAGTTGAATCCACCAATAAGGCTTTGAATTTGTGCAAATTTTCAACCAAGTTGATGGAACATCATCGGAAGGTTTGGGATAATAAACTTCCAATAGTCCTTTGGGCCCACTAAACTTCATATAAGGTGGCTACTGGTCTTACTCCCTACAAATTAGCTTTTGGTTTAGAACTAGTCAATCCTTTGGAATTCATTGTTTCATGCATGTAGATCATGGTATCAAATCAGCTACTCCAGCTTGAAGCAATGGCTATGTTGGATGAGGAGTGCATCTAGAGTGTGTACCTATTGGCCCAACACTAGAGATGTGGTAGAAGTGGCAAATGGACCATTTCTCCAAGAAGTGGCTTTTAAAATGAGAGTAGGCTATCCTTGTCTTCAAAACCTGGATGGGCAAGCTACCGAGGAAGTTGAAATTCAGATGGAGTGGCCCTTTTTGGATATTCCACTTGATTGGTTCCAATGCATTTTATCTCATTGATTAAGAAGGAAATCTACTCTCACACAAAGTTAATGGATTTCATCTTCGACATTACCATGCGGATGGGATGGTGTGCACTTTTTCGATGAAGAAGGAGGCAGAGTTGGATTGGACTGCTTCAGAGTTTTTTCCAAGTTCTTCTGCTTCGGATGGTTCGATGTTTGCGCTGGTTCCTACACTAGCCTAAGTAATCCCAATGGTCATTGGCGTCCAAGTTCTCCATGATAGTTATTTTATGGATTCAACTAATGTGGCATGTCTTAAATGTGCCTACTCATGGTTCGGGATGTTGGCTATATGTGGTGACAATATGAAGTTTTGAAGCACTTACAATATTAATGCTTCATTATGGCTTTAAAATATGACGTGCCACACATGCATTCGCTCCTTTCTCCTTGATGTGAATTTTCTTTGTCTCACAAAAGAAAGTTGCTTTGCCCATGAGTGTCATTTGTGTTTTCATTTCGTGCCTTTGTACTCCTCTTTTGGTTGTCACATCCTTACGATCTTCTGCTCTATGTGCCTGTCATAGGTCTGTGCTCTTTGTTCTTGCCATGGGAGGTGGTTCTTTAATTTTCTTCAAGAGGGTTACACCTGTGCTCCCTGAGTGTAGGGAGGCAGTGCAAGAGTGGGTGCAAGCATTGCAATTGTACTAGTTCATGACATTGCCATGGGTGGTCATGCCAGTGCACCCTATAGCTAACCACATCCTAACTTAGCTTCATGCAGGGCCTCTCGTTGACATCAATGGCCATCAATATGAGCTTACTTCATAGCATATTCAGGAACGATTGTTGCTACTTGGCAAGCAATGGCAACCCTGAGCCCTCATCTGCTCTCACATTGCCTCAAATGGAGGAGCTCTTTGGTACCACAATGGCCAGCGAGTATACCAATGGTCCCACAGGCTTAGGGTTTGTCAGTAACAGGTTGGGTTCAAGTCTCGACTCACCCTACTCAAGGGTGCTGATCATGGGTCTGAAGCGGACTTGGGCCGACAGGGAGAGAGCCATGGTGCAGGTGTACCTTCCAGTGCAACCACTATGGCTGCCGACGCTATGACAGGCAGCCATAGTGGTTTGGATGACAGGCCTTGCTCAGGTGGACTCTATGCCCATACCAGCTTTTTTTGATAAAGGTAAGGGTAAAGTGCTGCAGAAGCCTCTTCCGCTCAATGATGAGGATGATCAATCAACAACTAGCCTTGTTCCCGATTTCTTTGACTGCAGATGACCCAAAGTGGCAACTATCGGTGGAACACTGCAAAGCAGTGGAAGTACAGAAGGTTGAGCTGGAGGAGCAAGCTCAAGTTCTTTAGATCGATCATGGTGGATATGGATGTATATGGTGGATATGTATCTGCAAGACACTCGATCGATAGATGTAGCATGCCAAACATGCTTCTCCTGTTCAGGATTCTTCTGACCCAGCTTCAGTGCCCTCTGCACACAAATGCCCCAAGACTTAGCAAACCAAGCCTCCTAACAAAGGAGCTGGTTTTGTGAAGGCAACTGAGTCTGCTGGTCAAATGTAGCTCACCATCTGGCAAAAGCAACCATCTAATGAGGAGCCGGAGCTAGGTCTAGACATGAAATCGAGCTCCAAATTCGTGCAGCTTTGAGCTCAGCTTACTTACTCTATGGAAGCAGTCTCGAGTAAAAGTTTGCTAAAGATCTACGGCATAGAGGAAGTGGAAAAAGTTTAGAAGAAAGTTCAGAACAACTATGTGGATCATTTGGAGCAACACCTTGCCATGGTTTTAGTGGGGCGAAATCATTTGCTTTGTGATGTGTGGCTTGAAGCTGCTTTTCTAGAGGTATTGGCTACATAATTGGTCTTCTATAGTATCCCTCAATCACCTCACTAGAATTAGATGGATCTTTGGTTCCAATAGTACCATCTTAATTATCATCCACTCCCTCCATTCCCACCTCAACTTTTTGGTCTGGTTCCTATTCAAAGTTGGCCTCCTCATCCAAATTCGATTCTTGTCCCTTGAGGTCCTCCTCTAGTTATTTCGATTGCTGGCCCTCTTCGGCCTCAAGTTTACATTAATCTTCCTCCCACTCTAGCTTGTGCAGTAGCTCCTGTGTTGTTCTAACTCTAGCCAATGTACCTGTTCCACTTGCTCTATCTAATTAGGATGATTTGAGTGATGTCCAAGACTAACTCCAACAGCAGTGGGTTCAAGTCCACAATTTTCTTGGGATGTTTGGCGTAGAGTATGAAAGTGGGAGATGGATTGTCATGTGGAAGAGTTTAGGCTTTGATTGCAGATTGGTAGGTGGCAAGCTTCTTGGTCATTTCATGGATTAACCTTGCTCATTGTCATGTTGATTCAAGTTAGTCAAGGTGCAACTATGGGAGTTAGTTTCCATGTAGCTTTGTATAGTTGCTTAGTAGTCACTTCTGGGACTCTTTCAGAAGCCTATGGGAAAGAGAAGAAGCATGATATCATGAAGAAGAGACCATCATAGATTTCTAGTGCTATAGGTTGTGAGGAGATGCTGTGCAATGTGGCCAACAAAGGGCTCAAGAAGGCATGCTAACTCAAGTTCACACAAGGGAAAGGTGGAGGAAGATCCAGGGTAGGTAAGTCTCATTGCTCATGTATTAGAGAGGAAAATAGAGAGTTGTGGATTGTTTGGTGTCAAGGAAAAAAGGGAAAGATAAGGCAGCAAACTATCTTCAACATCTTCATCTCTTACATCGCCTTTGATGCAATCTCTCGCTTAATTCTTGGTCCCAAACATCAAGGGAACCTTTCTTGATCATCAAACTAGGGTTTTGCATGGTTTGAGCACTTCATGTGGATTGTTTTGGACTAAGAACATCAGTTGAGAATATGGCAGTATGTTGTCAATGGAATTTTGATTCTCCAATAGGGTCTCTTTGTGTAGTCTACTGATTGAATTATGTTCTCTATTAGTGAGAGACATAGTCTAGACAATAATGCTTGGATTTTTCTTGGATTTGGGACAGCATTTGTACCATGTTTTGTTGCTGTAATAAAATTGTAATTATAGGATTGAAGTGCTTCTAAAGGCTCGTATAGGGTATTGGTAGGAAGTAATGCATTACTAGTCATATGTCTTGCCTATAGTGGATGCTATCTACCATCTATCACTAGAAGATTGATGAATATATGACATAATGAGGTGATCCATACAGGTTATGGACTATGTTTAGTAGAGATTTGTCATATATTAGTGTGTGTTTTGAGCTATAGTCTCAGTTGTATTGGGCTGTTGTCCCAAGTGTATGTTTCTACCTTTGTCTTGGCAGTTCTATGAGATGTATTATATGATGATTGCTCTACTAAGCTTATGAAATGAAATCACTAGGATTCACCTCTCTTTGTCTCACTTGATTCTACCCCATCTTCTAAAATCTTTTTCTTTCTTCTTGTTCTATCCTTGAATCTCCCCACACCCTTCCATCTCTTACCCTTGTGATAGACCTTCATACTTTGACATTGGTGAACTTGATGTGAAGGTTGTCTAAAGGGTTGTAAGATGGGTGATGCTTCATGTTTGTCTATCGTAGACATGATTTATGGATACAAAAGGTTCAAACTATGGATTCACATATGAAATTCCAAGTGGATGCAGATGTGGCCAACATGGGAGACAAACTATACTTCCTATGGGAGAGATAGAGAAGGAAAAGCACTGCCATACTTGATGTACGCTTGGAGAAAAATACACTAAAAAGTTTTTGGGCTTGATGTATGTGGGTTTAATGTTGTAAAACACTTCTGTGTACAACAGTGAAATAGGACAAATACTACCATAATATACCCATGCTGACTTGAAGCTATGTGAGGCTCTATATCAAGAGTGTTAGGAGACTATGTTGAAATATACTTACTGAGAACCTAGCTTTTTAAAAATCAAAAGCTGCTCTATGGGCTGTTTCTATCACATAAAGGCTATGCATGTTGTTATAGATGTAGAGTATGATGCACGCAAGAAGCAGGATTCTTGAGTACTCTCTTGCCCAAATCTGCATCCAATTGGAATTTCACATATAAATCTATAGTTTAAATCATCTACATCCATAAATCATCTCTAGTAGATGAACATGAAGCATTACCCATCCTATAACTCCTTCAAATGACTTTCACATCAGGTTTACCAATGTTAGAGCATGTAAGGATGAAGTTTTATCATAAGGGTATGAGATAGAAGGGTGTAGGGAGATTGAGAGATGGGACAAGATGAAAGAAATAGAATTTAGAATTCAAAAGATTTAATGAAGATAGAGGTGAATCCAAGTGACTTCATTTCATATGGTTTAACAATGTAATCAATCTATAATACATCTAATACATTTGATAGATATGTCTAAGACTAAGGCACATGCACACACTTTGGGACAATAGCGTAACACAAATTGAAACTATGGCTCAATATACACTATAAATTCATGAATATTCTCTAATGCAAATAATCCAAACCTATAGATAACTCCTCAAAATCTCATGGATATATCAACTTGCTGGTGGTAGATGACAGTGCCACCCATTGTAGATAAGACATATGAATAGGAATGCATAAATCCCTATTAATACCCTTTATGGGCCTTTAGAAGCACTTCAACCCTATAATTACAGTCTTATTACAGCACCAAAATATGGTATAGATGCTGTCCCAAATCTAAGAAAAAATCTATCTTTGATGTCTATACTATATCTACTAATGATAGAGATCAAGAACTAAGTAATAAAACTCGAGAAGCCCTGTTTGAGTATCAAACTCCATTTACAACTTATTTCCCTATTCTTGATTATTTCTTACAACCTTAAAAGTCCACATAAAGAGCATAAACTCATCAAAACTCTTCTTTAACGATCGAAGAAGGTTTCTCTAATGTTCGAGTCCAAGAATCAAGTGAGAGATCACATCCAGGATCCCGTAAGAGAGGAAGATGCTGGAGGATAGCTTGTTGCCCTATTTCTCACTGCCAACAATAGCCCACATGTAGCTCTTAATTCTCACAAACCCCTCTTTTAATATTCAATGAAGGTTTTTTGTTGAGAGAGACTAAGAATCAATTGACAGATTAAAAGAAAAACTCAATAGAAGATGATGCTGAGCAAGGATATCTTGCTGCCCTATGAGCATTTGTGTGATGCCAATATGGGTATTTGATCTAGGTGAGCTACCTATGTGGCACCTTCAGAGGATGTGTAGGTTTGGAGGGTGTGGATGTCATGGGATGTTTGGTGTAGAGTGTGAAAGTGGGAGATGGGCTGTCATGTGGAAGAGTTTAGGCTTTCATTGCAGACTGGTGGCTTCATGGTTAGTCCATGTATTAACCTTGCTCATTGTCATGTTTATGGAGTTAGTTTCCATGTGGTTTTGTATAGTGACTTAGTAGTCACTTATGGGACTCTTTGGGAAGCCCATGGGAAAGAGAAGAAGCATGAGATCACAAATAGGAGATCAATGTAGATTTTGGGTGTTACAAGCTGTGAGGAGTTGATGTGCAACATGGCCAACAAAGGGCTCAAGAAGGCATACTAACTCAAGTTCACACAAGGGAAAGGTGGAGGGAGATCCAAGGTAAGTGAGTCTCATTGCTCATGCATTGGAGAGGAAAGAGGAGAGTTGTGGTTTGTTTGGTAATAGGGAAAATAGGGGAAGACAAGGTAGCAAGTTGTCCTTCAACATCTTCATCTCTTACTAGGACTTTGATGTGATCCCTCACTTGATTCTTGGTCTCAAACATCGAGGGAACCTTCCTAGATCATCAAAGAGGAGTTCTAGATGGGTTTATGCTCTTCATGTGGACTATTTTGGCTAACTCGGCCACAACTATCTTCCTCTCCTCTTTAGCTTTCTCTAGCTGAGAGAGCAATTCAGCAACGTATTCATCGTAGTTAGTTGATGGCGTCATCGTTGTGTGGATCTGTAATATTTTTACAATAAAATATTATAAGACCCTAGATCCCGCGCAAAAGCAATTTGAAGTAATCTCCTGCAACCAAATTTTTTTTGGCCTAAGTGCTCCATCCTCATGTAATAACAATATCATCCCCCGCATTGTGTATAAGGAACCATGTGCTTATAAACCGCAAGTCACCGTAGGAACTCCCCTCCAAGAAAAAGGATAATGAATAATTGCAATTAAAAAAAAAATCCCTCTCCTTCCCCCGTTGCATGGCGGGGAGAGAGAGTGTGTGTAGGAGTTTATGGAGGGGCATGAGGAGGAAGGCATGCGATTGCCACCTGTGTGGCCCCCCCCCCCCCCCCCCCCCCCCCTCCCCCCCTCCTTTAACCATTCCACCCACCTCCACCTTATATGAACCCCCCCTCCCTTTCTTCAAGGGCATCGTTCGGCCTTGTTGCCTGCACCGTCAAGCTGCCGCCATCACCATCCTCCTCATCATCCTCATGCAATTCATCATCATCATCCTCACCATCATCACCCCATTCATCATCATCATCATTCATGTCATCTCTGAGAGTCAGAAGCTTGAGAAGCTTCTATTGAAGCTCCACTACACCAAGTTCACCCGCGGTGTTTGGATTTCATAGATAGTGTCCTGCAAGGCCTATTTCCCGTGCTGTGCAAAGGAGATCTCGGGCAGTAAGAAATTTCAAAATTCATAAAAGGGGACCAAGGGAGAGTTCGTTGATTCGATATTATTTCCATCAATGGCTCCTAAGCAAAAATCGAGAGGAGCACACGCGGGAGCTTCCACCCCAAGCACGAGAGTGAACAACGCGCCGATATTAAATGCCTAGGTTCTGAAAAATATCTTCGCATGGGAAGGATGCATAAAGCATGTTTTAATTCACATAGAAAAACTTAAATACGTTGGAAATTTTATATATTTTGCTTACATGTAAAAAGTTCAGTTGCATGACGAGGTACTTGTAATGCTTGCACTCCCATGATCAAGGGTAGTCGCATTTGAACATATGATACACAAGTTAAAGATGCACTTGTGCAAAGACGTCCTTGTTGCATCGTGCATATAGGTTAAATGCATTTTTAAGATGTTCTTACGTATTGGGAGGTTCACATTGTTGGAAAGGAAGGGGCATATAGCTCATGATGCACTTCTGAAATAAATTCCTTGCTGTGACTCGTATATAGGATAATTGTAGAAGATCGTTTGAGGATGAATAAATAGTTGCAATGAAAGGAAAAGATCTATGAACTTTGACAAAAGGGCATATAGTATGCAACTCGCATGAAATGATAGATACATTTTAGGCTAAGTGAAGTGGTAAAGGAAGGATTAAATCAATGATGTATTCATTGGCATCTGGTCATGAAGGAATGATGCATCCACGCATAGAGTTTTTTTATCAAAGTTCACAATTGGGGAAATGATGCCTCTTCATTAAAATACAAAAGCTTTGAACTCGATGCATAAATGTAAGGGTTATAGGAGGTAGTTTTTAATGTCAATCAAAATCGTATAGGAAAAGGAAAGATGGAAAGATAATTGTAGATCCTATAGTTGCATAAAGGTGAAAGGCCTATGGTCTTGAAATTGCATATTCGCATGAAATGATACATCTCATACATCTTGCAGTTACTTACATTTTTTAAGGAAAGTGCTTGCAAGTTTAGAAGAAAGTATTTGCATCTTTAAAGGGAAGATAATCTTTAATTGTAAATTGGTTAGATCAACTAAGTAATTCGCGTGTAATTGAGTAGCTTACATGAAATTCATAAAGGTATGATTAGCTAGCATACGACGGTCACCTCAATGTGCTAGGTTGGGTTAAGTCATGATAAATTCTGCTTAGTATCGCACTTAGGATGCTGATTTAATATTTTCAATCTTAAAAGTTCTACCCACATTCATGAAATATTAGGGTTATCAAAACAACCGTGCAAGAATGATCTAGGGTTCTCACCCTAAGGATCAGATGACCAAATGCTAGACTTATGCAAGGAATTTAGGGACCCTAGGGCCAAAAAACGTTTATCAGCCTAGTAGTATTAGGGTTTTGGATCGGGGTCAATAGGACTCCCAATCCCTATATCTTGATCAAAGGTATTCTTGATCAAGAAATACCATATGATGAGAGATATAATCCCTCAAGTTAGGTACTGACACCTATCTTGTGCAACAAGCCTGCAAGGTCATTTGCTCTTGCATCTAAATCACAAGTTAGTACTACTACACCTTAGACCAAGGTTGGCAAGTTCTAATTATAAATTAGTTTATCTAAGAATTGAGTAGGTGCCCTACTACAACACTCCCCCTTGGAAGCTGATTTGTCAAGTTTAGGGCAGTGGTGAATTACCAAGAAGCAAATTGACCAACCAAGTTAGGACGACGGGGTTGTCCAGGATCCATTTGACTATAATATAAGGAAACCTAAGGTAGTGACAATTTGGGGTCAACAGGGTATAAACCCTAATCCAAGGAAAAATGATAAACAAGCAACCCAATTTGCTAAACCTTTGGGATCTTGCCAAGTTGTGAATGATCCAGGATCGAATGCTGGGAGTATTCGGGGAAAAGGAATCACACCTTAGCAGTTGGCCGTATGAACGACCACTGGAATGCTCGTGATTGTACACTTAGGTGCACTGTTTGTACTTCTTTGCTCAAGGAACTAATTCAGGAAAAAAAACTAATGCTTTAGGTTAAAAGCCTGGAGGGAGAGGCAGTTTCAGTTACCTCCAACTGTCTGCTTGACCCTATCCAAGGGGATTGTTAGCTGCGCCGGGTACGTTGACCCAACCCGCCTCGAGAGGTCTCTCCGTGGATACTGCTTGGAGCAGGAGGACGCTTGGGTGCCAGGGGAGGCTTTGGCAGTAAATTCCTTGCCTCCGGATCCTGCACAAGAGACCGATGTGACTCGAGATGGGACCTCGGGGCCCGCATACTAGTCAACGGGCGGAGCTTGGAGTAGAAATCCTGAGGATTGCTGGGATAGCCTTCGGACAGGATATTTGATGTATTCCAAAGACTATGATAAATAAAGATCAAATGTTGAAAAAGAAACTTGCTTGACATTGTTTTTCTATGTCAATGCCTAAGTTACGTGAAGGAACTAGTGTTTAATTGGTTAATTAAGGAAGCTATTTTTGCATGTCAAATTAAATGTGGTAGGTAATTAGATAACTAAGCAACTTGAGGAAAGTGTGGTGGACGTGACTCTGGGTCCATCCTACATAAGGGTGGTCCCAGTTAGCCGGGAACTTTTCTTGAAGGAATTGATAGTGAAGTAGCGATGACCTAGAATCAATAGAGTTAGAGTCCCGATTTATGCTGTTTTAGGGGAATGGAATGGGACTATGCCTTACGGGAAGAGATGTTGAGCTTCGCATCCCTCTCGTTTTCCATTCTCCTTGAACCAAGTGCAGTATAAATCCGCTTCGACCCTGATGTTTCTGCGCAAAGTGGTTCGTCTGGGGCTTGACGCTAGCTACTTCCTAGAAACTTGACTATTAGGAAAACCTTGATTCAGGTCAGTCCTAAGTGGGAATAGCTAGATACTTTTGCTTCGTGGCAGACTCGGGAAAACCTTGATTGCAAACCCCGTGACATTCCTTGTGAGTGCCAGGCGGCACTTTCTAGACTCTCTTCCTGATGGGCTGCTAAGACGTGTCCTACAAGTGGACAGGGGGACACGTTACAGTTGGTATCAGAGCGAACCAATGGGATCTAATATTTATAAGGGAACTTAATGGGGGGAAAGTAGAGCAATGTTTCCGTTAAGAACATCTCCTTACTTACTTATGGATGCTGGGCTGCAGAGTTGCAAAGCATGGAACAAATTCTTGGTGTTCTAGGTTATGTTTATGAATGCAATGCGTGCTTCGGATTATCAATGGAGGCTAGGCATGATGAATATTCTGGACCGCATCTACAATCCTTCACCCCTGTACGTGGAACGGAGATGGATGGGTGAATCATGAATATATTACATAGCATCCCACCGACTTGCGTACCTTCAGACCAACTTGAAGAGAATCAAGTGGATGGAGGATTTAAAGATTGTGAAGCTGTTCATCTTTGTCGAGGCTCACGCAAATGCAACCCTGCATGTCAACGGTCAAAAATTCAAGCAGAACAAGTATTTGTACGAAGAAGTGACTTGAGTGATCCCTGCACAAAAACGTGCTGGGACGTTATGAGAAGAACGGGTATCAAAGGAAGGGATACCCCAAGCTTCCTATGACCTATCAGTTCCTGAAAATCCATGACCCCTCTCCATATTATTACTCAGTCCCCATAGCCGAATGTAATACAATCCTATTTTCCCCTAAAACACCATATTGGGGAAAATGGGAATTTCCCATAAGTTTGGGACACGTGGTCAAATCTTTGGATTTGTCGTAACTTGAACACTATAACTCCAAATTGAGCACTCTATAGCTCAATAGATTCCGGTTTTCAAGCACTTTCCAATGATAGGTCACATCATATGGTTTTGAGAAACTTATGGGCATGTTATTCAAGTGCCACCTTTTTAGTATTCAAAAAATGGGAATTGGGAGATTCCCAAACTCACTAATATTGTGTTCTAATTGATGTGTCAATCAGCTTGTTCTACTTTCCCAAGATAAATATACTCAAAAGGGCTATGCCCTCATGAATGAATAATATTTTTATCACTGTCTGTCATGGCTGTAAGTGTTGGTAAAGGAGTTGAGTGATTAGGTCACTTGACTAAAAGCTGTACTGGGCATATTAATGTAATATGAGAGACATTTGGTAAGTTTTTAACATAAAGAATCTTATTGCCTAGGCGCAACCCCAAGTGCAGATTCCTAGTCCGACCCCTGCACTAAGTATAGCTGTAATTTAAGAGAAGAAGTTCCTTCTCAGACAAATCAAGCCACCTGAATTCGATGGTAAGGGAAGGACTATTCAAACTGACTCCCAGGTCTGGATTGAGTCCATGGAGGACTATTTTGAGGCAACAGGAACTGCACCCACTAACCAAGCTATGCTCACGAAACTGAAACTTACCAGTGAAGCAAGACTTTGGTGGAAAAAATGGTGCAGAGACCAAGGGATATCGGAAGGGACAGTCACTTGTTGAGAGAAGCTTAAAAAAGTTGCGCGAGGGAGATATCTGCCACCTACCTACCGCACATAGAAGATGAACGAATTCTATGAATTAAAGCAGGTTGGACTATCCCTGGATGCATATTATTCAAAGTTCGTCTCTCTCTTAAAGTACGCGCCACAAATGGATATGACACAATAGGTGTCAAAGTTTTGTGCTAGGTTAAATCCACCCATAAACACCCGCTTGGAATCAATGCGCCCAACGGACCTACAAGATGCACTCATTCGAGTTGCACCAATAATACAAGAGGTGCAAACCAAGCTAAGGAATAACATGACTTGGTCTTACAAGGATCAGAACAAGGGAATGTATAGGTCTCAGGCTAAGAGAGCGTAGGGCCAAAATCAGGGACAAAGGAAGAAAGCTAGGGCCAATGTTGTCAACAACTTCATTCCTATACAAGGTAATGGCTGCAATCGCCGTTGCTTTCATTGCAATGAGCGTGGTCACTTCAAAAGGCAGTGTCCCAAGCTTAGCAGAGGACAACGCCATGGGCCATTCCAAGGAGCCGTCCATGGCTAAGGAGCCACTATCATGGCCAGAGGGAGAACCTCCAGTGTTGCCAAGAAGGAGCTGGGTGATGAAGAAGATCCATCCATGGAAGCTAACATTGAGAGGGCAACGGTTCATGCCGCTCTTCATAAGAAAGGCTCGAATCGCCAATTCTTGGTGATTCAAACTCCATCAGATTATCAAGGTAAAAGCTTCAAAACCTTGATTGATTGTGGCAGTACACATTCCTTCATTTCACCAGTCTGTGCAAAAAGATTAGGAATAGCCACAATAGATGCACCTACCTTACTTGTGAAATTAGCAAATGGTTGAGAGGTCTCTTGTACCAGGCAAACTGCTAAGGTGAAATTCCTATTGGGTGGAAAGTCGACTTCGGTTAGATTCAGGGTAATGAACCTAGGTGTCCACGAATGTTTGCTCGGAATGGATTGGCTATTACCCAATGATGCCCACATTCACTGTGGAAAGGGCCAAGTCTCATTTCGAAATTTTGAAGGGGAACTATTTACAACTCAAGGAGAGGCTAGTAAGCCAAAAATTCAGCTAGTAAAAGCAACACGGATAATAAAAGGAGTTAGAAAGGGCCTACCTATCTATTTGATTAAACTAAATAAGCTAGATCAGAATCATGAATCTAGGGAAGAACCTTCATGGTTAAAGGAATACGCAGACGTATTTCCTAAAGAGCTGACAGAACTTCCTCCTCAAAGGAAAGTCGATCATGAAATCAAGCTGGTGCTAGGAGCTGCACCAGTCGCATAGAGACCATATAGGATGTCCATCTCGGAAGCGATTGAGCTGAAGGAGCAACTCAAGCAACTGTTAGACCAGGGCTACATCTGTCCTAGTAGTTCACTGTGGGGAGCTCCATTGCTGTTCCAGAAGAAGAAAGATGGAACGCTTCGGCTGTGCATTGACTACAGAGGGTTGAACCAATCAACCATTAAAAACAAATATCCCATTCCAAGAATAGATGAACTTCTTGACCGTCTTCAAGGTATGAAGATCTTCTCTAAGATAGATTTCAAGGCTGGATATTATCACATAAGGATCAAGAAAGAAAATATCCCGAAGACCGCATTCAGCACAAGATATGGACACTTTGAATTCCTAGTTATGTCATTCGGGCTAACAAATGCTCTTGCTACCTTCAACAGGTTAATGCAGGATATCTTTAGGCCCTATCTTGATGAGTTCGTACTCGTCTTCTTTGACCATACCCTAGTCTACTCCAAGCAAGAAAAAGATCATGAACCCCAGCTTCGCATTGTCCTTGAAACAATGAGAGCACACAAGCTTTATGCCAAGAAGAAGAAGTGTGCATTTTTTAAGCGACAGATTGAATATCTGGGATTCATTGTATCAGCGGAAGGAATTTCAATGGATCTGGCCAAGGTCAGAGATGTTCTGGAATGGCCAACACCAACTTCTGTCAAAGAAATACGTAGTTTTCTTGGATGGACAGGATGGTATAGGGTCTTTATAAAAAACTATGCTTTGATTGTAGCACCTCTGACTGATCTACTAAGGAAGCAAGTAGCAATTGTATGGTCACCTGGTGAATAGACCAACTTTGATAAACTAAAGCAAAGCTTGGTATCAGCACCCATCCTGAAACTTCCTGATCTTAGTAAGGAGTTTGAAGTGATAACTGATGCTAGTGCACTTGCCTTGGGATGTGTGCTTATACAAGAAGGTTATCCCGTAGCATACTCTTCAAGGAAACTGAAGAGCCATGAAAGGAATTATGCTACCCACGATTTGGAGCTGTTGGCTGTCATCCATGCTCTCAAACTTTGGAGACACTACTTGCTAGGTAACAAATTTGCCTTAGTGACGGACCACAAGAGTCTTAAATGGATTTTCACCCAGAGTGAGCTCAATATGAGGCAATGTCGATGGGTCAAAGTACTGGAAGAATATGATTTTGAAATCAAATACCGGCCTGGAAAGGAGAACGTAGTTGCCGATGCACTCAGTCGCAAGGCATTTCTGAATTCTTTGATCTTGCAGGATCCATTAATAGCAAGATCTCTAGCCACAAAGGTAACAATGCCAAACAACCCAATTCTTGAGCTAGCTAGAGAAGATGCATGTCATGACCCAACCTATTAGAAATTGCTAAGGGAGATCCCTATCAAAGATCAAGACCCGAAGCTTAAAACAAAGTATCAAGAATTCTCTATCAACAGTGGACTTGTCTACTTTAGGACAAGATTATGTATCCCAACAAGTCAATCACTCAAGCAGAAGATACTTTGGGAAGCCCATGACTCCCCTTTCTCAGGACATCCTGGCTATGCCAAGACCCTTAATGTGGTCAGGAAGAGCTATTATTGGAATAGGCTCAAAGGTGACATTCTCAAATATGTCACGGAATGTTTTTCATGTCAATGCATTAAGGCCGAACATGTCAAAATGCCAAGGAAATTGCAACCACTTGACATTCCCCAAATGAAATGGGAATTCATTAGTATGGACTTTGTTGTTGGCCTGCCCCAAGTTCAGGGAGGATACAACTCCATTATGGTCATGGTAGACATGCTCACCAAACAAACTACAAAGCCTCAGACATCGCAAGGTTATTCATCAAGGAAGTATTCAAACTGCATGGGTTACCCAGAAGAATCATTAGTGATTGTGACTCTCTCTTCACCTCACACTTCTAGAGGGCCATCTTTGAGGCCATTGGGACTCAACTCTGTTTCAGTACAGCTTATCATCCCAAACCGATGGTCAAACAGAACGAGTCAACCAAGTCATCGAAGATATACTTAGGGCACACTGCTGTCGCAAACCCAAAAAGTGGATTCAATATTTGCCTTTGGTTGAGTTTGCCTACAATGGTTCTTACCAACAAAGCATTCAGATGACCCCTTTCCAAGCATTGTATGGGCACGATTGTCGTACTCCCTTGAGCTTTTCAGATCCAACCTTGAGGGTTGAAGCTTCAAAGCAGATGCTGGAAGACATGGATGACCAAATCAAATCAATAAGACAAGACATCCAAGCCACCAAGGAAAGACAGAAGGCTTACGCAGACTTGAAACGGCAAGACAGATCCTTCGTTGAAGGTGATATGGTCTTCATTCGCGTATGTCCAAAGAAGAGTTCCCTATCCTTGGGTGAGTGCAAAAAGCTAAGCCCAAGGTATTGTAGACCCTACAAGATTCTCAAGTGCCTAGGGCCTAGTGCTTACAGACTTCAACTCCATGAAAACCTAAAAGTTCATAATGTATTCCATGTCAGCCTATTGAAAAAGTATGTGCCTAACCCTAGTCATGTGCTTGATGATCAACAAATTGTAATGCCTAGCCAAGGAGTCCTTAAGCTACGACCTGATAGAATCCTAGATGTTAGGGAGAGGCATTTGAGATCCAAGACCTTGAGAGAATACCTCATCCAGTGGAAAGATTATCCCGAAGAGGATGCCACCTGGATGGATGAACGTACTCTCAACCAACAATACCACCAAATCTTCTCGAGATGAGGACATCTCGATTCCTCTAAGGAGGAGAGAATGTAATATTTCTACAACAAAATATTATAAGACCCTAGATCCCATGCAAAAGCAATTTGAAGTAATCTCCCGCAACCAAAAAATTTTTGGCCTAAGTACTCCATCCTCGTGTAATAACAATGTCATCCCCCGCGTTGTGCATAAGGAACCGTGTGCTTGTAAACCGCAAGTCACCGCAGGAAGTCCCCTCCAAGAAAAAGGATAATGAATAATTGCAATTAAAAAAAAAACTCCCTCTCCTTCCCTTGTTGCATGGTGGGGAGAGAGAGTGTGTGTGTAGGAGTTTATGGAGGGGCATGAGGAGGAAGGCATGCGACTGCCACCTGCGTGGCCACCCCCCCACCCCCCCTCCTTTAACCATTCCCCCCACCTCCACCTCATATGAACCCCCCCTCCCTTTCTTTAAGGGCATCGTCCGGCCCTGCTGACTGCGCCGTTAAGTTGCTGCCACACCATCAAGTTCCCGCCCACGCCGTCAGGCTGCCGCCATCACCATCCTCCTCATCATCCTCACGCAATTCATCATCATCATCCTCACCATCATCACCCCATTTGTCATCATCATCATTCACATCATCTCTGAGAGTTAGAAGCTTGAGAATCTTCTATTGAAGCTCCACTATACCAAGTTCACCCGCGGTGTTTGGATTTCATAGATCGTATCCCGCAAGGCCTATTTCCCGTGCTGTGCGAAGGAGATCTCGGGCAGTAAGCAATTTTGGAATTTGTAAAAGGGGACCAAGGGAGAGTTCGTTGATTTGATATTATTTCCGTCAATGGCTCCTAAGCAAAAATCGAGAGGAGCACACGCGGGAGCTTCCACCCCAAGCACGAGAGTGGACAACGCCCTGATATTAAATGCCTAGGTTTCGAAAAATATATTCCGATGGGAAGGATGCATAAAGCATGTTTTAATTCACATAGAAAAACTTAAATGCGTTGGAAATTTTATATATTTTGCTCCGATGTAAAAAGTTCAGTTGCATGACAAGGTACTTGTAATGCTTGCACTTCCATGATCAAGGGTAGTCGCATTTGAACATATGATACACAAGTTAAAGATGCACTTGTGCAAAGACGTCCTTGTTGCATCGCGCATATAGGTTAAATGCATTTTTAAGATGTTCTTACGTATTGGGAGGTTTACATTGTTGGAACGGAAGGGGCATATAGCTCATGATGCACTTATGAAATAAATTCCTTGCTGTGACTCATATATAGGATAATTGTAGACGATCGTTTGAGGATGAATAAATAGTTGCAATGAAGTACTAGTGTGAGTTGCATGGATTATCCGAAAATACTAGATTTCTAGATAATTTTAACATATTTTTGATATTATTTACTGTAAAAATCTAAAAAAGTTAGAAAAAGCTTCTAGATTAGGATGGCATGCAAAAAGCTAGTTGCTTTTTTAGCCAATTAGGGGATTTTCACAAGGGGGACAGATTAACAAAATTGAGCGTGTCCCGATTGCTGTAAACAGGCTAAAAACTGTAGATTGAATTGAAAGAAGAAGAAGGAGTGATCTGGGAGATCCGTGAGCAGGTGTCCTGAGGTTTTACCCCCCTTTCGGAGCCAGCGGAGCCATCAAATTTGGGTTCCGAGTAGTAGAGAAGGAGCTGTAATTTTTATGCACGTTTTGTTCTACAAAGAAGCTCTAGGAGATCTAATGACTGGAGATTGCTTCTGAGTAGTGTGAAGATTCTAGGTTCTTTCAATACATATTGATTCAATTCATTATGATTTGTCTTTGTCGTGTTTACCACTTGTGTACTCTCTTTCTTCTCTTCCATCTCCTATCTCTACTTCCTTCTACCTCTCTGATCCATGGTGGATTCGACCTTTCGACAAAAACCCCTCCGACATTGGTGAACCCGACGTGAAAGGTCGTCACAGAAGAAGGAAAGATAAGATGGGAGAACCTTCGAATACAATCTCCATTGATGTTTTGTAATAGTTGGTGTAAAATATGAATATGCTTATGCAGGTACAATAACAACAACAGGTGATGCAAGCTTTTGCTCAAACAGAAAGTGTTGTGATGAATGCTTTGCAAGTAGTTGAGCGTGAGGTGAAGTTATTCAATGGCAGGAATGTATTTACATATGTACATACCTATGCTCATAAGATAGAATTGTTTGGAGTGGCTCAATCTGCATGGAGCCGGTATTTTATACGTGTTACTGTTCATGAAGTGAAAGCACGGATTACTGAATTATACTTGTAGGATGTTGACTGGGTAGCCTTCAAGAAGACACTCAGGGAAGAATTTTATATTGAGGATACCAGTTTGATTACGCACAAGACTTTTCAGGAGTGGGTTATACAACCCAATAAGGGTCTTGTGGCTACAGAATTGTTAAGAGAATTTGAAAGTCGATTTGAGCAGTTGGATCTTGCAGAACAGCAAGCTCTTGCAAGTTAGAAAATTGAAGTGTTTCTACATGCAGCTGATCCTGAGCTTCAAGAGAAGCTTAATGATTTATTGGAGGATTAGACTACAGAGACAGGTTTGAAAACAGAGTGGAGATATGTCAAAGAAGCTGTTACTGTGCTTGTGAAGAAGCATAGAAGAAGAGAAAGATTACATGTCTCTAGCTTTTCCACTGTTACGAGCAAAATAGTTAAAGTATCTAGTAAGCCACCCGCTTCTGTGGCTAACCTATGGCTATACTTGCTATTGTTCCCTCTATTAAGGGAAGATATGTTGGATGAATTAGTCAAAGGGATGCGGGATCTTCAATTGAAGGTTGCAAAATTGGATGAAAAAGGACAAGAGGAAAGGGGATGACAGCAGCCCCTAAACTTCAAAAAAGATGTATGTGGTGTGACAGTTTGCAGCATGAGAGAAAGGATTGTGCTGCCTATTAGGAGGCCTTGGCAGGACAGCTCATCTTTTGGAAAGATGGCAAGACCCATGCACAAGAAATAGGATTACCTCTTGCTTTGAATTTTGGAAAGGAAGGTATGCAAAAGTTGTTGGAAGACTTGGCTGTCTGAAATGCTTATGTTGCGGTACATGCTTCTACTTTTGGTTTACAGTTGGATAGAATGCATGGCCAAGTGATGGTTGGTCCAAAGGCTGAAATATGGACACACTGCAGCTAAAAAGAGAAAGGTCACTGATAGTGAAATGTCTCATGCAGGGCAAGACATTCGTGGCATAACTGGTTGGGAATCACCGGTAGATGCATATTCAGTGTATGCATATTTAGCAAAGGTACAAAACACAGATGTACTTGTGGAAGAAAAACGAAAAAGAGATGAAGATATTGTAGGGACATCTAAAAGAATGACAAGAAGAAGTGTGGATCAGCCTAAAGCTGCAAATCAGCCTAAAGCCTTTGATTATCTTTTGATCCTACCTGCATCTTCATGGTCTCCAATCTTCTTATAATAATCGCATTTGGATAAGTGTTTCAATTTGTATTCCATGCTGATATGTCCTTTCCTTCTATAGTGGCAACATTCCTTGGGATCCTTCTTTGTAAAAAACATGGTATCCTTGTGTGTTGATAATTCGACTTGAACTTTGAGATAATTTTCTTTCAAAATAAGGAAATATATACACCCTTAAAGATTAAGTGACTCATGTGTAAGAAGTAAACCTTCAAACATGCATATTCCTTAGGTAGGCTTACAAGCAACATTGCTATTGCATCCTTCTCAAGAATTAAAAATTGGATACCTTCAAGTTGGTTGATTAACTTTCTTAATTTTGATACATGTTCTCTAAGCGAATCCTTGTATTCATGATGCAGACTATAGAAACTCATTTTTTAGTACATCTCCTGTTTTTTTGCTTTCGCACTAAAATTTTTATTCAACTCCTCCCATGCTCCCTTTCATGTTTGTTTGATATCAATATGTTGAATAAGGCCTAGAGTAAGATCTAGACTAATTAAAGCAAGTTTCTCAAGTGTGATACTTCTCCCTACCCTAAATTTTTTTAATGCCAAATGAAATGTTGGAAGTTGAAGCCATGATTTTTGTGGAGAGGCCTTACCAAACTTATAACAATACTTGGTAGTGTCTAACTTTGATTTACATGGGATGCTTTAGAGAAAAATTCTCAAGGTTTGCATGCAAAACAATCTTTTATGATTTTACAATATCAAACTCCAATCACTCTTAGGTGTGAAATGTCCTTTTGAATGATTGCATAGACTAGTTCGAGGAGGCAATCAATGTGAAGAGGGCTAAGTATTGTCAAGATGTGTGGGATCTAGAGCATGGCAAAGGCGGAAGCTATGGAGGATGGAAGATAAAGACACAACTCATGTTGACATGACAATTTAGACAACTGTTACACAAGTGAATTAGGTTTCAAGATTGAGACTTGAACTCATAAACACAATCTTGTGTATGGACAACAATGACACATACACTTGACAGAAAGAGACAAATACTATTGCATTATCATCATGTGAAAGTGATAGTTCAAGTACATCATTATATAGAGTTCTTTGGTAGCACTTAACATCCACTGTGCCTATATGATCTGTCTCTCTTCCTAGAATGGACTACATCTTCCTAGCCTAGCTATTCCATACAAAGTGACTAAAGTAGGTGTGATTGCAAATATCTCAACACCCCTCCTCAATCACAACCAAAATAACAAAGTGTGTAGAGGCTTTAGTGAAAGCAACACCTACAAAGTGTGGGCACACCATAAACATGGCAAAACACCAGAGGCTGTCTCACAGAAAAGGCTAAGTGTGGGTACCACAAACATGATGGATATCCAGAGGCTGTAGCAGGGGCCTTACAAAGTGTACAGATGCTGTAGTACAAGGATAACTAAGGAGTTTAGAAGTTTATGTTTGAGACATTAGGGCTAGGAAATACAAAACTAAAAAAGTCTATATGAATAGAAGGACTGATGAGGTTTGTCCTTCTCTCGGTGGTCTTCTTCTTCTTCTTCCTTTGCTCCATTTTCTTCTTCTTCTTCCTTTGCTCCATTTTCTTCTTCTTCTTTGACTGCAACTAGATAGGATTTTTGGGACCTCTTTCTTGCATGGAAGAACTTCTCGGTGTGTCCGGTCCTTTTGCAGAAGTCACAGAAGAGCTGATTCTTCTTGCCTTTATACCTGTTACCAACATATAATTCATGCTCATCTCTAGAGGTAATTTTAGCTTCTTTTACTCTTCTAATAGTGATGCTTGGATATCAACAAGTTCAAGATTTGGCATGTTGATTAAAGTTGTTGATACATTATTATATTCAAGAGGCAAACTCTTAAGTAGAACATCGATGCAAACATCTTCTTTCATTTTAATGTTGATTCCTGCAAGTTGGGTTAGAAGTCCTTCCATGTAATTTAGATGTGTGGCAAGTGATGTACTGGACTTCATTTCAAGCCTGAAAAACTCAATCAGGAGACCATACTTTGATGATTTAGACTGTGCACCGAACAAGGTGTCAAGTCTCTTCCATGTATCCTTGAGGTCTCATAGTTATCCACATGGTGGATATAGCTCTCATCTAGCTCCAGTTTGATAATGGCCTGGGCCTTATCATTGTTATTTTTCCAAGCTACAGCAAGATCCGCATCACGAGGCTTCTTTTCTTTTCTAGTGGTAATGGCCCAGAGGCCCTTCTTCATCATGATGAGTTTGATGCGGGTCTGCCAGGTGTGAAACCCGACTCCTTTGAAGTGAGCAGTTGGAGCGTCTTTGCCCATGTTAGAATTATGGGAACATTAACAAATCAACTCCAAAATTTTGAGATTTATCAGTGGAAGAGAAGATTACAATGTGCCAAGGGACACAAGTAATGACAATGTGAAAACACACTATGCGGAGACTATGTCTGTGTTGATGTTGAGCTTGAATCTTCTTTGTTCGGGGTCGTCGATCCTTCTTCAATCTTTCTAGGTCCTTCCCCTCCTTGATTTGATGTTGGGACAATAGATCAGAGTGGCAGTGTGTTGCTCCAGGTGGTAGGAGAGAGAAAATGATGAGATTTTTGAGCTTGAGTGAAAAATTGGCTATGGTGGATTTTAGGGTTTCATGACATGGGCCTGGTTTTTTTGACATTGCAGGAGCTGTGGTGGATCATTTTCAAAACTTTTTTTATGGAAATGTAGCTTATGTGATGCTCTACCAAAGCCCTATCCTCCTCATCTAGATTGCGGCCCGTACTGCGCGCACAGAGAAGACGACCGTGAATAGGCACAGTTCAGAATTGCGAGCACGAATTCTTGCAATGCTGATGCATACAGTGGCCAATGTTATGGTTGTTGGTGCTGGGATGAAGTGCCCTGATGTGAGGAATGATTCCTTAGAAGAAAGCAAGAGGAGATATGCTTTGTGTTGGGAGATCCAGGGACTCCAATCAAGGTATGTCCTACAGGTCACAGATTTAGGCTATGGTAGTGACTGACAATTTAAGCAATGCTGAGCTATGGAGTGGCCAATGTTCAAGCTCTTAAGTGATATAGCGAAGCCTTGGGATTCAAGGAACAAATGTCCAGAAGAGAGCAGGTTTAGATATGGCCTGTGGAGAGAGATCCATGAGCTTCAAGTTGATAGGGTGCTGCTGGCTATGGCTGCCAGGGAAGGTCAAGTAGAGATGGAGGTGAGAAATGGAACCATGAGCTAGACTTGAGCTGACCTGAGGTTAAGAGGGACTGAGAGAGCAGAGAAGGGAGTTATGCCATGCCCGACTAGGATCGGATACCATGTCAAGGTGTGCGGGATCTAGAGCATGGCAAAGGTGGAAGCTATGGAGGATGGAAGATAAAGACACAACTCATGTTGACATGACAATGTAGACAATTGTTACACATGTGAATTAGGTTTCAAGATTGAGACTTGAACTCATAAACACAATCTTGTGTATGGAAAACAATGACACAAACACTTGATAGAAAGAGACAAGTACTATTGCATTATTATCATGTGAAAGTGATAGTTCAAGTACATCATTATATAGAGTTCTTTAGTAGCACTTAACATCCACTGTGCCTATGGGATCTGTCTCTCTTCCTAGAATGGACTGCATCTTCCTAGCCTAGCTGTTCCATACAAAGGGACTAAAGTAGGTGTGATTGCAAATATCTCAACAAGTACAAGCTAGTTTAAAGCATCCAATGTGAACAAGACTAAAGAGAAACCTATTCAAATGATTATAAGTATGAAATGATCATTTTTAGGCTAAGGTTTATAAGCTTTAGCTTAAAGAAGATAAGAAAGAACGAAAGGAAAAATACATAACCACCTGCAACTATTCAGTTGTGTTGAAATTGTCTAGGTCTTCTATGTGTTGCGATTGGATCGATTCATGCTAAAACCCACTCCTTTATCAATTTCTTAGATCCAAGAGCCTTGAAGGCTTAAGAGTCACACTTCATATTCTCTCTCTTCTTTGCTCATTTTCCACAACTTGTGCCTAAGCTTGGTGACACAAGTTGCTCCCCAACTTACCTTGAAGAAGCAAAGCATGTGCTTAGTACAAGCAATCCCTTTAAGCAAGCCATTTGATTGACAATGACACTTAATAGACACCAAATATTTGACCTTAAACATCCTTCTTATGGCTATAATCTTCAATTGCAACCACTCAAAAATGTGATAATAACTAAACAAGAGTGAATTTTCTTACACTTGCTTGGGCAAACCTCTTCCACACCTCCAATGTACTTGGTACTCTTGCAAGTCTTTGAACCAGGGACCTAGGATTTCTTGGACGTCACCTCCTTTCTTGTCTTGATCTTCTTCAATATTATGAACAACAATGGACGCCTCTCTAGTCATAGCCTCAAGGAAACAAGATTTAATACCAACTAAGAAGATAAGAGATTCAAGGAGGCTTATAAACAAATTAGACCATAAGTTTGAGAAAGCAAAGAAAAACCACCCTCTTTGCATAGAGCTTGCCTCTTTAAATAGGTACATGAGTACATTGGATACATTGTATTCAATACAGTTTAACTTGCCAGCTCAGATTCTTATCCATCCAACTCAACATCCTTATCTCCCTAAGATACAATTCATATTATGTTGCATACGAAGAAGGCACTAGTCTTACATATGCACATACAAATGTTTCAACATAGTATAGTGAGGTGCCCTATTAAGCTATTGGTATGTATTAAATGCATATTGGTTTGAGTAGGACAAGCATTTAGGGGATATGCAATAGGTGGATTCATGCCCAAAGAATCCTTAGTTCATACACAATCGTGGGGGTCTTAAGCATATGGAAGGTAGGTGGTCTCCTCTATAGTGTATACTTAGAATATTCTATCAGTACAACCATGAATACTTTAGGGTCTTGATGAGCTTGGTTATTTTTGGCTATTGCTACTTGAAAGAAATAAGAAGTTCTTGTGATACACTAAGCTTTGAGCTACTCTTAGCAAATATAGTGTTGCTCCTTGGCCTATCCCTTTTGTTGCGATTTCTCTCTTGGTGTAAATTGTTGATCTACACAACTTTGTCAAGCATATGATTGAGGTCAGATCTATTCAATGTAGAATTGATGTAAAGAGCTTCATAAAGTTTCTTGTCCCAAATGACTTTCATAAAGGCCTTTTCTAGAGCTCAACTACAATTTTTGTGTTTGGTCTCTTAGTGAACAGAGATTTGTTTGTACAAGCTACGGACCTTAGAGACATAGTCTCTGATGCTCTCTTCATCTTGCTTCTCTAACTTCATGAGCTGTATTATGAGTTTGTCTCTATATTTGGCTTTGAAAAAGTGCATAATGAATAGTTTCTTGAGGATAGAGAAGTGTGACTTCTCAATTGTGTCTAGCCTCATTAACCATGTTCTCCCCTTATCACCTAAGTGTAAACCAAATGCTTGCACCTTCTTGGTATTTGAGGTGAGGTTGCTAGCCTTGTATACTTGTTCAAATTGCTCTATGAAGTTGTAGGGGTCATCGTTTGTACTATAGTTTTCTACCTACTTGGTGAATAGTAGAGTTTTGGCTTGGTCGACCTTGGATCTAGTTATGGTACCTAGTCTTCTAAGTAGTGCATTGGCAAGATGTGTCTCGACCTAGATGGCATCACTTTTGTCAAGCACCTTCCTTTGCACCAAATCAATGGCATATTTTCTTGAAAATTAAACTTTCCCCTACGTGAAGTAGTAGCCTCTTGATACCACTTAGATCCCATTGCAAACCCTTTTTCTCTAGTTGAGCTACTATGGTGGTTAGGCCCATGATCTTTTCTACTATCATCTTGCTTTGTCCTATGAGCATCTCATATTCTTATTCTACATCTATTAGATCCTATTATAGCTCAAAAGCTACCTAATGTTTTGCTTAAGTCTTCTTGTACATCCTTACATTTTCATTATTTGTACGTTGCACATATCTTGTTCCATATTGTAATGGCCTGAACATAGGTGTCTTAATATAGGTGTGGTCTTTACCTTAGTAGGGCTCTATCATTCATTTGTGTAGGCACTTGTGTGAATTGGCATGTAGTGACATGATTTCTCATTGTTTTTGTTATTATTGATTGTATCTATGGTCTTTTTAAAGCTTCCAAGGCCAATCCTTACTAGTTTTGGGTTTTTCAGGTCCTTACATGTAGTGGGTTCCTTTTGTAGTCACAAGTTTTCCTTACAGATGTTTTCCCAATTGTAGGGGTCTTCTAATTCAATCAATGGCTCAAATTTATGGTCCTGTTTATGGTCTCCTACTCAAATAATCTTTCTTCTTTATGAAAACAAGTGACCATGTACACATGGTGACCCGCATTAACAATGATTCTAGTCTCTTCCCAACCCCTTGATTTACCAGTCAAGTCCTAGTTTTACACTGAAGTTCTTGTCTTCTAAGTGTACTCGAGTCACACTTTGAGTATAGTTTAGTTCTTGGTTTTGGACTTGAATCACTCTCCTTGAGTGTACTTGAGTGTAACACACTCAAGTCCTTGAGTTTATCTGGGTTTAGTGAGATGTAGGTTTGGATGTGGACTCAAGCATTTAATTTGAGGTTGAGTGGTGGTCACACTAAAATATGGGGTGTTGGGTTGTGGGTTCACTTGAAGGTGTAACTTCAAGGGATGGCCTAGGAATTGTACAACATGCAACTCAGGTGCTAGAGGGTTATTAGGAGGATTTGCATTGGCATTATTTACCTTGGTAGAGCATTGGACACTAAAGTGGTTGGATTGGTTGCATCTTAAAAAATGGGGTTGAGCTTCTTGATTGGCATTGATAGAATTAGGATTTTTGTTGTTGATTGGGTGGTTTTGGGCATTGTTGATAAGATAGATGACCCCAATTCCGATTTCCCATTTGGAGATTGACTTTGGCCCTCTTTGGGTAGGAAAATCTAGGGTTCGGAAGATGTGGGATTACTCAAAAGTTACATGTGGAAAGTGAGTCCATCAGTTCTTTAGTTTGACTACTTGAGCGCTCAAGTGCTCTAGTGGTTAGGCTCTTCTGTCAAGTAAGGTGGGTCTATGCAATAAATAGCTCAAGAAATGTGCAGAGCTCGTGTGGAGTGATAGTTTTGCTAGCGTTATGCAATCACATTAGTGATTTCAAAATAATTCCAATCCCTTACTAGCATATTAAATCTCCCATCACATCAAATGCACTCGTGCTCTTTAATCAATAATTTAATATAGTCCTTTCTTTCTTTCTTTCTTCCCCTTTTGAGTGATATTTCATTTTTTTCTTTTTCATTTACTCTCTTCCTTTCTTATTTCTCTTGTTGTTTGTCTTGTGCTCAAGGCTAGAGCCTTGAGTGCCCGAGCTTGTTGCTCTCACATGTACATACTTGAATACTCAACTTGAGTGTTGCTCCTAGGGTGGGTTATACAAGAAGCAAATTTTTGCTTTGTCCCTCTCTCTTGTTTAGGCCTAATTCTTATCCTATTTCTTTAATACACCCACAATTGAATGCCTCATACAATATCTATATGCCGAGATTTTATCAAATCTACTTGTTTCCAACAAATTGAAATTCAACAATAGTGCACTACTTAATCTTCCATTCATTAGGCTATCATTATCCACACTCTATTGCTTCCTAATCCTTAGGGGCCTCACTATATGTAAAACCTCTATATCACATATGTTAATGGACTATTTGATAATACTCTTATTTATGAACTCTTTCCACATTAAACACACCCCATTTCTATTCAACCTATGAATAACCCCTTTATATGGGACCCTTCTATATGTAAAAAATGTGTAAAACCCATATTTATAGAATCCCTTTTATTGAATCCACGTGCTATATGACTATGTCCCAATATTGATGACATGAGAGGAGCAAGAACACATCCATACCCATCACATCCACTAGTTGTGGAGGAGCTCTAGTAGCTCGTTCCTAGAGGTGTAGCCATAATTTTCAAGTTGATTCTCCAACTACTAGAAAAATGTGGAGGAGGTATAAGTGTTGGAACTAGAAGCATGATGAATCACATTTGAGAACGAATGGTGTACCACCAAGCTTTGATTGCCAAAATTGAAAGTTGTCGAGTGGCTATCATGGAATAAAGAGGAGCTATGAAGACCTCTACATGTGCTCCTATGTATGGTTCCCACTTCCCTACGAGAGCTAGGAGCACGGGGGGTTCACTCATAGTAAAGAAGACATGTCATCTGCGTGCAAGGACTTCTAAAAAAACCCCTATTTATGAAGCTTGTAAAACTAACATATCCCCCTATTTAAACTTATAAGATATATACATGTATGACTTTTTATATATCCCCTTTCTTAAATGTAGGTCTTCATAGAACATACTAACTTTCTTTTTAAAAGTTGGAATTATCCTAAGCAATTAAAAGTATCAAAATGGTCATATCACAAAGTGATTTATGTAGTGGCACTTGGATACCATCGAAGTATGTGTCGCAATGTTTTTGAGCGCTCGTGCCTCCTTACCACATGAGGAGAGAGAGTAGGGGAATCGAACCCCTTTATACTTAAAGTGACTACACCAAGGGGACACTAAGCTCTCTTTGGAAGAAGGGGAGTTGAATCTCTCTACCAAAACCATGGGTGAGTGCTAACTCCCCCCCTCCCACACTATGATTAATTCAATAACCCTATTAATTCAATAACCCTACTATGTGAGGGTTTAGGGTTTTAACCTTACTTGTCAATGTCTCTTGTATGCCATGGAGAAACCAATCTATAGAGAGAGGTGATCAAATGCATCCCCCCCCTTCTTTTTCCCCTCTATCCCCTCCTTAAATTTAAGTTCAATATAGGAAATTAAGAGGGGTCTACCTCTAATGTATACCCTTAAGTGTCCCCTTCCAAAAACCCCCCTCCCTTACACTCATGTGATACCATACAACATCTATAGTGAACCCCCCGAGGCTAGGAGCCTTGTACGACTTTTTACTAATAGAGCAACTATTACAACATCCTTTGCTCAAGATACACTCCTAATGGAAGAAGAGTTGTATGTTGCTCCTGAGCAATCGTGAGGCCTCTCTTCTATCTACACTACAACAATGAGAAGGTAGATTTTGTTTGGTATAACCTCATGAGCTTTGTTAGCATCTTACTTTGATAGGAATGAGTGGAGAGGAAAAGATGATTCAGAGCTAAACTAGAACCACTATGTGAGAGATAGCGAAGCCATATGCATGTTTTAAAACTCTTGGAAGAATAAGAGTCCATTGATTTCCCGTGATATATATATATATATATATATATATAGAGGAAGAAGATGATGATGATCATGATGTTGAAAATTCAAATTTAGCCAGTTTAGGATATGTTGTAGGTTTGGGAGGTCCTCTCTAGGCACCTCCCTTTGCTACAATTAAAGTTTTTTGTAGTATAGCAATTCATTTTTTGTTCTTTTTTTTGTTCTTTTGTATATGGTATGGCTTTTCTTTTTGGATTAGTGATGTGTTTCTAAAGAAGGCCACATGATTGAATGAACCTACATGTTTATAATCGAATGGCATTTGTTGCATATGTGTAGGAAAATCCACATTACTTGAAGTCAACATCAAAAGCTAGCTTTAAGGGAGAATTCTTATTATACTTCAACCTTTTTGACTTTTCTTTAGAAATTTCTGCTTACAAAAGTGTTAATCTCCTAATTCGGAGGTGCTCCAAGAGTCTTATATGGTCATCTTATTTTTGTAAGATGATTCTTTGATCATAATATTTATATTGCAATGTGATTAGCTATCTCTTAGTCTTAAATTTATCAAAGATCAACGTGGTACGCACTTGAAAAGTGTTACTACTAATATCATAATATGAGAAGCACTTGATTTTGCTAGAAATTCAATTTTAAGGGTGATTTTTTTAAATATGTGATTTTACAGCAAATCGTTTTTACTAAATGTCTACCAATATGGTTGGATTTTGTCATATTCAAAATTTATTATTGAAACTCTTGGATTCTCAGATGTGGATAGATTTCTTTGTATTAAATACTAAGAAATAATCTTGTCATACATAAAACGAGTTAACTTGTATTTATACAAAAATAAAATGAAGTGTGATGAAGGCTATTGTATGGGTTATATAAAATGGTTTTAATGAAAGCTAGCATGGTAGAAAAGGTGGGTCAATGTAGTGGAGTCATGGTGTAGTGGATTGGGTGTGGGTACTAGGTAGAGTTAGTAAGGTGTGTGAGTTCAAACCATGATCGAATGGTGCGGCATAACGTATGGGTAAGTGTCCAAAAAGGTTGTTGGAGTCGAAAATATGGAACTGGGTCACACATAAAGTTCTTGGGAAGTCAATGTCGAGCAAGGTATACTAGTAATCTTGAGAGGGGGGTTCCTTGTAGAGCAAGGTTCAGGATTTTTGAGGAAGAGGAAGTAAATCCTTTTCATCATCATCTGAGAAGGAAGTATCCCCCCATTGAGACATTATCTTATACATATATTTAACAAATATAACTATATTTTGAGAAATTTGAAGATGATATATTTCCTTCTTCCAAAGAATTGAGAAGGACTTTTGTCAATGTGAACAAGTTCTAGGTTGAAGCGAACCCGTCTTTTCCCGAACCCTATTGTAGAGTAAGGCTTAAGCCTTAAGGAATGCGGGATGGCAATTATGAAGTCCAAAAAAAGATTGTAGCGTGGATGTGAAGTGAATAGCCACAGAGAGAGAGAGAGAGAGAGAGAGACTCTCAGAGTGCAAGAAGGAAAGCGTGTGGGCCAGTGCGTGAGGTCAACTTATGTTGACCAAGTGAGCCTTTACTTTGGCAAGAGGCAGAGGAAATGAGAGACGAAGCAGGGCCAAGCCCAACATACTCGAGCTGGACACCGACACCAGCCTCCGCCTCCACATCTCTAACCGAAGCTAGTCTCGGGCTCATGAAGCTGAATGGCATCCCGAGTACCATCACCCTCCTCGTCCTCATATCGTGTATGCGTTCTGAGGCGTCATCTTGGTCATGGGTGGTCCTATCCGGAGTCGGAAACAGCACTACCGGCCAGGCGGTGGATAGCCGGCTTCCGCCACCCTGCCCCTCGTACTGCCTCAACGCTCTGGGCGGCAACGTCACCGCTGGCACGCCAGTGGGGATCTGGTGGTGCCAAGGCACCAGGTTCAACAATGAGAAATGGACCGTGCTAGAAGAGCCGGGCGGCGGGCTCTACCTCACGGACACCGACACCGGTACGCCCTATTGTCTCGACGTTGCACCCGCAGCACCCTTCAATAGTTCTTCCAATGGCAGCATCAACAGCACCAGCATCGACCCGACGACACCTCTGCGGCCGACGGCGCCCGATGGGAAGCGGCAGTACTACTATCTGACGGTAGCGGATTGCGTCGCCGGTTCCGCGTCCCAGATGTGGCGGCTGCAGTCGGGCAGCGGCCGGTTGACGTGGCTGGATCCCGGCGGCGGCGCTGGCGGTCTGAGGACGTACGTCCGAGCCTACCACCCCGCGAACGACCCGTCCACCTACTACCTCCTCCTGTCCGGCGACCCCGACTCGGCCCTGTCCTTCACGCAGGTGAATGGCCCCGCCGCCCTCGCCTCCTACTCCGCCCGGGCCCGGGCCACCAGCACCGACAATCCCAGTGCCATCCTCAATGGTAACCTCCAATTCCTCACAGACTACCAGCCCCTCCCCTTCCCAGGCCTCGACCCTACCCCCCTGCCCCGCCCCCAGCTCCTGCTCGGCTTCATGTTCATCCTCTGCCACTGGTCCGTCGAGGCCGACATATCCATCGGCAGCTGCAGCGCCCCCTACAACCGCTCCTGCCCGCTCCCGTCCGACTGGTGCCCTAGCAGGCAGAACCTCATCTTCCTCAACTCCATGCAGCGCCCGCCCCCGGCCCGCCCCGGCAGGATCGTGCAGACAGTCCCAACGCTCGCCGGTGCGCGCTACCTCTTGGTCTTCGAGATGAAGAACCCTTACCACTACACAGCGCAGCTCGTGCAGCTGTCCCTCTCCCCCCCGCCCCCCGACGGCTCGCCTGCAAGCGCTGTATTCGGCATCGCCAGCAACCAGATGGGCTCTGTCTGGCACGAGTTCCGTTTCACTGCTGCGGATAACTCCGTCAACGTTAGCTTCTACAGTGACGACACGACGGACTGCGGCCCTCTCATCGACAACATCCAGATGTATGCGTTGCCTGCTGATGCAAATCCAACCGGGCTCCCCCGCGGGCGTCAGTCCATTCAGCTCGTCCCCTTGGTGGCCGTCGGTTGGACGCTGGCTGTGGTGTTGATTGTTTTTCTTCTAAGGGACAAATGTGTGAGGAAGAGGAAGACCGCCGCTGCCCGGAAAGAGATCGAGCAGCCTATGGAATCGCGCATTCTGGTGCTGAGCTATGAGCAACTGAGAGAATACACACAGGATTTCAAGGTCCTTATAGGGGAGGGCGGGTTCGGAAAGGTGTATTATGGTGAGATGCCCGATGGCCAAAAGATTGCAGTGAAGAGGGGTAGCTTAGCTACAAGAGGAGCAATAGTAGATGGTGATGAAGCCGAGAATTTCAGAGGGGAGGTAGAGCTGCTGTCGCGCGTTCACCACCGGTATATTGTGAAGTTCTTGGGCTATTGCGATGACAAAGGTAAGGGGAGCATTGCAATTTGCGATTCATCTGGGTTGATTGTCCATTGATTCGTAAGTGTTAATGACCACGGATTGCCGTACAGTAAAGATATTAGGATAGATGTGAACTCAAAAAGGCACTTGACATGCTATGGGGGTACAGTGGGACTCTAGGATGCATGAAAGAATATTTGGTGCATCTCACTCGTTGATAGGCTTAATCTGAAGTCTCTTCACCTACAACATGTTTTGACTCATAGTATGGTGACATGTTTGCAGGGGAGAGGATGCTGGTGTTCGAATACGTGCCGAACAAGAGCCTGTACAACCATTTACACAATGTCAAGTGTAATAATAGTGGAGGCCGGGAGGAGGAGGGGGAGTGTGTGAGCCTGAGCTGGGGGGTGCGGATGCGGATAGCGTACCAGGTGGCGTATGCGCTGGAGTATCTGCACCACGGGGCGTGCCCGCCGGTGCTGCACAGGGACGTGAAGTCGGCCAACGTGCTGCTGACGGGGAAGGTGCAGGCGCGGGTGGCCGACATGGGCATCTCCAAGGTGGGCCGGGTGGAGGACGCGACGCAATGGACGTCCACCATGACTGTAGTGAAGGGCTCGAGGGGATACCTGGACCCGCACTACCTCCAGACCAACATGATCTCCGAGAAGAGCGATGTGTACAGCTTCGGCGTCCTCCTCCTGGAGCTCGTCACCGGCCGCAAGGCTATCACCCCCGACTTCGAGCTTCTCACCTCCTGGGCCAGGGACGTGTATTATCATAAGTATAACCATACTATAACCAATGGCCATCATCTGCTGCATCCCCATCGTGAGGAGCTTCTGCACGAGACGGCCATCGCCATTGACCATTATCCGTCAACTCCTGCAAATGATGTCGATGTCGACACTGCTGCCACTGCCGTCCTCGACCCCCGCCTCTGCGGCTCCGTCTCCCCCTCCTTCGTCCATGCCGCCATGGAGCTCGCCCGCTCCTGCCTCCATGACCAGCCCCGCTTGCGCCCCTCCATGATGGAGGTCGCTCGGCGCCTGCGCGGCACTCAGTTTCAGTTCTTAGCAGCAGCTGCTGCTGTTGAAGACGATGGATCCTGCCATGGATCAGATAATGTCAGGGAGGCTGGTGATGCAGTCAATGGTGATGACAACGACACTTTTCTCCTTCACTCCAGCACGTCCGACTGGCGTAATTCCTCCCAATCGACGGATGTTTCTGGCAGATAATCTGATCCTGTAGTCCAGGCGCCATCGTCACGAGCTTATCACATCCATGTACAAGCGCTACGGCCACTTTTTTCGCACCTTAGTTTTGTCCCAAACCTCCTCTGAATCATATCATTGCGATGTTTATATGTATGAAGAGCCGATCAGCTAGAAAATGTGAATGGGGGTGGATTTTTCACTAAGGCCTTGCATGTCCCTTTTTATTAGCCTACCCTATTACCTAGATGAAAGAACATCAATTTGATACCAGAAAAGTGGAATCTCCACAAGGAGCTTGCAAACATGTATGAAAGGAAACAATACATAATTCAATGCTACCACAAAATTGTATTTTAGTGTATTTGCATATGAAAGATTGTATTCTACTGTATGTGCTTATGCTAGAATTTTAAGATACCCATTGGAATTTTGTTGTGCCATTACAAATAAGGGTGGAATTTTCAAGTATTTAACTATAAGACTAGTAGTTGATATAAACTTGGCACTCTATGCCTCGATACTTTTGGCGTTTCCCACCTATTTTAGAAGAATTGGTATTAGTAACAATTAGGGCTATTCACATCTTAAGACACACTCCATGTGGCAAGAGTGTTTACTCAAAAGTACCATATTTTGGTTCTACAGCTTGTAATGGATAGTTGAAGCACGAGGAAACCAATCTTGAGAGCCCCCAAAGTTTTGCTCCAATGGATGGCATTCCCTACATAGGAAGCTACCCCTTGATGGATTGCATAGCATGTTAGAGGAGAGACCCAACACTTTGTGTTCTTGATTGTGCCCCACGATTGTGTTGGATAAAACCTACTACTCCAAGACATGCATCACCATGCCAACTCTGCCTCCCCACCGGTCGACTTTGTATGGCACATCATCCTCACGGCCCCATGATCATGTATCATGAGTGATGAGGCCTACTATGTGTATGGTCTCATCCTTGCCCTAGGTCAATCAAGTATATGCAAGGAAGGAAGCTTTTTGGAAGTCCAAGGAGGCAATGAGAGGAAGATGAAATGATAGCATACGATGCAAGAGGCTCTCATGTGAAATATAGATTCATCATCTATCCTCATTCTAGAAGCTTGCACACACACACACAGACACACACACACACACACACACACACACACACAGGGGGGGGCAAGGGATGTAGCCACATTAAGCTATGTGAGAGAGTGAATATGTCACAGTGTCTTCTTCATCTCTCGCTCAAAGAAAAAGTCAAAATCATGTTCTAGTTATTTTGGAAGCACATTGCTCTCTCTCTTTCTCTCTCTCACACATATTTTCATGCAAGAATGAAGCATACAACCAAGTTTTAGTGCCCATGTAGGCAATTCATAGGAGCATGAGTAATCACGTGTCACAAAAAGTATTCCTCTTGCTAAGTGATGACACACATTGATGGCATATACAAGAGGAACATGCCAATTCTCAGTCATCAATTGCATCAATGGCAACATTTTTTTTACTTAGGGTGGTCGAATCCCATGTGGAAACTACTATGTAGTTGGAAAGACCTCTCCCTCCCTATTTCTCAACCAAAAACCAAAACAAGAAAAAAAACATTACCATTGTAGGTAGATTCTACGAAGTAAATCATTTTATGTGGTTAGCTCGTGTGTCTACATAGAGAAATTGAGATTATTTGTTGGTTTTATTAGTGTGTTCAACCTATGCTCTTAGGTATTTAGAAAAATGTTGATATTCGAACAAACACAAGTATTTATAGTCTTGAGTAGTTTGTTTTCTATATTTGTAGTTTTCATGAATGCTTCGACATTATCGTGCATGTAGTTAGACTAGAGGGGAGTCAATGTGCAAGTTATTAAAGGACCAAAGGAAAGGTAGATTAATGTGAGAGCTCAATGGAAGGCATGTCATTTACCAAAAACATTATTTACTATCAAGAGTGGAGTTGTAGTGGAGGAAGTAAAAAGTGATATATTATAGTATATGGATACAACTACTTGTTGAATAATTTTAAGTCATGTAGAGCTTTTAGGTAGGCAAATGAATAGGGTTTTGTAAGGGGTGTTTGTATTCTACCTAACATTGAATGAGAGAGGGATGT
Organism: Lygodium microphyllum; assembly: GCF_053477565.2. NCBI lineage: Eukaryota > Viridiplantae > Streptophyta > Polypodiopsida > Schizaeales > Lygodiaceae > Lygodium > Lygodium microphyllum. The sequence goes on along the minus strand of NC_141137.1, from coordinate 63,317,614 downwards.
CAGTATTCTACTTAACATTTATATTTTTACACATGTTTGAGTTTAATATTTTGAAATGTTCTACCTCTTCCTTTGTTATATACATACATCTTACTTGCTTTTTTGTATGTGTTTACATGTGTTTTTGTGTTAGTGGTATATTCATTATGTGATTATATGTTGATGCCCTGATGCTATATGAAGCAC